>NC_085842.1:196041471-196776471 GCF_035594765.1 Anolis carolinensis
CGGGCACAGCTTTTATATATATATATATATATATATATATATATATATATATATATTCAGTAGTGGCCAGGCTGTTGGCATTATGACAAGTGAAATTATTTCAAGATGTGTTGGTTGTTAATGTTTACCAAATGCAATGTGCTGCAGCTCTGTCTTTAAAAACACAGGCTGGGGAAGAGGATGGAGATGTGTACGATGAGGAATAAACTCCTCACCAGGATAAGATTATTAATGGTATCAGTTACACTTACCTTTCATTGCCTTAAAAAACCCATGGGCTTTGTTGTTTATGTTTTCATGGTAAACTGCTCCGAGAAGAATAGTGTACACATATCTTTAAATGCCATGTACATCAACCACCCTTATGGTCGTAATGTAGACTTCGTAGCGTAGGAGTTGTAGCAGTCAAATCTCAGCCACAGAAACCCACTGAGTGACCATGGAAGAATCACACTATCTCAGCCATAGAGGAAGACAATAGCCAGTCTCCTCTGAACACATCTTGCCAAGGAAACTTAGTGAGAAGTTCACTATAAGGTCCCCATAACTCAGGGCTTCAAGGAGCACAGCAATGGAAGCAAGGTAGAGTATCCCAGTAAACACCCCTTTGGACATTTCTTAAGATTAGCTCTTCATCTCGTGGTGCCAGAGTGCAGCCTGTTCAGTGCCTTCCAAGTTGCCCAGCCTTCTGTGTGCCCAGGGGGATGTTTCTCTTCTGGTATCATCCATGGATTGAGGTTTCGGGTTTTAGCCTGCCACTTTTGGACTCTTGCTTGCTGAGGTGTTCTTGCAAGTGTCTCTGTAGATCTTAGAAAGCTATTTCTTGATTTAAGGTGTTGGCTTGCTGGCTGATATCCAAACAGAGGATAGGCCGGAGATGTCAATGCCTTGGTCCTTTCATTACAGGCTGCTACTTCCCGACAGATGTCAGGTGGTGCAATAATGGCTAAACAGTATAATTTCTCCAGTAGTGTAGGGTGTAGACATCCAGTGACAATGCAACAAGTCTCATTAAGAGTCACATCCATTGTTTTGACATGGTGGAGATGTATTCCACCCTGGGCATGCGTACTCAGCAGCAGAATAAAAAAAAGTGCAAGGGCAGATGTCTTCACTGTATCTGGTTGTGATCCCCAGGTTGTGCCAATCAGCTTTTGTAGGATATTATTCCTAGCACCCACTTTTTGCTTGATATTCAAGTAGTGCATCTTATAAATCAGAGCACAGTCCACAGTAACTCCCAGGTATTTTAGTGTGTTGCAATGCTCCAATGGGATTCCTTCCCAGGTAATCCTCAGCGCTTGAGATGCTTGTCTGTTTTTAAGATGAAAAGCACACATCTGCATTTTAAATGGATTAGGAATCAGATGGTTTTCCCTGTAATAGGTAGTAAGAGCACCTAAAGCTACCGAGAGTTTCTGTTCAACCATTTCAAAGCTTCCTGCTTGAGTGGTGATGGCACAATTGTCAGCATAGATGAAAACACTCTGTCCCTTCTGGCAGCGGCTGATCATTTGTGTAAATGTTAAACATTGATGGAGCAAGCACGCTCCCCTGAGGCAGGCCGTTCTTATGTTTTCGCCATCTGCTTCTCTGATCCTGGAACTCAACAAAAAAGCTCCTGTTTTGTAGCAGCTTTCCTATGAAGCAGGTGAGGTGGTAGTCTACTATAAACTGTTTTCATGTAGGGTATAAAATCCATGGGGTTGCCATAAATCAACAAGCAACCTGAGTGCACATAGAGCCTCACTGGAGAAATCAAACCTAGCTTGACTTCTGCAGTCTTTAAACAACTTCAGGCTGGCAAGCATTGCATTATATTCCATGTGGACCTGGCCTTGAACACAATTTGTCAGGGCTTTTTAAAAGACAAAGAGCTGTGAGCACTCTTCCAAAAGGCAATGGAGGAAATCTATTGATTACAAAGCTGCCTTCCACAAAATGCTTTGGGACATAACTATTTATGCAACTGTCTTTGTGGGGATGCATAGATATGCATTCCTGTTCCTATAAATCACATGTGCCAAACTCAAGGGCTGCCTGTTGAATCTGGCCGGCCATGTCATTTTATGTGGCCCTCCAGATGCTGAATGACAACTCCTTTATTCCTCATCCTTAGACATCATCATCATCATTTAATTACTTATTAATCGCCCTCCATCCATGATGCTCTAGGCGATTTACAAGATAAAACTGTAAAGGATAAAAATACATACATACAAATATTAATAAAATTAATATAGATTAATATGACTAGAGCTGATGGGAGTCATAGTACAGTAACCTCTGGAAGGCTTCAGTTTTATTTATTTAGCAGGATAGTGGGGTTTGGATTTAGATACAAGGCTTGTGGATGTGATGCCTTTAACCTTTCCTCAACCTCAGAGCCACAAGTGCTGTTGGGTTGCAATTCTCATTATCCCCAGTCCATAGGGTGGATAGTAAAAAGCGATGAGTTGTTGTTCAATAACATCTGGATAAAAACTAAAGAGCACCAACCACCATGTAAAGTATATATCTACTGTATAGTTGGTCCTCTGTATCTACAGAGTCTCCATCCATTGATTCAATGGCCCTTTGAAGGCAACCCCAAGGCTGATGTGGCCCACCATGAAAATGAGTGTGACATCCCTGCTGTAAATGTTTTGATCATCTTGTCTTCAAACTTCAGTAGGGCCAGAAGATAATTGCCTGGTTGGAACTGGGGCCCCTTCCACACAGCTGAATAAAAACCCACATTTTCTGCTTTGAACTGGGATATAGGGCAGTGTGGACTCAGATAACCCAGCTCAAAGCAGAAAACCTGGGAGCAGATCCTGGGATATAGGGCCTCTCTTGAAGGGCCCTCATATAATCCAATCTAAATCAGATAATCTGGGACCAGATCCTGGGATTTAGGGCAGTGTAGAAGAGGCCTAGAAGGGGCCTCAATAAATCAGTCAGATGGTCACATGTCACTGCCTCACAATAGTTTGGATTATAACATGTGAAGGTGTGAACGTATGTGCCCTGAAATCACTTTTTGACGTTGACAACTATTAATTTTACAGAGCTTTCTTAGGTTGGATCTAAAGATAAAGGTAATGGTTTCCCCTTGACATTAAGTCTAGCTGAGTCCAGCTCTGTGGGGTGATGCTCGTCTCCATTTCTAAGCAGGCGTTGTCCGTAGACGCCTCCTTGGTCATGTGGCCGGCATGACTGCATGGAGCGCCGTTACCTTCCCGCTGAAGCAGTATCTATTGATCTACTCACACTTGCATTTTTTCGAACTGGAGCTCACTATGTCCTGCAAATTCCAACTGCCGACCTTCTGGTCAGCAAGTTCAGCACCTCAACGGTTTAACCCACTGCAGATCTACACTGCACTATATTCCAGGATCTGATCGCAGATTATCTCCTTATCCCAGATTTTGTGTCAGTGTAGACTCATATAATCCAGTTCAAAACAGATAATCTGCGATCAGATCCTGGGATTTAGGCCAGTGTAGCTCCAGCCTTAGGAAAATAATAGAAGTATTTTTTCTCATTCCTTCGATGTAGCAGCGTAGCATACAACAACTGACATTAGTTAGTGGTTTACCATTCAGGTACTAACCAAGGCTGAGCCTTCTTAACTTTTGGTATCAGGCACCTTTAAGGTATTTAGGCCCTCAGATTATAACATGTTGGCCAAGAAATAAGGACTGGCTACCACCTGGGACAAGTCACACCCTCTCAGCCTCAGATGAAGGCAATGGCAACAAAATCTTTCCAAAGAGACCAAGTGATTGGAATGGAGCCCCGGTGGCGAAGTGTGTTAAAGCACTGAGCTGCTGAACTTGCAGACCGAAAGGTCGTAGGTTCAAATCCCGGGAGCGGAGTGAGTGCCCACTATTAGCTCCAGCTTCTGCCAACCTAGCAGTTCGAAAACATGCCAATGTGAGTAGATTAATAGGTACCGCTCTGGCGGGAAGGTAACAGCACTCCATGCAGTCATGCAGGCCACATGACCTTGGAGGTGTCTACGGACAACGCCGGCTCTTCGGCTTAGAAATGGAGATGAGCACCAACCCCCAGAGTCAGACATGACTGGACTTAACATCAGGGGAAACCTTTACCTTTATAGGTTGGAATGCTGTGAAGGCACACAACGACAACCCTATTCTATTATGATATGCATAATATACTAAATGGCCTGTTCCCTCAGGCAGACATATTTGCACAAAGAGAGATCACTTTGCCAAAACCTAAGAAAAATAATTTTTACACTATAGCTCTCATAATTCCAGTTCTGGGAGTTGTAACCCAAGAAGTAACTTTGCCAAGCTCTCTATGTAAGTATTAATGTGTCACTCATCTACAGAATAATCTGCACAGCTGAGGGACAGAAAGTACACACAACCTCAGGGGCATGTTAACCTTGTTACAATGCATTGCCACAAAGGTTTGGCTTACTGGTATCCCCTGTGTCCATGCTGAGCCTGTATTGCTGGGGAATTACTTATGGCAGCTGAGCCAGAGCTGGCTGTGCTTCTTGGACCCATCAATACCAATTGATTTTCTTAAATACCCTGCATTAGGCCTGCTCTTCTCACCCTTGTAATTCCCATTCAATATATCGATCTCGGCCATCTCCTGGCTCTGGCTTTTGAAAGAGGGTAGATGCTGCCGGCCTTCACTGTACCCTTTGCCAGAGGCCCCGTCTGTGGCCTGTTTATGTGGCTCTCAGTCTTTGATCCCTAATGGCCTGTGATCACAAACCTTTGTTTCCTTGGCTGCCAAGAGCACAGTGGGGAGTCAGGTTGCCAAGGGAAATTAAGCTCCAGATCCCACTGGAAATTCACATACGTTTCTGCGCTTTCCAGTATTACACCTGAAAGAAATTTTACCAAAGTTGTCACAAGATTAAGAACTTTCAACAAACATTTTTATTAGGACTTCGGCTTGAAGAATGAATTCATTAATCAGTTAAATTTGCACAGGGGGAAGCAATAGTTTTCTTGAAAGAAAGCATAGTTCACTTTTGGAACATGTGTACCTCTATTGCTTCATTTAAAAGAGGCATTTTCTTTTCTCTCACACATAGGTATACCAAAAGGTGTCGGTGCCTCACAAACTACAACTTTGAGGATTCCACAGCATTGAACCACAATAGGTAAAGCGGTGTCAAATTGCATTAACTCTATAGTGTAGACGCACCCTGCCTGCTACCTGCTGTTCTGAGGATAATTTGTATTCATCTATGAAACTCTAATGCCCAATTAGTTAAGGTCACTGTTTTAAATAATCAAATGGATTTTTCAACAATTTAAATGGACATTGATCAATTAAATCTAGAAGATGAATAAACAACAAGGCAGCCTATACATATTTGTGTCTTCAAATTGCTTGTCGACTTGAATTTCTTAGGTAAAGAATACTCAGAGATGATTTTGCTATAGTACCTGAGATTTGTTTGTCATCTCCCATCCAAGCCTACTAATGGCATAAAAACTCTTCCATCAATATCCAAAAATGACTTGTGTTTTGGGGGATGTAGCTTCTGAAGAAAAAAGAGATACTCTGCCCTGCAGGTTAGCAGATCTGTATATATATCACAATAGACTATGTCCTTGTGATTGAGTTACGCTACAATTGCCAAAGTAGTGCAGCAGGATTTGTGGCAATATAAAACTTGGTGAATTTTGGTGGCAGCCGTAGATTTAGCAGCAATGCAGCCCCAATCTCCATGGATTTAGGCGGATGTGACATTGCTGCCTTCTGACGAGAGGAAGTTGTCCCTCCCTGATTTAACAAATTTAACATTGATTCTGACATGTGGCATTGAAGAAATAATATCTTTTTCAACTTTTTTTTCAAGCTTAGCCCTCTTCCTTGTTATCCAGAAATTAGACCCAAAATAATGAATTATGAGTTGAGGTTCCATGGAGACATACACCATTCTCATTTTGTCTTTGCCCATTTCGCCCATGGGTTTCTTTGGAATGTTTCTTCACCACACCTTGGACTCTGAGAAGTGACTCTGAAATTATCATAATCCTTTCACAATGAACTGGAGGGCTTGGGGGAAACACACAATGGGTGTGGGTCAGAGCGCCTCCCCAGTCTGTTTTCTATTTCATACGATACTATCTGGGTTACTGTTATCACAGGGAACTATTCCTCCCCCATGCCTTCAGTCAGATCCATCCTTGTGACACCCATTCAGATAGCTATCACCCTAAAGCACCCATTGTTTATCTGAACTAAGCCCTTTGTCTCCACCAGAGCCAGGACATTAAGCCCATATTGATCAACACACCACATTCCTTCCTGATCATGCCCCTCTCAGAGGTAGATCAATAAACAGACTCTTCAAAATAATCCAATGAAGTTTCCCACCACAGCAAAGACCAACCAGCAATGATGTCAAAGGGAATCTCACCAACTGGGTAGAGGATCCTAGATGGACATTTCCTGAACCAATCAGGAGCTAGTGAGGGAGTCATGAATAGCTGTCAAAATGTAATATATATGCTCTGCATTCACAATTGCAGTATGTCAGTTTTAGAGTGGCTTCTCTGCTGACATTCTCTCTGGCCAGTGAGAATAAACCTCTGATTTTGCCTTCCATCCGTCTGTGTCTCATTCGGCCTTCTGGGAAGCTAGACATGTCGAAAACTCCTAAAACTGTGTTTCTTGCAGTAGCTGAAATCACGCAACATTCTGGCAACTTATGCCACCAATTTCTTCTTGCTTTTGGGTGATAGGCCAACCTTGCTATGTAATGTTTTCAAATTTGTAGGCCTGTTTGTGACAGGAGCCACCCTGGGACACTAGGCTGTTTGAAATGAAAAACAAGATGGCACCTATTCTCTCTCCTCTCCTTCCAAAAACAAAGGTTAACCAAATGGGTAGGTGAGCCTTATTTCAGAATTGAAAACAAGATAGCGTCCTCCACTGCACTTGAGGGCTGGTTCAAGTGCATTGGTGCAAGATTACTTGGCACACATAGCTTTGCCAACTCCCTAATCTTCAACATTTGTCACCTGAGGCAGTGATCTCAATGTGAATAGTGGTACAGCTAGCTCTTCCTGGGGCCTTGGATCAGAATATCTCTCAGACTAAGCAATATATCTCAGATCCCAGACACATCATGGCTGCTGTTGTTAAATTGACTATCCCCTGTGACTCTAGTGATACAACCTCAGGTTAAGTGATTTGAAGACTATAGCTTATATGAGATGTAATAGAAGCCCGAGGCTCTACTGTGACAATAGATCTGTAGTCTCAGATGTCCCTGGCAAGCCTAGTACTCCTATTTTCCCTGGGGATAAGAGACTGCCTGCAAGCAGATACACATCTACTCTTGTCTCCTTGGCAATGGGATACCCATGTTCTCAAACCTATTCATCAATCCGAGACCCATGGCTTTGAATTTCTGTAACAACTATGTCTCATGTGATCAAATCTGTGCAGGAAATTCTGTCATGGCAATAAAAGCTAAGGATTCGAGTTTTCTATTTTTGCCTCCATGGTAACATTTTGGGATTGGAGCAATCCTTCCTTTCATGATGCCTTGAGGAATTGAACAGATGGATGAACATCTTTGTACCCAAGTGTCTCTACATCTCAAGTCTATAGACCTGGATACATTTCAGGTAATCCGGTGTCCTCTGGCTACATTTTCTACACAACACAAGGGTAGAAATATTTGGTACATAATGTGTTAAGGCCTGAACTAGACTTCCAAGCAGGTTTGTAGCTACATCAAAATGGCTTTCATATGGAAATCAACTTGGCAGGGATGAAACAGTAACTTCCCTTGAGTTTCAGCTTTCCAGCTCTGATGGACAGCTCTAGCAAGAAGGTCTCATGGCCCAGTTCCCAGTGGAAGAGTAGAGCTTGGACAATTTTTGTTGTTGAAATAAAGTTCCCAGAATCTTCTAGTTACCAGTAAGACCATTTTTGTAATCCAAAAAAAGAATCCTTTTCTAAGCGCTCTTGTGTAGGCACTGTGTTTCCATGTGTACGCAAGGTACAATCTGGAAGAGAACCACTGTACTTCTAGGTTGCACTATGAAAGAGGATCCACTGCCAGGCTTTTCCCCCTTGACAGGTTTGACATTTCAAACAAAACACATAAAAGTCTTCTCTGCTACCATACTAGTTCTGAAACACCATTTCCCCTCAATTCAGCTGAGACAATAAAAGTGGCACCTAGATAGTATCTATATATATAAAAGGGTAATGAAATTTCAGCCTAGGACAAAACAACAAAACTACACATCCCAGAAACACTAAACTTGGCAGCACAACCCCTCATCCATGCCTCTACGTTCATACAACAAAAAGAAAAGAAAAATAAAGTCCTAATTAGAGGGAGAGGAAGAATTGTTTTTATCCAATTGCTGCCAGTTAGAAGGCTAAGCTCCATCCACTTGGTCTCCTAGCAACCCACTCAGCCCAGGGGACAGGCAGAGTTAGGCCTCACTTAGGCCTCTTCCACACTGCCTATAAAATACAGATTATCTGATTTTAACTGGATTATATGGCAGTGTAGACTCAAGGCCCTTCCACACAGCTATATAACCCATTTATAATCTTATATTATCTGCTTTGAACTGGATTGTCTTGACTCCACACTACCATATAATCCAATTCAGTGTGCAGTCAGACACAACTGGACTTAATGTCAGGAGAAAACCTTTACCCTTTATCTTAACTACCACCAATTCCTCAATACTTTATTTCCCATACCACCATACTTCGCCACAGCTAGTAGTATATACCAGTGGTTCTCAACCTCCCTAATGCTGCGACCCCTTAATACAGTTCCTCATGTTGTGGTGACTCCCAACCATAGATTTATTTTCATTGCTAGTTTAATTCATAACTGTAATTTTGCTACTGTTATGATTCATAATGTAAATACCTGATATGCAGGATGTATTTTCATTCACTGGACCAAATTTGTCACAAATACCCGATACGCCCATATTTGAATACTGGTGGGGTTGGGAGAGGATGATTTTGTCATTTGGGAGTTGGACTATAATATTAAACTTTCAGAATAATTTTCAGAAATTCAGAGAAGATAGTATTAGCCCTTCAGATCATAGGTTCATTTCAGAAAACCATGCAAGAGGCCTAGGGCAAATCCAAGAACTCACTACTGACACAATTAAAAAAGGCTGAACTGAGTGGGACTGACAACTGGTAAATAAATTAAAAAAAACCCAAGGGCCTACATTGTGAGAACTCAAACTTCTCTAAACCAGTCTGGTAAGAGTCCATGGTTACGATTTGACTCTTTGAGACATGCCTGTGGTTCTTGGGATCTTTCCCTGGCCTTGAGGCACAGACTCCCTCTGTCTAGACAGGCCAGTTAAACACTCAGACTGTATGGGATAACCAAGACAGAGGGAAGCAAATAGATAAAAAAAGTATTTTGTTCAGGGCTGGACAACAGCTGTGGGAGGGTGGGCCTCAATCTGGGATCTTTGGGGGCACATGGAAGCTGAGGAGTGGGTGATTTTTCAGCAAGACACTATCAAAGGTCTCTATGGCTGAATCTGCACTGTCATATAATCCAGATTATCAAAGCAGATAATTCACATTATCTGCTTTGAACTGGATTAGATGAGTCTACACTACCATATAACCCAGTTCAAAGCAGATAATCTGGATTTTATATGACAGTGTAGATCTAGCCTAAATCAGATTAAGAAGATAGCCCAAGCTTGACCCTTGGTTTATTCAGCATAGGTTTAAGGAGAAATCATAGCTGTGAAATTGTAAAATTGTTTCATTATCTGTATGTTGTTAAGACATTTTGTTGAGTATATGTTTTTATATATGATTTTCTTTCTATCAAATTCAAATTTAAGAAAATATATAGCCAAAAAAGTAAAATTATTTCATCATCTTGATTTCCAGGTGGGAGAAATGTGTCAATCAGTCAAAACAAAACCAACATTGGAAGGGCAAACGAATTTCTAATGCTACATGCTATCTGGAATCTACTTTGTCAAAGGTATGAAAGGGTATTTGGAGCTGCCAGGCACATATACTGCATGACAGAGTCAATGACAGGAAAGCACAATGTGTTTGTGCCTTCCTGTCAACCTATGGCGACCCTATTAATTTAATTACGTTCCCTTAGGCAAGAAGTGCTCAGAGGTGGTTTTGTCAGTCTTAAATATAGTCATACAGCATTTAGAACAGGCATGGGAAAACTTCGGGCTTCCAGGTGTTTTGGATTTAGCTCCCACAATTCCTACCAGCCAGCCAGCCGAAGTTTACCCATACCTGAGTTAGAATCATGGATAGAATTGGATAGAAACTCTTCCAAGAGTTGGAAGAGACCTCCTGGGCCACCCAGTCCAACCCCCTGCCAAGAAGCAGGAAAATCTCATTCAAAGCACCCTCAACAGATGGTTAGTGAGAGAAATCTACCCCTAGGAAGAGAAATTCACTCCTGGAAGAGTTATCACAGGAAAAAGGTGTCTCCACTAAAGGTTTATCACCGATTCTTGTTTCCACAACAAACCAAATTTTTCAAAATCCAATTATCACAGGGACAGAAAGTGAGCGGGAATCTTCTGAACACGGACACAGACAGCAAAACAAACACCGTAGGGGTGTTAGCCCTTCCTTTTGCTGATCAAAGCTAAACAATATATATACTTGGCTGGAGTTACACTTAAAAATGTACCTGTTCTGACTTACATACAAATTCATAGATAGTATGAGAAGGGCGGAATATAAATACTGTAAATAAATAAATAAATAAATAGTATCATAGAATCCTAGAGTTGGAAGAGACCACATGAGTCATCCAGTCCAACCCCTTGCCAAGAAGCAGGAAAATTGCATTCAAAGCACCCCTGACAGATGGCCATCCAGCCTCTGCTTAAAAGCCTCCAAAGAAGGAGCCTCCACCACACTCTGGGGCAGAGAGTTCCACTGCTGAACAGCTCTCCTTACAATTAGGAAATTCTTCCTAATATTCAGTTGGAATCTCCTTTCCTGTAGTTTGAAGCTATTGTTCTATGTCCTAGTCTCAAGGGCAGCAGAAAACAAGCTTGCTCCCTCCTCCCAATGACTTCCCCTTGCATATTTAATACTTAATACTCATTGGTGGTCTCCTATCCAAGTATTAACCAGGGATGATCCTGTTTCACTTCCACAATCACATAGCATCTGCTACCTTCAGGGTATTACCATATGCCATAGTAACATAATTGGCCATTGAGATGCCACAGATTCTTGGTTGTTTTAATTGGTCTGGTGTTCTAAGTCCAGAAACACCATCTTGCTGCAGAGAGGCTGTACTTTGCTAGACTTAGAAGTAAATGCTTCCTCCTCCTTCGAACAGTTACCTCATCTGCCTTAAAACAATAGCCCATTTCTTTCCTGAAAGTAACATTAGCTAAATCCCCTGCCTAGAGTTTCAAGCTTCTCTCTTTGTTAGATATGTAATCCTGTTACATGTGTGAGTTCCTACCGGAAATTGGTTTGCATGTTATGCTTTGGAAATGTAATACTCAGATCCTCGGTGAAAGATGATACAGGATTGGTTAGAAATGATGTCACCGGGACCTCACCAGAGCCTTTGTTGCAATTTTTATGTTCTTGAAAGACATATTCCGCTTGTGCTTTTGATCCTGACCTGCCAACCCACTTTCTTTTCTGCTTTCTTCAGTGAGGATGGCATGTTGCTAACAAAATGCATTCTGCTTCTTTTTTAGCGGGGGAGGGATGGGGTTAAAGCAAAGAAAATCTAAGCCAGTTGAAAAATATTCCATCCTGTGACCAAGTAAGGGGGTTTGATTGCTCTAGCATGTGATTTGTCATAATTTTGGACAGCACTTTCCATGAGTCCTAGATTCGGGACCTACACCCGGTGGACACCTTTATGATACTCCCTAGCAGTGTGAAAAGGACCTCATGATATGCAAATCATCCCTCCCTGCTTCCCGTTTCCACACACTTCTAATACAGTTCATAGATGAAGCAACAAATATCCCATTGGATGACACAAGGGACCTTTGCCTCTCGCCTGTGCTGATTTGTCTGTGAATTGTCTTTGAAGTGTAGGGAAATGAGGGGGACAGGAGATGGGGAGAAATTGTCTTCTGAAATCATAAATCAAAATGGGAGAAAGCAAGAGAAAATACATGGGATGGAATCTGTCAGTTTTGCCCGTGTTGAATTGCTTTGGTGACGTGTAGTAACAGTTTGTATGGGCGGTGTCCTACCGAGCACTGCCATTTCTCTCCCAAAATCCTGCTTCATGAGCCTGGCATGGTAATTTTTTAAAGTCATTTAATCATTAGGAATGCCGTAAATTCAAGATACCACCACTTTGTTTTTCCTGTCATTTCTCCTTCATAGTAATCTTTGCTTCTGAAATTGTGCTATTGCTAGCTTTGTAACTTTGTTTTCCCTTCTTTTTTACCACTTGCAGTAAGTTCTCGTGCAGCGTTTCTCAACCTGGGTGCCAGGACCCCTGGGGGGGGGTGTTGCGAGGGGGCTTCAAAGGGGTCATTAAAGACCATCAGAAAACACTTCTTTCTGATGGTCTTAGGTGACCCCTTTGGCAGAGAAGGCTGAAGATTTTTCCACCTGTCCTTTGGCCCAATTCTATCGTTGGTGGGGATCAAGGGGCTCATTGATTGTAGGTGAACTGTAAATCCCAGCAACTACAACTCACAAATATCAAAGTCTATTTTTCCCAGACTCCACCAGTGTTCACATTTGGGCATTGAATGATTGTGCCAAGTTTGGTCCAGATCCATCACTGTTTGAGTCCACAGTGTTGTCTGGATGTAGGGGAACTACAACTCCAAAACTCAAGGTCAATGCCCATTAAAGCCTTCCAATATTTTCTGTTGGTTATGGGAGTTCTGTGTGCCAAGTTTGGTTCCATCGTTGGGGGAGTTCCGAATGCTCTTTGATTGTAGGTTAGTTATACAATCCCAGCAACTACAGCTCCCAAATGACAAAATCATCCCCCCCAACCCAAGTAAAGGTAAAGGCTTCCCCTGACGTTAAGTCCAGTCGTGACCAACTCTGGGGGTTGGTGCTCATCTCCATTTCTAGGCTGAAGAGCCGGCGTTGTCCATAGACATCTCCAAGGTCATGTGGCCAGCATGACTGCATGGCGCACCGTTACCTTCCTGCCAGAGCGGTACCTATTAATCTACTCACATTTGTATGTTTTTGAACTTCTAGGTTGGCAGGAGCTGTGGCTAACAGTGGGCGCTCATTCCACTCCTGGTATTTGAAGCTGGGACCTTTTGGTCCGCAAATTCAGCAGCTTAGCACTTTAACACACTGTGCCACCAGGGGCCCCGTCCCCCAACCCAACCACTATTCAAATTTGGGCATATCGGGTATTTGTGCTATTTTTGGTTCAACGAATGAAAATACATCCTGCATATCAGCTATTTACATTACGATTCATGACGGCAGCAAAAGTACAGTTATGAAGTAGCAATGAAAATAATTTTATGGTTGGGGGTCACCACAACATGAGAAACTGTATTACGAGGTTGCGGCATTAGGAAGGTTGAGAACCACTGTTCTAATGCTTAGTAGGATTCGGACTTCCACAACTGAGAGTAAGGAGATTGGAACGGAAAGAAAAGGAGCTCATAGAAAGAAATGGTGTGTGCCTTAAGAACAATACCTTGTGTCTCCTTGAGAATAAGGAGATTGGGAGGGAAGGAAGCCCAGAAAAGGGGTGTCTATCTTGAGAAGGATGCCTTGTGTTTCCTCTACAGATGGATGAGCTAGAGGCGGGAGGAGGCGATCAAGTGTGATGAAGGTAAATAAATTCTCCTTCTTTTTAAAAGATGGAATCCCACACAAAGAAGACAATTCTACACTCAAAGATGACGGTTTCCCCCGCTTTTCCCAGCTCTCTGATGAAGTCCAATGTCTTTCGATGGTAGTACTCTTGCCCATGTGGTCACTTTCCTTGTCATCCCGCTGAACGAATCTTGCCAAGAATGCCCCATGTTGAGATTGCCATAAATTGGAGTCAACTAGAAGGCACATAGCAACAAGACTGTAGTCAAGGGGGGAGGTTAGGGGTTCAAACCCCCCCCCCCCCATTTTTCAGGTATAAAAAAAACTGGTTTACTCATGAATTTTAACTGGTTAACCAAATCTTCATGAGTGTCCACTGAAGTTTATCGATGGAGCCTAATTTCTAAATTATTTTGCGTTACGGAACTACTCTTCATGATTTGCTAAAAAAGTTTCACCTCCCCCAGAATTTTTTTCTGGCTTTGGCCCTGCATAGAAACAACATACTCAGGCATTAGACAACGCAGTAGCATTGATCCCATCAGTGTGTATTATGTTTAGGATAGAAAGTAATGGAGTGTTCCTGCTAATGCATCTTTCCCCCAGAAGGCCATTTGAATTATGAGTTATTGATGTCTGAGTATGTGATTGCCACCATAGAAGATGCCCAGGATCACACAGACTTGACTGTCCCAGGAAGCACCAAGTTAGAAGTACCAATGGGGACCTCTACATACTTTGTCCATTCCATTTCTATATACAGTGGCAGGTTTCACAGAGTCCAACTTTAACATAAAATGTGCACTCGGGCAAAGGGAGCTTGTCCAGTCTTCTCTTCTCCTGATCTCTTCATCACATGTGGGCATAGGCGCATTGCTTCCAATTGTCCTGCCAAATGAATCCGGCTGCCAAGAATTCTTGTAACCATGTACTTCTCTGAAAAATTAACCAGTGAAGACAGACAAAAGATTGGGCTGTGTGCTATAGGTTTCACAGCAGTGCTGCTTAAGCTATTTAATGTGGGATACTAGCATGATTTTTCTTCTAACAGGCCAGGGACCAATACTATTTTTGTTCTCATTGCCTATTGTCTTTTCTTTTTTGGAAGCCAGAAGCCAATAGTTCATAGTTCAACACTGTCCATGGACCACTGCTTTGAACAGCATGGTTTTGCATCCAATCATGGGATTTATTTATCAAAAAGGGTGAATAGCTTAGTAGCCTTTTAAAGCATTTATAAAGGGACATTTCAAGGGGGGATTTATTCAGTTTTGTCCATTTCATAATTCCAGTTTTAAATGTACTGAAAGTAACAAAATTCAAAATTTAAAAGAATGGCAAAAAGCAAAGACAATTCTTTAATCAGTTTCATAGAATCATAGAATAATAGAGTTGGAAGAGACCTCATGTGCCAATCTGTCCAACCCCTTGTCAAGAAGCAGGAGTTTAATTAGAGTTTAATACGCTAATGAGCAATGGGCATTAACAATGGTCAAAAAGTAACAGGCCCCATCTACACTGTCATATAAAATCCAGATCATCTACTTTGAACTGGATTATATGGCAGTGTAGATTCATTTAATCCAGTTCAAATCAGATAAAAGGTGAAGTAATTTTAGTCGAGTCCAACTCTGCAGGGTGGTGCTCATCTCCACTTCTAACCAAACAGCCTTCATTGTGCATAGACACCTCCTAGGACATGTGGCTGGCATGACTGCATGGAGAGCTGTTACCTTCCTGCTGAAGTGGTACCTATTGATCTACTCACATTTGCATGTTTTCGAACTGCTAGCTTGGCAGAAGTTGGGGCTAACCATGGGAGCTCACCCCATCTGTGGATTCGAACTGCTGACCTTCCAATCAGCAACTTCAGCAATTTAGAGGTTTAACCCACTGCACAGCCACTGCAGATAATGTGAACTATTTGCTTTGATCCTTTACATTTTACCTTATTTAACTCTTGCTGGCCCAGACACTTCAATCCTGTGCAAATGTTTTTCAGAAGAAATGGGTTCTCACACAGTTCAGGTGATCTTTCTCAAAAACAAGAGTGTAATACATGGCAGGGATTATCAGTTTTGTTTCCTTACTTTATATCCTGCTGTTCTCCCAAGATGGCATTCAAAAGCGGCTTGACAAGGTTAAAACAATAAGGCTTGAGCTTATAATGACGAGTCTGCTCCTAGCTACAAAACAGCACCCTATTGCATTCCATGAGCAGATACCTCTCTTAGGTTCCTACCTACCCAACCCCTATTAATAACTGCTAAAACATTAATGCCTTGGCGATATGATTGTGGCCCACCCTTGCCAAATGGAGCAGCTGCAACAATGGCTTTTGCAGCTCCCATCACGGCAGAAATGATGCATGCGGCGGCCAATATCTTACACTGAGTGCTGGAGACTGGCCACCTCCTTGTCTGCCTCCATCCCTCCCTTGCTGCTTAATGGTGGGTCAGAGGCCAAGCTCACTTTCTTCCACAATGGAGCCTGCTCTGTCCGCTCTTCTGACTTTAATAATAAATCACTTGCATGAATATTTCATCAAAGCTAATTTCCCAAACATGGCCGGGGCTGTTCTGATGGATCCATTTGCTTGGGGCTTATGGGCTTGATTTTTCTGGGGCACAAGAGAAAAGAATCCCTGGGTATAGGCAGTCCCTGAGTTACAAACATCTGACTTATAAACGACTCACAGTTAGGAACAGGGGTGAGACAATAGGAAGTGAGGGAGGGAGGGAAATTTACTTCTGTAAGAATTATTATCATGGGGAAAAGGTGTCTCTACTGAAGCTTTCTCACCAATTTTTGTTTCCTCAACAACCCAAATATTTCAAAATCCAATTCTCAGAGGGATAGGAAATGAAGTGAAATCTTCTGAACAGGGACACAGATAGCAAAAACAAACACCACAGCGGTGTTAGCCCTTCCCTGTGCTATCCGAAGATAAACTATATATGGCTGGAGTTACACTTATTTTATTTATTTATTTATTTGCAGTATTTATATTCCACCCTTCTCACCCCGAAGGGGTCTCAAGGCGGATTACAATGTATATATACATGGCAAACATTCAATGCCACTAGACATACGACATATAGGCACACACAGAGGCAATTAAACATTTTCCAGCTTCCGGCTTCATGAGGGTATGCTTGATTCCGGCCACAGGGGGAGCTGCCGCTTCACCATCCACTTGTGACACCGAGTCCTTGATGATATTACTTCCTCATTTCTTTCTGCCCGCTGCTGGCAATTTCATTATGTTGTAAATTAGTTAAATTAGCCTCACCGCATAAAGTGGTACCTACATTTCTGTCTTTCGGGCTACTTAGGTCAACAGCGAGCTAGGCTATTAATGGTTGGGGGCTTAATCCGACCCGTGCTTTGATCCCATGACCTCTCAGTCAGCAGTGATTTATTGCAGCTGGCTACTAACCAGCTGTACCACAGCCCGTATCTGTTCCAACTCACATACAAATTCAACCTAAGAACAAACCTACAGAACCTATCTTGTCCGTAACTGTATAGAAGGATCAGAGGAAGAAGATGGCTGTCCTTTCTCCATGCTGGACCTGAAATCTTTCTTACTTCTGTGAACAGAAGCCGAATCGTCGTGTTTTGTTTTTATGTGAGACATCACTGATTCTAGGTTTACCAGCAAAGGAGAAAAATGTGGGCATTGTTCATCCAAATGAGAATTCAGAAGGAAGCTTCTTGCATGGCAGAGAGGAAGACATATATATAAAATAATTCACACCTATTCTATTTGATGCTTTCTTATTCCCTTAGTAACTTTTCCTGGCCACCTTTTTTTGGATGACTGATTTCTGAAATGTTAGGTTACTACAATATTAGAAACTGGGGGTGTGAAGGAGGAGATTTCTACTTTGAGTATCATTTTATCCCTATATCACAGCTACACCCCCAGCCGCAGGAGCTCACAAGAGTTCTAAACAATGTTGTCTTTGACCCAGGCTTAAATCTCACCCCTAAATTGCAAATGTCTCTTTCTGGACCTAGGTGAGCTATTATGTGTCTCAGCCGTCTGCCAAAAACTAGTGAAGGTTAGTGATACTGGTCTTTCTTTCAGAAAGTTTGTCAAATATTCCTGCAAAGTACCTTGAACAGTCAAGATGTGTGTATGCCTTCAAGTCACCTGTTGACTTAGCGGCAACCCCATGAATTCCATAGGATTTTGTTAGGCAAGAAGTATTCAGAAGTGTGTTGTCGAAGGCTTTCATGGCCGAAATCACTGGGTTGATGTGAGTTTTCTAGGCTGAATGTCCATGTTCCAGAAACATTGTCTCCAGATATTTCACCCACATCGATGGCAGGCATCCTCAGAGGTTGTGTGGTCCTCACAACCTCTGAGGATGTCTACCATAGATGTGGGCAAAACGTCCGGAGATAATGCTTCTGCAACATCTACATGCAGCCCGGAAAACTCGCAGCAACCCTACTCAGAAGTAGTTTCGTTGCTTTCCTCTATAGCAGTGGTTCTCAACCTTCCTAATGCCATGACCCCTTAATACAGTTCCTCATGTTGTGGTGACCTCCAACCATAAAATTATTTTCTTTGGTACTGTAATTCATAAGTGTAATTTTGCTACTGTTATGAATCATAATGTAAATATCTGATATGCAGGATGTATTCACTGGATCAAATTTGGCACAAATACTCAATACACCCAAATTTGAATGCTGGTGGGGTTGGGGGAATTGACTTTGTCATTTGGGAATTGTAGTTGCTGGGATTTATGGTTCATCTACACTCAAACTCCACCAACAATGGAACTGAACTAATCTTGGCACAGAGAACTCCCATGACCAAGATCAAATATTGGAAGGGTTTGGTGGGCATTGACCTTGAGTGTTGCAGTTATAGTTCTCCTACCTCCAGAGAACACTGTTAATGCAAACAATGATGGATCTGGACCAAATTTGGCCCAATACATGATATGCCGAAATTTGATACTGATGGGTTGGGGGTGGGTTGATTTTGTCATATGGCAGAAGCACAGGCAGAGAGATTTTCATCCTTCTATGCCAAAGAGGTTCCTAAGACCATCAGAAATATATCTGACACCCCCTTGTAACTCCCCTCAGGGGTCCAGACCCCTGAATTGAGAAACATTGCTCTATAGCTTACAGTGTTTGGTCCTCCTTGGATTCTTCAAGAACTAACCAATCCCCACACTATTTAGCTTCCAAAATCAAACAGGATCTGTTGCATTCAAGGTATCTAGATGGTTTTGTCTGTGTGCATATGACCTTCATGCTATCCTTTGACTTATGGTGGTAACCTTATGACTTTTACAGGGTTTTTTTTGGCAAGGAATATTTGGAAATTGTTATACATGTTAAATATTACAAAATGGCCCAATTTTTTCTCTCTCTCTGCATAAATTGTATCTCTCTGAAAGGCATATCACAAAACTATGTCATTTTGCGCCGGTTGAAAGGTGTTGTTATGGCTGAATGGCCAGCATTTCATCTAACATGCCACAAATTTGACAGAGCGTCTCTATCTCCTCCTGAGATTTCATTCTCCTAAAGCTGAAGACTTCATGTCATACTTATGCATCTATATATAATACATATACAATTCCATTAACTTTGCCTGTTATTTGTAACTGTGTGGGCCTGCATCTGCAGATTTACGATCTGGATGATACTGATTTTCATATTATGATAATCTTAATTTTATCAGGGACACACACTCTCTCTCTGAACTGGCTACTGAGTGAACAAAGACAATCATTTGCTAAGTGGCAACTTACTGCTCCATTGAAGTAATCAATTGCTTCTGTTTTTCAGCCTTCCAAAACATGGGAAAATATTATCAATCCTTGACTTCATTCATGTGATTTATTTCTATAGTAGCTTGGATACCTGGCATTGCCTGGGTTATTTGAAAAAGTCAATGTTTTAATTGTACAAAATGAATAAGGTTGTGAGTGAACTACAACTGACTTCATGCCAGGTTAACCCCGAGAAACTCCATTAATACTTAAAGTTTGTGATATTGGGCAAGTTTTCTCTGGATGCATCATCAGTGGAGTTTAGTGTGCTCTCTGGCTGTAGGGTAAACTATAACTCCCACTATGGTAAGTCAGTACCTCTCCAGTAGGTTGGGTTAGTCATGGGGGTTCTCTGTGCCAAGTTTGGTCCAGGTACATCAGCGGTGAAGGTCACATTTTCCCTGGTTGTGGGTGAACTACAACTCCCAGAAAGGAAAGTCAGTTTCCCCTAAATATCCCCTCTGGATATCCCTTTCGGCATATCAGGTATGTGTACAAAGTTTGGTCCAGACCCATCTTTGGGAATTGGACCAAATCAGAGATCAGATCAGAGTGTTCTTAGATTGCAGGTGAACTATACATCCCAGTCCCTACAACTCCTATAAATCAATTCTCCCCAATTCTAGTATGTATGTTCAGTTGCTGATCAATTCCTCTGTTTGCTGTGTTCCATAGAAAAGAATAGGAAAGGGTTATAGGAGAGGCAGTGGGTGGGGTCATGCAAATTCCACACACCAATGGAGAGAGTAAGGAACACTGGGATGCCTGTGGTGGAGGAAAAACAGAAAATCTAGGAGGAAATTGTCTCCGTATGAAAGCTTTCACGTGGGTGGTGGGCAGTATGGTGTTTGTGGAAGACATTGGCAAGGCTCTTGGACATGTTTACGGCACTCTCTATAACCTGCAATGTCATTGGAGGGAGCACCATTGACGTCTCCTCATAGGAGGAGTTTATAGCGGTTTATGGAGGAGGGAGACTGTCTGTGAAAGTGGGCACCCCTGCCACATATACACTTACGGATTTTCACTGTTATTATGTGTATAGATTTATGACCAGAAAATGTAGTAAAATGAAACTCACCTTCAAAGAACAAAAATAACAATGTTAGTTGTTTACTTTTGTGGACTCCTTCAACCTGTGGGTACTTTCCTTTGTCCCCATGATGGATAGATAAAATCTGTAGGGCAGCAATTATTTTAACATGTCGTGAAATGTACTCCCTGTTTTTTTCCCCTCTTCACATTACTACAATACAAAGATAAATTTCAGATCCTTCCTTTCACAGTATCCAAGGATGTATCTACAGAGCAGAATGAATGGAGTTGAACTGCCATGACTCAATGCTATGGAACCATGATAGTTTTGCAGTGCCTTTTGCCTTCTCTGCCGAAGAGTGCTGGTGCCTCACCCAGGATTCCATAACATTGAGCTATGGCAGTTAAAGTGGTGTCAAACTGCATTAATTCTACAGTGTGAATGCACCTTTGGTTGAGGATGCCACAACGCAGGGATCTGTGGTAAGACGAATACTACCTATTATGTTCTGTACAGGCTGTAGGAGAAAAAGTACCTCAACACTGTTTATGTGATTCACAGCTCCACTATTGCCTTCAGATTAGCCCTAATACCTTTCTTCTCCTGCACACCTCCCTATCCTACTGTCTCCAGATAATAAAATTACAAAAACATAACCTTTGATTTTGCCATGTGCTGAGCACTATACTGATATATAAACATATCCTGCTATAACCTCCTGCCACTTCAAATATCCTCAGGCTCTTTTCAGCACTTGCTCACCATTTTACACAAGTTTACAACACCATTGTGTATAGGTAAAGGTTTCCCCTGACATTAAGTCTAGTCGTGTCCGACTCTGTGGGTTGATGTTCATCTCCATTTCTAAGCTGAAGAACCAGCGTTGTCCAAAGACATCTCCAAGGTCATGTGGCTGGCATGACTGCATGGAGCGCCGTTACCTTCGTGCCAGAGCAGTATCTATTGATCTACTCACATTTGCATGTTTTCTGCTAGGTTGGCAGAAGCTGGGGCTAACAGTGAGAGCTCACCCCACTCCCCAGATTTGAACCGCCGACTTTTCAATCAGTAAATTAAGCAGCTCAGTGGTTTAACCCACTGCACCACCGGGGGCTCCATGTATATATAAGGACCCACTATAACAGTGGTTCTCAACCTATGGGTCCCCAGATGTTTTGGCCTTCAACTCCCAGAAATTCTAACTGGCTGGGATTTCTGGGAGTCGTAGGTCAAAACACCTGGGGACCCACAGGTTGAGAACCACTGCACTATAACATGAAAATGAAAGAAGCATTCCTGTCCTCTGGAACAGGAGCCAAATAATTACTTGAGTATTCCCACAAGTCCAGTATCATTGCCAAATGTAATCTACCTAACTGTCCCTTTACATAAAGGCAATTGGGTCTCTGGTAAATGGCAGGAGATACTGCTAATTTATATCTTCTTAATTATTAGGATTTTTTATGGAGAGAGCTAATACATGATATTTTCTGTTTTGGAAGCCTCCAGGAGATGTGGAAATAAAAACCACCATTGCTTGAAACTTTTTATTGCGTCAGAAACTACTTGAGGTTATACTGCAAGTCGCTTCTGGTGTGAGAGAATTGACTGTCTACAGAGACGTTGCCCAGGGGACGCCTGGATGTGTTAGTTGGGAAGCTTCTCTCATGTCCCCGCAAGCTAAAGCTGACAGATGGGAGCTCACCCCGTCTCGTGGATTTGAACCGGCAACCTTCAGGTCAGCAACCCAACCTTCAGGTCAACAATTCAGCTGGCATAAGGGTTTAACCCATTGCGCTACCGTCATATGAGCTTTTGGCCACTTCTAGTTTGATATTCTGTGTATGTGTGCCGGTGATTTTTCCACATTTCCAAGCTGGCCAGTCTAAACTAAACCAATCCATACCAGGATAGTACAGATGTTCCCCGATCTTGCCGCCAGTTGGCAACCCCTAGTCAAAAAATCACACAAGGGGTGGCCAAACCCTGGCGGCTTTCTAAAATCGCTCCTTGGCTCATGGCCACTGACTTCTTTACAATCCTGCCTTGCCCTAGTTTGCTTCCACTGGATAGCCCAGTTTAAACCAATGCTTCAATCCTTCCCCAGCTCTATCTCGTGCCAAGGCATGAGCTATTAGATAGCAATTCTTCTCCCCTAATCAGTAGCCTTTGAAGAGAGCCGATAGTGTGGGATGGATGAAGTCACCACTTGAATTATTAAAACAGGTAGATCTCATCACATCACAGATTGTCTCTGGGTGGCTGGAAATGAGATTAAACAATGTAAAGCATTGGGGTTTGCCTTTTTTTTTCATCCTCTACATACACACACAAACACATCACACACTCCTTCGGCATGACTGCATGGTGTGTAGGGAAAGAGCAGTGGCAGTTTTGCATCATCTCTCCCACATCTCTGGTTCCTCCGGGACAAGGAACCGGAGACTGATCAATAATGCAGCAGAGCTCTTAACATATGCCAGGGTACTGTAATGGGGGACGGGGCGTAGATGGACGTTGAAAAAAATTAACATTTTATTCAATTTCTCTGATGACGTCTTTCTTGCTAGATGCATTAGGGCCTCCCAGACACCCTTCTCCCCTTTCCCCTTTTATTACTCGGACCCTTCGCAGAATAACAAGTTGTAGTTTGCACAGCATGAGTGAGAGGAGGGAGATGGAAGGGAGGGAAGGGGATAGAGGGAGGGAAGCCAAGAGTTTGGAGATGGAGATGTGAAAGGGCTAATGATTAATCTTGTCCTTAATCCCAAGGCAATTAGCATCTACAAGGGAAATATGCTTCAAAGGCCTGCTTCTTAAAGGAGGTGGTAAATATATCTGAGCTGCACTACTTCAGGCTGGTGAAGGGAAGGTAGTTGGAGGTATCTATATATATAAAAGAGTGATGGCATCACGGCAACCCACAAAACAACAAAAGTACAGGCCCCGCAACCTCGAAATTTGACAACACAACCCATCACCCATGCCTCAGGGTTGATACAACAAAAAGAAAAGAAAAATAAAGTCCTAATTAGAGGGAGAGCAATAATTTTTTTTATCCAATTGCTGCCAGTTTAGAGGGCTAATCTCTGCCCACTTGGTTGCCTAGCAACCAAGGGACAGCCAGGTTTCAGTTAGGGGACAGGCAGATTTAGGCCTCACTTAGACTTCTTCCACAGATTATCTAATTTGCACTGGATTATATGGCAGTGTAGACTCAAGGCCCTTCCACACAGCTATATAACCCATTTATAATCTTATATTATCTGCTTTGCACTGGATTATCTTGACTCCACACTGCCATATAATCCACTTCAGCATGCATTTTATACAGCTGTGACAAAGGGGCCTCATATAATCCAGTTCTAAGCAGATAATATAAGATTATCAATATACAGTAGACTCTCACTTATCCAACATAAACAGGCCGGCAGGATAAGTAAATATATTGGATAATAAGAAGGGATTCAGGAAAAGCTGATTAAACATCAAATTAGGTAATCATTATACAAATTAAGCACCAAAACATCATGTTATACAACAAATTTGACAGAAAAGGTAGTTCCACGCGCAGTAATGCCATGTAGTAATTACAGTAGAGTCTCACTTATCCAACACTCGCTTATCCAACGTTCTGGATTATCCAACGCATTTTTGTAGTCAATGTTTTCAATATATCGTGATATTTTGGTGCTAAATTCATAAATACAGTAATTACTACATAGCATTACTGCGTATTGAACTACTTTTTCTGCCAAATTTGTTGTATAACATGATGTTTTGGTGTTTCATTTGTAAAATCATAACCTAATTTGATATTTAATAGGCTTTTCCTTAACGCCTCCTTATTATCCAACATATTCGCTTATCCAACATTTTGCCAGCCCACTTATGTTGGATAAGTGAGACTTTACTGTACTGTATTTACAAATTTACCAGTAAAATATCACAATGAATTTAAAACACTGGCTACAAAAACATTGATTATAAAAAGGCAGACTGCGTTGGATAATCCAGAACATTGTATAAGCGAATGTTGGATAAGTGAGATTCTACTTTGATATGAAATAATTTCTAGGATAGAATAATGCAGAACAATATAATCTCTAAAACCAGGACAGTAATAAAGAAATAAAGTAAATAAAGCAAGGAAATTGGAAATTCCACAAAGGAAACAATCAGGGCCAGCTAACACCTCCCAAGAAAGGATTCTTCCAGAAAGGAAGCTGAGAAGGCAGTGAAGCACTATGTATTACCAAAGTCATTATTATTACTATCATTACTATTATTATTATTATTATTATTATTATTATTATTATTATTATTGTGTTGCGGTCAACCGTGAAAATGAATACAATCTGGCACCAAGTATTCAAAAACACTAAAATCAGAATATATAAAAATTAATGTGGTATAATAAAACAGAACAATACAATCTCTAAAATCAGAACACTAAATAAAGAACAACACTCTGAAAATAGGGGAATTCCACACAGAAAACAATCAGGGCCAGCTAACACCTCCCAACAAAGTATTCCCATCATCAAAGTCTGGCAAATCCTCTGTTTTCTGAGGGCCACCGACAGTAGAAGCACATAAAATATCGCAAACAACACCACTCTGAAAACAAGGTAATTCCAGACAGGAAACAATCAGGGCCAGCTAACACCTCCCAACAAAAAAATCACTCAGGGAGGAAACAGCTAGGCTTTAAATCTGCAAGGCCATTACATCCTAATCATTTTTCCTAATTGCAGCATTCATACTTGCCTCCAACAGACAAAAAAAAAAAAAAACAATCAGAAATATTGTATATTCACAACCTTTAGGAAATAATATCCCCTGATGGCACAGCATGTTAAAGCGCTGAGCTGCTGAACTTCTGGACCGAAAGGCCGCAGGTTTGAATTGGGGGAGCGGACAGAGCCCCCACTGTTAGCCCCAGCTTCTGCCAACCCAGAGGTTCAAAAACATGTAAATGTGAGTGCATCAATAGGTACTGCTCCGGTGGGAAGGTAACGCCGCTCCATGCAGTCATCCCACATGACCTTGGAGGAGTCTACGGACAACGCCGGCTCTTCGGCTTAGAAATGGAGATGAGCACCAACCCCCAGAGTCAGACACGACTGGACTTAATGTCAGGGGAAAACGTTTACCCTTTACCTTAACTACCACCAATTCCTCAATACTTTATTTCCCATACCACCAGACTTCGCCACAGCAACGCGTGGCCGGGCACAGCTAGTATTGTCTAAAGCTTTCATGGTCGGAATCACTGGGTTGTTGTGCATTTTCCGGGCTGTATGGCCATGTTCCAGAAGCATTCTCTCCTGACGTTTTGCCCACATCTATGGCAGGCATCCTCAGAAGTTGTGAGGTATATTGGAAAAGTAAGCAAGGGAGTTTTATATATCTATGAAAGATTCAGGGTGGGGGAAAAAACTCTTTGTCTGTTGGAGGACAGTGTGAATGTTGTAATTAATCACTTTGATTAGCATTAATGGCCTTGCAAGCTTCATCTCAGCCTGGGGGAATCCTTTGTTGGGAGGTGTTAGCTGCCCCTGATTGATTCATATCTGTAATTCCTCTGTTTTCAGAGTGTTGTTCTTTATTTGCTGTTCTGATTTTAGAGGGGGTTTTTTTAATACTGGTAGCCAGATTTTGTTCATTTTCATGTTAGAAGTAAGTAAAGGTTAAGGTTTTCCCCTGACATTAAGTCCAGTCGTGTCCGACTCTAGGGGTTGGTGCTCATCTCTATTTCTAAGCCGAAGAGCCAGCATTGTCCATAGACACCTCCAAGGTCATGTGGCCGGCATGATTGCATGGAATGCCATTACCTTATCGCTGGAGCACTTTAACACGCTGCGCCACCAGGGGCTCCATGTTGGAGGTATGTCTCCACAAATAACTGAATAATGGCCAAACACGTGCAGGGAAAGAGCTTTGCTCAAACCCATCTCCCTCCCATGTGGATTTCTCTGTGGATAGTGTGCCTAGGGACAGGTATGTCACAGGACCTCCAAAGTACAACTCAGGGACAGATTTGTCACCGCAATTAAAATGCTACACATTACTTTGTATTCTGCCAAAACATGTGCCATTGGTACCTCCCTTTTGTGTACAAGTGTGTCATTTTCACTACATAAGCACTATGCACTCACAGTCAGGACACTGAAAATGAGAGTGGAGGATAACACAGGATTGCACTATTTGGCCGCAGTCCTACATCACTACTTCTAGCTATGACACTCTCCCGTCTAATCCTCCTAAGACACCTTTTCTCAGCTGCAGCCTCCAAACCTGTCAATTTCCTGGTCAATAGTGCTCAGCAGAAGCAGATAAACATCCAGCTATTTTCTTGCATCTGGATACACAGTGGCAGACATGTGAAGAGACCACTAGGGGCCATCTGGAAGTGTCAGAGCATAACATCACTGCTCCATATCCAGCTATAGGAAAATAGCTGGGTGCTTGTTTGTTCCTCCTATTGATTTCCAGTGGCAAAGTGTGTTAAAGCACTGAGCTGCTGAACTTGCAGACCGAAAGGTTGCAGGTTCAAATCCTGGGAGCGGAGTGAGCGCCCGCTGTTAGCTCCAGCTTCTGCCAACCTAGCAGTTCGAAAACATGCCAATGTGAGTAGATCAATAGATACCGCTTCGGTGGGAAGGTAATGGTGCTCCATGCAGTCATGCCGGCCACATGACCTTGGAGGTGTCTACGGACAACACCGGCTCTTTGGCTTAGAAATGGAGATGAGCACCAACCCCCAGAGTCAGACATGATTGGACTTAATGTCAGGGGAAACCTTTACCTTTACCTTAAGAAATCACTGGGTTCAGGGGGTTGAAACTGAGAAAAGGCAGCTTTTGGGGGAACATTAGTTGCTACGTGGTCAGTAGGGAACGTTCACCCCTGGAACAACCAAAAAAAGTGAGCTGGTTTTCGCAGTTACAGTAGAGTCTCGCTTATCCAACCTTCAATCATCCAACGTTCTGTATTATCCAACGCAGTCTGCCTCCCGCCCAGATCCACAGCTGTTTAGGCAGCAACGCACAGTGGGCCAACATACCCAATAACAACACAAGTGCAGCCACATTCCCAAACAAGTGGCAGACTTGCTGTATAGCATGATGTTTTGGTGCTTAATTAAAATCATAATTTGATGTTTAATAGGCTTTTCCTTAATCCCTCCTTATTATCCAACATTTTTGCTTATCCAACGTTCTTCCGGCCCGTTTATGTTGGATAAGCGAGACTCTACTGTGTATACATTCAAGCCATTTCTGACCTATGACTGTCCATGGGGTTTTCTTGCCAAGATTTGTTGCTTTCCTCTGAGACTGCAAGTATGTGAGGTGCCCAAGGTTACTCAGTGGTTTCATGATCTCCAGACTCATAGGCCCCTTCTACACTGCCATATAATCCAGAATATCAAAGCAGAAAATCCACATCTGCTTTGAACTGGGATATATAAGTCTACACTGCCATATAATCCAATTCAAAGCAGATAATCTAGATTTTATTTAGATTTTATATGGCAGCGTAGAAGGGGCCATAGTCCAACGTTCAAACTACTTACTTAGGCGATCCCTCGTAGGCCGAGGATGATGGTCCTCCAGTTATAGGGTCTTGGGGGTGTGTCCGCAGGTGGCTGAAGAGACCTGTTCTTGATCTGCATGTTCTTCCGCAAGGAGGACATCGGTTTCCAGGTGAAAGGCGGTCCCGGTCAGGGTTGGCTTGACGCTTCTTCCTCTTGGCACGTTTCTCCTTTAAGCCCTCCATTCGTGCCTCTTCGAACTCCACAGCACTGCTGGTCACAGCTGACCTCCAATTAGAGTGTTCAAGGGCCAGGGCTTCCCAGTTCTCAGTGTCTATGCCACAGTTTTTAAGGTTGGCTTTAAGCCCATCTTTAAATCTCTTTTCTTGCCCACCAACATTGCGTTTCCCGTTCTTGATTTCAGAGTAGAGCAACTGCTTTGGGAGACGGTGATCGGGCATTCAGACAACGTGGCCAGTCCAGCGGAGTCCAACGTGGCCAGTCTCAAACTACTCTACCACCCTGTCTCTCAATCTGATTTATTGTAATTCACCCATTGCAATTCACTAACCTTGGTGGCACAGCCGGTTAAACCTCAGAGTTGCTGAACTTGCTGACCAAAGGGTCGGCGGTTTGAATCCGGGAAGCAGGGTGAGCTCCCGCTGTTAGCCTCAGCTTCTGCCAACCTAGCAGTTCGAAAATATGCAAATGTGAGTAGATCAATTGGTACCACTTTGGTGGGAAGGAAACAGTGCTCTATGCAGTCATGCCGGCCACGTGACCTAGGAGATGTCTATGGACAACACCGGTTCTTCAGCTTAGAAATGGAGATGAGCACTAACCCCCAGGGTCGGACACGACTAGACCTCATGTCAGGGGAAAACCTTTACCTTTTACCTAATTCACTAACCCATTGACATTCACTATGAAAGGTTATAGCCTTTCACGTGCCCATGATGGACAGACAATCTCTTTGGCTCCTAGAACACAATGTTTTCTCACGCTCCAGAGAAGGTCTAAATAGTTCCACACATCCTACCAGGCTCCAGCCCATATCCACACCTTCTCTGAAGCATTAAACTAATACTCCAATGTGTCCAAATAGGCTGTAAGTCCTGTAGTAGGCTTTGCTACCATCCATATCAGATGCAATATTCAATAGGTAATCATGTTTCTCACAGCAGTTGTAATAGTCCTGAATGAGCTACCCAGGGGAAGAATTGCATTTTCCCATTTGCAGTATTCATGATCTTTCCAACTTGCTTGAAAAGACAGCAGCTATACCACAAAGACTATTTGGAAATGGCCACTGCTTCAGATCAGCTTATGCTCTGCCTCCCGGGCAGTTTTGATCCAGAAAGAAAAAGAGAAGTGCATTTCCCCTGGCTTTTCTATATCATAAAACATCAATCTCTTCCACTTCCTGTTGTTCACTGCTTATTGTTAAGCCAACATAAAGAAGATGTCTGAAGGAGCTTCTTTATAATGCAGGAGGCTTGCTGTACCTCTCTAGAGAGCTTTTGCTGTTCTTGAGTTCAACAATTCAACACTGGACATCAGTAATGTGCTCAGTCCCTTGTGTTAAATGATAGAAGGCTTCATTCCAGCTCTGTGAAACTGGGGAGGGAGAAATGAGTCAGGTGTTGCTCTGGAGTCTGATGACATGTCTTTTAAAAACATTTTTTTTTACAAAAAGACATTTTTTTGCAACCTAAAATGAATAGTTTTCATCTTTAGATGGCAGGAGACACTGACACTCTGGTATCATTTATCCAAATGTGAACATTTCCAGGATTTCAATCTCTCTTGACTCCTAACAAAAAAGCAAAATCAAATAAAGTTGGGGAATATGAGCTTCAAAACAGCTCATTTCGGGCCCGCTTATTAGACACATCATTGGTGGGAAAGCTCTCAGCATGAGGCACAACTTCACTATAGACCACTGGAGGATATATGTATAGATAGGAAGCATTCACCAGCAGCTGACCAAGATGGATGTCCACAGCAGGGTTCGAGAAGTCCTTGCTGAGACTATTCGTGAAGAACTGTAATTCAATTTCAGCTTTTATTCTATTTGTTGGATCATGGAGATGGTTTAATTTAGTTCTTTGTATTTTTCCCTCTTCATTTTGGCTATCAGTTCTTTCCATTTCGAGACCCAGTTCCCCATAGGATATCCGTTTATATATTTATTTTTTCTTTTAGTAATATAATTCTGGAGCATAAGGTAAAGGTTTCCCCTGACATTAAGTTCAGTAATGTCTGACTTTGGGGGTTGGTGCTCATCTCCATTTCTAAACCGAAGAGCCGGCTTTGTCCGTAGACACCTCCAAAGTCATGTGGCCGGCATGATTGCATGGCGCACCGTTACCTTCCCGCCAGAGCGGTACCTATTGATCTACTCACATTGGCATGTTTTCGAACGGCTAGGTTGGCAGGAGCTGGAGCTAACAGCGGCTGCTCACGCCGCTCCTGGGACCTTTCGGTCTCCAGCTCAGTGCTGTAATGCACTTCGCCACCAGGGCTCCTGGAATTCTGGAGCATATAGTGTGCTAAATATCCGTACAATTTTTTAATTTCCCCTTTTTTGTACTTTTTGCATCCATTGCTTGTGCCACTCCTATCATATATTTTAGAATATCTGCCCAAACTGTATTACAACCCTTTCCTTCCATTTTCATGGTAAAAGATATTTCTTCCCTTCCACACTTTATTCTCCTATAACATTTTTGGTCACCTACTGTGGCTTTACTCTTTGAAATTCTGGGATTTGTAGTTTGGGAAAACACCAGAGCTCACTGGTTGAGAATTCTAAGCGCCTCTCCATAAACTGCAAATTCTATACGACCATGTAGTTACAGTAGTTACAAAGTACCATAGAGTCTCACTTATCCAACATTCGCTTATCCAACGTTCTGGATTATCCAACGCATTTTTGTAGTTAATGTTTTCAATACATCATGATATTTTGGTGCTAAATTCGTAAATACAATAATTACTACATAGCATTACTGCATATTGAACTACCTTTTCTGCCAAATTTGTTGTATAACATGATGTTTTGGTGCTTCATTTGTAAAATCATAACCTAATTTGATGTTTAATAGGCTTCTCCTTAATCTCTCCTTGTTATCCAACGTATTCACTTATCCAATGTTCTGCCGGCCCGTTTATGTTGGATAAGTGAGACTCTACTGTATAGTCATAGCACTATAATTGTGTATATGAAAGGGCCCCTGGATTGTCAGCAGAAGGAAACTTGGACTTTTTCTGTTTCTTAGCATCCTCCCAGAGTTGACAAGCAGAACTTTTTTTTCATGGTTCAGTGTCTTTTATGCCAAGGAATTCCTCTCTGCTTCCAACTCCATGCTGGAGGATGCCTTAGTAGTCTGCTGTGACTAATTTGTGAGACATTTCCTGGATAAAATCACTTGCACCTGCTTTGACTTAAGACACTGTTGATGAGTCTGGAGATATACCTTCGGCAACGGTTGGGCCAGTGATTAGGGAGTCGTTCCAGCTCAGGCCACTTGAGGAAAGGATCAGTGAGGTCAGCCACGTGAGCAATCCCTGGCGAGTAGAAGCAACCAGAGCTGGACTGAATGACTGGCGAGTGGAAACGATTAACTCTTCTTTATCTGAGCCTTCTAGTTCACCCTAGTCCACAATCCTTCAGACTATGGAGGGGCTGAATTATCATTTGGAAAAAAAATGAACAAATTCCTATGCACACTGCACATGTCTTATTTGTAGTGCAAAACAACAACAACAACAATGAAAGAACAATACAATATTTAAAAATGAAAACAATTGTAACCAACATAAACCTATCAGGATTTCAATGGGAAGTGTGGACCTGCTTCTGGCCAATTAATTAGGATTGTTGTTGTTGTGTGCCTTCAAGTCATTTCAGACTTTAGGAGACCCCAAGTCTAAAATTATTTATTTATTCATTTACTACATTTATATCCCGCCCTTTTCACCTCAAAGGGGACACAGAGCAGCTGTATACAGTAGAGTCTCACTTATCCAACATAAACGGGCCGACAGAATGTTGGATAAGCAAATATGTTGGATAATAAGGAGGGATTAAGGAAAAGCCTATTAAACATCAAATTAGGTTATGATTTTACAAATTAAGCACCAAAACATCATGTTATACAACAAATTTGACAGAAAAAGTAGTTCAATACGCAGTAATGCTATGTAGTAATTAATGTATTTACGAATTTAGCACCAAAATATCACAATGTATTGAAAACATTGACTACAAAAATGTGTTGGATAATCCAGAACGTTGGATAAGCGAGTGTTGGATAAGTGAGACTCTACTGTACAATATATTATATTATTAGCATAGCACAATATTAGCATTATATATTACTGTATTAAACTATACCACTATACTGTAATATTATATGTAATATATAACATATAATTAATATTATTATATGGTATTATTAGCATTATATTGTATAACATTATAATATTATTATCAATATTATATGTATATACAATTATTATCTTATTAAAAATGATATAAAATATTATTATAAAACTGAGGCCAGGGGCCAGGTAAATGATCTTGGAGGGCCACATCCAGCCCCCGGGCCTTAGTTTGGGGACCCCTGCCTTAGTCCAAATTGAGTATTCCTTATCTGAAATGCATGGAACTAAACATATTTTGGACTTTGGGAAACCTGTATTTGCATATATGTACTTAATGAGATATCTTGTATGATATTTATTGATATATCGTGTCAGAAGCAAATTGAGAATACAGTTATAATGTATAGAAAAATCACATACAAAATTAAAAACTTGGCATTATACAAAATTTCCTTTGACCAGAAACTGGCCACTTGGAGTGGCTCTGATGTCGCTATAAAAGGTCCTCCATTGTGTACATGGCAGGGCTCAGGCTGCATTGTAGTAAGTGGTCTGTGGCTTTCTCTTCTCCACACCTGCATGTTGTGGACTCCACTTAGTAGCCCCATTTCTTAAGTTTGGCTCTGCATCTTGTGGTGCCAAAGCGCAGCCTGTTCAGTGCCTTCCGAGTCAACCAGTCTTCAGTGTGCCCGGGAGGAAGTATCTCATTTAGTATCAGTCACTGATTGAGGTTCTGGGTCTTAGCCTGCCACTTTTAGACTCTGGCTTGCTGTTCCTGCAAGTATCTCTGTAGATCTTAGGAAACTATTTCTTAATTAAAGGTGTTGGCTTGCTGGCTTATATCCGAACAGAGGACGGGCTGGAGATGTCCATGCCTTGGTCCTTTCATTGCTGGCTGCTACTTCCTGACGGATGGCAGGTGGTGCAATACCAGCTCGAAAGTATAATTTCTCCAGCAGTGTACAGCAGTGTACATCCTGCCATTATGTGACATGTCTCATAATGTTTTAATGTGGTGGAATGTATTCCACACTGGGCATGTGTATTGGGATGTATTCCACACTGGACATGTTTTAATGTGGTGGGATGTATTTATTTATTTGCGACATTTATATACCGCCCTTCTCACCCCGAAGGGGACTCAGGGCGGTTTACAAGTATATATACATACAATATATTATATTATACAACTATATCGCAATATTAGTAATATTGCATGTAATATAAATATACAATTATAATAGTGAATTATAATTATTACATCATGATATCATTAATATTACATGCATATACAATGTATTATAATATTAGTATATAGTATAATATTATTATATATCATTATATCATTAAATTGATACAGGAGACATGGTGGAAAGATGTCTTCCCTAACTTTTCACCATAAGAGGCAAGCAGCTCAGAATCTGAAGAGGCATGCGGTGTGGAGAAGTACCTTCTGACCCCCTTTGAGGGGCCTGTACGGGCCTATGAGACGTCCTTTTTCCCGACGGGGAAGCTCAAACGGGATCCAGATATTAATTGGGATATATATATATATATATATATATATATATATATATAGGCGCGACATTTATATCCCACCCTTTGTATCTCACCTTGAATGAAAAAGGGGACTCAGGGCAACTTACCACCTCCCCATCTCCTTCCCAGCCACCTTTTCTGCTTCCTCCGCTGCTGCGACTGCCACCGGTGTGTACAGAGGGGGAGGGGGAGAGGGCCCCCCAGGATCCGGAGGATCAGACCAGTGACGTCCAGGCAGAGCCGGGACTGAGCGGGAAGGAGGCCAAGTTGCAGGCGGCACTGGGCAGGGCGACCGCTCTGGTGGAGCTCAGCAGAGGGGTCAGTGAGTGAGTGGGGACATATGGGGCACATGTGGGGCACACTGGGCATGTGTATTCAGCAGCAGAGTAGCAAAACGCAATGGCAGATGTCTTCACTGTATCTGGTTGTGATCCTCAGGTTGTGCCAGTCAGTTTTCATATGATATTATTTCTAGCACCCACTTTTTGCTTGATAGTCAAGCAGTGCTTCTGTAAGTCAGAGCACGGTCCAGAGTGACTCCCAAGTATTTTGGTGTGCTGCGATGCTCCAGTGGGAGTCCTTCCTAGATAATCCTCAGCGCTCAAGGTGCTTGACTGTTCTTAAGATGAAAAGCACACATCTGTGTTTTAGTTGGATGATAAGTGCTGCAAGAAATGTAAACTCTCAGAGGTGGAAGGAAAGAGTAACCCTAATACAAGAATGATCTATGAAGATCAATGAAAAAGCCAAGGTGGACAAAGGGATTATGCTGATTAAGGAAAAATCTCTGACTATCTTTAAGAAAAATTGAGACCTAAAATTATGAATTTGGACAAACTGACATTTTTACTTTCAAATACACAGGGTAAACCAAAAAAAGCGACAAATTGGGAGCTAATTAAAGATTACTTAAGAAACGAAAATTGCAAGATGATAATATAATAGGCTTGTATTAACTCTCTAGAGCAAAATGGGCGATAGATAAGTCTCAGGCTTAAAGATGGTTTGATCTTAAGAAGATACTGAATAGAATTGAATGCGTTTAGAAAATAACATTAAGAACACCAGATAATAGATGGAAGTCAATTTTAACGATTATGTTTTGTGTTTTTTGTTTGTTTGTTTGTTTTTTTTCCGTCTGTCACGGGGTGGAGGGGTTATATGTTCACTATCTGTGCTCAACTTTGTTTTAGATTGGTTTTGACACTGTATTTTATGTAAGATATAAGCTCACAATAAAAATTTACTATAAAAAAAAGAAAAATTGAGACCTATTTTTTACCTGTTCCTAACAACAATGGGAGCATTTGTCAACTTTGGGATACATGATTGAGTAGAGTGTTACTTTAAGTAGAAGTATGATTACATTATTGTTCAAAGGAAAAGACTAAGGAGGGATAACAATAATCAGATAGTAGGAAGTTTGTAGTTTTTTTAATAGTTGTGTAGTTGTAGTATATAGTGGTAGCTGTGTAGTCTTGATACATTAGTCTCACTTATCCAACATAAATGGGCCGGCAGAACGTTGGATAAGCGAATATGTTGGATAATAAGGAGAGATTAAGGAGACACCTATTAAACATCAAATTAGGTTATGATTTTACAAATTAAGCACCAAAACATCATGTTATACAACAAATTTGACAGAAAAAGTAGTTCAATATGCAGTAATACTACGTAGTAATTACTGTATTTACGAATTTAGCACCAAAATATCATGATGCATTGAAAACATTGGCTACAAAAATGTGTTGGATAATCCAGAACGTTGGATAAGCGAGTGTTGGATAAGTGAGACTCTACTGTAGTTTAACATATCTAGGAGGGGAGCAATTAAAATGATCAAGAGTCTGGAGAACAAGCCCTATGAGGAGCGGCTTAAAGAGCTGGGCATGTTTGGCCTGCAGAAGAGAAGGCTGAGAGGAGACATGATGAGAGCTATGTATCAATATGTATGGGGAAGTCATAGGGAGGAGGGAGCAAACTTGTTTTCTGATGCCCTGGAGACTTGGATGTGGAACAACAGCTTCAAACTACAGGAAAGGAGATTCCACCTGAACATTAGGAAGAACTTCCTCACTGTGAGAGCTGTTCAGCAGTGGAACTGTCTGCCCCAGAGTGTGGTGGAGGCTCCTTCTTTGGAGGCTTTTAAGCAGAGGCTGGATGGCCATCTGTCGGGGGTGCTTTGAATGCGATTTTCCTGCTTCTTGGCAGGGGGTTGAACTGGATGGCCCACAAAGTCTCTTCCTACTCTATGATTCTATGAGTCTATGAAATATTTGTCAGTGTGTTTTGCAATAAATGGGATAGATGGGACCCAAGTCTAATCACGAACTTCCTTTGGGTTTCATGTACACATATCCTGTAGATGATTTCATAAACAATAGTTTAATTTTGTTCATGAAACAAAATTGGTGCACAGTGAACCATCAGAAAACAAATGCCAACTTAGTGAACAATTTGGGAATTTAGTATATTTCGAAATTCCGGACAAGGCTGATTGATGAAAAAGGACTAATAGAGGAAGGATGTTAAGTGGTGCTCCAAACTTTTCTTGCAGATTTGTTTCAAAAGGTGACACAGGGAGAGGTCTAGTGCTCAAACCTTTGGCTAAAAGATTACACGGGGAGGAAATCGAACAAGTTTCAATGTTATCTTTTATTCTTTTTGAACTTGCTAAAAGGATGGCTCTTGAGTTGCACTGAGCACCCAAGAGTTCCTTTGTCAGCCTTCAGGCCCCCAGCATGAGATGCCTCTCGCTTAAATATTTGATTATTTCAATGCATTTTTCACTCTTGGAGGCATCCAAGAGCAGTAATTTTCTCTGGAAGGCAATCATACCCTGCCATGAATGATTGCCTATGATGATGATGATGATTATAAGAGAGCAACTTAATAATCATTGGGAAAAAAGGGAAAGCGGAAATATATTTCAAGTCACTGCAAGAGAACAGATTATTTTAATTGTATTTTTGGCTTAGTTTAGCCTAGTTTAGGGGCTGCAGTGGTGCAGCGGGTTAAACCACTAAGCTGCGGAACTTGTTAACCAGAAGGTCAGCAGTTCAAATACGCGGGATGGAATGAGCTTCCGCTGTTAGCCCCAGCCATGCCAACCTAGCAGTTTGAAAACATGCAAATGTGAGTAGATCAATTGGTACCACTTTGGTGGGAAGGAAACAGTGCTCTATGCAGTCATGCCAGCCACATGACCTAGGAGGTGTCTACGTCTTCGTCTTAGAAATGGAGATGAGCACCATCCCCCAGAGTTGGACTCAACTAGACTTAATGTCAAGGGAAAACCTTTACTCTTTATCTAACCAGTGTAGGGGCAAAACAAACAAGCAAAAAACAAAACAAAAAAAACCCCAAGAACTCCGAACCATCCAGAGTTTCCCAGTCTTGAATACTGTGTTTCCCTGAAAATAAGACAGTATCTTATATTAATTTTTGATCCCAAAGATGTGCTAGGTCTTAGTTTTAGGGGATGTCTTATTTTTCCATGAAGAAGAATTCACATTTATTGTTGAACAAAAATGAATATTTGTTATATACTGTTCAGTAGTTGTCATCACAAACCAGCATAACCACAGAAACTGTGAATCCTATCTTCTTGTTACTACCACTATTTCCATGTACAACCATCTATGGTATATATATTTACCAATCCTGCATGCTCTGTTGTTATGTTTGGCAGGCATACTTCCAAACAAAAACCTTTCTAGGTCTTACTTTCAGGGGAGGCCTTATATTTAGCAATTCAGCAAAACCTCTACTAGGTCTTATTTTCAGAGGATGTCTTATTTTCGGGAAAACAGGGTAAAACTGCTGGGAGAAAATATTCAGAAATAATGCTCTATTAGTGACACCATAATGATATTCACTTCTGGCTCTTTTTTCCATTGTATTCTGAAAGTCCTTGAGGGTCTGAATCAGTGTTTGAAGTCAGTGATGGGTGGTAAAAAAAACTCCCAAAAAAACAAAACCCCACCCAAATAAGGGTAAACGAACTGAAATTATATCCAGACAAGATTGAGGTGCTATTAGTGAGGAAGTCTATTCATCCATGTATAGGGTTGCACTCCTCTCAGAAGATCAGGTTTGTGGCTTAGAAGCATGCCAAGAACTGGTCATGCCTTTAGGTGCTGAAGCATCTGTGGTGGCCAGGAGTGCCTTTCGCACATTTAGACTCAACCATGGTTGTAGATGGTTTATGGCCCTTCCACGCAGCCATATAACCCAGAATATCAAGGCAGATAATTCACAATATCTGCTTTGAACTGGATCATCTGAGTCCCCACTGCCAGACAATCCAGTTAAATGGATTTTATACAGTTGTGTGGAAGGGTCCTTAGATATATCCTGACTGGAGTACAGGAAGATGTTTTATGTAGGATTGCTCCTGAACCTTTAACAACTGCAAAAGGCAGCAGTTGCTAGGATTTTGTTGATGGCGATGTTACAAAACCTTACTTTATGGGATTCACGTTCATGGTAGCCAAATCATTTCGTGCAGTCCAAAGTATTCTTACCTTGGTGATCTTACCTATGTTTTTGGTCTCACAGACTCATGTGTTCTAGCCAGCCATAGCTTCTATAGTCCAAAGATATCTGGAGTGCCACAGTTATTCAAGACTGCCTTAAACAGATTGAGAGGAGGTTATTTTTGAATGACCATCTTCTTCCACAAGAACTGGCTGTCTTTTAAGTCCAGTTTTGTACCCCTGTTATGTGTGCTTTCAATTGGAGAGGTGAAAGTTAGCAACATAGAAGAAAACCTTCTTTGTTGTGGAACGATCTTTGCCCCCAAAAGTTGGGTCACTTTGCTTTTTGTTCCACCAGCAAAAGGAGATATTTCCTTTTGATTCTATCTTTGGGAGATTTTTTTCTTTAAAAACCTATTGCTGGTTTTGGCTGCTATTTGTCATTTCTATTACAGCTTGGTGGTATCATGGTATAAGTGATCCTGTAAGTGTGCATCTGCACTGTGGATTGTTGGAAATAGCAACCCTCTTAAGCCTCCACTAGTTGTTTGTTCTGTATATAATTCAGATTGCTTACTGTATTGTATGTGTGTGTTGGTATGCAATTTTACTTTGTTTTGTTTTTTTTCTTCGTGTCAGGAGCAACCGGAGTTGCTTCTGGAGTGAGAGAATTGGCCGTCTGCAAGGACGTTGCCCAGGGGACGCCCGGATGTTTTTGATGTTTTTACCATCCTTGTGGGAGGCTTCTCTCATGTCCCTGCATGGAGCTGGAGCTGAAAGAGGGAGCTCATCTGCACTCTCCCCGGGTGGGATTCAAACCTGGCAGCTTTCAGGTCAGCAACCAAACCTTCAAGTCATAAGGCTTTTATCCCCTAGGCCACCGGAGGCTCCTAACTCTTTGTTGTGGGATGGGCTGCAGAACATGTGATAAGATCTGGGCTTGTTCAGGATTAAGACTCCATTTTAAATGTATGCTTAGAGACTTCAGTATGCATTCAGATGCCCTCAGGAAACTGTATGCCTTAGACTTTAGTAGGAAACTGAATGCCTTAGAGACTCAATTGGACTTTCAGACTAGACAGAGACTCTATTAGACTCTCAGAACAGGGAGATGCTTTAGATTATGGACTGTTAAGATTCAAGAAAGATTAGCTGTATTACTTACACAGAGAAACTACTTCAAATCTATTTGTAACTGGATTGATAAGCAAAGTATCTGTATGCTGAATACATGAAGTTTGTGAGTAAACCAACTATGCTACCTTTAAAGAAGTCTACCCATTTTTGGTGGGGATGAGAGACAGGGCCTTCTCAGTGGTGGCCCCTCGGCTATGGAACTCCCTCCCCAGGGATATTAGATAAGCCCCCTCCCTTATAATCTTCCATAAAAGAGTAAAAACGTGGCCTTTGGAGAAACCAGTACAATATACAGATATGAAGTGACATGTATTGACCGTAGGAACAGCCCGGATTATGCTTGCGGATTACATAATTAACTGTGATTGTATTGTTTTTAATTGCCTCTAATTGTTTTTAATTGTATTTTATTATTCTTTTTAAATGTCCATTGTAGTTTTGTATTGTTTTTTAAGCATCAAAAAGCTGCCTATCTGTAAAGCCACCTTGAGTCATGTTCAGGGTAGAAAAAGGTGGGATAGAAAGATCATAAATAAATAAATAAATTTGTCTCTTGAGAGCATGATTTAAAGGCAAATATATTTTAAGGTAGAGTAGATGTTTTTGGGCAACTAAAAGAACACTTCTGAAACTCTGGTATATATGTGTGTGTGTGTGTTTTGTGCATTGGCATATCTTTGTCCCTAACAGTTTAAAGACATACATAGGCACATCAGTTTAACAGCTGAGAAACCTGATTGCCTTTCATGAATGCCATTTCCAAAAGGTTATGACTCCAACAAATCATGCATTTTACCAAGAGGTCATGGCATCATTTTTCAAAAGGTTATGAGTTCTAACAAGGTCATGCCTTTTCAAAGATAATAAAATCTCCAAAAGGTTATGGAGATTTCCATTTTCCAAAATAGATTGATTTTTTGTGTGTGTGTGTGTCAGGAGCAACCGGAGTTGCTTCTGGAGTGAGAGAATTGGCCATCTGCAAGGACGTTGCCCGGGGGTGCCCGGATGTTTTGATGTTTTACCATCCTTGTGGGAGGCTTCTCTCGTGTCCCTGCATGGAGCTGGAGCTGATAGAGGGGACTCATCCGCGCTCTTCCCAGGTGGGATTCGAACCTGGCAGCCTTCAGGTCAGCAACTCAACCTTCAAGTCACAAGGCTTTTATCCCCTAGGCCACCTGATGCAATATCATTTTAACTCAATGCTATGGAATCATGGGAGTTGTTTTACAAAGATATTTTCTCTGTCAAAAAGTGCTGGTGCCTCACCAAACTACAGCGCTGAGCTATGGCAGTTAACGGGATGTCATACTGTATTAATTCCACAATATAAATGCAGCATAGAGCTCTGAAACACCAAAGTTCAAATCCCAGACAGCCATGGAAAACCTAGTGGATGGCCTAAGACAAACCACTCTTTCTCATCCTTGGAGGAAGGCAATGGCAAAGCTCCTCTCAATAAACTTTGCCAAGGAAACCCCATGATGGGGTCGCTATGGACACAACTTGAGAGAGCATAGCAACAGTCGCAAGATAAGTTTAAGTTATTGTTTACTTGGGTGGGTGAGTGTACATAGTGTACATAACTGGCTTCCCTGTTTTCTGCTTTTATCTGGAGCTAGACCTCCATATTGATTCCCCAAACATTTCAAGGACAGAACTGGGCACGGATAACCTGCATCTATAACCCATGTTCTGGCAACATTTAGTTGGGGGAAAGAGGTAATTTTTGTCTTTTAGATGAAAATCATTGAAAAGTGAGCACATTTGCCAAAGTAGCCAAAGCTAAGTGACAAAGGGCATGGAATCAGGAGTCTCCTAGTTTTCATCCCAGCATCTCCGTTAAAGGATTTGGAAAGCTTTTTGAAGCAGCTGCTGCCAGCCAGAACAGACTAAACTGGAATATTCATGTATAAGGCAGTTTTAAGAAAACAAGGAAGAAGAGTGAAAGGATCAAAAACATTAAGCAGCATTGCACATCTTCTCCGACTCTGACCTTCAATATATGGTATATTAGGTAAAGGTAAACTTTTTGCCCTGACATTAAGTCCAGTCGTGTCCGACTCTGGGGGTTGGTGCTCATCTCCATTTCTAAGCCGAAGAGCCGGCGTTGTCCTTAGACACCTCCAAGGTCATGTGGCTGGCATGACTGCATGGCGCGCCGTTACCTTCCTGCCAGAGTGGTACCTATTGATCTACTCACATATTAGCCATTATCTGAAATCGGGTCCACAACTCTTCCCATAAAGCAGGGAACAATGTGGTCCTGCACAGGCTCTTGCAGTATGGTTTGAAGTCCTTACATAACATGGAAGACCTCATGATTTCCATCTCTGCTATAAATGGCTACCTTTACATACATACCCTTATGTCTGGATCCAATGCTCTTTCAAAGGAGTTTCCGTGCTTCGGCCTTGATTATCCTATGCAGAACCCAGCATAGTGTAGCTGGGTAAAGGCCATGCATTGGTTTGACTGTTGAGAAGTTGAGAACCCAGGGCCCTTCCACAAAGCCATATAGCCCAGAATATCAAGGCAAAATATCCCACAATATCTGCTTTAAACTGGGTTATCTGAGTCCACACTGCCATATATTCCAGTTCAAAGCAGAAAATGTGGGATTTTTTTTCAGTTGTGTGGAAGCGGCCCCAGTTCAAAGCAGATATTGTGAGATGTTCTGCTTTGATATTCTAAGTTATATAGCTGTGTGGAAGGGGCCTAAGAAAACAATATTCTTAAGGACCCATCTCACCTAGCATTTATTTTTTGAATTATTACCATCTGGCAGGTGGTATAGCGTGATAAAGACAAGGGCAAACAGACTGAGAGGCAGCTTTTATCCTAGAGCTGTAACCATATTGAACTCCACGGTTTTGTGTTGATGTAGCATTAGGGAGGGGTGTACAATAGCAATGAGAATTTGGCAGGGTGGGTGTGATGTGTGCTGGGGAAAGCATTTAATTCCATTGTACAACATATGACAACAATAACGTTACTCTACCTATACCTATACTGGTCCATGAGGTCATGAAAAGTCGGAAACGACTAAACAACTGAGCAGCAGCAACCTATACTTTTAAACAGAGGTTGTATGGCCATCTTTGGGATGGGGTGTGTGTGTGTGATTGTGCTTTGGCAGAATGAGGTTGGGCTGGGTGTCCCGTGGAGGATCTCTTCCAACTTGAGATGATCCCTTAATAGAGTCATCCTGGATTCTTTAACCTGAATTATACGAGCCCCCACTACCAGATAATCTGAGATAAACGGTAAACCTGGGATCAGATATAGGGTCCGTCTGGAAGGGCTCTTGGTTAACCAGTTAAAATTCATGAGTAAACCAGTTTTTTGGTCCAGAAAAATTTCGGGGGTGGTTTGAACCCCTAAACTGCCCTCTTGGTTACGGGTTTGCTTCCAACCTGAGATGATCCCTCAAGAGGGGCATCCTGTCCTGTGCGAAAGAGAAGGGCCAAAGGAAACAGGGCAAGGAATATGTAGGACATTCTTTAAAATTAAAGGCCAGTGTCCAACTCCCTTGATTTGGGTGTGTGTGGGGGAGAGGCACAGTGTGATGGGTAGGATGGAGGGGATGCCCTAAGGAGAGGAGTAACCTAAGGGATGCCTATTGACAGCTGTATATGTGAAAAAGATCTTGGAGTCCTTGTGGACAACCAGTTAAACATGAGCCAACAATGTGATGCAGCTTAAAAAGCCAATGGGATTTTGGCCTGCATAAATAGAGGTCTAGTGTCTAGATCCAGGGAGGTCATGCTACACCTGGAATCAGACTTTCTGCCTCATTACACTAGAGCAGTGGTTTTTGACCTTTTTTTGACCAGGGACCATTCTCCAACATTAGTACCAAAAGGGTTATGAATCAGTTGCTTTGGTTATTTGGGATGCTCATTCAGAAAATTACATTGGATGGACCACCTCAGCTCTACATATTTCATCCAGTAGTTGCCATGCTCCCCCACAAAAAACATATTTAATAATCTAGAGATGATGTGGTTTATCCAATGCAATTTTCTGAATCAGCACTCCAAATAACCCCAGGAACAGGCATAAAAATGAAGACACCAAGATACTAGGCACCACATAGAACAGCTCCGCTCAGGGGGAGGGAGGGGGAGGAGAAGCAGCAGTCAGGAGGCTTGTTGTTGCAGCTTTTGTGGATAGTCAGCCTCTTTCCAACCAGTCCATCCTCCAAAAAATAATGCCCGGCTGCTCACTGGAGGGAAGGATGTTAAAGGTAAAGATGAAGTATTTTGGCCACATCATGAGAAGACAGGAAAGCTTGGAAAAAGATCATGATGCTGGGGAAAATGGAAGGAAAAAGGAAGAGAGGCCGAACAAGGGCAAGATGGATGGACGGTATCCTTGAAGTGACTGGCTTGACCTTGAAGGAGCTGGGGTGGTGACGGCTGACAGGGAGCTCTGGCGTGGACTGGTCCGTGAGGTCATGAAGAGTAGGAAACGACTGAATGAATAAACAACAAAACCTCTTTCCTTCCAATATCCTTGTTGACTCGGCACTATAAGTGGATTTCGCTAGACCAGTTGCTCTCATTGCAAAAGTGTAGTAATGGTGAAGTTGTGGACCATATTTTAGTTCTTGGGGACCACTGGTGGTCCATGGACCACAGGTTGGGAACCACTGCACATGAGCATGAATCCATTTTAAATCTGGTTTCTGCCTCATGCAGAATTCTGGGGTTTGTAGTTTGGTGAGGCCCAGGACCTGTCTGGCTGAGATGTTTAAAACCCCCTCCCTAAATTGGATTTAAAGTGGATCCAAGCTCTAGTGTGATGAGGTCCTGTGTCCAATTCTGGGCACCACAATTGAAGGGAGATGTCAACTCTAAGCTGGAATGTGTCCAGAGGAGGGTGACTAAAATGATCAAGGGTCTGAAGAACAAGCCCTATGAGGAGCAGCTTAAAGAGCTGGGCATGTTTAGCCTGCAGAAGAGAAGGCTAAGAGAAGACATGATAGCCATGTATAAATATGTGAGGGGAAATCATAGGGAGGAGGGAGCAAACTTGTTTTCTGCGTGCCCTGGAGACTAGGACGCGGAACAATGGCTTCAAACTACAGGAAAGGAGATTCCTCCTGAACATGAGGAAGAACTTCCTAACTGTGACAGCTGTTAAACAGTGGAACTCTCTGCCCCGGAGTGTAGTAGAGGCTCCATCTTTGGAGGCTTTTAAGCAGAGGCTGGATGGCCATCTGTCGGGGCTACTTTGAATGCAACAGTGGAACTCTCTGCCCCGGAGTGTAGTAGAGGCTCCATCTTTGGAGGCTTTTAAGCAGAGGCTGGATGGCCATCTGTCGGGGCTACTTTGAATGCAATATTCTTGCTTCTTGGCAAGGGGTTGGAATGGATGACCCATGAAGTCTCTTCCAATTCTATGATTCTAAAGCAGTGGTTCTTGACCTGTGGACCGCATCCCAGCAGTGGGCCGCGAGAACGAAAATCTGGTCCACAAACCACCTTCCTAATTATTTATTTATTTAATTTCCCCTCCTTTTAGCAGAGCTGACCATTGCATTGGATAGACCACATCAGCTCTAGATTATTAAAAATGGTTTTCTGTGGGTGGGCAGATGGCCACTACTGGATGGCATACATTCTGTATCAGAAACTAGAGCTGATGTGGTCTATCCAATGCAATTTTCTGAATCAGCACCCCAAATAACCAAACCGAATCTAAAGTTGACCAAAAATTGATTCATAACCCTTTTGGTACTAATGTTGGAGAGTGGGCCTTGGTTCAAGGCTCAGGCTCAGGCTGCATTGTAGTAGGTGGTCTGTGGTTTGCTCTCCTCCACACTCACATGTTGTGGACTTCACTTTGTAGCCCCATTTCTTAAGGTTGGCTCTGCATCTGGTGGTGCCAGAGCGCAATCTGTTCAGCGCCTTCCAAGTGGCCCAGTTTTCCGTGTACCCAGGAAGGAGTCTCTCATCCGGCGTCAGCCATTGATTGAGGTTGTGGGTTTTAGCCTGCCACTTTTGGACTCTCACTTGCTGAGAGTATCTCTGTTGATCTTAGAAAACTATTTCTCAATTTAAGGTGTTGACGTGCTGGCTGATACCCGAACAGGGGATGGGCCGGAGATGTGAATGCAACTAGATTGGATTATTGTAACGCCTTATATGCTGGCCTTCTGAAGACAAAAACCCAGAAGATTCGAATGGTTCAAAATGCGGCGACCAGGCTGCTAGCGGGATCATCTATAAGATCCCATATTACACTGATTCTGAAAACACTGCATTGGCTACCAATAGAACATCAGATCTCTTACAAGATACTGATCCTTACATTTAAAGCTCGAAATGGCCAAGGACCATTATACAGTAGAGTCTCACTTATCCAACATTCGCTTATCCAACGTTCTGGATTATCCAACGCATTTTTGTAGTCAATGTTTTCCATACATCATGATATTTTGTTGCTAAATTCATAAATACAGTAATGACTACATAGCATTACTGCGTATTGAACTACTTTTTCTGTCCAATTTGTTGTATAGCATGATGTTTTGGTGCTTAATTTGTAAAATCATAACCTAATTTGATGTTTAATAGGCTTTTCCTTAATGCCTCCTTATTATCCAACATATTCACTTATCCAACATTTCGCCGGCCCATTTATGTTGGATAAGTGAGACTCTACTGTATCTTAGGGACCGCCTCATTCCTTTTTTCCATCAGTGGTCACCTCGATCCTCCCAGGAAAATCTCCTGTACGTACTGGGCCCTAAGGAGGTACACCTGGAAGCTACAAGGTGTAGAGTCTTTTCGACCTATGCCCCAATTCTGTGGAACTCATTGCCTCCATATCTTAGAGCAATGTCGGAGTTGCGACCTTTTGTAAAAGTGCTCAAGACTTGGTGGTTTGGTTGTGCATTTAAGTAAATCAGATCTAATTTGCCAAATAGTCACTGCTGAATGTTTTTAGGTTGAATGTTTTAATATTGTGGAATGATATTTTAAATTGTAAGTCGCTCGGAGCACTCTGGTGGAGAGCGACTAATTAAGAAATAAAGTGAAGTGAAGTGAAGATACAACCTGGTCCAAGTGGGCCCCGGTCAAAAAAAAAAAAAAGGTTGGGAACCTCTGGGTTGTTGTGTGTTTTCCGGGCTGTATGGCCATGTCCCAGAAGCATTCTCTCCTGACGTTTTGCCCACAGATACGGCAGGATGCCTGCCATAGATGTGGGTGAAATGTCAGGAGAGAATGCTTCTGGAACATGGCCATACAGCCCGTAAAACACACAACAACCCTGTGATTCTGGCCATGAAACCTCTGGGTTGTTGTGTGTTTTCCGGGCTGTATGGCCATGTTCCAGAAGCATTCTCTCCTGACGTTTCGCCCAGATACGGCAGGATGCCTGCCATAGATGTGGGCGAAACGTCAGGAGAGAATGCTTCTGGAACATGGCCATACAGCACGTAAAACACACAACAACCCTGTGATTCTGGCCATGAAACCTCTGGGTTGTTGTGTGTTTTCCGGGCTGTATGGCCATGTTCCAGAAGCATTCTCTCCTGACGTTTGGGAACCTCTGGGTTGTTGTGTGTTTTCTGGGCTGTATGGCCATGTTCCAGAAGCATTTTCTCCTGACGTTTCGCCCACAGATACGGCAGGATGCCTGCCATAGATGTGGGCGAAACGTCAGGAGAGAATGCTTCTGGAACATGGCCATACAGCACGTAAAACACACAACAACCCTGTGATTCTGGCCATGAAACCTCTGGGTTGTTGTGTGTTTTCCGGGCTGTATGGCCATGTTCCAGAAGCATTCTCTCCTGACGTTTGGGAACCTCTGGGTTGTTGTGTGTTTTCCTGGCTGTATGGCCATGTCCCAGAAGCATTTTCTCCTGACGTTTCGCCCACAGATACGGCAGGATGCCTGCCATAGATGTGGGCGAAATGTCAGGAGAGAATGCTTCTGGGACATGGCCATACAGCCCGGAAAACACACAACAACCCTGTGTTTCTGGCCAGGAAACCTCTGGGTTGTTGTGTGTTTTCCGGGCTGTATGGCCATGTTCCAGAAGCATTCTCTCCTGACGTTTCGCCCACATCCTCAGAAGATGCCTGCCATAGATGTGGACGAAACGTCAGGAGAGAATGCTTCTGGGACATGGCCATACAGCCTGGAAAACACACAACAACCCTGTGATTCCGGCCATGAAGGCCTTCGACAACACATTGGGAACCCCTGTTGTAGAGAGAGGAGCTGAGAGAGGAGCGAAGGCAGGGCGGCCCCTTTCCCTGGCCAAGGTCGGGCAGGGAATGCGCGTTCCCGCCTGCGCGCCCGCGGAAAGCCAGCAGCCGGGGAGGGGCGGCTGCAGCCCTCTCCTCTTCCTCCTCCTCCTCCTCTTCTTCCTTCCTTCCCGGCCACCTGGGCCCGTTGCTGGAGAGGAGGCTCAGCAGCAGCATCAGGATTAGCAGCAGCAGCAGGAGCAAGAGCGTGGCGAGCCAAGGGAGGAGCAAGAGGAGGAGGAGAGGCTGGCGGAGTGAGCGGCTGCTGCATTGCAAAGCAGGCCGGGCGACCCTCGGCGCAGCAGCCCACCTGGGCGGCCCCGCCTCTGCGGCCGGAGACCCACCTTCCTCCTCTTGGGCTGCCGGGGCCTTGCGGGAGCCACGCTTCGCGGCGAGTCCATGGGGCGAGCTCCTCTCTGCGGCGCCGGGAAGCAGCAGCCATGGACGACTCCGGGATCATTCGCCGGAGGCGGCTCCAGGTAAAGAAAGGGAGGTGGTGGGCATGGTGGTGGTGCTCTTCCCCTCCTTTTGGGATCCCTCTCCAGGCTTTTGTGGCTTCCTCTGCTTGCAATCCACAACAAGGAGGCTCTGTGTGTGTGTACTGTGTAGCATTGCAGGGCACAGGTGGGCACGGAGGGGCATTGCTGCCAACCCAGTCGTGGTGCCAGCATGAGAAGATGGGATATCATGGAAGGAGAAGAATGGGCTCCCCAAGGAAGGAGAGGAGGAGGAGGAAAAGGCTAAGTGGCCTCTTATGATGCCTTCCTTTCACCCCGATGGCCAAGGGGATTAAAGCCTTGTGACTTGAAGGTTGGGTTGCTGACTTGAAGGCTGCCAGGTTCGAATCCCACCTGGGGAGAGCGCGGATGAGCTCCCTCTATCAGCTCCAGCTCCATGCGGGGACATGAGAGAAGCCTCCCACAAGGATGGTAAAACATCAAAACATCCGGGCGTCCCCTGGGCAACGTCCTTGCAGACGGCCAATTCTCTCACTCCAGAAGCGACTCAGGTTGCTCCTGACAGAAAAAAGACCCTTTTGCAGCTTGTCCCCATCCCCAGGTGGCCCAAGGAGGGAGCTCCCTGACCCTCTCCATCCTTTTTATTGATTTTCACACAACACTGTCATATTAACCATTCTAAGTTGTCATTAGGCATTATACCTCACAACCTCTGAGGATGCTTGCCATAGATGTGGGCGAAACGTCAGGAGGGAATGCTTCTGGAACATGGCCATACACACAACACAACCCTGTGATTCCAGCCATGAAAGCCTTGTGTTGTCGTTAGGCGTTGCATTACTAATGATTTTTACAGACATGCATGATAATATGATAAAAATATTTATGACATTGCCTATCCCCCCATGAACCTACCTTTTCATGATTTATTTATTTCCTTTGGAAATGCAGATTTTTTAAAAGCATTTACAGCCCTGTGCTTATAATAATAATAATAATAATAATAATAAATATAATCATCATCATCCCAGTGGTGATTGGCACATTGGGTGCCGTGCCAAAAGATCTCAGCCGGCATTTGGAAACAATAGACATTGACAAAATTACGATCTGCCAACTGCAAAAGACCACCCTACTGGGATCTGCGTGCATCATCCAAAAATACATCACACAGTCCTAGACACTTGGGAAGTGTTCAACTTGTGATTTTGTGATACGAAATCCAGCATATCTATCTTGTTTGCTGTGTCATAATAAAATATAATAATAATAATAATAATTTATTTCTTATAACCCGGGGCAGCTTACATGGGGACAAGCTCAAAACACCATGTTGATGTACAATTTAAAACATAACAAATTACAGAAATAACATAATACAACAATTATTTAAAACATCTTAAAATAAACAAACAATGCCTGGCTAGAGGGAAGATATAGAGGGATCCTTCATGCCCAATGATTCTGTATTTGTGGGGCGGGGAAAAGAGCGGATATAATAATACGTAATAATAATAATATATTTCTTATAACCCGCCTCCATCTCCCTTAAGGGACTCGGGGCAGCTCACGTGGGGACAAGCTCAAAACATCAGGTTGATGTACAATTTAAAACACAACAAATTACAGAATTAACATAATACAACAATTATTTAAAACATCTTAAAATAAACAAATAATGCCATCAGCCTGGCAAGAGAGAAGATATAGAGGCATCCTTCATGCCCAATGACTTTGTGGGGCGGAGGAAAGAGAGGATTTAATAATAATAATAATAACTTTTATTTTTGTACCCCGCTTCCATCTCCCCGAAGGGACTTGGGGCGGCTTACATGGGGCCAAGCCTGAACAATACAGTTTAAAATGTAAAGGTAGTAAAAGCAAAGGTTTTCCCCTATTAAGTTCAGTCAGTCCAACTCTGGGGGTTGGTGCTCATCTCCATTTCTAAACCAAAGAGCCGTTGACACCTCCTAGGTCATGTGGGCATCATGACTGCATGGAGCACTGTTACCTTCCTGCCGGAGCAGAACCTATAGATCTACTCACATTTGCATGTTTTCAAACTCCTAGGTTGGCAGAAGCTGGGGCTAGCAGCGGAAGCTCACCCCCACTCCCCGGATTCGAACTGCAGACCTTTCAGTCAGCAAGTTCAGCAGCTCAGTGGTTTAACCTGCTGTGCCATCAGGGGCTCCCAGTTTAAAATGTAGTTACATGAAAACGCAGTTCAACAATGTAGACAGAATAAAACGAGGACATTATAGCAATATATAAAAAGGCATCAATCAGCAAACCAGATCAGTTTCTCTTATCATCATGGGTGGGTGGAGTAATGTAGCAATGATTTAAAGGATAGGCTAATAAATAAAGTGCCGGGTCATATGGCAGCAATGAGGATAAGAGCAATAATAAAGTGCAAGGACAGATTTTTGATCCCATTTGGGGCTAGGTATCTAGAGGGACCCTGGTGGCACAGTGTGTTAAAGCTCTGAGCTGCTGAACTTGCGGACCGAAAGGTGCCAGGTTCAAATCCCGGGAGCGGAATGAGCGTCCGCTGTTAACCCAATTTCTTGCAGTTCGAAAACATGCAAATGTGAGTAGATCAATAGGTACCGCTCCGGCGGGAAGGTAACATTGGCGCTCCATGCCGGCCACATGACCTGGAGGTGTCTATGGACAACGCCGGCTCTTCGGCTTAGAAATGGAGATGAGCACCAACCCCCAGAGTCGATCACGACTGGACTTAATGTCAGGGGAAACCTTTACCTTTACCTATCTAGAGGGTTGTCTACTCAAAGGCACAGTGGGACATCCACGTCTCTAACTCTTTTCGGAAAGTGGAAAGGGAGGGTGCTAGCCTAATCTCCCTGAGGAGGGAGTTCCAGAGCTGAGGGGCCACAGCCGAGAAGGCCCTCTCTCTGGTCTCCACCAATCGTACCTGGGACAGAAGTAGAAGCAAGAGGAGGGCCTCCCCAAAAGATCTTGGAGATTGCACAGGTTCGTAGACTATCTGTTACATTGCCCTTTGTATAATGACTCTAGAAATAGGGTTGTTGTGTGTTTTCCAGGCTGTATGGCTATGTTCCAGAAGTATATACCTCACAACCTCTGAGGATGCCTGCCATAGATGTGTGTGAAACGTCAGGAGAGAACATACAGCCCGGAAAACACACAACAATCCTGTGATTCCAGCCATGAAAGCCTTTGACCATAAAAACAATATTATGGGAGCCATTTGAAAGAAAGGGCAGCATGGCAACAGTCAGTAGATCTGTACCTTGTTAGTGGATTATTCCAAAAATATAACATTAAAGGTTGCTACGTTTGCAGTTGCAGCCCAAAAAATCAGAGCTAAATTAGCAAAGGCCACACCGGAGGCTAGAAATGGAAATAGAGATAGTTTGGGATGACACAAATCAGACATTGTCTTGTTGTCACATCACTGTTACTGTCATTTCAAAGAGCCAGTATATCGAATAAGTTTTAATATTTATATTGGAAAGTGCTTATTGTATTTTTAAAGGTTATGTATTATTTGATGTAATGGCCAATGGCTGGTACGATAAACAATTCAATTCATAATTGCTTTTTAGGACAAGGGCAGGAAAAAGAGTCCCGTCTCTTCCCCTTCCCCCAATGGATGACTTTTCTCGCAAGGCCCTGCTGGACAGGACCTGGGGAATGCCTTGCTATTGGGGTCAGGCTCCTGCTCATCCAGGGCGGCGGATTTAGCTCTGAGATTATTATTATGGCCACTCCATGCGGCATTTTATTTCACAGCAGGCCGAGTGAGATGTGTGAAACAGGCAGGGCTTCCACCCCAGGGAACCTATGGAAACAGGAGAAGCAGCTGAAGTCTCAATAGGGGAACAGTACTGTTGGCATACATTGGGCTTCATAGATGGAGAGAAACAGAAATGGAAATGCCGTATTTTTTCCCCTCCCGATTGTACGATGCCATCGATTGTAAGACATATACTAGTTTCAAAACCACCAACAGGAAGGGGAAAAAAAGCTTTGTTTATATACAGTAGAGTCTCACTTATCCAACATAAACAGGCCGGCAGAAAATTGGATAAGCGAAAATGTTGGATAATAAGGAGGGATTAAGGAAGAGCCTATTAAATGTCAAATTATGTTATGATTTTACAAATTGAGCACCAAAACATCATGTTTTACAACAAATCGACAGAAAAAGCAGTTCAATACATGGTAACGTTATGTAGCAATTACTGTATTTACGAATTTAGTACCAAAACATTGCAATGTATTTAAGACATTGACTATAAAAAGGCAGATTGTGTTGGATAAGCAAAGGTTGGATAAGCGAGTCTCTACTGCCCCTTCTACACTGCCGTGTGATCAGAGATATATACAGTAGAGTCTCACTTATCCAGCTTCACTTATCCAATGTTTTGTATTATCCAAGGCAGTCTGCCTTTTAGTAGTCAATGTTTTTGTAGTAAATGTTGCAATGTTTTGGTGCTAAATTCGTAAATACTGTAATTACTACCTAACATTACTGTGTATTGAACTGCTTTTTCTGTCAATTTGTTGTAAAACATGATGTTTTGGTGCTTAATTTGTAAAATCATAATGTAATTTTCTGTTTAATAGGCTTTTTTCTTAATCCCTCCTTATTATCCAACATTTTTGCTTATCCAATGTTCTGCCGGCCCATTTATCTTGGATAAGTGAGACTCTACTGCACCTCACAACCTCTGGGGATGCCTGCCATAGATGTGGGTGAAATGTCAGGAGATAATGCTTCCGGAACATGGCCATACAGCCCGGAAAACTCAAAGCAACCTAAAGACATTGTTGAAGGTTTTCATGGGCAGAATCATTGGGTTGCTGTGAGTCTTTTGGGCTGTATGGTCATGTTCCAGAAGCTTTCTCTCCTGACGTTTCACCCACATCTATGGCAGACATCCTGGGAGCATTTATAATAATAAGAAAATACCATAAGATCACTAATACAAAAGAAACGGTATCTCACTAAAAACCAATTGAATAAAACATATCAACTGAGTTCGAAAGCTGTAATGAGTGGCTTCCAGGCGAACTTCTGTGGGAAGAGTGTTTGGAAACCAACAAAACAGCCACATGCTACCATTCACATGTGGGGACTTGATGAAGGCTCCCCAATAGGCATCTCAAAGTTGGGATAAGCAAATATGGGGAATTGTGACCCTTCAGATACCCTGAAGGGCCCAAGGCTACAAAGGTCCCATTCCCAAATTGTGTTGGGTTCCCAGGCCTCTGGAGCGACTTCGAGTTTGCATGCCTGTGTGGTTTCGGACTGTATGAGTAAGTGTGCCTTTCCATATAATTAGGCTTCATTTTTATTAATGCATAGACGAGCTAAACAGGTAAGTCAGAGGCTTCATGGAAGAGACACTTTTTAAGATGAGATATCAAGGTAGGGCAGTAGGAAGATCTTTGGTTCACAAGCTTTGGCCCTACAGATGTTTTGGACTTCAGCCCTCTGAATCCTTTACTATTCTCGGTATGAGTGGGACTTTGGAGACTAGATGTCCAAAATGTTTGGCTCACCAAAGATGTTTTAGCTGGGATTTCCAGAGATGGAAAGCACACTGGGGAGAACGAGTGATAGAAACATCTAAGCCAGTGGTTCTCAACCTGGGGTCCCCAAATGTTTTTGGCCTACAACTCCCAGAAATCCCAGCCAGTTTTACCAGCTGTTAGTATTTCTGGGAGTTGAAGGCCAAATCATCTGGGGATCCACAGCTTGAGAACCACTGATCTGAGCCTTGTCAGGCACTAGCACCTGGTGTTTGTAGGATTTCAACATACGTAATTGCGTGTGAGAACAAATGCTGCTGAATAGCCTTAGCCAGCATAGCAATGACAAGGAATGCTGGGGTTGTGGCTCAGCATTATCTGGGATACTGCATGATTCCCATCCATGGTCTACTTTTTTGTAGGAGTCAAAAGGCTGGACTATGGCATTCTGGAGGTGAAGTCTGGATTGTGGGAAGAATGATTCTTGTAGTTCTGTCTCATTTCAGACGAAGATGTCCCTTTTATAGCAAAGTGAATAACTCACCCTCAGGGCCCTTCCACACAGCCATATAATCCACGACATCAAGTCAGAAAATCCCACAATATCTGCTTTGAACTGGGTTATCTGAGTCCACACTGCCATATATCCTAATTCAAAGCAGATAATGTAGAATTTTATTCAGCTGTGTGGAAGAGGCCTCAGTGTGTTTGTGTGTTTTGTGTGTCCAGTACACACTAACACTTTTGAGGGGCTTTTAAACCTTTTTTTGGAGCTGAAGATGTGCCTTTTCTCTATGTCTGTGTGTTTTTGTGTGCCCATTGCTGAGCTTGGCATTTATATGATGAGTGGACTTATCTTGAGGATATATATATGTGTGGGTGGCTGGATGTTTACGGTTGTGTTCCCCATTGCAGTTCTTTTGCATTTGAGTGCTATATTTCGTTCATGCCTTCCTTTACCCCACTGCATTTCCATTGTTGGGAAATGTTGAGCAGCAACATGCCCGCAATGGAAACTTGCCCTTCCTGGAGCTCTTAGGGGAAGCCTCTGGAGGCCAGCCCATCAGCAGCTCTGTAAACATGTTTGTGTGGGTATGTGTTTCCATTTTCCAAATCTGCCGTTCCAAGTCTCGTCTGGTTATTTGGTTTTGGTTCTTTGAATCAAATTCCCAGCAGCGTATCCACCATTTTTGCGCTGTTAACTTGTTTCACTTGGCCTTCAAAGCTCACTACTTCTCCAATGTGGGTTATTAAATAGCAGCGTCCCTAAGCTGATGGGCGTAGGTCATGGTTACAAGGATGCATTTATTTATTGCTTTTGTTCCTGGAGAACCATTCCTGGGATGGGGGGATTATGTTAGGATGATCCTCTTTGCCCCCATTCAAAAAACTACAATACAATAGGAATGAGTAGCTCCGCAAATGTCATGACTGATGGGATATTCTGGTTCAAATCCCAATAAAATCGTAGACTCATAAGAGTTGGAGGGGCCGTGGTGGCGCAATGGGTTAAACTGCTGAGCCGCTGAACTTGCTGACCGGAAGGTTGACAGTTCGAATCTGCAGGACGGGGTGAGCTCCTGCTCGTAGCCCCAGCTTCTGCCAACCTAGCAGTTCAAAAAAATTAAATGTGAGTAGATCAATAGATACAGTGAACTGCGCTCAATGCATTCATGGCAGCTACATGACCTAGAAGGTGTCTATGGACAACACAGGCTCTTCAGCTTAGAAATGGAGAAGAGTACTACCCCTAGAGTCGGAGATGAGCAACACTCCTCAGAGTCGGAAGTGGAAACCTTTAACTTCATCTGTGTTTGTTGTTTCTAGGCATTGAATGTTTACCTTTCGTCTGTGTTTGCTGGAATCCACCCTGAGTGCCCTCGGGGAGATAGGATGGAATAATAATAATAATAATAATAATAATAATAATAATAATAATAAATCTATTGGAAGGGACCACCTGGGCCATTTAGTCCAAACCCCCTGCCATGATGTAATACACTATAGAAGCATTCAAGGAAGATGGCCATCCGGTTTCTTTAAAAACCTCCAAAGAAGGAAACTCGCATCACATTCCCAGGCTGCGAATTCTCCTGTCCAGTCATTACACCATACTTGGCCATCCTTTCTCAGCTGCCTTCCTTTCATGCTGTGACCTGAAAGAGAAGATTTGCATTGAGGCAAAAAGAAAAAAAGAAAAAGAGGAAGAGCTTGCACTGAAGCAAAAAATTAATCTTGGCTTGTTGATCATCCTATTATGTGCTATTCCAAGGCTGGCCCAACTGACATAGCAAGCTGCAACATGTTTTAAAGGCGCCGGTGAAGTGATAGGCAGTCTGACCATGATTATTTCTCACTCCACTGTGAGACCTCTTGCAATACAACAGATATTACTAAGGGAATAATAATATAATAATAATACTTTATTTGTATTCCACCCTATTCCCCCGAGGGGACTCTGCAAGGTACATTTTTCAGATTCTTTGTGAAACTACGGCTCATCTACACTGCCATATTATCCAGTTTCAGAATGCAGTTTAAATGCATTGAACTGGATTATATGGCGGTGTAGATGGGGCCTATGAGGGGCTACAGGCTGGATCTACATTGCCCTATAATCCAGTTTCATATTGCAGTTTAACTGTATTGAAATGTGGACTCATATAATCCAGTTCAATCCAGTTAAATTGTGTTATATGGGGTTACAGAGTCCTTCTGATAGATAATGTTCACTTGAACATTAGGAAGAACTTCCTCACTGTGACAGCAGTTTAGCAGTGGAACTCTCTGCCTCGGAGTGTGGTGTAGGCTTTCAAACAGAGGCTTGATGGCCATCTGTCGGGGGTGCTTTGAATGCGATTTTCCTGCTTCTTGGCAGGGGGTTGGTCTCTTCCAACTCTATGATTCTATGATTCTAGGTCACTAAGAGAAATCGTATTTGTGTCCCACCCTTTTTGTATAGTGCTTATATTCAATGCAGAGAAAATCCATCTTATCATCATCATTTCTCTGTGGTAAACATACCATAAACTCTCCTGGAGCATTTAGCAAATTTCTAGAGGCATCATCCCCCCCCCCCCCCCCCCGGTGTTTGAGGTATGGTAGTATTTTTAAAAAACGTTAACAGTGGAGGTTTTTTTTTTTTTTTACAATATAATGCTGAACCTTGTTATGTTGATATGTAAGCCACCTTCAGAAGAGACTGGCCGTGAAAGATGATTATGGAATATAGTAACGCCAACGCTCTTATCTAGGACACAACACTGATTATCTAATATACAGAGGTCTCGGTGACAGTGAAATTACAGTTGCCTTTTTTGACAATGGCCATGTGCAAAGACATCATAGTGAGTCAGGCAGCTCTGGGAATCCTGGCTTCCCGAGCGCAAACACTGTACTTGTCACAATGCGCTGTCTCTCCTGCCTGAAGCAGGAGTGTCTGAACAAACCGCAGACTTTGGGCCTGTGGTTGGTTTATTGTGGCATCTGAACCTGCGAGCAGCTAATGTACCAGCTTATTACCACACCCACTTCCATAAGGCAGAGGAGTTCAGAATATATAGTCTGCTTCCTTTGTTTGGATCGGGGAACAAAGCTAAAACATCCTGCTGCTGACTTTGGGGATCAAATAATAGATTAGAGGGCTGTAGTTTATTAGCAGAAGAGTGATCGAGTAGTATACAACAAGACCCAGCTATTCTTTTCATAGCTCCCTGGCTTATTGTGATGTTCAGGTACGGCCAAAAACCTCTAGCCATTGAGATATAGCACTGCCAAAGATGTTAAGTTGACTCTGTTGTGGTAATCTCTGAGCAGTTAGACTAAATTTAACCCTCTCTGGGGGAGATTCCACTAAAATCAGCAGAGTAGCAAACGCAAAGCTTTCAAATACAACAGTTACTTACACAGGGCGAGCAAAGAGAAGTCTTTGACCATTTAGGATGGCAATTGACTGCAGAGTCTCAATAAAAGTTCAAAAAGTATTTATTCAGGTAAAAAGAACTCCATTGTAGATAGAAAGGCTTGGGAGCTGTCTAGTCTACTCTAGACTGGTTTCTAAGGAAAAATAAGAAAGGAAAAATAACAAACATCTAAATAGTTACATCTTGCCAGGAGAGAGGGTGAGATGCTTCTTGTTAGCTAGAAGAAGGGAGAAGAGAGAACCAAAATGGTTCCAACCTCATGGTCTAGTTTATTGGGGCCATAAAAGACATTCTGACCAATGAGAAGTTAGTGTCCCTAAAGATTCACATTTCTACTATCTTCAAAGTAAGGGATGTGACGTACACAGGATAGAGTGAAACACAGTAAAGCCTGTCTAGGCATGCTTTGGAAACAGGGAAAGGATTCCCTAAATCTAACTCTATCATCTATCTAACTACATCAAGACTTGAGTAGACCAGGATGATTCCCAACAGACTCTGTTTGGTTACTCTAGAACAAACACTTTTTAGAGATGCATCATTTCACAATACAGTAATTAGGTTTTACTAGCAAACCAGAGGTTAAACCAACCCCTTATAAATGAACACTTAGTGAATTGTAATAAATTATTGGGAGCCCCGGGTGGCATAGTGGGTTAAACCGCTGAGCTGCTGAACTTGTTGACCAAAAGGTTGGCGGTTCGAATCCGGGGAGCGGGGTGAGCTCCCACGGTTAACCCCAGCTTCTGCCAACCAAGCATGCAAATATAAGTAGATCAATAGGTACCGCTCCAGAAGATAACGCCACTTCATGCAGTCATGCTGGCCACATGACCTTGGAGGCGTCTACAGACAACGCCGGTTCTTCGGCTTAGAAATGTAGATGAGCACCACCTCTCAGAGGCAGACATGACTAGACTTAATGCCAGGGGAAATCCTTTACCTTAATAATGAAATCTATGGGGACACAATTTATCTCACAAAAACTTTTTCATTTGTATTTTTTTTAAATCCGTGATTTAATGCTTGTTTCACATAGAGTCTGGCCCCATCTACACTGTGATATGATCCAGATTATCTGGATTATATGAGCATATACTCATATAATCCAAAAGTGACAATCTGGATTCAGAAACTGGATTATATGGCAGTGGGGATCCAACCTCAAACGTTTCGAGTGACACACGTGCGCACTGCAGCTGACACACTGTGTTACGACACAGTTTGGAAAGCTCTGCTCTTGAAGTTGCCCAGTTGCAGCTAGCACAGTGGGTTAAACCACCAGCTACAGAAGATCTTGCCAACCGGAAGGTTGGCAGTTCAAGCCGCGGGTCGGGGTGAGCTCTTGCCACCAACCCCAAGCTACTGTTTACATAGCAGTTCGAAAACAGCAATGTGAGTAGATAAATAGTACTACTTTGATGGAGAGGTAAAAGTCGCCCCTGAAAAACATGCTGGCGATTTGATCAGGAAGGCATCCATGGACGACAGGCTCCTTGGCACGGAAAAATGAAACCTCCCAATGGCCGAGTCGAGCACAGCCTCCAGATGCTGGAGATGAAAAAAGAGGGATGCTTTGCCTCTGTTTATGTATTTTTTGTCTTTGTTAATTGTATAACGGCACTGAATGTTTGCCATATATGTACCTGTAACCCGCTCTGAGATTGAACGGAATATAAATAAAGTATATTATATATAAGGTAGATTATTATTTTGTAGGGCCCATCTACAATCCCATATAATGCAGTTTCAAAATGAAGATTAATTGCATTGAACTAGATTATATGTAGCCTTATATCATCCAGTTCAATCTGCATTATATGGCAGGAACAACAGTTGAATGCTGTCCACAAGAATAAGGACTGTAGATGAGATTCAGCAACAATGCACACATTGCTACCACAGAAACTAACAACTGTGTAGTACAATTGACCCACTGCATTTGTGGGTTTAAGTTTAGCAGATTTGATTAATTATGGATTTTATCTCCTACCATAAACCTGCCCGATCTCTTCGATCATCTGGGGAGGCCCTCCTATCGCCACTGCCTATATCCCAGGCCCGCCTTGTGGGTACAAGGGCGAGGGCCTTTTCTGCTGTGGCCCCCCGACTATGGAATTCACTGCCCATTGAGATTAGACAAGCTCCCACTTTATTAGCTTTTAAAAAAGACTTTAAAACATGGCTCTTCCGCTGTGCTTTTGGAGAGTAACTGTCATATATTCCTTTGTTACTCCCCTTCAACATCTATCCTCTAGACTGCTTCACTTTCGTATGTCCCTGTTCCCCGTGATTTATTCCTTTGTCTCTCTCACCCCGAGTTTTATCTTTGTGTTCATGCGGCCCGCCCTTGTTTTTACTGTTTCTTTGACTTCGTGTTGTAATGTATATTATTATCTATTGTATTGTTTTAATTGTGCTATGATATGTTGTTTTTATATTTTGTTATATTGTATTGCTCTGGGCATGGCCCCTTGTAAGCCGCCCCGAGTCCCCGTTGGGGAGATGGTGGCGGGGTATAAATAAAGTTTTATTATTATTTATTATTATTATTAATACATTCAATCTAGGAATTGCTACATCCTCCTGCATGGCCCCTTTTGCTACAGGTTGACTATATTGTCACTTTGCAGGACCTAGAGATTCTTAGAGAAGTGTTTTCTCAAATTAAAAAAGACTAGCAGTTTTTTATTCACATTTTTTTCCACTATAGCGGGGTTTTGTTCCACTAATGTCCATGAAAGCGGAGGGCCTGCTGTATTCTTCCCTCTCCTCTGTTAAAATGGCTAGTTACAGAAATGTATGACGTCTTACATTAGATCCTTTCCTTTTCTGCACTACAAAGTACCGTATTGGTGGTAGGGGAAATAGGGAAATGAATTACTATGGTTTCCATCACTGTGCATTACGGGAAAGAGTTGGCATAGAGTTTCCATTCTCTTTGGCAGGCCCATATTGTTTAATTCCACCCTTTCTTGCTTCCACTTTCTGAGGGTACAATATTTCTTCATGTCAACATTTCAAATTAATTCTGCAAGAGGGAATCTGCCCTCTACCAGTTACTGAATACTAAATTGTTTCTTGGATCTATATATACAATTACTGGAGGTGCATTTGTACAGTTTTTCTGTTCCTTGACAGATGGGGAAATTTGGGCTTAGCAGAGAATTGAATAGATAAAGACCGGGGACGTAACAGTAGTGCAGCTTGTCTTGGTTTGCATTTGCTCTGTTAAGAGCATGATCTTATCATTCCTGTTTTGAAACAGTGGCTGACTGATGTATACACAGACGTGATGACAAAGGAGGCTTGCGATCTCTTGGTTGCTTCTGAAAACTTTTGTTCAAACAATTCAATGTTGTTGGGTGTCTTCAAGTCATTTCCGTGTTATACCTATCCTAAGGCAATCCTATCACAGATTTGGCAAGACTTGTTGCGAAGGGCTTTTGCTTTTGCCTTCCTTTGAGGATTATATGGTATTGTAGATGGGGCACGAGATTGCAGTCTAAGCACCCACTTTTAGGTGGTTTTTAAAATCCTACCAATGCTTTTCCTTCACATAATGGGGAAAATTTCAGTGGCTTTGGTGTGCCATTTTAGATGGCACGTTGGAACTTGCATTGTCAGATTCCCTTTCTTTCTTACTTATTTACTTACTTACTTAGGTGATCCCTTGTAACCTGAGGATGATAGCCCTCCAAGTGTAATGTTTTGGTGGTGGATGCGTAGGTGGCTGTGGAGACCTATTCTTGACCCGCATGTTCTTCTGCAGTGAGGACATCGGTTTCCAGGTGGAAGGCAGTCCCGATCAGGGTTGGCTTGATGCCCCTTCCTCTTGTCACGTTTCTCCCTTAAGCCCTCCATTCATGCCTCTTCGAATTCTGCAACACTGCTGGTCACAGCTGACCTCCAGTTAGAGTGCTCAAGGACCAGGGCTTCCCAGGTCTTGGTGTCTATGCTACAGTTTTTAAGGTTGGCTTTAAGCCCATCTTTAAATTTCTTTTCTTGTCCACCAACTTTATGTTTCCCATTCTTGAGTTGGGAGTATAGCAACTGCTTTGAGAGACGGTGATCGGGCATTCGGACAATGTAGCCAGTCCAGCAGAGTTGATGGCGTAGGAGCATTGTTTCAGTGCTGGTGGTCTTTGCTTCCTCCAGCATGCTGACATTTGTCTGCCTGTCTTCCCAAGAGATTTGAAGGATTTTCCGGAAGCAATGCTGATGGAATCACTCCAGGAGTTGAGTGTGATGTCTGTAGACAGTCCACGTTTCGCAGGCGTATAGCAGGGTTGGGAGGACAATTGCTTTATAAACATGAACCTTGGTCTCCCTATGAATGTCCCGATCCCCAAACACTCTCTGCTTCTTTCAGAGAAGTGCTGCACTCGCAGAGCTCAGGCAGTGTTGTACTTCAGTGTCTGCTGCCTTGGCAGCGGAAATAGTCAGCATTTTCTCATGTTACACCATTAAGCTGTCATTGCAGAGGGATTGGCTGGTGCCTGCTAGAAGAGCACTTTGGTTTTCTCAATGTTCAGTGAGAGGCCGAGCTTCTCATATGCTGCTGCAAAGGTGCTTAGAGTGATTTGTAGGTCTTCTGAATGCGCACAGACTACGTCATCAGCATATTGGAATATGCTGGATCCCTCTGTGTAGGAAGTTCTTGGTTAGGGTGAGTGGATAGACTAGAAATCTTTCTGGCATTTTTGTTTTCCAAGCAGTGAGATTATATCTAAGGTTCAGCAGCCTCATGCAGCCTTCAGGGTTGTTTTTGTGGTCCACCCAGAGCTCAAAAATACTTTACCCAGAATGTCCCCAAATGCACTCTAGGGTGTGTGGCCGACATTTCCACCATGTTTGGAGCCGTAGTAGTCTCCAAGAGTCAATACTTATAATCTTGCAAAATGTTTTTGAAAATCCCTCTCCCAAATGTCTTCCAGGGAGTGTGGGTGCATTCCCACCACATTTTGTGACCTGCCGTAGCAAATTTAGGCCCAAGAAATGCCTTTTTGAAAAAAGAAACCGTAAAATATGGGGCAAGTGCTCCCAGTCTGGTGTACTTCATTGGACTACGACTTGAGACAAGTCTTTGCATGGACTAATGGTGGGATTTATGAGCGATTAACATGTCATTAAAGGTAGAAGTGAGATTATATAAATATTTCTTAAAGGGAGTAGATTAGTCAGAACTAAAAACCACGAGACAGAGAGTGAGGGCCCTTCCATACAACCCTATAACCTGGAATATCAAGGCAGAAAATCACACAGTATCTGCTTTGAACTGGAATATCTTGAGACCACATTGCAATATATTCCAGTTCAAGTCAGGTAATGTGGGATTTTATTCAGCTGTGTGGAAGGAACCTGAGAGCTTTGTAGATTAGTTCAATTACTAGGTTAGTTTTGACGTTTGTTCATTAGTTTTTGTACGTTTTGTGCATTGGACTTTGCAGTTTTGTTAATTGTTGTAGGTTAGTGTTTTCTGTTAAGAAAAATGCTTGTTTTATGTGTTTGATGTAATTTTTTTGGTTTTACAGTATATGTCTTTGTATGATGGTTTTTTGTCTAATTGCATAACAACAACAACAACAACAATAACAGGACTAGGATTTGCATCCCCACTCCACCCTGGAGACCAACTGGGTGTCCTTGGGCAAGTCACACTCTCTCAGCCTTAGGCCCTATCTACACAGCCATATATAATATCCAGATTATCTGCTTTGAACTGCATTACATACTTTATTTTGGAAAATTATACAAGTGGAATGCAAATTCCCATAGAATAGAAAACCTTCTAGCTTTTGGATGTGGTTTTGTTGTGGATTGTGACTGGTGATAACTCCACGCACAGATACTATAACATCCGTAGGTGGTGGTGCCATTCTGAAATGGTTTTTCATTTTATTTTAATCAAATTTAATTAATGGTGAAACATCTCCCTGGCATATGTGTGTGTGTGTGATTAGATATTTGAAATTGAAAAATAAATTGAAAAGTAAAATACAAATAAAGTTCTGCATGTGGTGGACACAGCCCTCTTACATTTACAGTTTTTGGACTCATTTCGACATGATTTTGGAAACTTTACATCAAAACGTTACACAAACATAGGGTTTATAATTTTAACTTTAAAACAATGCCCGAGATCCTGCCCCAAACACATTTTTGCATTCAAATTCTCATCCAACTCTAGAATCTATCTTAAAAGCCAGTCACCCTGTAGGGTGGCCTCTATGGCTCCTTCTGCACTGCCATATAACAGCTAGATTATCTGCTTTGAACTGGATATGGCAGTATAGACTTGTATAATCCAGTTCAAAATACATACAGTAGAGTCTCACTTATCCAACATAAACGGGCCGGCAGAATGTTGGATAAGCGAATATGTTGGATAATAAGGAGGAATTAAGGAAAAGCCTATTAAACATCAAATTGGGTTATGATTTGACAAATTAAGCACCAAAACATCATGTTATACAACAAATTTGACAGAAAAAGTAGTTCAATACGCAGTAATGTTATGTTGTAATTACTGTATTTACGAATTTAGCACCAAAATATCACGATGTATTGAAAACGTTGACTACAAAAATGTGTTGGATAATCCAGAAGGTTGGATAAGCGAGTGTTGGATAAGTGAGACTCTATTGTAATATAGGTTATCTCCTTTGATAATATGGATTAAATGGCAGTGTAGAAGGGGCCAGAGTTGTACTGGAAGACCTACAGATTCCAGAGAGAACATTTTAATCAAATCCACATGCTGATAGATCTAGAGCTTCCTAAGGAGAATACCAAAATAGGTATGTTCCAGTGCAATTCTATTCATAGTCATGCTAGTGGACCTAGATTCCTAGGTTGGAACTATACTTTCCTACATCCCAGAATCTGATCCCAGATTATCTGCTTTTGACAGGATTATACGAGTCTACACTGCCAGATAATCTGGATCAGATCCTGGGATATAGAAAGGTATAGATCCAGCCCTTGAGAAATGTTCTCTCAGATTTTGAAAAAAAAATGTTTTTTTTTAAATTGCATTGCTCCACTTATTCAAAATATTCCAATATCCTGATTGGCAGAACCGTCCTGACGTCATGAACAGCTGGGAGGGATTCCCTCCAGGAGGCGGGATGGTGACCCTGCCAGCCAATCGAGGAGCATTCTTCGCTTCCAGTGTAAATTTCTGCTCTCCAATGGCTGGCAAGGGGCTGGAAAATGATATCGAACAAAGAAGACATGGCTTTCTGAATGAATAACAATGTTCCAACTCTGGGACAAACAAAGAGGGGCCCTCAGGTCATATAATAATCAAGTTCAAAGCAAATAATATGGATTTTATACGGCAGTATAGACGGGGCCTCAGACTTTTCACCTTACCCTTGAAGTGACTTTTACTTTGTGTATTTAGCTATACCGTGACTTCACTGGAACAGCCATGACAAGCCATGATTTATGCTAACTATAGTTTCGAATCCAACACAAACTTTTAGGTTTTTAACATGCTAGTCTACCATGGTTTTTAATTTTGATTTATCCTTTCATATTCCATCTCTTTGACAGATTCCAGAAAAAGAGCAATTTTCATAATTATGACTTATCACTTCTCATATTGACAGCAAACCTTACAGTCCATTAGGCATTTACCTGAAAATGAATAGGAGTAAACTATGTAAGTTTCTCATGTAAGCAACCCCCATCCCACTGATGTCTCTGTGTGTACAGATGCCATTTAAAAGATCTTGCATTCAGCCCAAAGATTGAGAAATGGATCCATATTCCTGCATGCATGAATACGATTGCAGGGCTCCCATGACAAGGCATAGTTTCCAGTCATGCCACCAAATGCACCCCTTTTTGTTCCACACAGCTGAATAAAATCCCACATTTTCTGCTTTGAACTGGGATATATGGCAGTGTGGACTCAGATATTCCAGTTCAAAGCAGATATTGTGGGTTATTATGCTTGATATTCTGGGTTTTATGGCTTTGTGGAAGGGCCCTCAGATCAACTTCCAGCAAAACCTGACCGTACAAGTGCCTTTAATCTTAATCCCAGCAAATTCCTTGGAGGTTTTTAAACAGAGGCTGGATGGGCATCTTTTAGGAGTGCTTTGATTGTGCTTTTCCTGCATGGCAAAGGTTTGGACTAAGTGGCCCATGTGATCTCTTCCAGCACCATTATTCTATTATTCTAAATCTGGAAAACTGACTATGGCCTCATCTAAACTGACACATAAAATCCAGATTATTGACTTTGAACTGGATTATATGGCAGAGTAGACTCACATGGAGCCTCTGTTGGCTCAATGTGTTAAAGCGCTGAGCTGTTGAACTTGCAGACCGAAAGGTCCCAGGTTCAAACCCGGGGAGCGGAGTGAGCACCTGCTGTTAGCTCCAGCTTCTGCCAACCTAAAAGTTTGAAAACATGCAAATGTGAGTAGATCAATAGGTACCGCTCCAGTGGGAAGGTAACAGCATTCCATGCAGTCATGCCAGCCACATGACCTTGGAGGTGTCTACGGACAACGCCGACTCTTCGGCTTAGAAATGGAGATGAGCACCAACCCCCAGAGTCGGGACACGACTGGACTTAACATCAGGGGGAAACCTTTACCTTACCTAGACTCACATAATCCAGTTCAAAACAGAAAATGTGGATTATCTGCTTTGATGATCTGGATTATATGGCATTGTAGATCTGGCCTAATTAACAATTGATGATTCTAACTGATCTACAAACTCATTCCCTTTACTGTCTCATCTCTCACTTGATCCTCTAGTCACCCCTATGACTATCGCACATCTACATGGACACTTAGCCTCAAAGGGAAGGTGAATCAGTTCCATGGCATGGAGCTGATTTAGGTTAACATAAGCCAAGGCTGCTTAATGCAGCTTTGAACCACATTAAGAAAAGTCACGGGTTGCTCTGGGATTTCTCCAAGGCTGGGAAGCAAACCTAGACTTTGGGCATGTGTAATCAGTTGGGCTAGTCCTAATACGGATTTGTCCCTGGCTGTTTACATGGCCATTTTATATTCCCAGGGTCTGGGTGGCCTGTGGTCATGGGATTGTCCTTGCCATCCCTCTTCTACATTTTCCCTAGCAGTGACCACCAAACATGAAATGGTAGGTGGCTGTTGCTTGTTGAAAGGGTTAGCCGGGGCGCACGGCCAATCCAATGATCACAGGGACAGAAAATGAGGTGAAATCTTCTGAACAGGGGCGCAGACAGCAAAACAAACACCACAGGGGTGTTAATCCTTCCCTATGTTATTCAAAGCTAAAATATACATATATTTTGGGCTAGAGTTACACTTAAAGAAAGTACTTGTTCGTAACCTGGGAACTGCCTGTGTTTGCATACTTCACCTTCATTTTTCTAGTAAACATAACAACATTTTTAAGAACAAGTCCAAAATATCACAGAGCACTTTTCAGATTTTACTGAAGCACAAAGATGTAAGTGACAGCTGGCTGCCCAGGGACATGTGGTGGAGAATGTCACATGTGTCTCCATGTCCTCTACACAACTTGGCCCTACTTCTGTTCAGGCGAATGCCCGCACAAGGCTGCAATCTGGACAGAAAGTAGGCCTTAACGCAGATTTTCAAACAACGATTTTCTTCTGTTTCTCACGCTAATTCTAACAAACCATCACTGGCATCCTTCTATGAAGTTGTGTCATCGGAAATCGACTTACGAGTACATAACTTTGGATTGTGCTGCTGTACAATATTTGAGAAACGAGACATAGTTATGTCATAGTGCAAATGGAGGCAGCAGGGTTACAATTGTGCCATTTCTGCAATGCACAATGTGTCCTGTTGCATAATGAGAGCTACCATTTCACAGTGTGGCCTTTTGTGAAGTGCCCTGTTTCACTAGCATGATTGCGTCTTGTGTCAATAACATAGCTCAAAATTTCTGGATTGTCATAAGATCATTTATATAGCAATATTTTGCTGATGTTGTCCACAAGTTGTAAATGAATGATAGGCGTCTTCCATCCTGGAATATCCTGGCTCCATCTCAGTTTCCTGGATCAGATGTTGACTCTGCTTGATTAGTATTGGCCTTGGGCTGACTTTCTTCTTAACATTCTTAACTTAAAAAGAGCCATTGTCTCTGCCCCAAAAGTTCATAAAGTCAGCAAATATTGACAGATGTAAACAGATGTAAACATTTGTCTTATCACTGTCACAGTTCTTATCACAGTTTACCAGGCAGATCAACTATTTCAGCTCTCATTAGCAACTTTTAATTACAGTCCAGCGAGCAGGCAGTAAATCATTGCATGACTTAATATTTTCTGAACGCTGTTTCCAAAATTTAGCTCTCATTCATTCATCTTCCATTCAGTTCATTCATACACACACATAATATTAAATCCACATTTATCAAATCTGTACTTCATATCTGATAACAAAAGTTATAGTTTACACATTTTAACTATGGTTTACTTCAGTGATTCCCAACCTTTTTTTGACCAGGGACCACTTTGACCAGGGACCACTCTCAACATTAGTACCAAAAGGGTTACGAATCAGTTTTTGTCAACTTTAGATTCGGTTTGGTTATTTGGGATGCTGATTCAGAAAATTGCATTGTATAGACCACATCAGCAATAATTTCTGATACAGACCATATCCCATCCAGTAGTCACCATCTGCTTTCCCACAGAAAAAATGATATTTAATAATCTAGAGCTGATGTGGTCTATCCAATGCAATTTTCTGAATCAGCACCCCAAATAACCCCAGGAACAGGCCTAAAAATGACCAAGACACTAGGCGCCACATGAAACAGCTCTGCTCAGGGGGAGAGAGGAGGAGGAGAAGCAGCAGTCAGGAGATTTGTTGTCGTGCCTTTTGTGGGTAGTCAGCCTCTCCCCTCCCAACATCCCCTTTGCCTCGGTACTATAAGAGAGTTTCGCAAGACCACTCACCAGGACCATAACTAGAAAAAAAATTCGGGGAGGGGGGGGGGGTTGAAACCTTTTTTTTAGCGAATCATGAAGAGTAGTTCCATAACGCAAAACAATTTAGAAATCAGGCTCATCGATAAACTTCAGTGGACTCTCATGGAGATTTGGTTAATCAGTTAACATTCACAAGTTAACCAGTTTTTAAAAATCTGAAAAATTTCAGGGGGGGGGGGAGTTGAACTCCTAATCCCCCTCCCAGCTACAGCCCTGCAAGTCACTCTCATTGCAACAGTGTAGTAATGGTGAGGCCGCAGACCATATTTTAGTTCTTGAGGATCACTGGTGGTCCACGGATGACCGGTTGGAAACCACCAGTTTAGTTAGATAAGATTTGAGCTAAATCTGCAGTGTCTTGTATCCCAGGATCTGATCCCAGATTATCTTCTTATCTTAGATTATATGGCAGTGTAGTCTCATATAATCCAGTTCAAATCAGACAATCTGGAATCAGATCTTGGGATATAAGCAGTGTAGATTGAGCCTTGATCAGATGAGGGAAATACTGTTTTGGATAGAGACTGGAAAGTTATTTTTCACCGCATTTTCCAAAACACGGTCTTGCTGGGTGGGTGGATTCTGATGTCTCTAGCTCGGTGAGACGCACTTGACATGTGTCCATTTCTGATAGCACCTTTCAAGTTTTTCAGAAATGTGAAATATATGTGTTGTGCACTCATACATAAAATAGGATGGAATTGCACTTCTAGCTCTTTCCCTCACCTCAGAGGCCTGGACTTTTAAAAATGTTGCTTTTCTTGACATTTTTCTGAATTATTTTTTCATTATATTGTATCAATTTCTATGTTAAGGTGTGATTTGAACTTAGAAAGCAGAAAATACAAATCTAAAAACGAAACAGATGTAATAGTTTGCTGATGGGACAGCCATGTTAGTCCATTGAAGCAAGAAAGAATAGAATGCTGGGTCCCCTTTTGATATTCATTTATTTATTATTCACTGAAAACATTTTCGATCCGCTGCCATGAAAAATCAATACAAAAGTTTTAAAATATTAAATAAATATTGAAAAACCAATTAAGCGCACGCCAAATTCCCATTACAAATAATTCTAAAACTAGACAAGCTGTTTAAAAACCAGGAAACATATTCAGAGCACCTGTGTTGTATCAAAAGAGTGGCTGGATCTGCACTGCCATAGAATGCAATTTGAAGCTTCATTATATGGCTGTATAGATGGGACCAGTGTCAACTCATACAATGCAGATTGAACTGGATTATATGAGTCTACACCAACCATATGATGCAGTTCAATCTGCACTATAATAACAGTATAGATGGGGCCTAAATCTTATTACAGTCCACCCTCCACATTTGTTGGCGTTAAGGGCACAGGACCCCCATCAAAGTGATACTTCAAATAAAACAACTTGTATTTTTTAATTCAAGTAAATGTCTAGGAGCTCCCAGTAGCGCAGCAGATTAAACCACTGATCTGCTGAACTTGCTGACCCAAAGGTCGTCGGTTCGAATCCAGAGAGCGAGGTGAGCTCCCACTATTAGCCCCAGTTTCTGCCAACGTAGCAGTTCAAAAGTATGCAAATGTGAGTCAATCAATAGTTACCGCTCCAGCGGGAAGGTAACGGCACTCCTTGCAGTCATGCCGGCCACAAGATCCTGAGGTGTTTACAGACAATGTCGGCTCTTCGGCTTAGAAATGGAGATGAGCACCAACCCACAGAGTCAGACATGACTAGACTTAATGCCAGGGGAAAACCTTTACTAAATGTCTAGGTCCTCGAGCATAGTCAACTTCCATTGGAAAACCTAGCAATCAAACTTGGAAGCATAGAGAACCAACTGTATGTACATTGGCATATTAAAGTAATGCCTCCTATTTAAAATGGCAAATCACCCAAATGACTGCCAGAGAGATTCCAAGGATCTGTGAAATGGTGGGAGGCTACAGTAGGTCATGCTTGCACATCAGTTGTAGTGCTGTCATGTGGCAAAATCAAGGTTTGGTTTTGGGATTTTTCTACTCCAAATATTTTCGAATCAAATTTAGTTGAATACATGGATGCAAAATCCATTGATACAGAGGGTTGATATATAATATATGTGAATGTGGGTGATACATTATATATCAGCCCTTTGTATCTGCATCTATGTCTTCAACCAAATATGACTCAAAAACATTTGGGATAGAAAAATCCCAAAACCTAACCTTGATTTTGCCACATGACAACACTATGCTGATGTGCAAGCATACATAATATATACTAATGTGGGTGAGTGAGCCCCTGTGGCACAATGGGTTAAACCGCTGAGCTGCTGAACTGGCTGATCAAAAGGTTGGCGGTTCGAATCCAGGGAGTGGGCAAGCTCCCACAGTTATCCCTAGCTTCTGCCAGCCTAGCAGTTGGAAAACATGCAAATATGAGCAGATCAATATGTACTGCTCTGGCGGGAAGGTAACGGTACTCCATGCAGTTATGCCGGCCACATAGGCAACTAAGGACAATGTCGGTTCTTTGGCTTAGAAATGGAGCTGAGCACCAACCCCCAGAGTTGTACACGACTAGACTTAATGTCAGGGGAAAACCTTTACCTAATGTTGGCAGTGCAGAACTTCTTTCCGCAAGAACACAACTCCGCTATGTTATGCCATTATATATTATCGGACTTGATCGTGCATGGATTTTGGAATTCATAGGGAATTCTGGAACCAAACTGCTGCAGATACCCAGGATGGAGAGCAAGCTTCCAACTTTGCACCAAGCAGTGCCATTTCATCCATGTGGCGAGTCTTACATCTCTTCCCCCTCCTCTAATAAACACACACAGACACCTTTTCCCTTTGGTTTTATGAAAATGCTTGGAGTTTTTATGAAAATGTGGGCTCAAATGTACCATTTTATCAGTTATGGGTGGAGTATATTGACTCAACAAGTGTTTCAATTGTTTTTATGATGCTACATACAAAATACTAGCCCTACCTTTTAATTATACAGCAGTTTCAGTGTTAGCTATGAAGCTGCAGATATAAATAGTACTCATGACATTGAACATAATTTGAATTTGGCAGTGGCCCTTATGACTTTCAATAATTAACCATTTTATTGTTTTTTTAAAAAATCTTACGTTTTCATAATAATATCGAATGCTATGTAATCATGAAAGAGCATCCAGAGTACTTCATCTGAAGTACCCTTACAACAGCTCTGTAAAGCAGGTCAGAATTATGAGACCCAGTACCCAAACGTCTATTCCATTTTAGAACATATACAGTAGAATCTCAATTATCCAACATAGAACGTTGGATAAGTGAAAATGTTGGATAATAAGGAGGGATTAAGGAAAAGCCTATTACATGTCAAATTACGATTTTACAAATTTAGCATCAACACATCATGTTTTACAACAAATTGACAGAAAAAGCAGTTCAATACACCGTATATGTTATGTAGCAATTACTATATTTACGAATTTAGCACCAAAACATCACCATGTTTTGAAACATTGGCTATAAAAACACTGGCTACTAACAAATTGACTACAAATAAAGATAGAATCGCATAAAATGAACTTGCAGTAAAGCATTGTCGGAAGTTGAATCTGTAAAAAGTTCAGCCTTTGCTGCCCAGAGAAACAGTTGTGGATCCGGGCGGGAGGCAGACTGAGTTGGATAATCCAGAACGTTGGATAAGCAAAGATTGGACAAGTGAGACTTTACTGTATATATATATATATAGAGAGAGAGAGAGTTGGGTCACCAAGGCCACTTCCACACAGCTGCATAAAATCCACGTTGAACTGGATTATATGGTAGTGTGGACTCAGATAATCCAATTCAAAGCAGATATTGTGGATTATCTGCCTTGGTATTCTTGATTATATGGCTGTGTGGAAGAATGAAGTAAATAAAAATCAAGGAGACTATGGAATATTTACAAAAAAATTAAAAGAGGGAATAGAAAAAACAACAGGCCAAAGGAAAATAGCTTTAAAACTATGGGGGAAATGGAAAGAGAAACGGATGCCATATTTATCAAAAGAAGCCCCGATAGGTAGTTTAAGAAATAATGAGGATAGGAGTACTATAAAAAATTGAAACAGATGGGATATAGTAAAATTAAAGATGTATATAATGAAAATAAGGAATTAATGGAATGGAAACAATTGGAAAGATTAGGGGGGTGGGTGGGATAAATTGGTTAACACTAAGAGGAATTTGGAAACAAATCAAGAAGGAAGAAAGTAATGAGGGAGAAAATATAATAGACAAGATATTAAAAGAGAGACTTGGTGGCAAAAAGGATTAAATAAAATATATGGAAGAATGATAGAAGATAAGGAATCCACGTATGTAAAGAATAATGGAAAACAAGTGGAAAAAGGAAGGGGGCCTAGGAAAAGAAAAGATAGAAAAAATAATCAATGGTTTAAATAAAATAAAAATAGAAAAATATAAAGAATTAGAACTGAAATGGTTACAAAATGGTACAGAACACCCATTCAGCTGGCACACATGATTCAGGGGTTAAATCCCAAATGGTGGCATTGTAGAAGTCGGGAGGCATGGTACTCACATCTATGGTGGGAATGTGAAGGGATAAAAAATGTTTGGAACCAAATTCTAACCCAGGTTGAATTACATGCTAAAACAAAATTTAATATAAATATGCACATTTTGTTAATAGGAATATATCGGAATAGAAAAATTAAGGACCAAGACCAAGAATGAATGATGATAATGTTTAGAGCTGCACATGCGGTAATAGTGTGGGGGTGGAAGGATAAAAAGAAATGGACACTTGAAAAATTGTATGAATTATATGTGAGATCAAATCCAACTGGATATTATGGACATTATAAGAAACAAAAAAACATGGTCAGACAAACAGAAGAAAATTAAAGAAATATGGACTCCATTTAGCAGATGACTACAGATTGTTAAATCATATGACAAAAGCTGGAAGAAAAAAATGGATAGAATGGAAAGAAGGCTCATGTAACAAGAAAATAAGGTTTAAGTTGTCAACAGGGAAGAGGGTGGGGTGGGTTTGAGGAGGGAGAAGGGAATGGAAAATGTATGGTAACTATGATTATGTACAGTAGAGCCTCACTTATCCAAGCCTTGCTTATCCAAGCCTCTGGATAATCCAAGCCATTTTTGTAGTCAATGTTTTCAATATATCGTGATATTTTGGTGCTAAATTTGTAAATACAGCAATTACAACATAACATTACTGCATATTGAACTACGTTTTCTGTCAAATTTGTTGTATAACATGATGTTTTGGTGCTTAATTTGTAAAATCATAACCTAATTTGATGTTTAATAGGCTTTCCCTTAATTCCTCCTTATTATCCAAGATATTCGCTTATCCAAGCTTCTGCCAGCCCGTTTAGCTTGGATAAGAGAGACTCTCCTGTATTATAAAATAATAATGATTAATAAAAATTCTCTTTGGGGAAAAAAAGCAAGCTTCACATGGCTGACTGAGAACTTAAATCAAATAACCAATAATGTCAATTGACCAGCATTGGTAATCCACGGGTTGATAGTTTAGAAAGTGGTCCGTACTCAGAATTTTCAGCCAAAGATGCCTAGTGCTTCCTCAGATTCCCAATACAGATTCTTTGTGGAAAATCCTTCGGGCAAGAAAACATTTAGGATTTCATATTTTAGGGAATTTTGGAGTACCTGTGTTTCCATATTTGAACATACTAGATTGTTTTGGACATGGGGTCCAAGTTTAAATCCAAAATTCATTTATGTTTCATATATATTTTATACAACTGGCCTGAAGGTAATTTTATACACAATATTTTGAATAATGTTATTCATGAAACAATATTTGTGTGTATTGAATCACCAGAAAACAAAGATGCCATGTCCTCAACTGCCTAATGAGGGCACTTTTGGATTTTGGAATAGTTTAAGTTTTGGAATTCTGGAAAAGGGATTTTCAACCTGTACCAGGATTCCATAGTTTGTAGCAAAGGAGAGTGAGAGCACTATAATGGTATAATGTTAAAAGGGCCAAGGTCTCACCAGTCCTAGTTTGAGCCTAACAACGACAGATTATTGCACTTGTACTGACTGAATCAATTTCAAGAACTGGCATGTGAGAAATATATATATTTGGATGCCAGGGTGCATGGATGTGTTATGAATGTGGCACGTGTTTTCTCCTCTCTTCCATAGCAACTATTGGCTGGTTTTCACTGAAGCAATAACTTCCAACAGGCGGTTTCCGAGGGTGGATGTGACAGGTTAGAAGAGAGGAGAGAGAAAGAAAAAAACTTGAGATTGCATAAAGCGAAAAGCTCTACCTGACTACTTTATGGGACTTTTGCCAATGCAGAAGGAGAACATGGTGCTCAAAATATTAATTTTAACAGGAAGAACCATATGGTAGTATATTTCAACAAAAAAATGAAATGCACAGATAGGTGGGTGACACCTGGCTTGAAAACAATATATGTGAAATGGATCTAGGAGTCTTAGTAGACCACAAGCTGGATATGAGCCAACAGTGTCATGTGGCAGCTAAAGAAGCCAATGCAATTTTAGGCTCAATCAATAGGTGTACAGTGTTGAGAGGAAAGGAAGTCATAGCCCCCCTCTATTTTGCTATGATTGGGCCTTGCCTGGAATACTGTGCCTGGTTCTGGGTACCACATTCAAGAAAAGTATTGATAAGCTGGAGTGTGTCCAGAGAAGGGTGACCAAAATAATTAAAGGCTTTGAAGGAGCGGCTTAGCAAGTTGGGTATGTTTAGCATGGAGAAAATAAGGCTGAAATGGGACGTGATAGCCATGTTTCAGTATTTGAAAGGATAAGGATGTCACATTGCTGCTCTGGAAATGAGGACACTGAGTAATTGATTCAAAGTGAAGGAAAAGAGATTCCAGCTAAACATTAGGAAGCACTGGGTTGCTGTGAGTTTTCCAGGCTGTATGGCCATGTTCTAGAAACAATCAGGGCCAGCTAACACCTCCCAACAAAGGATTCCCCAGGCAGGAATCAGCCAGGCTTTGAAGCTGCAAGGCTTTTCAGTACTAATCAAGGTGATTTATTGCAAAATTCACACTTGCCTCCAACAGACAACAGTTCTTTCTCCCACCCTGGACCTTCCACAGATATACAAACCTCCCTTGCCTAGATTCTAGTATACTTCACAACCCCTGAGGATGCCTGCCATAGATGTGAAACGTCAGGAAAGAACGTTTCTGGAACATAGCAATACAGCCCGGAAAACTCACAGCAACCTAGTGATTCCGGCCATGAAAGCCTTAAACAACATTTTAGGAAGCACTTCTTGACAGAGAGAACTGTTTGGCAATGGAATATGCTGTTTCCTCGAAGGGTGGTGGAATCTCCCACTCTGGAGGTTTTCAAGCAAAGGCTGGATGGCCATCTGTTGGGAGTGCTTTCTTTGTGCTTTTCCTGCATAGCAGGGAGTTGGGCTGGGTGACCCGTGTGATCTCTTCCAACGCTATGATTCTGTGAAATAGCCAACAAGAGATTCAAGATTGGAGTAAGTGGGGGAGTTTTGCTCCACAAACGGCATAACCAAACTAGTCTTCCCAGCCTTGTCCCTCCTGATGTGTTGGGTTGCCCTGTCGACTTGAAGCCAGCAAAAGAGACCTGAGTAACAGAGGTATCATAGGGGCCGCAGTGGCACAGCGAGTTAAACCGCTAAGCAGCAGAAATTGCTGACCGGAACGTCGGTAGTATGAATTCATGGGATGGGGTGAGCTCCCATTGTTAGCCCCAGATTCTGCCAAGCTTGCAGTTAAAAACATGCAAATGTGTGTAGAAAACAGTGGCATACCAGACACGAAACAATCAGGGCCAGGCAACACCTCCCAACAAAGGATTCTCCCAGGCAGGAAGTAGCCAGGGTTAGAAGCAACCAGGCTATGTAATGCCAATCAAGTTGGCCAATTGGAACATTCATACTTGTCTGTAGCAGAAAAGAGTTATTTCTCCCACCCTGGACCTTCCACCTATATATAAAGAGAAGTGTCCCACAGGATGGTAAAACATGTGGGTGTCCCTTGCTGCTTGCAGTTTCTGAAGTCGCTCCTAATATCCTTTCCATGACTAGGCCTCAGAGCCTTGGCCTCGCGTAACTCCTCGTGAGTGGCGAGGAGGCAGGCGTAGCTTTCCCTTGTAGCCCCGCCCACACCGGTTGCTAAAGGGTGGAAACTGCTTGGCCATTGCTTGTGCCGTTGCTAAGGGTAGGAACCGTCTGTTACAACAGTTGCTAAGGGAGAAGGGGAGTGTTTGGCCACTGTTAAGGGAAGGAGCCGTCTGTTAGTATGGTAGCTAAGGGAGGAGGAGACTGATTGGCCGTTGCTTAGGGGTATGATTTTACCTTTCTCAGGTGTGTCAGGCTTGTGAAAGTAGGCTTAAAACACACGGCAGTTCTAATGCTATCTTGTGTCCAAATTTCGTAGCAATCGATGGAGTAGTTTTGGAGATATGTGGTCCCTCACTGACAGACATTATATTTTTATTTATATAGACTTCCCTTAAGCATACACATGAATTGTGGAAGTGTCAACTGACATTCACTTATGTGGGACTGGAGAGTTGGAGAAAATCAGCCAAGGGTAAAATGGTTGAACATGGGTTTGTGAGAGTACCACTTTTTGACACAACAACATAACCACAGGATATACAATGGAAAGCTTGTGGAAATTCACTTCATACTTCTCGGCTTGGCAGCGGTCCTTAAGTTGCCACATTTTGGAACAGAATTCTTTTTTTCTCCATTTATTATTAATTGTATATAGTGCTACACAAAATTATACAAGCATTCAGTACGTTTTCCATTGGTAACACATGTTTACATCATTTCCCCTCTTTCTCCCTCTTCTTTGGAACAGATTTCTAACAAATCGTCTACCCACGTAGTGGCAATGCCATCTGATCCTTTTTTTAAGAAAACGAAGAATTTGCTTTGAGCACGTTCAAAGACATCGGATTCAGATTCAAAAAATGGTTCTATGTAGAATTGTCACAGATTTGCTGGTGCCCTTTTCCATGCAGGATCATGGTTCTCTAGTTTATGCTTGGATTGTGAATAAATCCGTATGTCCATACAAAGAGGCAATTGAGGATAACGCTTTATGTGGCTGCTACTGCTGTTTCTCAAAATATATGCTGCAACAGATCTGTTCATTGTTAGATTGAATTTTTAAAAGTAGTGTATAATTACAAAGCAGGAGGGAGAAAACAGGAAGAAAAGTACGAACAAACACTTGCTAGATAAGTACATATACGCTGACCATATGCCCAAAATAACTTTATAAGGGGTGCTTATTAAGGACACATTCATATGTAACAAAACCAGAAAGGTTTCCTGGCCATTAGGCCCCTTCCACATCTGAATAAAATACCACGTTATCTGCTTTGAATTGGAATATACTGTATCTGCTTTGACTGGGTTATCTGAGTCCACACTGCCATATATATATTGCAGTTCAAAGCAGATAATGTGGCGTTTTATTCAGCTGTGTGGAAGGGGCCTATGCTAATATGGTGCTTTATTCATTGTTGATTTATTATTTAATATTGACATCCAAAATCTCTCTCATACATACGACAGCTGGCTCTCTATGCCTTTAGAGTGTACATCCTCAGATTTCGCTATCCACAGTTTGAAAATATAGATATTTAAAACTCAAAAAAGTAAAACTTGATTTTGTCATTTTATAAAAGGGACACTATTTTACTCTACCGTTGTATATAGTGGGACTTGAGCATCCACAGATTTTTTTTATCCACAGAGTCCAGAAACCAAACTCCAGTGGATATCAAGGGTCTACTGTGTGTATATCTATACACATAATAAAAGTGTATTTATTTATTTATTTCCAATATTTCTACCCCGCCCTTCTCCCCGAGGGGACTCAGGGCGGCTTACACAACTGGTAGGATCACTACCAGTACATCATAATACAATAAAATAGGATAAAACAGTTAAAATAATTAAATAACATAGTAAAATACAATATATAAAAATTTAACACAATGCAACACCAAATATATATACCAATCATCCATCAGACCTTGTGCAAAAGCCTTAATCCAATCCATGTCAATGCTAACTGAGTTCATTCGTTAAACGCTTGCATGCATAGCCAGGTCTTCAGCTTCTTCCAGAACCCCAGAAGGGATGGAGCCTGCCGGATGTCATTGGGAAGGGAGTTCCACAGCCGAGGAGCCACCACCGAGAAGGCCCTGTCTCTCGTCCCTACCAGCCGAGCTTGTGAGGCTGGTGGGATCGAGAGCAGGGCCTCCCCGGATGATCTTAAGGTTCTCGTGGGCTCATAGGAGGAGATGTGTTCGGATAGGTAAATTGGACCAGAACCGTTTAGGGCTTTGTAGGTCAAAACCAACACTTTAAATTGGGCCCGGTAGCATATTGGCAGCCAGTGGAGCTGGCTTAGCAGGGGGGTTGTGCGCTCCCTGTAAGCCGCCCCAGTTATTAATCTGGCTGCTGCCCGTTGTACTAATTGGAGCTTCTGGGCCGTCTTCAAAGGCAGGCCCACGTAGAGCGCGTTGCAGTAATCCAAACGGGATGTAACCAGAGCGTGGACCACCGTGGCCAAGTCAGACCTCCCAAGGAACGGGCGCAGCTGGCGCACAAGTCTGAGTTGTGCGAAGGCTCCCCTGGCCACCGCTGAAACCTGGGGCTCCAGGCTCAGCGATGAGTCCAGGAGAACCCCCAGACTGCGAACCTGTGTCTTCAGGGGGAGTGCGACCCCGTCCAGCACAGGCTGTAACCCTATTCCCTGTTCAGCCCTGCGACTGACCAGGAGGACCTCTGTCTTGTCTGGATTCAGGATCTGGACCGCCTCCTTAGTGACAGGTGGGAAGGAGTGACAGAGCTGGACACCATCTGCGTACAGATGACACCGCACCCCGAAACTCCGGATGATCTCTCCCAGTGGCTTCATGTAGATGTTAAACAACATGGGGGACAGTACTGACCCCTGCGGGACTCCACAAGTCAACGGTTGTGGGGCCGAGCAGGCGTCCCCCACTGACACCATCTGGGACCGACCCTCCAGGAATGAGTGGAGCCACTGCAGAACAGTACCTCCAAGTCCCATTCCCGCGAGGCGTCCCAGAAGGATACCGTGATCGACGGTATCGAAGGCCGCTGAGAGGTCCAGCAGAACCAGCAGGGACACACTCCCCCTGTCCAGTTCCCGGCGTAGATCATCGACTAAGGCGACCAAGGCTGTCTCGGTACCATGCCCCGGCCTGAAGCCAGACTGTGCCGGATCTAGAAAATTAGTGTCAACCAAGAATGCCTGGAGTTGCGCAGCCACCACACGTTCCAGGACCTTGCCCAAAAAGGGGAGATTGGAAATAGGCCGATAGCTGTCCAATTGTGATGACTCATGGGCCATGTAGTCCCGTTCCTGGTGCTGTTGTGACAGATGAAGAGGAAAACTTGGGTTTTCCACCATTTCAGCCAGAAAGGGAACTTTCCCAGCCTGAATTAGAGCCCTTGCACCTGCAGGAGGTTTGTATTCCAGAAATCTGCCAAACAAGCCCTGAGTCAAAATCTCCCCCATTTTCTCGCCGTAATTATTATCTACAACAAAAAGGAGTTCAGCAGGCTAATCGCCGAAGCCTGAGAATCGCAGCAAAGCATTCTGATGATTAAGCCTGCTTCCATGAGAAATTTTAGGGAGTCATACATCTGGACACAGAGATTGACTTTCGTTTCTGGTTTCCCCAGAGAAGTGTTCTCTGGTGGGAAACGAGGCCCTATTTAGGTTCCTTGCCCCTTTTGGAATCTTGCGGAGTCAATTCGTCAGCTACTGGAGTAGCGTGTGTGGACAGCTACTCCGTTTCCAAGCCTTGTTCCTGTTTCCAAGCCTTCGTTCCCAGCCTTGTTTACTTCCACGGATCTTGCCTTGCTTCCCGGACCTTGCCAAGTAAATTCCACGGATCTTGTTTTTGCTCCTCGTTTCTTGTTGCCTTGTTCAAGCCTTGTGTTCCAAGTATCAAGTTATTTCCTAGCCTTGCTCAAGTTTCATGGACTAAAGGACCTTGTCATCTCCCCTCACTTCGCTTGGCGAAGTGAGTGTTTCGGTTATTGGATTACAACTTTGGACCTTAATATTTCATATTGGACATTGTTTCTTTGGACTAATTTTGACCTTCCCTGAAAGGTCTACTCCTGAACTATTTCCTACACTTGCTTTTATTAACCTTATATATTTCCTTAATAAAGACATTAGTTAGATTCTGGCCTCTGTGTATGGTTATTGGTGCTCTGCAGCCTGGGTCGTGACACCAATTGAGTGGGATCTAGTGATGGCTTCTTCAACAGCGGTTTGATCGCAGCCAATTTAAGGCTCGCTGGAACAATGCCTTCCCGAAGGGAGGCATTCACCACTACCTTCACCCACTCGGCCAATCCCCCTCTGGCTTCTCTCACCAGCCAGGATGGGCAGGGGTCTAGGATGCATGTGGTAGCCCTCGCCTCTCCAAGCACTTTGTCCACATCCTCAAGCTCAACCAATTGAAATGAATCCATCAAAATAGGACAAGCAGGTGCTTGTGTTACATCCTCAGAAGCTGCCATTAATATGGTGTCAAAGCTAGAGCGGATCAGAGCGACTTTGTCAGCAAAGAACTGAGCAAATGCTTCACAGCGGGCTGCCGAGTTGTCAGGGATCCCATCTTGAGAGATGGGATTCAACAAACCTCTAACAACTCAGAACAGCTCTGCCAGACGGTTCTTTGCGGACGCAATATTAGCTGCAAAGAAAACATTCTTAGCAGCATCTATTGCCGCGGCGTATGCCTTTAAATAAAGGCATAGCCGTGCTCGGTCTGATTCGTTCTGCTTTGAAGGCCACACGCGCTAAAGACCCCTCTTCTTCCGCTTCATCGCTGCCAACTCCTTGGTGAACCAAGGAGATGGTTTAGCTCGGGTACTCGAGAGGGGATGTTCCGGAGCAATCGTGTCTATTGCCCTAGTTGCCTCCTTGTTCCAGAGGGCAACCAGAGCATCAACAGGATCACCAACCGAGATGGCGGGAAACTCCCCAAGAGCCGTCAGGAATCCATCCGGATCCATAAGCCTCCGGGGGTGGACCATTTTTTTAGGTCCTCCACCCCTGCGGAGGTTGGGGGGCGCAGTGAGTCTAAACCTGATCAGGTGATGGTTGGTCCATGGGAAAGGAGCGATGGTGAGCTCCTCCACACCGCCACCTTCCTCCCATCCCTGGCAGAAAACCAAGTCAAGTGTGTGCCCTGCTCTGTGGGTGTATAGATCTGTATGTGTGTATGTGACACGGTTGTCCGCTCACAGAGACAGCCCCCGGCCTCCACAAAAAGGCTATAGTTTCCAGTTCTGAGGAGCCACCAAGCCACTCCCTCCCAGGACATTGCAGGTTACAGCGAGCACATCCAGCACTAAACTCAGCTGACGAAGGATTTGGATGAAACTTGGCACACAGACCCAACATGGCCAACTATGAATACTGGCAGGCTTTGTAGGTGATTGGCCTTGGCAACAGAGAGTTATAGTTCACCCATATTCAGAGAATACTGAATCCAGCAGATGATGAATCAGGACCAAACTTGCCACACAGACTCAACATGGCCAACTGTGAATCCTGGCAGGTGTTTCAGGAAGATTGCCCTGGGAATCTGGGAGTTGTAGTTCACCCTTATCCAGAGAACCCAGCCGACGACGGATCTGGGCCAAACTTGCCACATAGACCCAACACAGCCAACTTTGTATACTGCCGTGGTTTGGGGGTGATACAGTTCACCCATATTCAAAAAACACGGAACCCAGCCAGCATCAGATCTGAACCAAACTTGGCACATAGATCCAACAAGGTCAACTGAATACTGGCACCGTTTCACAGTGATTGTCCTGGGAATCTGGGAGTTGTAGTTCACCCTTATCCAGAGAACACTGAACCCCGCAGATGACATATCAGGACCACATTTGGCACACAGACCCAACATGGCCAACTGTGAATACTGGGGGAGTTTTGGGAGGGTTGACAATTTTTGACAATTGTAGTTTACCCACATCCTTATGAATTTTCTACTGGGAGCATTCATAAAAAACAAAAGGAAAGATTGAGTTTTTTCCCCTAAGAAATAGCATAACATATGACCGAACTGGGAAAAGGGACAAACAGGTCCCTTTTCAAATAACCTAGCTAGTTAAAGACTAAAGGATAGAATGGGTGACAAATCCTGTCAGCCCACTATCTACACAAATGTATAAAACATAAATGCACATAAATGCACATGAACTCTCCCCTCTAAGGTTGAAGCATCGTGTCTAGAAATTGTGGGTAATTCTTGGAGAAATGTTAGATCAACTTTTAAGAAATGTTATCATTGTAACTCTTGGTATACAATGAAGCCATCTGGTACCACACTGTGTATTTGCCCCTTTTATCTTTATTTTTTCCAATTGCACCTACGTCTCTTTTTCACAAGTTAACAAAAACTGGCAGCCCCCTATTAAGGCTATTTAAAGTGTCAGCCTCCATGATTCTAATTATTGGTCTTGCCTTGGAAGGGGATGATAGTGAGCAGCACTTTTTCAGAATATATCCTCCTACATTTGCTCACAGGATTGTGCACGTGCAGTTTATGAATATGGCAGGCATGCAGGAGCGGCAGAATTCATAGCAAAAGGAGAATAGTGATATCCATGGATATCCATGTTTTTATTGACTGCTACTTCCAAAGTGTCAGCTACAGTTCATGGTACCTACAAAGGCAGGCAGTCATGCTTCAGCCAATTACATCTGCAGGATGCTGACTTTTTTTCCCCGTGCCACTCCAGCGCTTTCCATGTTCTCACAGCAGCATGCTGAAAGTCACTGCAAATAGGACATGTTTTGCCATAGGCTTGTACATGGCCGCTTCTATCCTTGGATGGATAGATAATGATGGAATCACTGTAAGCAAGAAAACAAAAACCTTTCATGCTCAAGGATGGAAATGGTGGCCCAGAATGATGGGAAGGACTTGCCTGGTGAAATACACTATGTAACAAAATATGAAAAATGTTCTGTAACTGGTTTGAGAGTGTTATTTCCTGTTTAATTGTGAAGTACTTACTTTGAAAGTAGTTATTATACTTTAGAAACTTCATTTTTGTGGATGTCACAAACTATGTTGAATTGGTTGAGACTTGATGAAATATTTATTGAAAAACTATAGCAAAGTCTCTAAGGACTGTTTTGCTTCAGCATACCCAAAAATGATCTTAGGTTGTGTGTTTGGGTATTTTTACCATTTTTGGAGCTCTCCTGGGTAATAATAGTAGTAGTAGTAGTAGTAATAATAATAATAATAATAATAATGATAACAACAACAACAACAACAACAACAACTTCATTTTTATATCCCGCCCCATCTCCCCGAGGGAACTTGGGGCGGCTCACATGGGGCCAAGCCCAACAACATACAATAAAATACAGTGGTATAAAATACACCGTATTTTATGAGATATTTATTGAAAAACTATAGCAGAGTAAGGGTGGGACTCATATAGTCTCTAAGGACTGTTTTGCTTCATCATACCCAAAAATGATCTTAGGTTGTGTGTTTGGGCATTTTTACCATTTTTGGAACTCTCCTAGGTAATAGTAGTTGTAGTAATAGTAGTAATAATAATAATGATAACAACAACAACAACAACAACAACATTATTTTTATATCCTGCTCCATCTCCCCGAGGGAACTTGGGGTGGCTCACATGGGGCCAAGCCCAACAACATACAATAAAATACAGTGGTATAAAATACACAGTATAAAAGACACAATATAAAATACAACAATATACAATACATAACAATTACAGCAGAGTAATATATCAACTCTACAACACAACTTCACAGAATAAAGAGCATGGCCATGAAAAAGGCAATATCATGGCACTTCAATCCGCAGTCTTGTGGAGAGGAATAATTATAATTGTGCAATGTATTAAGAGAACTAATTGTAAACAACCCCAAATAATGTTTTTTTATTTAAAAAAAATTGTGCCAACATGCCTTCTAAGAGCCCAAGATGACCACCAAACATGCCCAAATGTCTCCTCGATCAGGACTTCTTAAACTTTTTCACTTTGGGTCCCTTTTGGTCCAAGAAATAGGTATAAAACTCAAACATTTATTGATAACAAACAAGCATTTGCAAGGCTTGCTGAACAGGCTGGTTTTCCTTTTTATGAAGTACAGCTGAAGCATCTTCTGCAGAGTCAGCTGTAAATACTGCACAACAGATTCATATAAATGTCTAAAATAGCCCCTGGGTGATGTTCAGAAAACTTTAATTGTTGCCAAATTTTTGGGACCCCAGCATTGAACTAAGGGAACCCCATTTGGGGTTGGGGCCCACCATCAGATGCAGTAAAAGGGGGCAAACCTCCAAGGTTTCTTGTCCACTCCTGTTTTACAGTGATTTTATTGTTTTATTTATCGTGTCAGAAGCAATTTGAGAATACAGTTATAGTACATTTAAAAAAACCACAAAGTTAAATGGCATTAAGTTAACTTCCTTTGCCCAGAAGCTGGCCACTTGGAGTGCCTCTGGTGTTGCTGTAAGAAGGTCATGCATTGTAATAAGTGGTCTGTGGTTTGTTCTTCTCCACGCTTGCATGTCATGGACCCCACTTGGTAGCCCCATTTCTTAAGATTGGCTCTGCGGTGCCGGAGCACAGTCTGTTCAGTGACTTCCAAGTTGCCCAGTCTTCTGTGTGCCCAGGAGGGAGTTTCTCATCCGGTATCAGCCACTGTTTGATGTTCTGGGTTTTAGCCTGCCACTTTTGGACTCTCGCTTGCTGAGGTGTTCCTGCAAGTCTCTCTGTAGATCTTAGAAAGCTATTTCTTAAGACATTGGCAAGCTGGCTGATACCCAAACAGAGGATGGACTGGAGATGTCAATGCCTTGGACCATTATTTCCTGGCTACTACTTCCCAAAGGATATAAAGTGGTGCAATACTGGCTAAACGGTATAATTTCTCCAATGGCATAGGATGTTGACATCCTGTGATAATGCGACATGTCTCATGAAGAGCCCCATCCATTGCTTAAACATGGCAGAGTAGTGAAGCATAAGGGCAGATGTCTTCACTGTGTCTGGTTGTGATCCCCAAGTTGTGCCAGTCAGCTTTTGTATGATGTTATTTCTAGCATCCACTTTTTGCTTGATGGTCAAGCTGTGCTTTTTATAAGTCAGAGCAAGGTCAAGAGTAACTTCCGGGTATTTTGGTGTGTTGCAATGCTCCATTGGGATTCCTTCCCAGGTAATCCCCAGAGCTCGAGATGCTTGTCTTTTCTTAAGGTGAAAAGCACGTGTCCGCATTTTAGATGGATTAGGAATCAGCTGGTTTCCCCTGTAATAGGCAGTAAGAGCACCTAAAGCTTTGGAGAGCCTCTGTTCAAAGCTCCCTGCTTGAATGGTGATGGCACAATCGCCAGCATAGATGAAACTCTCTGTCGCTTCTGGCAGTGGCTGATAATTTGTGTAAATGTTAAACATTGATGGAGACTAGGACACGGAACAATGGCTTCAAACTACAGGAAAGGAGATTCCATCTGAACATCAGGAAGAACTTCCTAACTGTGAAAGCTGTTCATCAGTGGAACTCTCTGCCCAGGAGTGTGATGGAGGCTCCTTCTTTGGAGGCTTTTAAGCAGAGGCTGGATGGCCATCTGTTGGGGGTGCTTTGAATGTCATTTTCCTGCTTCTTGGCAGGGGGTTGGACTCGATGGCCCGTGAGGTCTCTTCCAACTATATCATTATGTGATTCTATAAGTACGCTCCCCTGTGGCAGGCCGTTCTTCTATCTTCGCCATTTGCTTCTCAACAAAAAAGCTCCTGTTTTGTAACAGATGTTCTAGGAAGCAGGTAAGGTGGTAATCCTTCGTGATATTATAATTTTTTCTCAGGAGGAGGTGATTGATGAACCAATGCTATAGAATACTGAATTTTTATCAACCATGCAAATATTGTCTGTGGTTTCTCTAATAAGCAGAACTTTGAAAGGGGAAATCTTGCAGGGAATGGTTTGAAACAGTGAGTGAATATGCCGTCCTTAGGTTTCTGACGAGGTGTGAAAACGTGCTAAAATTATCCAGACCCACATGACTGCTTGAAACAGATGACTAACTTATCAAAGGATATATAATCACTGTAGTTCTGGGAAAGTGGAGATAAACAACGGAGCATATTTGCCTCCGAGGCACAAGCTGGAGTCCTGTGGGTGACTTAGGCCAGTGTTGGAATCCCTTGTGTTGGCATAAGTTACTTTTAACAGCAGTGAGGGGCAGTAAAAGCCTTCTCCATCTGATAAGTAAAGCTACCATAGCAGTAGTGTCAGCTGATGTCAAGTGGGGGGATATCCGCAGCTGGGAATCTATTTTTATATCTTATTTCCAAATTCTGTTGGTCTAGATTTAAACTGAGAGCCTTTTTGAACTGTTGCTTCTCAACTATTGTTACGTTTTTTTAAAAATTTTAAAACGAGAAAGAAATGCAGTAAGTCTTTCAAACTGGACCCTTCTTCAGTGCAATTAACCCTTTCAAAGGAATCCTTCAGTTGTGTAGCTACTAACAGCTTGTAACACACACATTGATTTCCCATGACTTTGTTTTCCCCCCTGAGTTTGTATTACGTACTTTCTGTGCCATTCTGCATGAGTTGACTCAGGGGCAATCTCCACTAAATTCAGTGAGACTAAAGTCCTATCTACAGTGTAGAATTAATGCAGCTTGACAGCGACTTTCACTGCCATGACTCAGTGCTATGGTATCATGGGAGATGTCATTTGGCAGAGCACACTTTAGTGGAAAAGGCTAAAGACCTTGCAAAATTACAAGTCCCGTGATTCCATAACATTGAGCCATGGCAGTGAAAGTGGTGTCAGACTGCATTAATTCGACAGTGTACATGCAGCCTTTTTCTCAGGTGAATATGTTTATTAAGGGTTGAAACTTGCGACTCTGTAGACATTAGACTGTGAGTCTCAGGAGTCCTAGCCACCATAGTTCATGGTGACAGATGATGAGAGATGCACTCCAGCATCCGGAAGACCTCCAGTGTATAGGATTGCAGTCTTATTCTCTGCTATGTAATGAACTGTATAACACAATAGTGGTTCAACACATAAGTAGTACACAATATGTATATTGGAGCATCATATACATATAACATTCACAGAAACAATACTCAGTCCTAAGGTATATAACTCAAAAGTATCTAACTCAGTATTATAAATCAAACAAAATGATATAAATCTCTGCAGTCCTAAAAGGATTGGATTGGCTTAAAGGCAAACCGATTCAGAGTCTCTGCAGTTCTGGAGGGATTCCTCAGGACTCCACAGGTTTTGGATCAATAGTAAAGCCAAGTAGACAGAGTCAAAGTTGATGTAGCTCCTGAGTAGGTGGTAATATATCCGTTCACGCTGTTTACATGCAGTTTAAACGCCGTTTACAACTGGTTCCCGGGTTTTATCCCAGTTTCGGTAACCCTTCTTCTGGTAAGCGGCAAATGCTTTATTATTTCTTTATTAATGGCTCTGCATCAGGTATTCTTAATTATGTTTGCAGTATCAATATGCTGCTGTGAATTTTGTGGTGCGATTTTGGATTGCTGTGGATTTTGTGGTTATTCTCTGCTATGTCACATTGTGCCAATTTATGGTGGTAGAATTCAAAGACGTAGCTGTGTTAGTCCCTTTCAGAATGCTACAGGATCTTGCACTATCTTTAATACCTTTCAGAAGTAAAATTAGTTAGTTCCAGCATGGATATAGGTTAAGCATGGGCAAACTTGGGCCCTCCAGGTGTTTTGGACTTCAACTTCCACAATTCCCAACAGCCAGTAGGCTGTTAGGAATTGTGGGATTTGAAGTCCAAAACACCTGGAGGGCCCAAGTTTGCCCATGCCTGATACAGGTGGTCCCTGTCTTCAGAAGTATTTTTTCCCTCCCAAACTTGGAAGATTTAGGGGGGTTTTTTTGGAGTGCTTTGCCCAGAATCTCCCAGGCATCATGGCAACTGACCAAACTGGGATTTGTGCTCCTAGAAAGTAACTTTCCCCCAAACATCCCTTTTCCCTTTTTCTGGCACACTGAAAAGAAGTTGGGATTCTGGACTTTGTAGTTTCATCAGAACACTGGAACTTTCAGGTTGAGAAGTCGACAACCTTTTCCCCAAACTGTAACTCTCAGAACTCTATAGAATGTTGCTGTCTTAGTTCAAGTGGAATCATAGTGCTATGATTGTGTTGTGAGAAAGGTTGTTTAGATGGATGAGCCTTCTTTCATTCCACAGGTGGTTCATATCGATGAAGATACATTTGGTTGGAAAGTTAGAACAGACTTGCAATTTGCCCTGCCCCTTTAATGACAGTGTCCAGTCCATTACTATTTAGAAATAATATTAAAGGATCACATTGATCAATTTGTAAAGTTTTTCTGCTGTTGCCTCTTGTTTTGGAAGTTGGAAAGGGATACAAATGACTATCATTTATAGCAGTGGTTCCCAACCTTTTTTTGACCAGGGCCCACTTGACCAGGGCTCACTTGACTTGGGACCACTTGATGTTTTGCCACAGATGCAGGTGAAACATTAGGAGAAAATGCTGCTACAGCACAACCATGCAGCCTGGAAACTATACTACAATCATCATTTTCTCCATTGTTGTTTATGTGCAGCTCTCACTACCACCACAAACAAGAAAGAAATTTAGTATATAAAAGGACAGGGAAGTTTAATGCAACAAATGAATTCTCACTTTGGTCTTTTTCCTATTCATAGCCAAAGCAGTATTGCAGAAAGAATTGTATAGTATAATGATGCAGTAACAACACCATGTGCTTTCTCCCCATGGTACTTACTAAAGAACCAACCGCATGGAAAGGTTGCAGTACAGCCTTCCATAGCCATGGATTCAACCATGCACAGATTGGCAATATTTTTGAATTATCCAAAAAGCAAAGCTAGATTTTGAAATTTACTGGGCCATTGTATTTCACAGGACCTGATCGGTATCTGTAGAAGCCCCTGTAGCCAAACCACAGCAGATACCACTGTGTATCACTGTAATGATAATAATTCTTTAGCAATTTTCAAATCAGCCCGACACAAATTCGATCTGACCTGCCTTTTTGCAGCAGCCCCATTTAATAACCAGTGCAAGGACATATCCCAGAATATAACTGGCATGAGCAATTTTGGCAGTTCAGGCAGAAATGTTAAGTGACATGTCCTTCTCCAACTAATACACCAGGAGCACAAATTACTAGGATGTTCTCCTCTTTCAAGCCCCTCTGAACTGGGTTACAAGAGAACATAATCTTGCCACAGGGGATGTTTGCGCCTGTCCCAGAAAAATGGAATTTAGGATATGCTAGGTTTTTATTTGTGTGTACTGCTACTGTCAGAGGAACAAACAACACCTCAGGAAAAACATTGGGAAACACGTAGCAAACGTGATGGAGATCAACATGGTGCCCCAGCAACCAGCACTAAGAGAGACGTGAGAAGCAGATTTCCATAAATTTTACTTTTTCGGACCCTTAGCTGTACTGAATGGGGCTGGGGTGAGGAGCTGCAGTCCAAAAACTTTAATTTTTTTCATTTTCACAACTTTCACAAGTATCATTGGTAGGAACAAGGGAGAGGACCTTCTCTGTGACTATCCCTAGACTCTGAAAGTCCTTCCCTGAGGAAACTGAAATTGCCCACTTCTTGTTGTCCTTCTGTTAGTAGGCAAAGGCTTTGCTTATTTGGAAAAGCTTTGGAAATTGAAGGTTTTTAGGGAAAGGACTTGCAAGCAGTTGCATTGTACACCAACCCTAGTGATACCATTAGATGCTAGACCGGCTTCACTTCTAATATCTTGCTATAACCTGCCAGCATCTCCACACACACACACGTCCGGGATTGGCATCACATTTATGTCCATAAATACAATAGTGTCTTCCTTTGCTAGACCACCAACACATGGGTCACAGATTGGTACAATCCATAAAACACTTTGAGTCCGTCTGGGATTTGTGAGGGCTTGCAGGTATTCCTGGTTTGAATCTCCTAGCACTCTTCACCATTTATTACACTAGCTAGGGCTGATGGGTGCTATGGTCAAACACTTGTATTTTTGCCAAAGGAAGTACAGCCTACAGAATGTCCTGCCTACTACTGGTGAATTGTATTGGTGTAAGTCTGTTAGCCCCAGCTTCTGCCAACCTAGCAGTTCAAAAACATACAAATGTGAGTAGATCAATAGACACAGCTCCGGCGGGAAGGTAACGGCGCTCCATGCAGTCATGTTGGCCACATGACCTTGGTGTCTACGGACAACGCCGGCTCTTCGGCTTAGCAATGGAGATGAGCACCAACCTCCAGAGTCGGACACGATTGGACTTATTGTCAGGGGAAACCTTTACTTAGGTCTGCAGCATTCTGCAAGAAAGGTCTAATTACTGTTGCAAATTGCATGAAAGAATGCTGTCAGGAGAATCGTAAGTAGAAAAGAATGTGTTGAATGTGATATGACACAGCATGGATGTACGCTTCATAATGCTTACCTGTGATGGGTAAAGTAAAGGTTTTCCCTTGACATTAAGTCTAGTCTTATCCAACTCTGGGGATTGGTGCTCAACTGCATTTCTAAGACGAAGAGCCGGCGTGGTCTGTAGACTCCTCCAAGGTCATGTGGCTGGCATTGTAGCGGAACCTTTGTGCTACGGTCCTTGTTGAGCGCAGTGGAGGGATTGGAGACGGACAAATGGAGTAATTCCAAGAAAGCAGTTTTATTTGGCTAGTGGCCACTAGGGTTCCCCCTCGCACAAAATAAGTGCTTTTCCCAGGGAGAACCCCCAGCGGCGGGCTGAGTAAATATTTATACACACTACAGGGTTCGGGTTATGCCCGCCCACAAGCAAATTCATTGGCTTAGAGTTGTGACGCTGCTTGACTTGGACCCAATCAGCGCTGACCAGCGGTCCGGCCGCACTCTTTCTGTGCCGTGTTCACAATCATTCAGAGCGCCTGCGTACGCATGCGCTGTTTGTTTATCTTTAGCTTTCATTTCTTCAGAAACACATGATTTCCCAGAAATCACATGTTTCTGTGAGTTTATGCACCCGGGTCGCTAGCTGTCGCCATCTCTGCCCATATATGGTATTTCCTGGGGTTCTTTAACCTCCCGCCTCACTCCCCCATTTTCTTTTTGCGAAGCGCATGTACAAAAGCTGAAGCAAAGCATTATGGTTCCATCCAATCCCGCTTGGCTTGGAGTATGGCTATCTTTTCTCCAGGTAAAGATTGTGTGACACACCTAGTACACATTTGCATCATTATTGGAGTGCAGCACATAACTATGAGAACAATGAACAATCCTAAAATCCCTACCAACAATATGTCCTTCAACCATTCTACTGAGGGTAACCAGCTAGTCACCCAGGAGAAGGGAGACCAACCTTCTACCTCCTGGACATTATTGTAAATTAACTTTTGTAATGACTCGATGTCATCTTCAATAGTACTATTCAAGTTATGAAATTTCACTACACAACGCCCTCTGACCATGGCGCATAAACCCCCCCTGGCCGCCAGTAGGTAGTCAAGGGCCAGCTTATGCTGTAGGGCCATCTGGCTGATTTCTTCTACTTCAGACTGGATTTCCCGGAAAATTTTGCCAGTGGCATTTATGGACTTTTCAAGACGGCAAGTCAGGCCTAGAACACTTCTACGATTTGCTTGAGCTACAATCCCTGGGTAGGCACCCAGGGTCAACAAGCCTGTGATCAGGCCTCCTCCTACACAGGAGGCTTCTGAACCTGACAGGGCCTTGTTAATAATGACCTCATCCGAGCATTCTGGTCCTAGAGGGCCTGTTTGCACAATGTCCCGTTTCAGGCGCTGATGCCTTTTGTGTAAGACCTGAACTGGGAATGTCAAATAACCCACACCGACACACTGGTAGTTGCCGGGGTGATAATTTGTGGCCCATTTATCAAAGAAAAACCATAGATTTGGATCCCTAATTTGCCATAACGGACAGAGGCTTTGACCTAGGCTCAGTTGGGTTAATTGTTGCAGTATGTTCATATAAGATTTTAGGCCCTCAATAGAATCATTCACACTAAATGTAGGATAATCTGGATACATGCTAGCCCACTCGGTTGCGGTTAGATTTAATCGTGAGACATAAGATGTATTAAATCGTCCATGTAGATAGAACCGGTCTCGACAATGGGAGTAATTGCCTAATCGGGAAAAAAATGCCTGCCTAGTTTCCCAGTGTCTCCACTCAGAATTCCATATTCCCGATCCTCCACAACAGAAGCACAAACCCCTGGTGGAGGTATGGTATCTAAACCGTCGAAACCTAGTTTGATTTATTTTTTGCGGTATGCTAGAAAACACGGTAGGTGGACCCTCCTGAGCCTTGGACAATCCCTCCAACACAATCTGTGGTTCATCAATTAAATCGGGAAGAAATGAAAAATCTCCTATGGTGAGGGGGTGTTCATATATTAATGCTACCTCTTTCCCGTGCTGCTCAAACATATAATTGGCATGTTCTTTTATCCAATTCCCATGTGCTCTTTTTCCAAAAGAGAGAATAAAACTCAGCACAAATAGTATACCAAACACAGTGCGCTTTCCTCCCCTCCTCATAACTTGTCTCCCACTTTTTCCTCTCAAAATGTCTAGCCACCATCTCCCGGAGAGCGCCTTTGTTGGGCCATGCTGCGACATACTTGACCACCGACGCTCCGTTGCACCCGAAGGGATCAGCTTCATGGCCTTGTTGACCCCTTAGGGAGTTGCCGGATGATCCTGAGTCTCAGGTCCTCACCAGGAACTCGCTCCGTCCACCACTCCTCAGGTGCTAGTTTTACACGGGTGTAATGTATCCACGGCTTAATCTCCTTCACCTTCACTGCAGTGGGGGTAGACAGGAGCACAACATAGGGTCCTCGCCACTTGGGTCCCAATGGCTCAATCTTCCAATCCTTGACCAAAACCTCGTCACCTGGTGAAAAACAATGTAGAGGTGTGGTAGGGAATGGTGGGTTCAATTCAGAAATGTATTTTTCTAACTGCTGCATTTGTCTGCCCAAAGCCTGAACCTGGGCCAATGTCTGTTTCTCTCCTATGAGGTGTTGCTCAGCTCCTGTCTCTAAGGCTCCCTTCAAGTTCAAAGGGGGTCGTCCATAGAGTCTTTCAAAAGGGGAGAGTCCTGTCCGTTTGTGTGGTGTACATCTGATTCCTAATAATGCCATGGGCAAAACCACCGTCCACGGCAATCCTGTCTCTTGGCAAAGTTTCCCAAGCTGGGTCTTTAATGTCCTATTCATTCTTTCCACTTTTCCAGAAGATTGGGGTCTATATGCACAATGTAACTTCCATTTTATGCCCAAAATTCTACATAATCCTTGCACGGCCTGTTGAATATATGCGGGGCCATTATCTGATCCAATTTCTAAGGGTATGCCAAATCTGGGAATAACATCTTTCATTAGAGCTCTTGACACCTCCACAGCCTTCTCAGTCCTTGTAGGGTAAGCCTCCACCCATCCTGTGTATGTGTCCACGAACACCAGTAAATATTTGTATCCTTTGTATGGGGGCATTTCTGTAAAGTCAGTGACTAAAGCTTCAAAGGGTACCCCACCCACATGTTGGACTCCTGGTGGCTTGAGGGGTCCTTCTCTGGGGTTATTTTTTATACATGTCCAGCATCTTTGGGCTGCTGCTGCCGTTAGGCTATGTAATCCATCGATATACAACTGTCGTCCTAGCAGATTTGCCAATGCCATTTTTCCTAAATGTGTGTTTTGGTGCATGTGTTGGACTAAGTGCCATGCCAAGTCCTTAGGGACGTAGACACGGGCGTCTGGCATCACTATGAGTTCTCCTGACCACTGACCCTTCTCCTTTAAGGCCCATTCTTCTTCCTCTGGTGTATATGTAATGTTATGTTCAGTTAATTCTACCTGTAGGGCCATTACCTGATGTTCAATATAGGGCAGCCTAGCTGCCTCTTTGGCTGCCAGATCAGCCTGCCTATTTCCTTGCACTACGGGATCGTCTCCACGTTGGTGCCCTTTACAATGCATCACAGCCACCTGCCTTGGCTTCCAAACCGCCTCCAGGAGATCCACAATCTCTCCAGCATGTTTCACGCACTTTCCTCCAGACGTGAGGAGCCCGCGCTCCTTGTACAGTGCTCCGTGTGCGTGGAGGGTAGTGAAGGCATATTTTGAGTCTGTGTAGACGTTAACCCGCTTTCCGCTTGACAATTCCAACGCTCGGGTCAGGGCAATCAATTCGGCCTTCTGGGCAGAAGTCCCCGGGGGCAGTGACCCTGCTTCCAGCGTCTCTCCCCCCCACCGGACAACCGCATAACCTGAGTGTCTTTGATTATTTTCCATAAAGGAGCTTCCATCTGTGAACAGAGTGTCGTCCACCTTAGTCAGTGGCACATCCTTCAAATCCGGTCGACTGGAGAATACCTCATCCATCACCTGGGCACACTGATGGATCGTGGTGTCTCCTGGAGTCGGGAGCAGGGTGGCCGGATTCAGAGTGGAGCAAGTCTCCAGGGTCACCAGTGGGTTGTCACACAACAATCCCTCGTATTTCATTAACCTCTCACTTGTGAGCCAGCACGGTCCCTTAGTGTCTAACAGTGCCTTAACGCTATGGGGCACCTTAACTGTCAGTGGCTGTCCTAGGGTCAATTTATTCGCTTCTTTGATTAAATCTACTGATGCTGCCACAGCCCTCAGGCAAGGTGGCAATCCACGAGCCACTGTGTCCAATTGCTTTGACAAGTAGGCAATCGGCCTTTGCCATGAACCTAGTGGTTGGGTCAATACTCCAACCGCTGTTCCTTCCCGCTCTGCAGCGAACAGAGTGAATGGTTTTTCCAAATCGGGCAGTCCTAATGCTGGAGATGACATCAATGCTTCTTTTAATGCCTTAAACGCCTGTTGACATTCTTCTGTCCACTCAAACGGATCTTCTCTTCCACCTCTCGTAGCCTGGTACAGCGGCTTAGCCAACACGGCGTAGTTGGGGATCCACTGTCTGCAATATCCTGCTGATCCCAAAAATTCCCGCACCTGTCGCCGGGTACTGGGAGTGGGGATGGCGCAAACAACTTCCTTTCTTTCAGCTCCTAACGTCTTCTTTCCTTCGGTCAGATGGAACCCCAAATATTTCACCGTGGGACAGCACAGCTGGGCCTTTTTCCTTGATACTTTGTAACCCTTCATTTCTAATTCCTTGAGTAGCCTCAAAGTATGTTCTCTACTGCCCTCTAGTGTCCGGCAAGCGACAAGCAGGTCATCTACATACTGAAGCCAAATTCCCTCTTCCTTAGGTATTACAAAATCCTGTAAGTCTTTGGCCAGGGCTTGACCAAAAATGGTCGGGCTGTCCCGGAACCCCTGAGGAAGGCGTGTCCAAACATACTGGGTCCTTTGCCCTGACTGCTGAGATTCCCATTGGAAAGCAAAGATCGGTTGGGATACAGGGGCCAATCGAATGCAAAAGAATGCATCCTTTAAATCCAATACAGTAAACCATTTGGCAAATGCTGGTACTAGACTCATCATGATGTATGGATTTGGCACTACCGGGGTTAGGGGAACGGTGGCTTGATTTACAGCCCGCAAATCTTGAACTGGGCGATATTCTCCTTGTCCTCCAGGTTTCTTGACTGGGAGCAGGGGCGTGTTCCACGGGGAACTGCATGGTACCAATATCCCATGCTGCAGAAGTCGCTCTAGATGCTTTCTGATCCCCTGCACCGCCTCTCGACTGACGGGATACTGTGGCTTACATATGGGTCCCATTCCTCTTTTCACTTCCACCACCACCGGTGGAACATATTTAGCTAATCCTGGAGGATTATCTTCTGCCCACACTAAAGGAGTCTCATGCCATGGCCATTGTATTTCTTCAGTAAAAATCCTAACTTGAAACAGTCTCCATTCCTCTTCCATGGGAAATGATATTTCCATTTGTCCATTCTTCATGAACTGGAGTTGTGCTTGTAATTTTGATAAAATGTCCCTTCCCAACAAAGGGACTGGGCAGTCTGGAAGATATAACATCTTATGCTTGACCTGATGTCCGGCCAGATTGCAGGTGCGTTCCTTGAGGAAGGGGCACTTCTGGGTCTTCCCAGACACCCCTATTACTTTCGTAGTTTCCCGAGTTGGTGGACTAATTTTTGTATTTACTACTGATTTTTCGGCACCTGTGTCCACTAAAAAGTCCAATTGTTGGTCCCCGATTTCAAGTGTGACCATCGGCTCCCCGGGGTCCAACAAAACAAGAGCCTAGTTTCCTCATTCCTCTCCTCCATCCATATCTTCCCATTCTTCTTCCATCACAGCTGCTGCAGCTATCACCTCTCTCACAGGAAAAGGTACGTAGTTTCCACGTCCTCTTCCCCTTCCTGGGTTTCTTCCTCTCTCAGGCCTTCCTCTTTCTCTCAGTCCTTCCTGACTTCCTTCTCTTCCTTCTGGGCATTCACCTTTCCAGTGTCCAAACTTCTTACATTTAGCACATTGGTCTCGACCTAACCTCCGAGGGGGCCCTCTTCTTCCTCCTTGTCCCCCTCTGGCATATCCTCCTCTTCCTCTCTGTCCACTTGCACTCTGTTCCATCATGGTAACTAATGCTTGGTATTCCTGCTTCTTCTTCCTGTCCTTCTTCTCTTCTTCTACCTGGTCCCTTGCCATATAAACTTGATCTGCGAGTGCCAACAATTCATTCATAGTCTTTCCTAGAAATCCTGGTTGCTTTTGAATCTTTCTCCAGATGTCAGGAGCCGCTTGACTGATAAAAGACTGTTGAATCGCCCTCCTACCGTTTTCATCCTCCAAATTATACGGGCTATACTTTCTATATGCTGCCTCCAGCCTTTCCAAAAAGGCTGTTGGTGACTCAGATTTTTCCTGTACCACTCCCTGAATTTTTATAATGTTGACGGGTCGCGGCGGGCCCCTCTTTACCGCTTCTACCAATATACGCTGGAATCCTTTCAGTCTCTGCAAATGTCCTTCTTCTGCGGTGTCCCATTGGGGATCTATTTCCACAGGAAACCTCTGTGCTCCCCACTCGGCTGCATCACCATCTTGTGGGGCCCCAACCTGGGCTATGGCTACCCCATTATTCAACACTGCTCTTCTCTCTTCTGATGTGAACAACATATTCAACAATTGTGTGCAATCTTGCCAGGTGGGATTATGGGTTGCCATAATCTCTTCCAATAGCCTAGCCATATCTTGGGGTTCTTCACTATAAGGTGGAGTATTATTCTTCCAATTCAGAATGTCACTACTACTGAAAGGCACTACCTGGTATGCTTGAACTATCTCATTCCTGTTGTTTATCACAGGCACCGTTCTCAAGGGCATCTGGAGGGCCGGGCGGGTCGGTGAATCACCAGGCCACACCGGAGCTCCATGTCTCCGAGTTTGTGCCGGAGAAGCATCACTGGGCATCCGTTGTGACCTCTTCTTTTCCTTTGTTTCCTCCTGATATTTTTCTAGGCTAGGATAGTGTTTCTTGGCTGCTTCGGTTGATTCTGGATAGTAGGGTGGGGGTCTCGTTCCTAGTGTAGGTGCACCGGGGGCTGTTCCCTGGGGTGGGGGCGGTGGCAAGGGTGGCGGCAATAATTCCTGTTGTCTAGCCTGTACACTCAACTGTAAATCTGGGTAGTCCTCCTCATTGGATTGGAAAACTTCCTTCTTTTTCCCTTCCTTCTTCACCACCATACATTTGCCATTCCTGCACTGTCGAACCCAACATGGATCTTCTCTAACTACCCGTTCCCAAGTAGCAATATAGACCCACTGGTTCGGATGATTCACAGCACAATATTCTTCCACTGTTCGGATCAGTTTCAGATCCCACGTTCCTTCTACTTGCCAACCTAACCCAAACTCTGGCCATTCTCCCTGACACAAATTCCTTAGTCTATAATCTCTCAGGTCCCTTGGATTGCCTGCTACGGCTCTGATAGCAAAAGAGCCAAAATTATCTAAGATGCATTGTAAGGGAGTGGAGCTCTTTGAATTTTTCCCTCCCATCCTGCCTAATAGAGGGGACTGTCTTGGCCTGGGCACCCGGCCACTCAACGGCATGCGTCAGGAAACACAAGACAGAGCCCCTTTCTACCTCCCTGGGAACTTTTTGTGTCCCTCCCGGCGCCGGTGTTCCCTTAACGTCTCATGCAACCACTATACTTGCCAGATTTCTGTAGACGTCGGACCAACCTTCGCCCCTGGACTTTTTCCCTGGATCCTTTTCCTCCTGGCTGGTTTCTATGGAACCTCGCTGGTGTTGCAGCTCCCACCGTCAGTCGGCGTTGGCATCAGAGGCAAGCACCGCAGCCGGTCTTGCAATATTCAGGGGCCCCTTCTCGTCTCACGGTAGTTGCCTCTGGCCCCTACCGCTGAGTTGGGGCCGTCCCGCCAACGGGATCCGTCTCCAACCTCCTGGCCCGCCTTATAGGAAATCACGTCGGGGTCACCAGAAAATGTAGCGGAACCTTTGTGCTACGGTCCTTGTTGAGTGCAGTGAAGGGATTGGAGACGGACAAATGGAGTAATTCCAAGAAAGCAGTTTTATTTGGCTAGTGGCCACTAGGGTTCCCCCTCGCACAAAATAAGTGCTTTTCCCAGGGAGAACCCCCAGCGGCGGGCTGAGTAAATATTTATACACACTACAGGGTTCGGGTTATGCCCGCCCACAAGCAAATTCATTGGCTTAGAGTTGTGACGCTGCTTGACTTGGACCCAATCAGCGCTGACCAGCGGTCCGGCCGCACTCTTTCTGTGCCGTGTTCACAATCATTCAGAGCGCCTGCGTACGCATGCGCTGTTTGTTTATCTTTAGCTTTCATTTCTTCAGAAACACATGATTTCCCAGAAATCACATGTTTCTGTGAGTTTATGCACCCGGGTCGCTAGCCGTCGCCATCTCTGCCCATATATGGTATTTCCTGGGGTTCTTTAACCTCCCGCCTCAGCATAACTGCATGGAGCGCCGTTACCTTCCCGCCAGAGTGGTACCTGTTGATCTTCTCATATTTGCATGTTTTGAACTGCTAGATTGGCAGAAGCTGGGGTTAACAGCGGGAGCTTATCCTGCCCTCTGGATTTGAACCGCCAACCTTTTGGTCAGTGGTTTAATCCGCTGCGCCACCGGGAGTATGAAGGCACATAGTAACACCCTAATTGAATAAACTGTGTGGAATTTTAAATGGATGAAGATGAACTAGTCATCCAGTATTACCAATAAACCCAAATAAAGTTGCCATGCTGGATACAGCGAAAAGTTTCTGCTAGAAAAGACAATCAATTTTTTTTGGTCAAAATTTCTTATCTACTAACATTGGTTGCATCAACAGATTAAAATTATCTTTTTAGTCTTTCCCAGTAAATATTAATAGTGATTTAATGTGGCCGATGGAGCCCCTAGTGGTGCAATGGGTTAAACCCATGTGCCGGCCAGACTGTTAACCAAAAGATCGGTGGTTCTAATCTGGGGAGCAGGGTGAGCTCCTGTCTGTCAGCTCTAGCTCCCTATGCGGGGACATGAGAGAAGCCTCCCACAGGATGGTAAAATATCAAACATCTGGGCGTCCCCTGGGCAAAGTCCTTGCAGACGGCCAGTTCTCTCACACCAGAAGTGACTTGCAGTTTCTCAAGTCATTTCTGACACGAAAAAGAAATGTGGCTGATATTTCTCATTTTTGTACGTATAAAGAAACTTAATAAAATGTTTTACAGGAAAAAAATTATAAATTCCCCCCACCTTTCCCTCTTTGAAAAAGTTTTCCTTTTCCTAATGCAAACAACATACACCTTTGGGGAACTTTTTGTATGACTAAAATAAAGATAGGAAGAAATCAAAGGGGACTTTTTTTTCTTTAGACGAACATAGCCGTAAACCTGAATTCAGTACAAAAAGAATAATCTCTTTGGAGACAAACATGAAAATACAATGTAAGCATTTCTGCCACCTTTCAAGAACTGAAACTGCGAGAGCATACATTTTGAGAGGCAAAAGCAGCGCAGAACTGAGGAGTTGGGAGCTATATGTCAGTAAATTTAGGCTACAAAACCTGTGTGCCATAAATTGGGTATTTGACAGTTGTGTTGGATGTTTATAGGTATGTGTCCTGGCACATTGACAGTCTGGAAAATCCAATATGCCTATCAAAATAACTCCTCAATGAGGAATAACCAGTCTGAACTAAACTTATTTTCAACATGGAATTTCATTGATGACAACAGGGAGTTTCTACCTCCTCTACAGTCACATTTGAACCTTGGGAGAGCTGTTTTATTTTCGTAGTAATTCCATTGTTATTTTCTCATGCTGTGAACCACATGAACTAAAGATTTTATATAAACCTCAGAAATCTATCTTTTGGGGGAAATAATATACAATGCCTGTCGAGTTTGTGTCTCTTTGTTCAGAAAAATAACCATTATTGACCACTATGTCGTCAATAACGTCATAAACATTTTGAAAAGAAAGAAATAGAATTCTACATGTTGCTTCAGTTGTACCGCAATGTCCTGACAATGTTTATATCGGGAAGGAATCATTTTATTTTAACTCTTCAGTTTCTTTAGCCATCCTTGATTCTGTTTCCTCACTTGTGTCTTCCTTCCTAGGCCCTTTCCACACAGCTGAATAAAATCCCACATTATCTGCTTTGAACAGGAATATATGGCAGTGTGGACGCAGATAGCCCAGTTCAAAGCAGATATTGTGGGATTTTCTGCCTTGATATTCTGGGTTATATGGCTGTATGGAAGGGCCCCTAGTCCCCATGGTTCACCATTCCTATTCCATTCTGTCCTTCCATTTTAGCATTTAGCCCTTTCTGCCAAATAGTGCTGATGCCTCGTCAAACTACAACTCCCATGATTCCATAGCATTGAGCTGTGGCAGTCAAAATGGTTATTTATTTATCGTGTCAGAAGATAACCGAGGGTACAAGTTATAATGTATTTGAAAACACAAAGTTAAAATAATAATAATAATAACAACAACAACAGCAACATCTTGGCATTGGTCCTTTGACCAGAAGCTGGCCACTTGGAGTGCCTCTGGTATTACTGAAGAGTTCCATAATGCAAGATACTGTATATACTTGAATATAAGCCTAGTTTTTCAGCCATTTTTTGAAGACTGAAAAAGCCCCCCTCGGCTTATACTCGGGTGAGGGTCCTGGTTGGCTTATATTTGGGTCAGCTTATACTCGAGAATATATGGTACATTTATTATTTTTCTCTATTATTGTTGCTACTATTACATTTATTTTAATTATTATTATTATTATTATTTCACTCTAATCTTATTATTATTGCATTTATTATTTTACTCTATTATTACTTGTATTACTTTCCTGTATTTATTATTATTATTATTATTATTATTATTATTATTATTATTATTATTACATGTATTATTTTACTCTATTATTATTGAAAGGATACATAAGCATATTTACATGGAAGAAGATGAGAATAATGATTTGATTATTATTCTCATCTTCTTCCATAATAATTTGATTATTATTAGATAAGAGTTGGACAGTCTTATCTTAAATTTGAGCTTTATGTAAATATTCAAAAACATTTAACCTACTGATGCCTCCGTTAATGTAATTTTATTGGTATCTATTTTTATTTCTGAAATTTACAACCCTGAGCTTATACTGGGGTCAGTGTTTTCCCAGTTTTTTTGTGGTAAAATTAGGTGCCTCGGCTTATATTCGGGTCGGCTTATACTCGAGTATATACAGTAATTTAGAAATCAGGCTCCATCGATAAACTTCAGTGGACACTCAAAACATAAACTTCAGTGGACGCTCATGGGGATTTGGTTAATCAGCTAAAATTCATGAGTAAACCAGGTTTTTTTTAACCTGAAAAATTTGGGGGGGGGGGTGAACCCCTAACCTGCCCCCTCCCCCGGCTACAGCCCTGAATTCAGGAGTGGATTAGAGCCATCTGCTAGATATGGACACAAAATAAATGCTCAGCACCAAGGGGACTGTATTCTGAAACCTAAGGAAAAGCATTGCTCTGAGTACATTTAAAGCTCAGGAATTTGTGATGAGTACTAGAATTATCTCCTGTTTCCCCTCCAAATATATTTTTTTTCCTGGGACTTAATTTGGGAGGGGACTCATGTATTGTTCACGGCTGTTGTAAGATAACTGGGAGGCAAAGCACCCAAAGATCTTGACCTGAATATCTTTTTCATCAACACCTAACTAATAGCTTTGTTTCCCTTTTTGTATTTTGCAGAAGGACCTTCCTTTACCCAGGAAAAGCAGCAGGTAGGTGCAGATTTCTATAACCCCTAAATATGTTTATCCAAGTTGAGAGAAAATTCTTCTAAAGCTAGTCATGCAAAGTGGAGGTGGGGGAATTTGCTGGGCGGCTAAGGCCCCTTCTACACTGCTATATAAAATTCAGATTATCTGCTTTGAACTGGATTATATGACAGTGTAGACTCATATAATCCAGTTCAAAGCAGATAATATAGATTATATGCTTTGATAATCCAGATTATAGAGCAGTGTAGAAGGGGCCATAGTCACGACATAGTCCACAGTACTGTCTGGATGTAGGTGAACTACAACTTCAAAACTCAAGGTCAATACCTGTGACACCTCTAGGCTGCGTGAGCACTGGAAAACCAACACGGAGGCCAATAAACAATCTAATATCTTTATTAAAGCAACAAAAAAATCAAATAAAAATAAGCAGAGTATATAGTCCAGCAATAGTCCTTTTAGGAAAGGTCAAATATAGTCCAGTAATATAAAGTTAAGTGTCCAGTATTAGAGTTCAAAGTTTTAAATCCAATAACCGAAACACACTCAAACTTCCAAGCAGTTTGAGTGGGGAATAAAGCAAGGTCTTTCACAAGAGTTCCAGGTTCAATGTCCGAGGCAGGGATAGCAAGGCAAGGCAAAGTTGGTCGTGGTGGAACTGAATTGCAGTCCAGACTTGACAGGGAGACAAGACGCAAGTCCCAGTCTACTCAAGAGTAGGAACTAGAGTCGATGTTAACTTCCTAACTGACACGTTGACACCGCGATGGCTAGCCTGTGTCCAGAACTTTTATGGGACTTCAAAAACTTCCCCAAACCAGGTGCCTGAGTTCACATTTTCCCAAGGGAAACGGACTGAAGACAACAACTTTGCCAGATGCAACCCTCCCTGAAAACTCTCAAGGGAATCGGTTTAATTAGCGTCCTCTCTCTCCCCTAATCTCGCGCTTCGTCTCCGAGTCTCTTTCTCAGAGCGGAATGTTTTGAGAAACGATCTCCTATCAAAAGGAACACTTTCCGGAGAACCAGGCTCTGTTTCAAGGGCTTTTGTAATTAGCTTTGGGCCCAAACTGTCAACAGGGAACATCTGGAAGGGAACAGAATCTTGCTGAGTTGGAACAAACCCCATATCCTCTTCAGTCTGATCTATAATGGCTGCAGGGTCATGACTCGAGGGTCTCTGAGATATCACAATACCCACCAAACTCTTCCAGTATTATCTGTCATGGGAGTGCTGTGTGCCAAGTTTGGTTCAGCTCCATCGTTGGTGGAGTTCAGAATGCTCTTTGATTGTAGATGAACTACAAGCAACTGCAACTCCCAAATGACAAAATCACCCCTCCCCCCAACCCCATCAGTATTCAAAATTTGGGTGTATCGGGTATTTGTCACAAATGTGGTCCAGTGAATGAAAATACATCCTGCATATCAGATATTTACATTGTGATCCACAGCAGTAGCAAAATGACAGTTATAAAGTAGCAACGAAAATAATTTTATGGTTGGAGGTCACCATAACACGAGGAACTGTATTAAGGGGTCGCAGCATTAGGAGGGTTGAGAACCAGTGATGTAGAGGAAGGTGCCCAAAATTTTGGAAACTAAGTCCTATGAGGAGCAGCTTTGGGAGCTGAGTATGTTAAAATTGGGGAAGAGAAGGCTAGGAGGGGACATGAGAGCCATGTTTAAATATTCAAAAGGATGTCATTTTGAGGAGGGAACAAGCCTTCTTTCTGCTGCTTTAGAAACTAGGACACAGAGCAATGAATTCAAACTGCAGGAAAAGAGATTCTACCGAAAATTAGGGGGAAGTTCCTTATTGTAGGAGCTTTCAACAATGGTATACCATGCCTCAAAGTGTGGTAGAATCTCCTTCTCTTTGGGTTTTTATACAGAGACTGGATGGCCATCTGTCAGAGGTGCTTTGATTGTATATTCCTGTATGGCAGAAGGAGGTTGGATTGGACTGCCCTTGGGATCCCTTCCAACTCATTGATTCTAGAGCAGTTGGCATATGCCACTAGGACTACCCTGAGCTGCCTAAATACCCTTCTTACTGCCATTCCTTCCTTACCTTGCTGTCACCCGTGCTCAGCCATCGGCATAACTATATCCTGTGCCATCACCTTGGTTTAAGGGCTACTTTACATATCATGACTGCCCTGTGAAGGATGACGAATCTTCCTGGGGTGATGCTTTGCATGGCTATATGTACATTTGTCCTATTTGCATCTAGTATGTCCTTGGTAGTGGTGGAAATTTGTATATGAGCATTGTGTACAAGTGGGGTGGTAAAATGGGCAGCTCTGCTACATGGAACACTGCTTTCAGGTGGTGCATTTCAACAGCCTCAACATGATGGCCATTGAAAAAATATACTGGATAAAAAATTAAAAGAGAATATAGACAAAATTGGAGATTGGATAAAAGCGGACATGTAGAAAGAAACTATACTGAGAGAGAATTTAGAGATATTAAATTCTCATGGTTCCAATGCTTACAGCTAGAACAAGAACTGGATAAAAAATAATGGGGAAGGAGGCAATCCTACACAATTTGAACAAATGATACAAAAGGAAAAAGCAATGGGAATACACCATAGGATGAAAGGAATAACCAGTAAATTGTATAAGATATTAATTGAAATCAAGGGGGGGGGAATTAAAGGATGCATTATTAAGAGAGCTATGGGAGGAAGATTTAGGGATTAAGATAAGGGAAGTGGATTGGATACAGTTACGGAATCAAAGATATTTAAGGAACCTATAGATACGTGTCAAAAAATTATTATAAACTGGTTTGGAAATGGTACTTAACACCAGTAAAGATAAGGTAAGGTAAAGGTTTCCCCTGACGTTAAGTCCAGTCGTGACCGACTCTGGGCGTTGGTGCTCATCTCCATTTCTAAGCTGAAGAGCCGGCATTGTCCGTAGACACCTCCAAGGTCATGTGGCTGGCATGACTGCATGGAGCGCTGTTACCTTCCCGACAGAGCCGTGTCTATTGATCTACTCACATTTGCTAGGTTGGCAGGAGCGGGGTTAACAGCAGGCACTCATTCCGCTCCTGGGATTTGAACCTGGCACCTTTTGGTCCGCAAGTTCAGCAGCTTAGTGCTTTAACACACTGTGCCACCAGGGGCCCCTGGTGTTTGTTACGTTTTATTAAATTCAGTAGAAATTTAATTCTGGGTTGTAGTAAAGACACGTTGAGTCAGGGAATGTCTCTTAAACCCATTTAGGTTCAATGTATGTATCTTGATAACTGCATATTAAAATATCTGGACATCTGAGATTTTCTGCTTTCTGGGGTGTGCATTTTACATTTCGCAGTCTGGTTTTAGGCCTGGTCATGGAATGGAGGTAGCTTTGGTCACCTTGGTGGATGACCTCCGCAGAGAACTAGATGGGAGTGTGTCTCTGCTGGTTCTTTTGGATCTCTCAGCAGCTTTCGATACTATTGACCATGGTATCTTTCTGGGTCAGCTCTCCAGAATGGGACTTGGGGGAATTGCTTTGCAGTGGCTCCGCTCCTTCCTGGAGGATTGTACCCAGATGGTGGTGCTAGGGGACATCTCCTCGGACCCCTGGACATTGACTTGTGGAGTCCTACAAGATTCTATTCTTTCTCCCAGCTTTTAAACATTTACGTGAAACGGTTGGGTGAGATCACCTGGAGTTTTGGAGTTGCGTGTCATCGCTATGGAGATGACACACAACCCTTCTACTCTTTTCCACCTCATTCCAAGGAAGCTCCCCAGATCCTGGACCAATGCCTGGCAGCTGTGATGGACTGAATGAGGGCTAACAAGCTGAGGCTTAATCTAGACAAGACAGAGGTCCTCTTGGTCGATTGCGGGGCCGATTGGGGTATAGGGTGGCAACCTGTACTCAACAGGGTTGCACTCCCCCTGAGGACTGTCTGGGGGTCCTCCTGTGTTTTATTTTTATTTTTATTGTATATTGTTCAATGTATTTATGCTGTTGTTTTTGTAAATTGTGCTAGTTGGGCCTTGCCCCATGTTAGCCGCCCCGAGTCCCCATGGGGAGATGGTGGCGGGGTATAAATAAAGTTATTATTATTATTATTATTGAAGCTCAGGTGTCGGCGGTGGCTGGGAGGTCTTTCGTACAGTTAAAACTTGCGTGCCAGCTCTGACCGTATCTCGAGAACCCTGACTTGGCCATGGTGGTCCACACCTTAGTTATATCTAAAATAGATTACTGCAACGTACTCTATGTGGGGCTGCCTTTGAAGACGGCTCAGAAATTACAGTCAGTGCAAAGGTTGGCAGCCAGATTACTAACTAGTATTAGATTACTAATAGAGAACATACCACGCCCCTATTAAAACAGCTCCACTGGCTGCCGACAAGTTTCCAGTCCCAATTCAAAGTGGAAGTTATTACTTACAAAGCCCTATACATTTTGGATCCAACCTGTCTTCGTGACCACATCTCCCCCTATGAACCAGCGTAGGCTTTAAGATCTGTCAGGGAGACCTTCCTCTCGGTCCCGCCTCCATCTCAAGTGTGGTTGGTGGGGACAAGGGAGAGGGCCTTCTTGGTGGTGGCTCCTCGGCTTTGGAATGCCTTCCCCAGAGAAGTTAGGCTAGGAGTCTTTCCAAAGTGTTTTTGGAAAAACTTGAAAACATGGCTCTTCAAGTAAGCCTTTGAACATGATCAAAACATCAGATAAAACTTGAGGAAAAAGCGAATTTGCTGACTCCGACACTTTATGTGACTGAAATGGATATGGCCTATTTTGAATCCACAGATCACTGCATTTTACTATTTTATTTAAACCAGTAGGGGTTTTTATATGTTGTTTGATTTATATTGGTTTATGTAAATTGATATTGTTATTGTTTTATAAAATGTTGATATGTATTTTATTGTATCTTGTGTATTCTGCTGCACTACTACATGCTTTTGTAAGCTGCCCCGAGTCTCTTTTGGGAGATGGTGGCAGGATATAAACAAACAAACAAATAAATAAATAAATAAATATTATTAAGGTAAAGGTTCTTCCCTGACACTAAGTCTAGTTGTGTCCGACTCTGGGAGTTGGTGCTCATCTCCATTTCTAAGCCGAAGAGCCAGTGTTGTCCGTAGACACCTCCAAGGTTATGTGGCCAGCATGACTGCATGGAGTGCCATTACCTGCCTGCCAGAGTGGTACCTATTGATCTACTTACATTTGCATGTTTTCAGACTGCTAGATTGGCAGAAGCTGGAGCTAATAGTGGGAGCTCACCCTGCTCCCTGGATTCGGTAAGCAAGTTCATCAGCTCAGCGGTTTAATCCACTGCGCCATCAGGGCTCAATAATTAAACAATTATTGATTATTTAATTATTTAATAATTATTTATTATTAATCAATTATTATTAAACTCGATGGGAATTCAATCCGGTTCTAGTAAAGACGTCTTGAATCAGGTCATGCCTCTAAACCTATTTCCTTGGAGGCAACTGAAATTCATTGTTACCTTTGTCCCGCTAAGGGCCAGAGGGAAAACATGGGTGCCCAGTGCTTCTGCTGTACCATTCACTAGCATTGTAATTTTATACCTTCCTTCACAGAAGTAAGCCCAAATGATTTCAGTGAGAATTACTCTCAGGTAAGAAGGCAGAGGATTACAGTTTTATTGGATAATAAATTCCTTTGGATTCAGTAGGATTTTTAAAAATATGAGAAGTGTATGAGTTTTTGTAGCTTTTGGGCTGATGAGTTTACAAACTAGCTATTCAATTCTTTAGGGGTTTTTCTTTCTTTCTTCAATCCTGTTAATCCTTAGGAAGATCATGTGGGCAACTTTAAATGTCACGGGCTTAAGTGAATGAAGAGGCATTTAATTCTTCTGACACACACATAGGCACATGGTTTTGCACATACATATTCACATAGGACAGACTGCAGGTGTGGGGTTGCAGAAGGATAAGAGAAAGAGTGAATCCGGCGAGTGATTGACATTTCAGGTAATTTGCAAGTAGGAGCACGTGTCAAGCATTGCAGTCTCAGGCCCTTCCATACAGCCTTATAATATATCAAGGCAGGAAATCCCACAATATCTGCTTTGAACTGGGTTATCTGAATTCACACTGCCATATATTCCAGTTCAAAGCAGATATTGTGGGATTTCCTGCCTTGATACTCTAGGTTATATAGCTGTGTGGAAGGGCCCTCAATGAATAAACTTTGTCTAAACTCAATCATACTTACTTTTGAGGTGACACAGATCGAATTGTTCTGTAAGCTCACTTGAAAAATTGGGTCAGACTGCTGTGCTGTATAGTCAGCCCTCTATATCCACTGGGATTCGGGGGCATGGACCCCACTTAAGTGGGGAAATTATCAAATTAAAACCCCCTTTTTTATCTGAGATAACATCTACTAAAAATCTCTCAGTTCTCCAGCACATCTTTATGGATGTTAACCATAGGATCGCACTGGAATACCAACAGATGCCTGGAGAAATGTTCTCTCTAGACCAGTGGTTCTCAACCTGTGGGTCCCCAGGTGTTTTGGCCTACAACTCCGAAAAATCCCAGCCAGTTTACCAGCTGTTAGGATTTCTGGGAGTTGAAGGCCAAAACATCTGGGGACCCACAGGTTGAGAACCACTTCTCTAGATCCAGTAGTGCAGAAGCTGACCATAGAATTCATAGAACAGGCTCCACCTACACCGTAAAATTAATGCAGTTTGCCACCACTTTAACTGCTATGGCTCAATGCTATGGAATCCTGGGAGTTGCAGCTTTGTAAGGCCTTTGCACTTCTTGGCAAAGAAACCTGAAGACCTATCCCATCCTATCCCAAACTCTCCTAGACAACTCTTCGACACTTTGCCCATGCACTTTATTAAATAGTCTTGAAACTATGCACGTTTTGACTTGACCACCCCCATCCTACCCATTAGTGGTGATGTTTGTTTTTATTATTTTATCTTTTATCTGGTTATCATGGTGTTATATTATATTATTGTGTTTTAATCTGTTTATTTTACTCAATTGTTGTGTTGATACTGTTTATTTAGATATTTATACTTGTTTTAACTTGTCATACCTTGTTCCTGTTTTTGGGCTTTGGCCACATGTTAGCCACCCCGAGTCTCTTTGGGGAGATGGAGGCAGGATAGAAAAATAAATTATTATTATTATTATGACACAACAAACAAGATAGATATGCTGGATGTCGTATCACAAAATCACAAGTCAAACACTTCCCAAGTGTCTAGAACTGTGTGATGTATTTTCGGATGATGAGTGCAGATTCTAGTAGGGTGGCCTTTTGCAGTTGGCAGATCGTAATTTTGTCAATGTGTATTGTTTCCAAATGCCGGCTGAGATATTTTGGCACGGCACCCAATGTGCCGACCACCTGCACTGGTTTCTGCCAGAGTCTTTGAAGTTCAATCTTGAGGTCCTGAATTTTTCCTGTTGTTTTTCGTCAATGCGTCTGTCACCTGGGATAGCGACATCAATGATCCAAACCTTTTTCTTTTCCACAACTGTGATGTCTGGTGTGTTGTGTTCCAGAATTTTTTCAGTCTGGATTCAGAAATCCCACCGTATCTTTGCGTGCTCATTTTCCAATACTTTTGCAGGTTTGTGATCCCACCAGTTCTTTACTGCTGGGGGGTGGTACTTGAGGCATAAGTTCCAATTGATCATTTGGGCCACATGGTTGTGCCTCTGTTTGTAGTCTGTGCGATTTTCTTACAACAGCTGAGGATATGATCAATGGTTTCGTCAGTTTCCTTTCACAGTCTGCATTTTGGTTCATCAGCTGATTTTTCGATTATTATTATTATTATTATTATTACCTGTACTTTGTGCTGTAGCTATACGTTCTCTGCTTTGCATGGCAGTTGTGCATCCGATGTTGTGTAGTACTGTTGTGCATCATGCATTGTGCAATGGCACCTAGTCATGGACATGTGTGGTGCAATCATGCTATGCCACATGGCGTTTGTACAGTGCTTGTGTACTGTTTCTCTGTGTTCAGATATGAGCACCACGTTGAGAACCCAAAGGGTGCTCACCAATGCGTCGTCTTCATCATGGAAAGAAGTGACAAGTGGAGTGCCGCAGGGCTCCGTCCTGGGCCCGGTTCTGTTCAACATCTTTATTAACGACTTAGACGAAGGGTTAGAAGGCACGATCATCAAGTTTGCAGATGACACCAAACTCGGAGGGATAGCTAACACTCCAGAAGACAGGAGCAGAATTCAAAACGATCTTGACAGACTAGAGAGATGGGCCGAAACTAACAAAATGAAGTTCAACAGGGACAAATGCAAGATACTTCACTTCGGCAGAAAAAATGGAAATCAAAGATACAGAATGGGGGACGCCTGGCTTGACAGCAGTGTGTGCGAAAAAGATCTTGGAGTCCTCATGGACAACAAGTTAAACATGAGCCTACAATGTGATGCGGCAGCTAAAAAAGCCAATGGGATTTTGGCCTGCATCAATAGGGGAATAACGTCTAGATCCAGGGAAGTCATGCTCCCCCTCTATTCTGCCTTGGTCAGACCACACCTGGAATACTGTGTCCAGTTTTGGGCACCGCAGATGAAGGGAGATGCTGACAAGCTGGAAAGCGTCCAGAGGAGGGCAACTAAAATGATTAAGGGTCTGGAGAACAAGCCCTATGAGGAGAGGCTTAAAGAGCTGGGCATGTTTAGCCTGCAGAAGAGAAGGCTGAGAGGAGACATGATAGCCATGTACAAATATGTGAGGGGAAGTCATAGGGAGGAGGGAGCAAGCTTATTTTCTGCTGCCCTGCAGACTAGGACACGGAACAATGGCTTCAAACTACAGGAAAGGAGATTCCACCTGAACATCAGGAAGAACTTCCTCACTGTGAGGGCTGTTCGGCAGTGGAACTCTCTCCCCCGGGCCGTGGTGGAGGCTCCTTCTTTGGAGGCTTTTAAGCAGAGGCTGGATGGCCATCTGTCGGGGGTGCTTTGAATGCGATTTCCTGCTTCTTAGCGGGGGGTTGGACTAGATGGCCCTTGAGGTCTCTTCCAACTCTACTATTCTATGATTCTATGATTCTATGATAATGTTTCATTACAGCTTTTTTGAGTAGGATATCATCTAGCAAAAGCTAAGATGATAGGGGTTGTAGTTTAGGACATCTGGAGATTATGGGAAAAGGGACCTGGGACACTTTAGAGGGTCAGAAGGGGATCCCCAAAGAGGATCTCCACTCTTGATATCAGCTTTTCATTGACATGAAGGTTTGGGAATGAATTTTGCAATATGTATTCTGAAATGCTACAGTATAGTGTCGCTATCCAACCTACGCTTATGCACTGTTGCGTATTATCCAATGCAGTCTGCCTATTAGTAGTCAATGTTTTTGTAGTCAATGTTTTCAATACATTGCAATGTTTTGGTGCTAAATTCGTAAATACACTAATTACTACATATTGTTATTGTATATTGAACTGCTTTTTCTGTCGATTTGTTGTAAAACATTATGTTTTGGTGTTTAATTTGTAAAATCACAATGTAATTTGATGTTTAACAGGTTTTCCCTTAATCCCTCCTTATTATCCAACATTTTTACTTATCCAACGTTCTGCCAGCCCGTTTATGTTGGATAAGTGAGACTCTACTGTATTAGCTATCTGTGGGAGAGTGCCAGATATTATCCATTGAAGGTTTGAATTTTCCCGTGATTGTCTGGCCAAAAAAGCTTCTCACAGCCTTTTGCTGTGTTGTTGCTTATTTCACCCACCCACCCACCCTGCCATGCTGTCACCCAGGGTTTACCGTTCTTCGCCAATTCTATCGATTGCATCACTTTACATTACTCATAGGCATGTCAGAATATTTTTTTAGAGGGAGAGAAAAAGTAAAACATGAACATATACAAAGGTGAAATAACATCAGCCAAGCAGGTTGAAGATGAATTAGCTTACTGGTGTTGTCCTGTTCACCTTTTGTAACATTTGCCAAGGGAACAGGCATGGTGTGTTCTGACAAGGGCAAAGAATGAAGACTAGACATCCATTAACACTTCAGAATTGCAGCACTGTTATTCCATTTTAATTGCCATGGCTATACCTTAGGGAATCCTGGGATTGGTATCTTGGGAGGCGGGGTCATTGAGAGTTTTCACTCTGATGCCTCTGACCAAACTGTCAATCCCAGGATTCCAAATGATTAAGCCTTGGTAGTTAAAGCAGAATTATATTTCTATAATTGTGTAGTGGTCACCTTGGTGGATGACCTCTGCAGAGAACTAGAGAGGGGGAGTGTGTCCTTGTAGCTTCCCTTGGACATCTCAACGGTTTTTGATACCATTGACCATGGTATCCTTCTATAATGGCTCTCCGGAATGGGTCTTGGGGGCACTGCTCTGCATTGGCTTCACTCCTTCCTGGAGGATTGCACCCGGTTGGTGAAGCTGAGAGACATCTGCTCGGACCCCTGACCATTGACCTGTGGGGTCCTGCAAGGTTCCATTCTATCCCCCATGCTTTTCAACATCTACATGAAACCACTGGGTGAGGTCATCCAGAGCTTTGGAGTTCGGTGCCATCTCAATGCAGATGACACCCAACTCTATTACTCTTCTCCATCAAATTCCAAGGAAGCTCCCCGGATCCTGGACCAGTGCCTGGCCACTGTGAAGGACTGAAGCTTAATCCAGACAAGACAGAGGTCCTCCTGGTTAGTTGCGGGGCCGATCTGGGTATTGGGTGGCAACCTGTGCTCAATGGGGTTACACTCCCCTGAGGATACAGGTCCACAGTCTAGGTCTCCTCCTGGACTCAGCACTGACACTGGAGGCTCAGGTGTTGGCGGTGGCCGGGAGAGCCTTTGCACAATTAAAACATGTGTGTCAGCTGTGACCATACCTTGAGAAGCCTGGCTTGGCCACAGTGGTCCACGCCTTAGTTACATCCAGACTGAATTACTGCAACGCACTCTTTGTGGGGCTGCCTTTGAAGATGGACTGGAAACTGCAACTGGTGCAAAGGTCAGCAGCCAAGGTGTTAACTGGAACTAATTATAGCAAGTGGACGATGTCCCTATTAAAACAGCTCCACTGGTTGCTGATAAGTTTCTGGTCCCAATTCAAAGTGCAAGTTATCACCTACAAAGCCCTAAACCAGTGGTTCCCAAACATTTTTGGCCTACCGCCAGAAAAAATATTACTCAGCGCCCCCTGGAAATGTTTTTTTTAAAAAATTTAATAGCAATTAAACAGAAATATATATATATACAGGTGCATATGGCAAATGCACTTGTGGCCATCACCGCCCCCCTGGATCGCTGCAGCACCCACCAGGGGGCAGTAGTGCCCTCTTTGGGAATCACTGCCCTAAACGGTTTAGTCCTGCCTGTCTTCGTTACTGCATTTCCCCCAATAAACTGATGAAGACCCTAAGATCTGCCAGGGAGGCCCTTCTCTCACTCCCGCCACTCTGTTACAAGTACAGTTGGTGGGGACAAGACAGAGGGCCTTCTTGGTGGTGGCCCCCCAGCTCTGGAACTCCCGCCCCAAGGAGAGTAGCCAACACCAACTCTGTCTACCTTCCACAGAGACCTCAAAACATGTGCATTTGATAATGGTTAGGCCCCTGTCCATGAATGTCCAGCCTAAATGGACCGTCAGATGGAACTCAACACTTTACCCCTAGCCCTGGCCCTATAATCCGCTACTTGCACAATGCCCATGCCCAGTCCCCTCTAATTTCTGATCTGCCCACCTTATGCCTGGTTCTGGTTATTAACGTTTGCTCTGATTCATTTTAATGATATTTTTATATTCTACTGTTTTTAATTGTTTAATTAGATTGCTACTTTTTATGTTTTAAATGTTTTTTACTTGTTTTACTCTCTTGTTACTGGCTTGGTCCTGCTTATAATCTGCCCTGAGTCCCTTCACGGAGATGGTGGTGGGATATAAAAATAAAGTTATTATTATTACTATTGGAGCCCCGGTGACGAAGTGCGTTAAAGCGCTGAGCTGCTGAACTTGCAGACCTAAAGGTCCCAGGTTCAAACCCCAGGAGCGGCCGCTGTTAGCTCCAGCTCCTGCCAACCTAGCAGTTCGAAAACATGCCAATCTGAGTAGATCAATAGGTACCGCTCCGGCGGGAAGGTAACGGCGCTCCATGCAGTCATGCCGGCCACATGATCGTGGAGGTGTCTACAGACAACGCCGGCTCTTCGGCTTAGAAATGGAGATGAGCATCAACCCCCAGAGTCAGACATGACTGGACTTAACGTCAGGGGAAACCTTTACCTTTTTTATTATTACTATTATTATTATAGTGTGAAAGGAGTCTTGGCATAGTGATGATGTATATCAGCCATACTGTGTCATGGCTGAAGAGTGATGCGTTCTTGGGTACCACTGTGGAGTTTTTTTGCTCTTACTTGCTTCTCACAAGCCGGACCTACCATTTTGCATGGCAACACTTAGATTACATTTCAAAGGGAATTGCACTGTGTGTTGTGAGTATGAGTTATTTGCTGTATGACATTCAATCTCAATGTCTTCAGCATGTTCAAAAGCAATTCCGAAATACAGCCTCCTTTTGGAAGGAGCGTGTTGAGATTGAGAGAAGGTGAAATTTGAACAAGGGATTTCCCTGTTTGTGACTCAGTTTCTTAGCCACTCTGACACTCTTGGGCAGTTGCCATGCCCAGTGTTGAGGGGAAGTAGCCAGCTCAAAACTGGCTGTCATGAAGAATTCTATTTAAAAGTTTAATGCCTTTCTCAAGACAATTTTCTTCAGTGTCCCTGGGAACATTTGATTGTCTTTAGAACAGACCAGCCTGCATTGACCAGAAAGCGTCACATACTGAGACATGTACACTATTTCCCAAATTCAACATGAATGCGTAGGTTAACGGCTATTGGCTGCTTAGATCCGCTTCAGACCAGCCCTGCATTGAAATCAAAAACTAGAGCAGCCCGTTGTGTGCCTCTGCCTCTCCCAGCCTTTGGTACCGTGCCATCTTGGAGCCGACAGCATCCAAAGCTCAGCGTACAAACAGCCAGTGTGTGCATGTAGAGATAGAGATGCCCCTGGGTATGCTTTGGTGGCATTTACACAGCACGGGATGGTGGTGGGTACATTTGCATGCCCTCTTTGGGTTTACAGAGAGGGAAACCCTTTCTTTGCACAAAACACTTACTATGCATTTGTGCTTATCAGTGTGAAGAATAATGCACCCCCACAGTATGCTGATATTTGTACACAGTAAATGTGTGCGATACACTCAATCCACACCCTGATGCAGAGCAGAACCGCTTTCCGCGTGTGCTCATGCACACTGGCACTCATACAGCGCCGCCCCCTCACGCCTCCCCCTCCTACCTCGCACTCCCCCTCCCTCCTCCTCTCTCTTTCTTCCCCCTCCATTCCTGTCCTTCTCTTCCTTCAGAAGGGAAGAAGCTTTGCCACAGACCTTCCCTTCTCCCCCCTTTTTTTTGCTCCAGTGGGGTGGCTGAAAAAGGGCTTCAGCAGCAGCAGCATAATACCTAAACAGCAAGCCTCCCCCAAAAAACTCGCCATCATGACCCCCCTGGGGGATGATGTCTGAGTCCCTGTGGACAGCGCTCTCCAATTTCTCTATGCCCGATTTCCTTGACAGCAGCATGTTTCGCCGCACAAAAAGGTACAGAGAAAGGAAGCTTTCGGCCTCCGTTCCTCCATCTTCTTTCCCTTCTCCATCCCTCTGTGGCCCCTCCCTGCTCCCCTTCTTCCATTCCTCCATCCTCACCTCTTTGTCCATCATTCCTTTCCCTGTCTCACCTCCATCACCTCCTCCCCCATGTCCTCTTCGATCATCCCCCTTCTGCCCACTCAAACATATTTGTTCTTCCTTGCAGCCTGTATGCCACAAATAGGTGTGAAGGAAGAGCGCCGGCTATTTTATGCTTGCAGGGATGGGAAGGGTGCGATCTCCCTCCTCCTTCTATCCCTTTTCTTCCCCCACCAGCGCTCCCTCATCATGACCAGGCAGCTGAAACCATCCCTGGGGAAGTGGCGTCTTGGGGGGTGGGGTGGGGTTGCAGTGGCTTATGGCGCAGTTGCAGGGAGGGGGAGAAAGATTCACAAAGGGTAGGGTGCCATGGTAACTGCCAGCGATACACGGATGTATATGAATTGGCAACACTGCCTATTGATAAATGGTCTTTCTCTCCCCCTCCCCTCCTGCAGCGCTCTGGTTGGTCCATCCATCTGTCCCTCTGTCTAGCTGATGTTCTGGTTTGAGACTGTCTTAATATCCCCCTTCTACTGGCTCACCTTTCTACTTGGAGCCCCGGTGGCAAAGTGCGTTAAAGCACTGAGCTGGAGACCGAAAGGTCCCAGGTTCAAACCCCGGGAGTGGCGTGAGCGTCCGCTGTTAGCCCCAGCTCCTGCTAACCTAGCAGTTCGAAAATTTGCCAATGTGAGTAGATCAATAGGTACCACTCCGGCGGGAAGGTAACGGCGCTCATGTAGTCATGCAGGCCACATGACCTTGGAGGTGTCTACGGACAATGCCGGCTCTTCGGCTTAGAAATGGAGATGAGCACCAACCCCCAGAGTCGGTCACGACTGGACTTAACGTCAGGGGAAAACATTTACCTTTACCGTACTGGCTCACCTGGGCCCCTTCCGCACAGCTGAATAAAATCCCACATTATCTGCTTTGAACTGGGATATATGGCAGTGTGGACTCAGATAACCCAGTTCAAAGCAGATATGGTGGAATTTTCTGTCTTGATATTCTGGGTTATATGGCTGTGAGGAAGGGCCCCTGATCTCCCTTGACCTGCTTGTGGCTGCTGGACTTCAAGAGGGACAAACATGGCCTGAGATGTGTGTGAGAGAAAGGCTGGATAGAAATTGGTAGTGAGAAACGCAGCAGTGAAATGGTGATGAATGAGAGGTAGGTGAGCCTCGGGGCCCTTCCACACAGCCATATAACCCAGAATATCAAGGCAGAAAATCCCACATTATCTGTTTTGAACTGGAATATATGGCAGGGTGGACTCATGTTCCTTCCACACAGTCATATAACCCAGAATATCAAGGCAGAAAATCCCACAGTATCTGCTTTGAACTGGAATATATGGCAGGCTGGACTCAGATAACCCAGGGCCCTTCCACACACATATAATCCAGAATATCAACACAGAGAATCCCACAATATCTGCTTTGAACTGGAATATATGGCAGGCTGGACTCAGATAACCCACAGCCCTTCCATACAGCCATACAACCCAGAATATCAAGGCAGAAAATACACAATATCTGCTTTGAATTGGAATATATGGCAGACTGGACTCAGATAACCCACGGCCCTTCCATACAGCCATATAGCCCAGAATATCAAGGCAGAAAATCCCACAGTATCTGCTTTGAACTGGGTTATCTGAGCCCACACTGCCATATAACCCAGTTCAAAGCAGATAATGTGGGGTTTTGTACGGCTGTGTGGAAGGGACCTTGGAGATGAGGAAGATGCCCAGCCAGAGCTGCCGGGTGGTGTATGGTGGACAAGTTGTGGGAGGATGCAGACATATTAGTCTGGACTCTAGAATGATGGAAATTTGGTCTTGCAAATGTAGAGGAAGGGTATGATTTGGGATGAATGGAACAGGGCAGATCAAGAAAGAGGGTGGCATTCTGGTATTGCATTTAGGCTTCCTGGGGATGCTCGTAGTTGTGAGTTTTACATCAAGCACCTATGTCTTAATGCTCTGGCACATTGCAATTTGAAGTGGATTCCAACCCTATATGCATATAACTATATGGGAAAATCTTCTAGGATGATGGCATTTGTCACAGCATTAGATACGTAAGCAAATGTGTATTCAACCCATTGTTAAGGTCTCCTCCCTCAAATGACCTCCATTCCCATAACACCAAACTGCACGCTGGTTCTCTTTGCGCTTTCCTTTCCTGAATGGCTGGCTGCAGCTGCAGAGGTCTGTTTTCCGATCTACACATGCCACGTGATGATAAAGGACATATCTAAAGTTTGTGGCAAAGCTGACAGTTAAATTTAATCTCCCTGCTGTGCTGGTTTACCAGAAGTGGATTTTTCTTCCCAGACTGGCTATGTTTGAGGATTAGCTGTGTGTCAACCAACAGTGTTTCATCCAGTCTATAGTGTGTAGTTGTTACTGGAAGGATAATATTCAGACTTATAACTCCATAGAAGGATGATCAAGAGGGATGGACATGTGGAGATTAATGTGTGTATCCAGGCAAAAGCAGTGTGCGATCAAACTAGGTAGAGAAGACCCAGTGTGTGTTGTCATGGTAGAACAATAGGAGCCTCCGGTGGCCTAGGGGATAAAAGCCTCGTGACTTGAAGGTTGGGTTGCTGCCCTGAAAGCTGCCAGGTTCGAATCCCACCCGGGGAGAGCGTAGATGAGCTTCCTCTATCAGCTCCAGCTCCATGCGGGGACATGAGAGAAGCCTCCCACAAGGATGGTAAAACATCAAAAACATCTGGGCGTCCCTTGGGCAACGTCCTTGCAGACGGCCAATTCTTTCACTCCAGAAGCAACTCCGGTTGCTCCTGACATGAAAAAAAAAGGTAGAACAATGGTGAATGAATTCACATCAGTGGGTAGGTGGCTCACCATAATTCTTACATTGAAATGCTTTGTGAGAAGGCTGCTTGATGTGTGTACGTTTACAGCAAGCTCTGTCCAAACACCAAATTGCTGAAAGAGTCTTAAACCATATTCTTAGTAAAATAAGGACAGATTTGAACTGTAAAGCAGGGAGCCAAGGGGACATCTTCTGCACGATTGCTCCACCTATTGGAAAGACACATTCCCAAACTATGTCAGGAATAACCTTATGGAAGAAGATTCTACATTTATGGGTTGTCTGAGACAGTCATTTATTCCCCATTATTTTTATCTCTCCCTTTCTCTAAAGAGTTCTGAGCAGAATATATGAGGATGATCCCATTTTATTCTCCAATAGCTCTATAAGGGAGGATAAGCTGACAGATAAGCAACTTGCCCAAGGTCACTCAGGGTGGGGTGGTGATTCGTAGATAGATGGAGATATGTGTGCATTTATTTAAGTGGATGTGAATTAGGGATTTGGATCCTTCCAGAAAACAGATCCCACTTGTTTGTGAATATTTGACACAGTTTTCTATTAGGTGTAGGAAAAGAATCTTGGGCTTTTTACTAGAGGCAGAAATCCACAGGGAAGGCAGGTTCATGGCTAGCCACATTGTTGTTGGTCTACCTGCCACATTAATATGCTGTAGAAGGCATGAGAAGCATGGCCTAAAAACCCTGAAGGCACCAGATCCTGGCTGACCTTTGAAACTAATCAGGATTAGCTCTGGTAAATGGTCGGATAATAATAATAATAATAATAATAATAATAATAATAATAATAATAATAATAATAAATACATCACACAGTCCTAGACACTTGGGAAGTGTTCGACTTGTGATTTTGTGATATGAAATCCAGCATATCTATCTTGTTTGCTGTGTCATAATAATAATAATAATAATAATAATAATAATAATAATAATAAACAACAACAATTGGTGGGATCACAAATCTACAAAAGTAGTGAAAAATGAAAACACAAAACTTGTGAATACAGACTGACAAGGTTTTGGAACACAATACACCAGATCTCATGGTTGTGGAAAAGAAAACAGTTTGGATTATTGATGTCGCCATACCAGGTGACAGTCGAATTGATGAAAAACAACAGGAAAAACTCAGCCCTTATCAGGACCTCAAAATTGAACTGCAAAGGCTCTGGCATTAACCAGTACAGGTGGTCCCAGTGGTAATTGGTGCACTGGGTGCCGTGCCAAAAGATATCAGTCGGCATTTGAAAACAATAAACATTGACAAAATTACGATTTGTCAACTGCAAAAGGCCACCTTACTTGGATCTGCGCACATCATTCGAAAATACATCACACAGTCCTAAACACTTGGGAAGTATCCGACTTGTGATTTTGTGATACGAAATCCAGCATATATATGTCGTTTGCTGTGTCATACTGTGTTTTTGTGTCAGTAAAATAATAATAAATGTATTACCCGCCTCTCCCTACAACTCGGGGCAGGATATAACCATTATAAGAAGAGATAAAACACTATTAAAAGACATACCAACAAGACATACAGAGTTAAAATACAAGTTAAAAATCCACTGGTGAAATGCAGATTAAAATTCACAACTTCAAATGGAGGCCAGCAATGAATTCCATGTGCTGCAGGCTATATTTAAGATGAAGGAATTTGCAAATCCACCTCTGCATATTCCTTGCCTTAGAAAACCCTGTGACATTCATGCAGGTGTCATAGGTTGACAGTTGACTTGAAGGCGCATGCAGGGTTTCATTTTGATGCAAAAAGAAATGCATAGGAGCGGAAGTGCATGCACATGCATTTCATCACCTCAGGAATTTTTTCCCTAGGTCTAGTTTCATAGACAGAATGATCCAAGGTGAGCCTCTAGAGCAGTGGTGTGAATGGAGACAAAGGGAGGAAAGGTGCTGAAGCTATTTTCCTGTCATGCTCATGTCTTTTTCTAAAGTTAAAAAAAACATTTAGGTTTTTTGCTACTGCTACCATCTTCTATATGCATAGCATATGGCTTGACAGGGGAAGACAAGGTGTCATTTTGACAAGGCTCAAGATTCGACCTTTGTGCCCTTCCAACACCACCATCTTAACCCTTTGAGAGGCAGGTCAAGGCCATTGGCCTTCTAAGCTGTGGTATCCCAATTACAGAATATTTTATTTTGAGCCTGATTGGTGCCAGTGTTGGTGTTATTGCTGCCAAGTCAAAACGTGACTTTTAGCAATGCCTTTGGACCGAATAGGTTGTATTCTCGTGTTTTGTTGCTGTTCCTGCTGTGTGTCTTCAAGTCATTTCCAACCCATGGTGACTTCTTGTCAAGATTTTGTCAGAAGTGGTTCACAAGTTCCTTTCCCTGAGACCAAGAGAGAGTTATGGGTCAGTGCTCAAACCACACTGGCTCGCTCTATAGTTCTCTGTTGTTTATTTAAACTTGAAAGTGGTTTAACTAGTTTTACATTGTCTTGTTTTAAGTGTCAGAGTGGTTTAACATAGTTGCCTTCTAAAATTATCTAAAATGAACAATCAGGGCCAGCTAACACATCCCAACAAAGGATTCCCCCAGGCAGGAAGCAGCCAGGCTGTGAAGCTGCAAGGCTATTCAGTGCTGATCAACATTTATACTTGCCTCCAACAGACAAGAGTTTTTCTCCCACCCTGGATATTCCACAGATATATAAACCCCACTTGCCTAGTTTCCAACAGACTTCACAACCTCTGAAGATGCCTGTCACAGATGTGGGAAGAAACGTCAGGAGAGAATGCTTCTGAAACATGGTCATACAGCCCGGAAAACACACAGCAACCCAGAGTCTCTTTCATCAGAAAAATAAATACTGTATATACTCGAGTATAAGCCTAGTTTTTCAGCCCTTTTTTAGGACTGAAAAAGCCCCCCTTCGCTTATACTCGGGTGAGGGTCCTGGTTGACTTATATTTGGGTCGACTTATTCTCAAGTATATATGGAACGTTTATTATTTTTCTCTATTATTATTGGTATTATTACATTTATTATTTCACTTTGATATTATTATTGTTATTACATGTATTATTTTACTCTGTTGTTACATTTATTATTTTACTGTAATTATTATTATTATTATTATTATTATTATTACATTTATTAATTTTGCTCTATTATTATTAAAAGGATACATAAGCACATTTACATTGAAGAAGATGAGAGTGATGATTTAATCAGAGTTGGACTGTCTTATCTTAAATTGCAGTTTTGTGTAAATATTCAAAAACATTTAACCTACGGATGCCTCAATTAATGTAATTTTATTGGTATCTATTTTTATTTCTGAAATTTACCACTCTCGGTTTATACTTGAGTCAATGTTTTCCCAGTTTTTTGTGGTAAAATTAGGTGCCTCGGCTTATATACGCGTCGGCTTATACGGTAAATTCAGTGATTCCAACCATGAAAGCTTTTGACAACACATTATCCTTACTGTTTTAACTTGTTCTGATTTGATTTTCATGAATGATGCTCAGATAAAGAGTGAAAATAACAACAACTACTACTACTACTACTACTACTACAGGACTATGGTTGTCCAAATTGATAATCGGAGGGTCTGGAATTTCAAACAGGTGTTGCTTGCTACACTTTCTCCATTTATGAATAGGTGTCTTTGAGGAATGAGTACCTATGTGTGTGTATAGAAAAAAGAGAGAATCTTATTTGTACCAGCAATTGTGAACATGCTGCCCACGAGTGATATTGATTCTGAATGCAACAGCACAAAGGACAAGCAGCTGATTTGATTGTAACCGAGCCTTGCTTTAGGAGCCACTGAGTAGAAGTAATCTGGGCAGGGAGATAGGTAAGCGTCAGAGTTGCTATGATCCTCCCCTGCCACAGGTCAGCCTTCAGAGTCCAGGTTAGAGTCTTGTCTAATTTCTCCCCAGCAGTGGTGTAGTAGTGGAATAGGGCTCATAGAGTTGATACGCTGGGGCTTTTTAGTGATGACTTGATACACTGGGGCAATATTACAACCTGCCATTTCCAAACCAACAGGGACTCTGTTTTCCTTGAGTTCAGCGCTGATCTTTACAACAGCTGGAACTGGGGAAAATGGATTATCCCTGAAGCCTCGTTCTGAGCTATCCTGGCATAGTGTGTTGTCTTGGGGTGGGGGTGGGGGGTTAATCTTGAATAGCATTTGTAACCCATTAGCTTGTCCAAGCATACCCAATCATAGTAGAGATGACAGTTGCGAGTACTGGCTTGTTGCTATGGATCAAGACAGCTAGCATCTTAGGGCAGTGCTTCCCAAAGTGTGCTCCACAGAGCCTTTAGGACTCTGTGAAGCTTGGTCAGGGGCTCCGCACTTCCTTCCTCCTCCCCTTTCCTCTCCCCTCCCTTGTCCTTTCTTTCTTACACTAAAAAAGAGGTATGTGCAGTGTGCATCATGTTTTTTCAACTAGTTCACACAAACATTCTCAGTCTGTCACTGGCCTGGCCCATCTGTCAAATTTTAAAATGCAGTGTGACCCCAGTGTCCAAAAGTTTACCCATACCTGATATATACATTATATATAATCTATCTATACCAGGGGTCCCCAAACTTTTAAAGCAGAGGGCCGGTCCACAATCCTTCAGACTGTTGAGGGGCCGAATTATCATTTGAAATATATATATATAAACAAATTCCTATGCATACCTCACATGTCTTATTTGTAGTGCAACAACAACAACAACAAAAGAACAATACAATATTTAAAAATGAAAACAATTTTAACCAACATAAACCTATTAGGATTTCAGTGAGAAGTGTGGGCCTGCTACTGGCCAATGAGATAGTCAGGTTAATTAGGATTGTTGTTGTTGTTGTGTGCCTTCAAGTCATGTCAGACTTTGGCTGAGCCTAAGTCTAAAATTAATTATTTATTTACTAAATTTATTTACTACATTTATATCCCACCCTTCTCACCCCGAAGGGGACTCAGAGCAGCTGTATGTACATACGATATATTATATTATTAGCATAACACAATATTAGCATTATATATTACTATATTGAACTATACCACTATACTATTATATAATATGTAATATATAACATATAATTAATATTATTATATGGTATTACTATTAGTATTATATTGTATAACATAAGATTATTATCAATATTATATGTATATACAATATATTATATTATTAAAACTGATATAAAAATATTATATTATAAAACTGAGGGCGGGGGCCAGGTAAATGACCTTGGAGGGCCGCATCTGGCCCCCGGGCCTTAGTTTGGGGACCCGTGATCTATACAATAGGAGCCCTGGTGGCGAAGTGCATTAAAGCGCTGAGCTGCTGAATTTGCAAACCAAAAGGTCCTAGGTTCAAACCCCGGGAGCAGCGGGAGCGGCTGCTGTTAGTTCCAGCTCCTGCCAACCTAGCAGTTCGAAGACATGCCAATGTGAGTAGATCAATAGGTACCACTCTGGCGGGAAGGTAACGGCGCTCCATGCAGTCATGCCGGCCACATGACTTTGGAGGTGTCTACAGACAACACCGGCTCTTCGGCTTAGAAATGGAGATGAGCACCAACCCCCAGAGTCAGACATGACTGGACTTAACGTTAGGGGAAACCTTTACCTTTACCTTATCTATACAATACACATAATAAAAGTGAAAAAAAATTATGTGTGTATGTGGAGGAAGTGTCCACTTACACAGACAGCCTCCCACCTCCACAAACAGGTGTAGTTCTCACCTAGCAGAAGATACCAGTGGCCCTCCCTCCAGTGACATGCAGCTTATAGTGAGCACCATGAACATGTAGCCCAAACCCTGCCAGTGTCCCCCACAAACACCATTCTGCCCTCCACCCAAGTGAAGGCTTTCATGTGGGGACAATTTCATCCTAGATGTTCTGTTTCTCCTCCAGAATGGATATCCCAGAGTTCCTTAATTTGTATGACCCCGCCCACTGCCTCTCCCTTAACCCTTTCCTACCCTTTCCTATGGCACACAATTAACAGAGGAATTGATCAGCAACTGAACAAGAGTTTTGGTTGAGAATTCACACTTATTCACAAGAGTTGTACTTGACCTACATCCAGAGATCACTGTTAACCCAACCATTGATGAATCTGGACCAAACTTGCCACAGATAATGGGACTTGTAGTACCTTTACTGATACTGTGACCCCCACTGACAATGGGATTGATTTTGCGAGTTATACTTCATCTACATCCAGTGAAACTGTAACAGGGACCAAACTTGGCTTAGAGAAGCCCCATGACCAACTGAATATACTGTACGGGTTAGTTAGTGGGAATGGACTTTGATTTTGGAAGTTATAGTTTACCTGCATCCAGACAGCACTGAATCTAGTTGACATCAGGTCTGGATCAAACTTGGCACACAGACCCAACATGGCCAACTGTGCATATGAGCCTGGTTTGGGTGTGATTGACCTCAACTCTGGAAGTTGTAGTTCATCCTTAACCAGAGAGTCCTAAACCCAGACGACGATGGATCTGGACTAAACTTCAGTAATATCACGTAACATCCCAAAACAAACAATGACTTCTTCTAATAACCCAGGCACCACTGGGTCCCCAAGCTAGTATATAATATATGATATACTACCTGTACTTGGCCACGCATTGATGTGGCCCAGTTTGGTGAAACTGAAAAGAAAGAAAAGAGAAAGAGGAGGTTTCTATTATATCTGATTTCACAATGCTTGTGGGTATTAAATTTTTGGTGTTGTTTCATTTATATAGATATTAGTCCGTGTCATAATAATAGTAATCCTGGTCTAAATTACAACAACAACAACAGTAATAGTAATAATGGTGATGATGATGATGATGATGATAATAATAATAATAATAATAATAATAATAATAGCCTATATAATAATAATAATAATAATCATCATCATCTGTATAATAATACTGGTATTTATAATAATGACAGCAATAACAGTGTTACTGGTCTATATAATCATGATCAGTGTGTTTTGAGGAAACCCTTTCTTCTCCTTCCGTCCTATCTATCTCTCCTTTCCTACCACTCAATCCTTCCTTTCACTGAGCCTCCAGTCTTCCTGGAGGTGCAGGTGTGAGTTGGTACTGGGCATGGCTGGGCAGAATGTAAAGCTACGGGAGCCCGGGGCTTATGCTGGGCCTACCTCCTTGCCTGCCTCCTTCCCTCTCTCCCCTGGGGCCATGACCCGCCTCTCTCCCCAGCCTGGATTTCCCTACCTGCCTCTTCTTCTGCTGGTTCTGATATGGAGGGAGGCAGGCTCAGTGGGAGGCGACCAGACTGTGGAACCATAATGGTGGCTCTAACCCTGACAAGATGGCAGCCCGCTGGGGGGCCTCTTCTCTTGGAAGAAGAGCGGCCAGCAAGACAAGTATCTTGTCCCAGAGGCAGGGCCAAGGCAGAGGGAATTGGTGATGGAGGACATGAGGAGGACAGCCAAGCACAGAGCCTGGATGGCTTTAAGGAGAGCCAAGCGCCGAGCACGGGAGATTTAAGTTTTAGAACCTTAACAGCTGTATGTGGTATAGCGTGTGTTTCTTGGACATCCAGAAGATGGCGCTGTTTTTGAAGCAAAGCATGTTTTTACCTGTCTCAGGTGTGACATCTGTATAATAGTAAGTATGTGAATATATAAAATCACTTGCCAGTTCGAATGTGGTGTTGTGTCTAAATTTTGTAGCAATCACTGAAGTAGTTGGGAGATATGATGAACAAACGGGCATTTACATTTTTATTTATATAGATTATACAATGTATAAACATTTCTTGGGGCTGCATGAGAAACTTTTCCTTCAAAAAGGGCTCCACAGCTGAAAAGGTTTGAGAACCCTTGCCTTAGGGGCATGATTTTACCACCCCACCATTGTCCCTTATCTTCACTGAAGGTTGAATGGTTCCCAAATACAGTTTTTCTCTCTGATATCCTGAGCGTCTTGTCGCAACTTGCATGTGTGAATGAACACTCAATATCGAAGCTGAGCCATCCACATCACCTCAGGCACAACACTTTTTTCCTAGTAGAATCAGCCGTGAGTCAGGGAGCGCTTGGGGATCAAACACTGATTCATGTCTGTACTTGCCAGGCTGTAAATAAAGATTTCCAGTTATGCCAGGAATTACCTCAGCTTGCCTGTCTAGCCTTTGTTCTTACGGATATCTGACACGATCGGAAGTGGATGTCGAGTCATATTTTTAAAAATAAAATACAAATACCTTCTCTGTCAACAGAAAATGGAATAGAGGAGGTTTTACACTACAACCTGCATTCTGACTTGCTACTTCTGTCCATGTTTTTTTTTCTTTACGTGGAGAAATATTTTAAAATCATGGTCTCCTGCCTGTGGTCTGAAATGATTTAGGACCTAATTTTGCCGTTACCTTCATAATGTGTAAGCCACAGCAATTCCTTCTCATGCCCTGAGGTCATCTCAGAAGCACTAGCTCACAGAGGAAGAATCTGCCATGATATCATGCTTCCTATGTGTTTTAATGGAGACGGCACATACATTTTGCAAGTTACCAGCAGACTTGCTTAGGGAGCTTGGAAACATATCCATTAAAAAGCAAGAAATACAAGCAGTACAGCACGTTGTACGGTTATGTGTAATTGTTGTTGAATTATCTGACGGTCACTGCTTTATGTTATGTAACTTTCCCCCTGATGTTATTGTAAGCTGTTTTGAGCATGGTTTTAGCCACAGGAAACCAGCATATGAATAAACGTAATGCTGCAAGTAAGGATATCAAACAGAGACAATAAATGCCTCGAGCGTCCCAAATTTTGCACAGTCTTTATCCCTGGGAATGGCTCTCCAATAACTACATTGACTTAAAGATGTAATTGCTATCAGAGAGTGTCTGTGAGGATAAAAGGTGATAAAAAGAAAAGGGATATCTGTAGGTTTAAAAACATCTTCAGGGGTGAAGATATTGCCAAGTACAATTCTTTGTTTAGTATCCTATGCAGCCATTGTTGAAACAAATGTGGTTTACAGGAACAGTGAGGTTTGCCCAAGGTACCTTTCCTGTGTATTGTTTTTCCACACCAGCTTGACTCTCGGTTTATTGCCCTTTATAAATACCAAGAATGGTCTCTTAAAGTACTCTCCTCTAAGGAAAACTAGGACCAGGATGGTAGTGTGAAATGACCACATGCAAAGGCATTTGTGCATCTAAGCCACTGGTTCCCAACCCGTGGTCCGTGGAGCACCAGTAGTCCTCAAGAACTAAAATATGGTCCACAGCCTCACTGTTACTACACCGTTACAACAAGAGCGACTGGTCTCGCGAAACCCTCTTATAGTGCTGAGGCAATGGGAATGTTGGGAGGGGAGAGGCTGACTACCCACGAAAGGCATGACAACAAGCCTCCTGACTGCTGCTTCTCCTCCTCCCTCCCTCCCTCCCTCTGAGTGGAGCTGTTTTATGTGGTGCCTGGAAGCGGGGATGTCTTGGTGTCTTTGTTTTTAGGCCTGTTCCTGGGATTATTTGGGCTGCTGATTCAGAAAATTGCATTGGATAGATCACATCAACTCTAGATTATTAAATATGGTTTTCTGTGGGCAAGCAGATGGTGACTACTGGGTGGCATATGTTCTGTATCAGAAACTAGAGCTGATGTGGTCTATCCAATGCACCCCAGATAACCAAACCGAATCTAAAGTTGATCAAAAACTGATTCGTAACCCTTTTGGTACTAATGTTGGAGAGTGGTCAAAGTGGTTCCTGTTCAAAGTGGTCCCTGGTCAAAAAAGGTTGGGAACCACTGATCTAAGCTGTGCTGTAAGCACTCTCTGTCTTGGGCTTTGAAATAATTCATTAATTCAGAGGGAAGTTATCATATGTACCAAATCCCAAGCCATGTCCATGGTTACATCTGTTGGGAGCAGATGTTTGTTAGGTCTTCACAACCCTTTTTAGTAATAGTAATTTATTAGTAATTTAGTGATTTCCATAAATTATCAGCAAATTGAAGAGGATGGGAAGTAGGCATAACCTTCTCACTTGCAGTATTGTTGGATAAAGGGATTTCCTCCAGAGCAAGCCTAAAACTATTCAGATAGAAACAGTTTGGCCATGCAAAGTCCAGAATAATAATAAACATCATTATGACGCCTTTATGAGGTCAGTCCAAGGATACCAGATGGCTTGTGCTAGCATTCAAAGCTCATGACTTCTTCATCAGGCAAAGGCTTTGCAAAATCCTATAGAAGAAAAGTGGCTAGAAAATGTCAGTCCCCCAAATCTTCTGTATGTACTTGCCAGATGACTTGGGAAATACAGGAGAGGTTGGTGGAATATGGGAAGGACACATAAACCACGATAGAAGCCATTGCAGGGAGCCCTCTCTTTCACATGTAACAGCTCCATTTCGAAGGCATCTTTCTCCTTCTGAAGTGTTCCTCAACACCTTCAAACTGACAATAAATGAATGAATGAAGCTTTATTGCTATCCTGCTCCATCTACCAAAGGGAATCTAAGTGGCTTACAACAAAACAATAACATAAATTTAACAACCTTCCCGGCCCTATGATACTCTGTCACATTAGCCTTTGCCTAACCCTTCATAGTTGGCCATGTCCATTCTGAAATTCTGGCCAATGGTATCTTGAACCCATCTGATGGAGTAGACTGAAACTGGATTTTAATTTTTCGTGGTTGTTTTAGCAGGATTGTATGTTTGATGATGTTACTTTTGTTGTATGGTCTCATATTGGCAATTGAATGTTTTGCTTATGTTGGAAACCGCCCTGAGTCCTCTGGAGGGAGATAGGGCAGTATATAAATAAAGTGTTGTTGTTGTTTTTTTTGTTGTTGTTGTTATAAATAATAATAAAACAGTGGGTTGCTGTGCGTTTTCCAGGCTATATGGCCATGTTCCAGAAGCATTTTCTCCTGACGTTTCGCACTGATTGTTTCCTGTCTGTAAATAAAGAACAACACTCAGAAAACCGGGAATTCCAGACAGGAAACAATCAGGGCCAGCTAACACCTCCCAACAAAGGATTCCCCCAGATAGAAAGCAGCCAAGCTTTGAAGCTGCAAGGCTATTCAATGCTAATCAAGGTGTCCAATTGCAGCATTCACACTTGCCTCAAACAGACAAGCCCTTTCTCCAATTCTGAACATCCACAGATATATAAACCCCACTTGCTTAGTTTCCAACAGGGCTCACAACCTCTTAGGATGTCTGCCATAAATGCAGGTGAAACATCAGGAGAAAACGCTTATGGAACATGGCCATACAGCCTGGAAAACTCACAGCAACCCAGAGATTCCAGCCACAAAAGCCTTTGACAACATAATAATAAAACACATAGCAAGTCAAACAATTTTTTTATCGTATCAGAAGTGAATCGAGGGTACAGTTGTAATGTATTTAAAAACACAAACAATTTAAATCATCAGAAATAAAATGAGTCATAATAAATAAGACAAAACATAACTCAAGAATGTCACAAATCAATATAAAACTATACAAGGAACAAGAGGAAGAGGATGGGCCCCCAAATATTTCCTATTATCTTAGGCCCCTTCCACACAGCTGAATAAAATCCCACCTTATCTGCTTTGAACTGGGATATATGGAACCGCGGTGGTGCAGCGGGTTAAACCATTGAGCTGCTGAACTTGCTGATCAAAAGGTCAGCGGTTCGAATCTGGGGAGTGGGATTTGCTCTTGCTGTTAGCTCCAGCTTCTGTCAACCTAGCAGTTCGAAAACATGTAAATGTGAGTAGATCAATAGGTACTGCTCTGGCGGAAAGGTAACGGCTCTCCATGCAGTCATGCTGGTCACATGACCATTGAGGTGTCTACATACAACGCCGGCTCTTCGGCTTAGAAATTGAGATGAACACCAATCCTCGGAGTCGGACATGATTAGACTTAATGTCAAGGGAAAGCCTTTACTTTTATCTATATGGCAATGTGGACTCAGATTATCCAGTTCAAAGCAGATATTGTGGGTCATTCTGCCTTGATATTCTGGGTTATTTGGCTGTGTGGAAGGGCTCTTAGATAGCTGGTTGAACATATCCTTTCCTGATCCCAGGCCCCAGCCCCTCTTCTCTAGTCTTCAGGACCAGGGAAGAATCTCAGAGCACAGTGTGAAGGACCTCAAAGACCGACCAGCTGAGCAACACCATTGTGGCTGATGTCTGATGCAGAGGGAACATCATCTGCTGGGCTGGGTGTGAATGAGAGAGGCAGCCCTGTCTTAGGTTACAGGTGGAGCTAGGAAGTTCCCGAGAAAAGTGCCATCAATTGTTCAGTATGGCTCAGAGGCAGAACTGTGCAAAGTGAGTGCATGGCTGCCATGCTTCAACCTCTCTATTCAGGGCTGTGAATCCTTTTTGGCTTAAAAATAGGGAAGGGAAAAACCAGCTCACAATTTTCCGTCAAGAAATTTCAAAGTGGCCTTTGTGTAAAAGTCCCTAGTGCAGGAATTGGTTGAGATGGGCTGGAATAGCTAAAGGCACTGTCCCTGCTCCCCCAGCATGGAGTCTTGGGTGGGCTGTTCCACCATGTAATGACCTTCGGAGCATTTATGGATCAGCCGTGGGTGTCCCAGATCTAAGGGTTTGAACTCTCTTTGGTCTTCAGGAGGACAAAAATACTACCTTTACCATGTATGCACATCCCTAGGTTTTACACTAGGTGCCATTTATTTGAATGGGATACTGGATGATTACACAATCCTCATCCCTGATTGCTTTAGGAAGCTTCATATCAATAATAATAATAATAATAATAATAATAATAATAATAATAATAATAATAATTCATTTAATAATTTATTTTTCTATCTCGCCACCCCCAAAGGGACTCGGGGCGGTTAACATGGGGCCAAGCCAAACACAGAAACAAAATATAACAAATTAAAAACAATATTTGTAACTGAGAAACAATGATAAAAAAGGTAAAGGTTTTCCCCTGACGTTAAGTCCAGTTGTGACCAACTCTAGGGGTTGGTGCTCATCTCCATTTCTAAGCTGAAGAGCCGGCGTTGTCCGTAGACATCTCCAAGGTCATGTGGCCAGCATGACTGCATGGAGCGCCGTTACCTTCCTGCCGGAGTGGTACCTATTGATCTACTCACATTTGCATGTTTTCGAACTACTAGGTTAGCAGGAGCTGGGGCTAACAGCGGGCGCTCATTCCGCTCCCGGGATTTGAACCTGGCATCTTTTGCTCCGCAAGTTCAGCAGCTCAGCGCTTTAACGCACTGTGCCACCAGGGCCCCCCGAAACAATGATACAACAATCAAATAAAATAAGCAGTTAAAACACAGCATACAGTAAAACACATAATAATACAAAATGAAAATGAGGTAATGATACAAGCATCAACCACTATGAATAAAAAGGGGTCGGGCATATAAAAAGTACACAATTTCAAGGCCATTTAATAAAGTGCACGGACAAGTGATACTTTCTTCTTTATTGGGCTTCCTCTAGATTCAGAACAGTTGAAACAAGAAATAGGTGTTCCCGAGACCTATTCATACATACTTATAATGCTGTAGGAGCTCCCGGCGCCGCCGCCGCGGGTAACACCACTGAGCTGCTGAACTTGTTGGCTGAAAGGTTGGCGGTTTGAAGCTGGGGAGTGGAGTGAGCTCCCGATGTTAGCCTCTGCTTATACCAACCTAGCAGTTCAAAAACATGCAAATGTAAGTAGATCAATAGGTACCGCTCCGACGGGAAGGTAATGGCGCTCTATGCAGTCATGCTGGCCACATGACCTTGGAGGTGTCTACAGACAACGCTGGCTCTTCGGCTTAGAAATTGAGATGAGCACCAACCCACAGAGTTGGACACGACTAGACTTAATGTCAGGGGAAAACCTTTACCTTTACCCTATAATGCTGTGATTCCTTTCTAATGGCTATGACAATACCCTACAGGGTCCTGGAGCTTTTAGTTGGCTAAGCAATCTGGGTAAGAATTCCAAACACACCTCTCTAAACGTAAAATCCATGGGATGTTGCCATGGCAATTAAAATATAATCCTACTGCTATAATTGTGGAGCGTGAAAGAGCCCCTGGTAAACGATTGACCATACTTCGAGAAAGCATCGTGTTACACTTAAAAAGTGAACACATTGTGTTGTCGAAGGCTTTCATGGCTGGAAACACTGGGTTGCTGTGAATTTTCCAGGCTGTATGGCCATGTTCCAGAAGCATTCTCTCCTGATGTTTTGCCCACATCTATGGCAGGCATCCTTATAGGTTGTGAGGTCTGTTGGAAACGAGGCAAGTGTTCATTTTCATGGTTTCAATGGCAACAACCACCATGTCAGACTACCCAGAGAAGCCATTGAATTCCACAAGCATGTGGACAATTTCAACAGAAAGGAGAAAACCATTAAAATGAACAAAATTTGGCTACCAGTATTTAAAAACCCTAAAATCAGGACAGTAAATAAAGAACAACACACAGAAAACAGGGGAATTCCAGACAAGAAATAATCAGGGCCAGCTAACACTTCCCAACAAAGGATTCCCTCAGGCAGGAAACAGCCAGGCTTTGAATCAATAAGGCCATTTGGTGCTTATTAAGGTGGTCAGTTGCAACATGCACACTTTCCTCAAACAGACAAGAGTTCTTTCTCCCACCCTGGACTTTCCACAGATATATAAACCCCACTTGCCTAGTTTCCAACAGACCTCACAATCTCTGAGGATGCCTGCCATAGATGTGGGTGAAACATCAGGAGAGAATGCTTCTGGAACATGGCCATACAACCTGAAAAACTCACAGCAAGCCGGTGAACACATTTATTATGGGAAAATCTTTGTAGACTGAAATTCAGATCATTAAGTAGATGACATTTTATCTTTAAGTTGGTGAGAGTGGATCGTACTTGAAGTATGAAAGCAGAGGGAATGCAAAAGGTAAAGATGGCTAACGCTAAGATATATATCATGGTGTAAAAGCTTACATGAAAGTAAAGTCATTGCTGTCATTCCCAAAGCAAGTGTAAGAATGCCTCAAACATATCGGTAAGCTTATTAACACCTGTAGCAAGCAGATGTATAGTGGGCCCTTGGTATCCAATGGACCCAGGACCCTCATGGATTCCAAAATCTGGGGATGCTCAGGTCCCATTGTATAGAATGTCCCTTATATAAAATGGCAAAATCGAATTTTGCTCTTTGGATTTTTAAAGAAAATGTTTTCAAGTTGTGGATGGTGGAATTCATGGGTGCAGAATCTATGGATTCTGGGCTGGCAATACACGTGTGTATATGGGTATGTGCTTTTGTGTAATTTGAATTAAATAAATTATAAACACTGTATAGGTTACAAAAGCTTATCTATAACAGTTAAATAGTATTTGCATGTTTGCCTATGTGGCATTCATAATGCATCAGATATCTCAAAATTAGAGTGCTCTCAGTTGTCATCTTTGCTCTAATGCTCAGTTTCAAGTTGAAATCCCAAAACAGGGGAGAGGATTACTCACAAGGAAAATAAAAGAAAACAAGCCAGAACTTGTCAGAATATTGTGGCGGGAACTCAATATTTGACTTTGGGGGTTTTTTTGTTCTTCAAGTTGTCACACTCTATTTTAACTACCAAAATAAAATCAAAATTCCAAGCAGGGAGCTTTCTAAAGCTTAATAAAAGTAACCTTTACTCGAGCCCTTGATCGCACAGCGAGCTAAACCGCTGAACTGCTGAACTTGCTGACCGAAAGGTCAGCAGTTCAAATCTGGGGAGCAGGATGAGCTCCAGCTGTTAGCCCCAGTTTCTGCCAACCTAGCAGTTCAAAAACATGCAAATGTGAGTAGATCAATAGGTACTGCTCCGGCAGGAAGGTAATGGTACTCCATGCAGTCATGCTGGCCACATGACCTTGGAGGCATCTATGGATAACACCGGCTCCTCAACTTAGAAATGGAGATGAGCACCAACCCCTAAAGTCGGACATGACTAGACTTAATGTCAGGGGAAAACCTTTACCTGTACCTTAGCCTTTACTCATCAGGAAATGGTCATAGATACATTATCACCCCAGTTGCAGAGGCCCCTTCCAAATTGAAATTCAACAAGTTGCAATAACTACTTCCAAGTTGAAATTTGAAATGGTGGGAGGGGGGACTTCATAGTAGTAGGAAAGGGAGAATTGCCATAATGCATTGGGAAGTGTCATTTTTTCAACAGGCTAGAAAAGATGAGAAGGCTCTCAGGTATTGCTGGTAAGATTCCTGAGATAAGAAAAGAGGACAGAAAATAGGTGCCATGAACCCCACTGGGGATATTAGATACAGGCTCATGCAACATTGGTACAATTCAGCAAGAAAAAACGAGATGGGGAGATGAGAACATACTCTCCAAGATAGGAGTCCCAAGGTTAAAAGGAAAGGGAACAGGTGAAATAGGAGGCCCATGGATTTAATGGGAAGGATTAGGTACAGACGTAGGCACTGCTAGGTGTGCTTTAACAAGTGCTATGGGAAATATTTTACTCCTTACGGTGCTAGAGAAATGTTTGTTGTTGTCAGTGCAACAAACCAGCTAATTTTTGTAATGCCTGAAGGTCATTGCCAAACAGAGGGCTCCTCGCTCTTGCAATTAGAAGTTAAGTCAGTAATTCCTCACCCTAGCAATTAGAAGTAATTCAGTAAATGAGGCAGCGCAGTGGGGTGATAAAAATCTCATCTGGAGCCACTCAAGGGCACCATCAGTTATGAAGACAGGCTCATCTACTGCAGTTCTGCCTCTAGTTCAGAGCTTGTTTCGTTTTTGGACTATAGCTCCCAACCAGAGTGGAAAACAACCTCTTCCTTTCCCCCCCTCCTCCTGATTGGTATTATTATAACAAGAAGAGAACTTGTTTTTTTAGGGAAAAAAGTTCCAAAATCCTAAAAGTTTTTTAGGGAAAAAAAAGTTCCGAAATCCTGGAGCAGCCGCCAAGAAGGCCCTCTCCCAAGAGCTAGGCATGTTTCGCCTGCAGAAGAGAAGGTTGGGAGGAGACATGATAGCGATGTATAAATATATGAAAGGATGTCATAAGGAAGAGGGAGCAGGCTTGTTTTCTGCTGCCTTTGAAACTAGGATTCAGAGCAATGGGTTCAAATTGCAGGAAAGGAGATTCCACCTGAACATTAGGAAGAATTCCCTGAATATAAGAGTTGTTTACAGTTGAACTCACTGCCTCTGGTGAAGCACCTTCTTTGGAGGCTTGTAAACAAAGGCTGGCCATCTTTCAGGGTGCTTTGTTCGTGTTTTTCCTGCATGGCAGAGGGTTGGACTAGATGGCCCATGTGATCTCTTCCAATTTTATGATTCTGTGATTCCCATGTTCCTACCAGATATTCCTATGACAGTGGTGGGCCAGAGAGAAGGCCCTCCCCAGAAGATCTCAAGATATTGCAGGAAATATAATTACAGTGTTCCCACACTTATCGTGGGGGTTAGGTTCCAGGACCACCCACAATAAGTGAAAATCCATGAAGTAGGGATGCTGTATATTTATACATTATGTTAGTAGTTATACACTGTTGTGTGGGTCTGTTGTCTGTGAGGTACCTCACAACCTCTGAAGATGCCTGCCATAGATGTGGGCGAAACATCAGGAGAGAATACTTCTGAAACATGGCCATACAGCCCGGAAAACGGACAACAACCCTGTGAAAAGGCATGAAAGCCTTCAACGACACTATTGTGTGTTGATAAATAGCCTCCTTCTCCTCCTGTTGCCACTTGGGCTCCTTTTCTCTCCCTTCAGCTTCTCCTTCCTCCCTTCCTTAGGCTGTAAATTGTAATTTTTTATGATTTATAATATTCTTTTAGACCACGAAACAGCGAATCCACAAAAAGCAAACTGCGAAGTAGTGAGGGAACACTATATTCAGATAATCTTGGGATATAGTCCAAAAGAACTTGTATGAGGCAGGATCTGCTCTCCTTCAGGCTCTGTTGGTGTTTACACACTACTTGGAGTGGGGCAGAAATTGCTTCTATTTCTGGATGTCTGTTCAAGACGGATTGTATATGTCATCACAATTGACTTGGTTTTTATTTGCTACGGTTTCAAAGCGGCCAACGAGTTATAGCCAGGGTAATTATTCTGGATTGATTCAACTGCTAGAATTATAAATTTGGGAGGGCCATTCAGACCAACACTTTGCCATGCATAAGTACACACTTAAAACACACCCAAGAGTGTTTTTTGAAGACCCCAAAGAAGGAGACTCCACCATCCTCTGAGGCAACGTGCTCCGCAATCAAACAGCTCTTCCTATCAGGACATTCTTTCTAATATGTAGACGGGATCTCTTTCCTGGTTCGTTGAATCAATATATTCGTATTCTAGTCTTTGGAGTAGAAACAAATGTGCTCCAAACATATCATCCCTTCCAACATTTAAAGATGGCTATTATGTCACCTCTCCACAAACGTACTCTAAACATGTCATTCCTTCCGATATTTAAAGATGGATATCATATCACCTCTCAGTCTTCTCTTTCCCCAACCAAACATTCATTTGGCTCTGTAAGATCTTCCTTCTTAGGCTTGGTTTCTAAACCTTTTGCTATCTTGGTTGCTCTTATCTGCACATATTCCCGCTTACCGGTAATCTCTTTCTCGAATTGTGGCCGGAGATACCTGCATTCACTTGCTCTTTGAAGTGACTCATTTTTGCTTTCTGTCCATCAATTATTCTTATCTCACATAGTTGTGGGCAGGTCAAGCTCTCTCCAGAATGAGAGATGGGCAGACTCTTTCATATAGGAATTTTATGATCATGTGCATTCAGACATATAGTAACCCAGACATCATCATATTGACCTAAGCTTATTTTATTGTAGCAGAATCATAGCATCATAGAATTGGAAGGGACCACAAATGCCAGGAAGGAATACAAGGGCTATTTAGTGCTGGAAGATCTTACTAGGGGAGGTTGTGACCATGCTTAATAAGAAGATTAGGGATGGGTTGAGGACCTGATGGCACAGCAAGTTAAACTGCAGAGCTGCTGAACTTGCTGACCAAAAGGTCGGCTGTTCGAATTTGGGGAGCGGGGTGCGCTCCCGCTGTTAGCTCCAGCTTCTGCCAACCTAGGAGTTCGAAAACATGCAAATGTGAGTAGATCAATAGGTACCACCATGGCATAAAGGTAATGGAGCTCCGTGCAGTCATGCCGGCCACATGATCTTGGAAGTGTCTACGGACAATGCCGGCTCTTCAGCTTAGAAATAAAGATGAGCACCACCACTCGGACACGACTAGATTTCATGTCAGGGGAAAACCTTTACCATTACCTATGGATGGGTTACATGTCTGGCTTTTTGCAAAAATGAATACTGCATCTCCAGCCTGTAACTGGAATGACTGAAATTTAAAACACATTTCGGATAATTTGAATTAATTTTGAATTGGTTTTCTTCCAAGCTCTGTAGATAGAATTGTTCTTCCTTGTGTGGGCCAGGTCATGCATAATACTACAGAATTGCCTCTGTCATTTCAGCCAACATTTTGCAGGTGTTTTTCCCTTCATAGAATCCAGTCCAACCCCCTACCAAGAAGCAGGAAAATCGCATTCAAAGCACTCATGACAGATAGCCATCCAGCCTCTGTTTAAAAGCCTCCAAAGAAAGAACCTCCACCATACTTCAGAGGTTCATAGCCTTTGAGGATGCCTGCCATAGATGTGGGAGAAATGTCAGGAGAGAATGCTTCTGGAACATGGCCATACAGCCCGGAAAACTCACAACAACCCAGTGATTCAGACCATGAATGTTTTTGACATTTGAAAGGGGAAGGACAGTTTGCTAGCCTACGTAGAGTTAGACTACAACTCCGATAATCCCTGACATTGGCTCTGCTGTTTGGAGCTGGTAGGAATTGTAGCTCGAACCATTTCTGTCCTAGAAATTATAGGACATGGGTCCTTGTCAGGTCATTTGGAGAGTTTCTTTTTTTTCTGCTTCATCTTACTTCAGGGTGTGTTAATCATGCGAGTTCTTGCTCTCCAAAAGCTTGTGTTGTGAAATTGTATTTGCCCTTTAAAATGCCACTGGAATTGGTTTGGTTTGTTGGCCTTTCTATGTCAAAGGTAGTGCTGGTAATAATACAGAGCTGGAAAATAATGTGTTGAAATTAATCTATTAACCTTATTTGGTTAAAAACTCGAACCATGTTTTTAAAATAATACATTGTTTTAGTTGCCAAAATCCAACAGTTGTTTCGTTAATAACACTATGTAACGAAGTTTGAAAAAAATTCTGTTCCTGGTTTGAAAATATTATTTCCTGTTTAATTGTACAGTACTTACCCTGTTTCCCCTAAAATAAGACATCCCCAGAAAATAAGACCTAGCAGAGGTTTTGCTGAATTGCTAAATATAAGGCCTCCCCTGAAAGTAAAGACCTAGCAAAGTTTTTGTTTGGAAGCATGCCCAACGAACAGAACACCAAAGCATGCAGGGTCGGTAAATGTACGTACCATAAAGTGTTGTACATGGAAATATTGGTAGTAACAAGAAATTCTTGATGGGATTCACAGTTTGGCTGGTTATGCTGGTTTGTGATGACAACTACTGTACAGTATATAATAAATGTTCATTTTTTGTTCAACAACAAATGTGAATAATTCTTCATGGAAAAATAAGACATCCCCTGAAAATAAGACCTAGAGCATCTTTGGGAGCAAAAATTAATATAAGACACTGTCTTATTTTCGGGGAAACACGGTACTTTGAAAGTACAGTAGAGTCTCACTTATCCAACATAAACGGGCCGGCAGAACATTGGATAAGCGAATATGTTGGATAATAAGGAGAGATTAAGGAGAAGCCTATTAAACATCAAATTAGGTTATGATTTTACAAATAATGCAGCAAAACATCATATTATACAACAAATTTGACAGAAAAAGTAGTTCAATATGTAGTAATGCTATGTAGTAATTACTGTATTTACGAATTTAGCACCAAAGTATCACGATGTATTGAAAACATTAACTACAAAAATGCGTTGGATAATCCAGAACGTTGGATAAGCGAGTGTTGGATAAGTGAGACTCTACTGTAGTTCTTATGCTTCAGAAACTTTGTTTTTGTGGATGCCACAAACCATGTTGAATTGGTTGAGACTCTGTGAGATATTCATTGAAAAACTATAGCAAAACGTGCTGCAGTGTGTCCTGCAAAAACAAAGTTTTTGCCATTAAATAAACCTTTTCTATGTTTTTATGATAGGACCAATTAGGAAATGACATTTATAACCCAGGAACTCAAATCGTGTTACATAGTGCAATTAGTGTTTCTAGCCACCTTGTGTAACTTTTTTTGAGGGCAACAGGGAGGCATTTTAGTAATTCTAAATGAATATTTAAAAATAAACAACTAGTTACCTAACAAATTGTTTTTAAAAATCTCCTTTATGAGTTTAAGATGAGCAAATATAACGCGAACACATTAGCACTGACACTTAACATTTAGAAAGCTGTAGTTAAAATAGCTCAGCTGGCATCCTGCTAGTGACGTGTGCAGTCATACGTTGTGCTTCGTACGTGGACAGTGCGCAACAGCCATATCCATCTGAGCAGAATTATGCATGTCAGATTCTTGTGAATGCAGTAGTACATTAAAATATATAGAGCAGTATGTGAATGTGCATTGTCTGTATGCATTGCATCTGAGCCTTGTACATGGCATCTGTCAGCCATGGACCTTGACAGTTAATCCATGTATATTGCATTAAATATCCATGTATATTGTGGGTTAAACCACTGAGTTACTGTACTTGCTGACTGAAAGGTCGGTGGTTCAAATCCAGAGAATGGGGTGAGCTCTTGCTGTTAGCCCTAGCTTCTGCCAACCTGGCAGTTCGAAAACATGCAAATGTGAGTAGATCAATAGGTACCTTTCCAGTGAGAAGGTAACAGCACTCCATGCAGTCATGCCGGCGACATGACCTAGGAGGTATCTACGGACAATGCCAGCTCTTCGGTTTAAAAATGGAGATGAGCACTAACCCCCAGAGGCGGACACAACTAAATGTCAGGGGAAAACTTTTACCTTTACCTATTGCACTATATTAGTATTCAGCACAGAGGTGGCATAACGTACTCTGCTGGTGATAGTTTATTCTATTCTGAAGCATGTAGGATCTTGGCCCTTACATGCTACACCTTCTGCCTTTGACCACAATCCTTTGTTTCAAAATAGCCCTAATATACACTTCATTTGTCAGAGCCTTGAACCACAACCTGCAGTAGACTCAGGGGCTGCTGCACGATGACAAACCACTGTTGGCAGCATAAACCTAGACAGTCTCTAAGCTAGTATGCACCATGATGCTCTGCAGCAAGAGAAGCAAGGGCAAGTAGCCAGCCTTGTGCAAAACTATTAACTTATACTTTCACGTTTGTACAGCACAGAGTGCTAGCTTGGGAAAAACAACAACATCAAAACCACCTACATCTTAGTCTAGGCAGGTACCAAAGTGCAGATCCACAAGATCCACCTTGACTTGCCTAGTACAATTCTACTTAAAATAGTGGGCTCTTGGACTAGTACTGATCCAGAGCTGTTAGGTGCTGGTTTGTGGTTGAACTTCTAAGAAAGAAAGAAACACTTGTTATTAATTAGTTAAAATATGATACTGGTTCTGCCGCATTGAAAAAAAATCCCTGCAAGTATCCCCCCCATCAGAAAGCTTAAGAAGCTCTGTTTTGCAGGATTTTATTCTTCAATTGTGTCTGTTGTGAAATTATAAAAAACACCAGTGTACGAATTGCAGCCTGGTCTAACATTGTGTTGTTGAAATGCTGGACCACTCTAACAACCACAATGTCACACTACTCAGAAGCCATTGAAATCCACAAGCATGTGGACAGTTTCAACAGAAAGGAGAAAACCACAAAAATGAACAATAACTGGCTACCAGTACAGTAGAGTCTCACTTATCCAACGTTCTGGATTATCCAACACATTTTTGTAGTCAATGTTTTCAATACATCATGATATTTTGGTGCTAAATTCGTAAATACTTCATAGCATTACTGCGTATTGAACTACTTTTTCTGTCAAATTTGTTGTATAACATGATGTTTGGGTGCTTAATTTGTAAAATCATAACCTAATTTGATGTTTAACAGGCTTCTTCTTAATCCCTCCTTATTATCCAACATATTTGCTTATCCAACGTTCTGCCGGCCCGTTTATGTTGGATAAGTGAGACTCTGCTGTATTTAAAAAACCTCTTGAATCAGGACAGTAAATAAAGAACAACACTTAGAAAACAGGGGGATTCCAGACAGGAAACAATCAGGGCTGGCTAAGACCTCCCAACAAAGGATTCCCCCAGGCAAGAAACAGCCAGGCTGTGAAGCTACAAGGTTATTCAATGCTAATCAAGGTGGCCAATTGAAACATTCACATCTGCCTCAAACAGACAAGAGTTTTTTCTTCCACCCTAGACGCACAGATATATGAACCTTCCTTGCTGAGTTTCCAACAGACCTCACAATTTCAGAGGATGCCTGCCATAGATGTAGGCAAAATGCAGGAGAGAATGCTTCTGGAACATGGGAAAACTCACAGCAACCCAGTGGTCTAACATTCTTTATTCTTGTGTGTATATATACAGAAAGCCCTCTCTTATATGGCAGTGTAGAAGAGCCCAGAGTCCAATTGTCTGAATTTCTCCTACTCATGTTACTGAGTCTTTTCTGTTGTGGGCCAGAGTTACGGTATTCTTAAATGCCTTATGGAGAAAAAAAGTAAGGAGAGTGTAAACCACACTAGAAAGGTTACCTATTTGTGACTGATTTTTTAAAAATTGGTCTTCTGCCTACTAGCACATATATTTTCCCAGTTATGTGTGAGAAGCAACTAAATAAATGGCAAACTTCCCTACTGGCTATCTTTCAGAGAAAGGAGAAACAGCTAAGAGTGCCTCCAAGACTTTTCTATGCTTTAAGTATCCTCAGTTAGGATGATGCAGTGGTGGAGAATGAGAACAAAGAAAGAAAAGGAGTTTCCCTCTGTGATATATGTGTGTGTGTGTGTGTGAGAGAGAGAGAGAGAGGGGGGGGGGAATGGGCATAAAAAGAAATTGGTGTGTAAGAGAGAGAAGGGGCAAAAAGCAGTGTGTGAGAGAAGAGGAAGAGTGGTCCTTTGGTATATGGTAATGTTTGGTTCCAGGACATTCTGTAGAAACCAAAATCTATGGATGCTCAAGGCCCACTATATACAATGATGTAGTAAATTGCTGTTCCTTTTATAATATAGCAAAACCAAGATTTGTTTTGTGGACTTACAAAAATAGTTTCAAGAAGGGATGGATGCAGAATCTGTAGATAAGGAGGGCTGACTGTATGTGAGAAGGAGAGAAGTAGTAGTATATAGGTGTGAGAAGAGGGAGTAATATATCTTGAGGGGAGAAGAGGCATATGTAGATGAGAAAATGGTGGTGTTTTAGTTGGTAGGTGAAAGACAGAGATCAAATTGGGGGGGTCTACCGCGCTTCCATTTATCCCATGATCCGATTTAAACTGGAATATATGAATCCCCACTGCCAGATAACCTGGGGTAAACAGATAATCTAGGATCAGATCCTGGGATATAGGGGCACGGTGGAAGGGCCCTGGGATGACAGCATAGGAATGAGAAAACTCAACTTGGTATTATTATAATAAATAATAAAAAAACTTTATTTATATACCGCCCTATCTCCCGGATGGGACTGAGGGCAGTTTGCAATCATAAAAACAACACAAACATTGCATAGCAACATAACACATTATTAAGCAAAAGAAAACAATACAATTATATAGCAATAAATAACACACGATCTGATCAAGGGGATGGGAACCATTATTCCTTTTGGCTCATGATTAGGCCCCTTATATGCTGCCATATAATTCAGATTATCAAAGCAGATAGTCCAGTTTAAAGCAGATAATCTGGATTTTATATGGCAGTGTAGAAGGGGCCTTAGACAGACTCCCATCTTACTGTGCTTCATTGGTCTTGGACACCTTGAATCCACATCAGCTAAGTTGGCCCGTTGTTTGGAGGAGCTAGCTCCCTCTGTCAGCTCCAGCTTCCCATGTGGGAACATGAGAGAAGCCTCTCACAAGATGGTAAAACATCCGGGTGTCCCTTGGGCAACGTCTTTGCAGATGGCCAATTATCGCAGACCAGAAGTGACTTGCAATTTCTCAAGTTGCACCTGACATGAAAAAAAATCATTGCTGTTGCCCAGGGGTTTTCTGGGGCTGAGAATGTGTGATTTGCCCAAGGTTACCCAGATCCTTTCTACTCTGCCCGCTATCCCAGGATCGGATCCCAGATTATCTGCTTTAAACTGGATTATATGAGTCTCCACTGCCAGATTTTTTTTATTGAGCCAGAAGCGAATTGAGATAATTTGTTTCTGGTGTGAGGGAATCAGCCATCTACAGAGACGTTGCCCAGGGGCCTCCCAGATATGTTACCATCCTGCAGGGAGGCTTCTCTTATGTCTTCCACTGCCAGATAATCTGGGATAAAAAATTAATCTGGAATCAGTCCCTGGGATATAGGGAAAGTGTGGAAGGCACTCTAGTATTTTTGTGGTTGAATGAGGACTCAAGCCCTGGTCCAATGTTCAAACCACAACATCATGCTAGCTGTTTTATATGCTATACGGTATAAATTAAAAAAGATCTCTGGTTCAGGCCTTGGTTAAATCAATCTTAAATTATTATTTATTTATTTTTTCGTGTCAGGAGCAACCGGAGTTGCTTCTGGAGTGAGAGAATTGGCCGTCTGCAAGGACGTTGCCCAGGGGACACCCGGATGTTTTGATGTTTTTACCATCCTTGTGGGAGGCTTCTCTCATGTCCCCGCATGGAGCTGGAGCTGATAGAGGGAGCTCATCCATACTCTCCCCAGGTGGGATTCGAACCTGGCAGCTTTCAGGTCAGCAACCCAACCTTCAAGTCACTTAGTCCACTACGCCATCTGGGGGCTCCAATCTTAAATTATAGGGGAACATATTTACTTGTCACTTTCCACCCAGGGTAGGCATTTATATAAACCAATTGTATGAGTCAATAGGAGATGTAGAGCTTAGAAAAGCGACTTACTTGGACTATAGTTCCCATAACCCTCATATTGGTGATTCTGGGAATTTTTTTCTCCAAATGAGTTCATTTCCCAGGCTCTGCTTCATGTTACATACTAGGTTGCTTATATGATTAAGTCAAGACTTCAAGAGCTTACAGCTAGTTTCGTTTTGGGACATTCAACTAAGCTGCCCAGAAAAGAGAACGGTTTCTCCAAGCTTCAAGGAAAATGACACTGGAGCATGATCTGAAGAGTGGTCAGGCACACTTTATTCTTGTGTTCCATGCTTTATTTTCCTCTGCATTTTTCTTGTCCTTTGTACAGCTGCCGAACCAGTAACAGGAAGAGCCTGATCCTGACAAGTACGTCGCCGACGCTGCCCCGGCCTCACTCTCCGCTCCCAGGTCATATTGGTGAGTTAGGTCTTTGACCTGCCCCATTGTTCTTTCGAGAATGCTGCCCCGAATGAATCCCAACATCCAACACTGCATGTGGTCCACAAAAAGAGCCATTCACCTTGCCCCTGCCCCAGTCTTTCTGTCCCTGTCAAGGCAGTAGTCCATTCTTCAAACAAGTCACCTGCTTGATTGGCTTTGAGCAAAAAGCTATCCTAATAATTACCAAATGTCCATGGCTAGGATGCATGAAATGTCCTTGGATCCTACCCAAGACTTCACTTTTTGCCTGTTTTTCTCTTCTTTGGAAATGTTTCTTTCTTTCACATTGCTACAACTGGCTAAGGCCCCTTCTATACTGCCATATAATCCAGATTATTAAATCATATAATCCACATCATCTTCTTTGAACTGGATTATATGAGTCCACACTGCCATATAACCCAGTTCAAAGCAGATAATCTGGATTTTATATGGCAGTGTAAAAGGGGCCTAGGGGCCCTTCCGCACAGCCAAATAATCCAGAATATCAAGGCAGATAATTCCACATTATCTGAGTCCATACTGCCAGATATCCCAGTTCAAAGCAGATAATGTGGGATTTTATTCAGCTGTGTGGAAGGGGCCTATGGCTATTTGATCATCTTCCAGGTTGTTCCATAGCTGGTAGTCTTGTATGTATATCTGTTTGCTTGTAAATGCAGCAATATATCCAGCCAAATCCAAAGAGAAATCATACTTATCAGTCCATGCCTACTGTCAAAAGTCAGACGCCAATTAGAGAGCAAAACAGAGTTTATTCAAGAAATAGCCCAAAAATTAGTCATAACATAAAAGATGGCTTAAAACACTTAACTTTCAGTGTTGTTAAGCAGTCCAAACAAAAATATGACAAAAAGTACGTTTTAACAAATAAACCAGATTATTCAAGCAAATAATCTGGATTAAACTAAAGGTTCTTCAATTCGACTCAAAACGTTCTGAGTTGGCTTGGAATAAGCAGCCAAAACAAAGCAAAGACTTAGAAACTCCCAAAAAACTCCCCAAAGTCCCCAAACTAGCGGTACAAACTTAAAGCCCCAAACAGGAACCCAAACTGGGCAAAGGAGCTCTCCACTAAGAGCCACTAGTAAACAAACTTGGAGGCTGATGCGAAAGGGAAAGCGGCTCCAAACCGCTACAGAGGCCAGCACCAAGCCAATGTATTAAAGGAGCAGAGCAAAGAGGTGTCGTCAAACCGGTCCGGAGTCGAAACAGGAAAGACAGTGAAAACTCGCTACAGGAGCTCAAGCAAACACCAGGAGCCCAAGGAGTGAAGCGGAGAGACATCGTCAGGATGGTCCAAGATCTGGAAAGGACACAGCGACGGGGTCGAGAAACAGGCCAGGAGTCAGGAGCCGTAGATAGACACAGACCAGAGGGCGATGCCGAGTAGCGTTTGAGAGCAAAGGCAGAAGCAAGGTCGAGTTCCAATCCAAGGTCCAGAGGTTGTAGACATCAATTCAAGGTCCACGAAACAGAATGGCACAAAGAGCCAAGGCAATGGAGGCAACAGCAGCTAATGCAAAATAGTAATAACAGTGCAGTCCAGGAAAACCCACACAGTTCCAGCCCTCCGTTGCAGAACACCCCGGATTAACTTACATCTGAAGCAAAGTCCCAGTCCAGTCTTCAATAACACGTACAGGAGTCCCAGTGGCGCCCAGCAACACCTTGCCACACGCAAAGTAAAGTGGCTAAACATTCCCAATTTATTCCAATCCCCTGGGCGTCCAAACACCAACACCCAAAGAGCAGGTGTCCCAATTCATTAATCTGAATCAGAACTCCACACAGCTAACGCCCGTGGGTCGGGTGTCCCAAATTCTTCATCAGAATCCCAATCAACCTGCCCATGCCCAGCTTCATGCACACCTGAGGATCCATCCTCACTCCTCCAAGCAGACCAAGTGGGGTCTGCTTCTGAAGATACCCAAGTTTCCCCAATGTCAGCAGTATCCATGGGCCCCGATTCCTCCCCAGGCATCTCCGGTGCCCGTGCCCAGTCAGTGCCCTCTTCTTCAACCACCACCTGTTCCCTAGCATCCATTTCTTCCACAGACTCCCCATCTGAATCTTCCTCAGAAAATTCCCCATCGAGGTCCCTAATTCTCTTTCTGTGCAAATCCTCCAACGAGCCCTCCTCGCAAGGGTTTTTCCTTCCTCTTCTGATCCCACCACTATCATTCACAGTCCCCGAAGGCGCAGTCACAACACCTACCCATCCAATACCTATCCTGATTGGTTTACACTTTGTGTTATGCACAAAGCATAAATGAATTCCAAATACTGTTGTTGGGCTGATTTACAACCAATTTTGGCCTTCCGTCTTCTTGTCACCCAAGTTATAATTTTCTCATCGATAGGGTTTTTAAAAATCTCTCCATGCTTCCAGGCCATCTGTCTTTTCTACTCTCCATATTTATCAAGCACTTTGAATGTTGAATCACCTTCATAGCCATCCTTCTTTCCATTTCATTTTCCAGCCACCTGCTTTTACCTCATGTTCTCCTGGCTAACCATTTTACATTAGATGGCCAAACTATTTTTTCTAGCCATCTGTTTGGCTGGTTGGACTCTTCCTCACACTGTTTGTTGTCCCACCCATCCAAAACTATTTCTTCACCTCCATCCATCTTCTGCTTTCTTGTTTAACACACTTCTCCAAGGCCCCTCCCACACAGCTGGATAAAACCCCACATTATCTGCTTTGAATTGGAATATATGGAAGTGTGGACTCAAATAACGCAATTCAAAGCAGATATTGTGGGATTTTCTGCCTTGATGTTTTGGGACATAGGGCTGTGTGGAAGGGCCCCATATCTGCTCTCACCTTCTTGGTATGTCAGAACAGCTGTCATTCATAGGGCAGTCAGAAAAAAATACTGTCTCCTTCGGCAAGAACCAAAGGGATCATTTAGTTGTGAGCAGTCTTTTGAAGCAATGTGTTTTGTGTGTCCTTTTTCTCCCTGTCCACAGGTAGCAGCCCTCTGGACAGCCCTCGGAACTTCTCCCCAAATACACCAGCCCACTTCTCCTTTGCATCTTCTCGCAGGTAAGACCAGCCACAGGAAAATGAATATTTTGTAGACACGCTCTTGCTGATCTTGACTCGTTCAGTGTTTTGATACTAAGGCACTCCACAAAGGCTATGAGCGTCAAATATCCCATTGTAACATAGACAATTAACACTAAACTAGAATTAGAAAGAATCTACTAGTAGCCTCAGCCTTGAGCATAGAATATTTATTAAGCAATAATAAATAATGGGGGGAGAGACAAGAACATTACTCTTACATTCATTTTTTTGTAAAATTAAGATAATAAAACCAGAAGTAGACTTTGCTTCAAACCGGGAGCAGTGGGTACTGTGTCTTGCTCCAGCTAGATGTGACACGTGCATACATACAGGCCCTACCTGTCTCCGTGATCACATCTCCCCCTACGAACCAGCGCGGGCATTAAGATCTGCCAGGTTGGTGGGGTGAAGGAGAGGGCCTTCTCAGTGGTGGCTCCCCGGCTCTGGAACGCCCTTCCCAGAGAGATCAGACAAGATCCCTCACTGTCTTCCTTCCACAAGGAATTGAAAACTTGGTGGTTCCTGTCGATCTTTGACCAGGATTAGTCCTTGGCCCTCCCTTTTGACCCCAGCTCAGCACATTATCCGCTTCCTGGCCCCAAGCTCTCCTGTTGCACAAGTCTTGAATAGTACTTTATAGTTGGCCATTCCAACGTTTCTGGGTCACCATAACTGGCCCGTAAAGGGAGTTTTCTTGCTAATTTTATTTTTCATTCCTTGGATCGTATGTTGTGTATTTATGTTTACCATTTGTATTATTTTAAATGGTTGTATGGTTCTTTTTATTATGTATATTGTATTGTATTGTATTGTTTTTATCATGTTAGAAACCGTCCTGAGTCCCCTGAGGAGATAGGGCAATATATAAATAAAGTTTTATTATTATTTATTATTGAACACAAGCAGCTGGTTTCCATCACGCCAAACAACTACAAACGAAGAGATATCAATAGCTCTTATATCCACACTTTGCGCTATTTCCACATGCTCAAGTCAACGTTTTCTTCAAACAGGCAATGGTGCTATGTCTCTAAGATGAAATCCAGAATTATGTTGCAATGGTAGATCTTTGTACTATGGTATACCACTCATCTGTAGTGAGGGCTTATCTCTATCCAGCCTGGGCACTCTCTTCTAAGGGCCCTTCCAGACAGGCCCTATATCCCAGGATCTGATCCCAGGTTTTCTGTTTATCTCAGATTATCTGGCAGTGGGTACTCACATAATCCAGTTTAATGCAGAAAACCTGGGATCAGATCCTGGGATATAGGGCCTGTCTGGAAGGGCCCCAAGAAACTTCACATTACTGCAAGAGTATTTCCAGCTCCCAAATGAATATGTCCTAAGGTTCAACTCAGTTTTGCCACTTAAGGTACAGCAAGGAGTCATTTATGCAGATTAAAATCCTATTGGCTTTTTTTGCTGCCGCATGACGTTATTGGCTCTTGTTTAACTTGTTGTCCACGAGCACTCCAAGATCTTTTTCACACATACTGCTGTTGAGCCAGGCGTCCCCCATTCTGTATCTTTACATTTCACTTTTTCTGTCTAATTGGAGCATCTTGCATTTGTCCCTGTAGAACTTTGTTAGTTTTGGCCCATCTCTCTTAAGATCGCTTTGAATTCTGCTTCTGTCTTCTGGAGTATTGGCTATCCCTCCCAATTTGGTGTCGTCTACAAACTTGATGATCGTGCCTTCTAACACTTCATCTAAGTCATTAATAAAGATGTTGAACAGAACCGGGTCCAGAACGGTTCTGGACCCTCGTACTCTTCCTTCCTTTCCCCTCCTGTTCATGCAATCCCACCCCATCTGACTGTAATAAAAGTCTATTCCACTTGTAGATTTGGGAGTTGACAATTGTGGGATCATGCCATTCTTTTGTCTATTTTACCTGGCCATCGTGCCCGAATGCAACATAGAAGAACATTAGGAGCAATAGAAGAAGCTACAGCTGCTGCTCCCCACTTCCCATCTGCTCTCTGCTCTTTTTATAGTTGTGCACGTCCCACTTCTTCCTCCCACCTCCACCCCTCAAAAGCAAGGGAACAGACTGTGAAGTTCCATCTTGCCATCAACAAAGTACTACGTGAATCCACTCTGAGCTGTTTACATCTCCTTGTCCCTTGAGTTTCTGCACTGGTACCAAAAAGCATAAACCGTTTCCTACCAGGAGCGTGATCAGAAATTGCTTTATGCCAGAAAGCACTTGAAAAATCCCTTCTATTAGAAGTGTCTTTACTCGAATACAGGGCATTCGTACATGAGAAGGGATGGAATAAAAACCCACTAGGCACCTCCTATGAATGGCTTGAGCTGCTTGAGTTTAATCTGCAACTTCATTCTACATGTTTCCTAAAAGGGATAAGAGTGGAAATCTATACTGGGGAAATATTCTAGGCTAGTGGTTCTCAACCCATGGGTCCCCAGATGTTTTGGCCTTCAATTCCCAGAAATCCTAACAACTGGTAAACTGGCTGGGATTTCTGGGAGTTGTAGGCCAAAAACATCTAAGGACCCACAGGTTGAGAACCACTGTTCTAGGCAGTCTTTGGGTTTGCAAAATATCAAGGAGGTTTTCAAATTCCTCAGAATTATTCTTCAGACAACATGTAAGGTGAACTAAAGGTGTGTTTGTGTGTGTGTTGAGGGAGCACAACTGATCTGGGATCACAAAAGGCAATTTGTTGATGGCTTTTTAAGGGGATTGTTGTTTTTCTTTGACTTGCAGTAACTTGCAGATGTCATGGAAACAGGGATGGGAAACATACTGTTCACCAATTCAATTATTCTTGCTGTGCCTTCAACTCATTTCCAAATTATGGCAATCCTGAACTGAATTTATATGGGGCTGCGGTGGCACAGTGGTTAAACTGCTAAGCAGCAGAACTTGCTGACAGAAGGTTGGCTGTTTGAATACACAGGATGGGGTGAGCTGTTAGCCCCAGCTCCTGCCAACCAAGCAGTTCGAAAACATGCAAATGTGAGTAAATCAGTAGGTACTGCTTCTATGGGAAGGTAACGATACTCCACGCAATCATGACCTAGGAGGTGTCTACAGATAATGCTGGCTCTTCGTCTTAGAAATTGAGATGAGTACCACCCCCCAGAGTCAGACTCGACTAAACTTAATGTCAAGGGGAAACCTTTACCTTTACCTTTAAAGTGAATTTATTATGGACTTTTCTTTTCATGATTTGCTCAAAAATGGCTTATATTTGACCCCTTTTACACTGCCATATAAAATACAGGTTATCTGCTTTGAACTGGATTATATGGCAGTGTAGACTCATATCCCGTTCATCCAGTTCAAAACAGATAATGTGGATTATATGCTTTGATACTCTGGATTATATGGTAGCATAGAAGGGAGCCTTGCCTTCCTCTGAGGCTAAGAGGGTTTCTTCACCAAACTGGATTCAGACCATGATTTCCAGAGTTGTTGTCAAAGCATTACATCTTGCTGGCTCTCACTTAAATGTTATACAACTATTTGTTTCCACTGAGTATTGAAAAGCCAGGGCTATTTGTCAGATGCATATATACTATTTTTAAAATGCCTTGTTTCTGAATCTTCCCTGAATTTCCCCTTTGTGTGCTCCCTGACTTGGGAAAGCACATGTTGCAGATCTGTCTTTGGCTCTACCAAAGTTGAGTCTCTCCCTTTTTGAGAGCAATTTTCATCATTTCTCCCTTACCCTTGTAAGAGATGCAAAACAACACTGCAATTTCTCAAAGACATCTTCAGGCATCACAAGATCATAGCCTAAATGGCTTTGTCTAAGCTCCAAGCTATGAAAAGGAAAAATTGTAAACTGGCTTGGGTCCCTTGTTGAAAGAAATCAGAATATAAATTTAACAAATGAATAGCTAATAAAAGAATAACATTGGACTAACAGGATTGGGTGAAGCTGGTCTGTAGAGCAACTGTACCCAATGCAGTAGACGCAGTTCCAAAGAAGTTCTGGTTTCACCACTAGGGCCCCTTCTATATTACCATATAATCGAGATTATCAAAGCATATAATCCACATTATTTGCTTTAAACTGGATTATATGAGTCTGCACTACTATATAATCCAGTTCAAAGCAGATAATATGGATTTTATATGGCAGTATAGAAGGGGCCTGGGACATCTCAGAGTTGGTGGTGGCAACTCATAAAAAGAAGAGCATCTCTTTTTGGGTTGTTTACCTGTTTGATGCGCCAAGGAAAAAGACACAGTGGGCCTTGCGATAGCTCATCTGGGAAAGATGGTGTTGTCTTATGTTCCAGCTCTCTGTATAAAGTGATTCAATAAATTCCATCTGGTTCCTGAGCAGTTTCCAACTGAGATGCCTCACAGATCCAAGTCTGTTCAGGTGTATCAAAAAGAACTGTTTGTTTCAGTGTGTGTTGGTCATCTTGTTCAGCAATGGCTCCAAATACCACAGCCTGGTTGAATTGTAGTGGGCCAAGACTTACAATGTCAAAGATTAATTAATTATTCAAGACAAGACAAATCAATTGTCACTGAATCCAAATTAATTGAAACAGCCTAGCAACACTTGTCAGTGTGTTTATGGCTGTCTGTGAAATATCCAATCCAAACTGCCGTCGTGTGGTCAGTTACTTGCTCGTAGTCTGTTTTTTTGGATCCTTGTGTTTGTGATAAAGTGGCCATAACAGCCAGTTTACTGGCATTTTCACAAATAGTATGCTTGCATATCGTTTATTGTGAACTTCCAAATGTCTAAATGATTACCTGTACCTTTTCTTTTCGAAAAGGCTAGATTATGCGTGGGTTTTAAGACAGAAAAAAGGCACCCAACACAGATTGGGTGACCTCTGCAATGTAGGCCTAATCCAGCCCATAAAAGGTCATTATTTGGTCCATCAGAGATTCAAATCCCAATCAAGCTTTGCCTCTTTTGGAGCAAAAGAAGACAGAAGCTCCTAAAATCATACGCAACAAGGATAAATATTTTTGTTCCTTACAATAATAGATAAATAAAAGAAAATAATACCTTAGTACAGACATAGATAAAGGTAAAGGTTTTCCCCTGACATTAAGTCTAGTCGTGTCCGACTCTGGGGGTTGGTGCTCATCTCCATTTCTAAGCCGAGGAGCCAGCATTATCCATAGACACCTCCTAGGTCATGTGACCGGCATGACAGCATGGGAGTGCCGTTACCTTCCTCCTGGAACGGTACCTATTGATCTACTCACATTTGCATGTTTTAGAACTGCTAGGTTGGCAGAAGCTGGGGCAGACAGCGGGAGCTCATTCCCCTCCCCAGATTCTTACCACTGACCTTTTGGTCAGCAGGTTCAGCAGCTCAACGGTTTCATCTGCTGCACCACCGAAGGCTCCTACTACAGACATAACATATTTTATGGAGTTTACTGCCATCCCAAAGATGTGATTGATGGATAGACCTGTCAGCAGTTCTTTGTCAGGGCTGGTGAACTGGCATGTTTGGAAGCAATGTATATTTACTATATACAGTAGAGTCTCACTTATCCAACACTCACTTATCCAACATTCTGGATTATCCAACGCATTTTTGTAGTCAATGTTTTCAATATATCGTGATATTTTTGTGCTAATTTTGTAAATACAGTAATTACAACATAACATTACTGCATATTGAACTACCTTTTCTGTCAAATTTGTTGTATAACATGATGTTTTGGTGCTTAATTTGTAAAATCATAACCTATTTTGATGTTTAATAGGCTTTTTCTTAATCTCTCCTTATTATCCAACATATTCGCTTATCCAACGTTCTGCCGGCCTGTTTATGTTGGATAAGTGAGACTCTACTGTATATGCATGCCAAAGTCTAGAAAATTTAGTCAAGCTATCTACCTCAAAAATCTGGCTCAATTTATCCATAGGTCAATACTGTTATCATTATTCTTATCAAAATAGGAACAGTCCTCATTCGGCAAGTGTGAATGTTGCAGTTGGCCATCTTGATTAGCATTGAATAGCCTTGCAGCTTCAAAGCCTGGCTGCTTCCTGCCTGGGGGAATCTTTTGTTGGGAGGCATTATTGTTCTTGCTTTCCTCTCTAAGTCCTTGATTCCATTTAGGTTCATATTCCATCTTCTTATTTCAGGGCAGATGGACGGCGTTGGTCTTTGGCTTCCCTGCCCTCGTCCGGATATGGAACCAACACTCCCAGCTCCACTGTATCGGTAAGCGCTTCCTGCTTTGAAGAAGGCCTGCAAATGGGGAGGCAAATGTTGGCTGGGTTTTATGGGAGCTGTTAGCTCTCCTGCTACAACTATAAATTGTATGTGGAGATAGAAATTGTTGAAACTGATCTGTGAAATGCAAATACACGTGTACCCATTTCACAAAGGTTGTGTGTATTTACTGTAGTTACATTGGCCAACTAGTGATACTAGTGAGAGAGGGATGAATTCATAGATGCCACTCTGTAATCTAATACTGAAGGGGCAAGGTTGTAAAAGATGTAAAAATACTCCTCTTAATCCAAAGTCAAAAGCAGGAGGCCCCTTTTCTGTGAAGAGGGCGAGGAAAAACACCACAAAAGTTGGATCTTCAAACTGCAAAAAAACTATTTATTGCGTGGCCATAGCAATGAGACAAAAATATGCATACATGCAATCAAAGGATTTGTCCGAATTTCCAAAATGGTTGCAAGGGTTTATCACCTCCACAGAAATTAGCAAGCATATCCTTATTGGCTTACAAAAATCATTTACCCCATTTGTCTAATGTTGTCTACGTCACAAGCATCTTAACCATCATGCAATCCTATTGGTTTTCTATGCTGTAACAACATGTAATTCTTTAGACAATGGTGTTTTCATGTTATTGACCCTGACTTGTTGCAAGTATAAGCTCGAAATCGTATGGGAACCGGTTCTGACTTGATGTATTGTTATTATTTGAAAGTAACTTCTTTTCTCTGGAACAACTCTTTTTCCCAAACATCAGCATTTTCTCTCAAGTGCAGGCCTTCCTCAAACATAAGAGTACAAAGTCCAACAAATTCCTCACTTGCCTTGCAGATAATTTTATGGTCCAGAAGGTAGAAGAGGCAACAAGGGGATCAGCAACTCTTGATCTAATCTTAACAAATGTGGAAGACCTGATCAATACAGTTGAAGTGGTTGGATCCTTAGGGGCAAGTGACCATGTGCTCCTGCAGTTTGCAATACAAAGGAATGCTGAAACTAAGACAAGTCAAACACGCATTCTGGACTTTAAGAGAGCTGACTTCCAAAAAATGAAGGAATTACTGAGCAGCATTCCATGGACGCCGATATTAAAAAACAAGGGAGTTAAGGATGGATGGGAGTTTTTCAAAAGTGAAATACTCAAGGCGCAAATGCAAACAGTGCCAACAAAGAAAAAAAATAAGACAAGTGCAAAGAAGCCAGAATGGATGTCCAAAGAACTTCTAACTGAGCTAAAGCTCAAAAGTGACATGCACAAGAAGTGGAAAAGGGGAGAAATCACCAAAGAAGAATTCAAACGTATAGCCAACACCTGTAGGGAAAAGGTTCGCAAGGCTAAAGCGCAAAATGAGCTCAGGCTTGCCAGGGACATAAAAAACAACAAAAAAGGCTTTTTTGCTTACGTTGGTAGAAAAAGGAAGAAAAAGGAGGTGATAGGGCCATTGCAAGGAGAAGATGGGGTGATGGCGACAGGGGACAGGGAAAAGGCAGAACTACTTAATGCCTTCTTTGCCTCGGTCTTCTCAGAAAAAGAAAGCCATCTTCAACCTCAGCAACACGGAATGGACGAAGGATTGGGGGAAATCCAACCCCAAATAGGGAAACAAGTTGTCCAGGAACACTTGGCCTCTCTAAACGAATTCAAGTCCCCAGGGCCAGATCAGCTACACCCAAGAGTACTGAAGGAACTAGCGGAAGTTATTTCAGAACCACTGGCAATTATCTTCGAGAGTTCTTGGAGAACAGGAGAAGTCCCAGCAGATTGGAGGAGGGCGAATGTGGTCCCTATCTTCAAGAAAGGAAAAAAGAACGACCCAAACAATTACCGTCCAGTCAGCCTCACATCAATACCAGGCAAAATTCTGGAAAAGATCATTAAGGAAGTGGTCTGCGAACACTTAGAAACAAATGCGGTCATTGCTAATAGTCAACACGGATTTACCAAAAACAAGTCATGCCAGACTAATCTGATCTCTTTTTTCGATAGAGTTACGGGTTGGGTCGATACAGGGAATGCTGTGGATGTAGCGTACCTGGATTTCAGTAAGGCCTTCGACAAAGTCCCCCACGACCTTCTGGCAAACAAACTAGTAAAATGTGGGCTAGACAAAACTACGGTTAGGTGGATCTGTAATTGGCTAAGCGAACGAACCCAAAGGGTGCTCACCAATGCGTCGTCTTCATCATGGAAAGAAGTGACAAGTGGAGTGCCGCAGGGCTCCGTCCTGGGCCCGGTTCTGTTCAACATCTTTATTAACGACTTAGACGAAGGGTTAGAAGGCACGATCATCAAGTTTGCAGACGACACAAAACTGGGAGGGATAGCTAACACTCCAGAAGACAGGAGCAGAATTCAAAACGATCTTGACAGACTAGAGAGATGGGCCAAAACTAACAAAATGAAGTTCAACAGGGACAAATGCAAGATACTTCACTTCGGCAGAAAAAATGGAAATCAAAGATACAGAATGGGGGACGCCTGGCTTGACAGCAGTGTGTGCGAAAAAGACCTTGGAGTCCTCGTGGACAACAAGTTAAACATGAGCCAACAATGTGATGCGGCTGCTAAAAAAGCCAATGGGATTCTGGCCTGCATCAATAGGGGAATAGCGTCTAGATCCAGGGAAGTTATGCTCCCCCTCTATTCTGCCTTGGTCAGACCACACCGGGAATACTGCGTCCAATTCTGGGCACCACAGTTGAAGGGAGATGTTGACAAGCTGGAAAGCGTCCAGAGGAGGGCGACTAAAATGATTAAGGGTCTGGAGAACAAGCCCTATGAGGAGCGGCTTAAAGAGCTGGGCATGTTTAGCCTGCAGAAGAGAAGGCTGAGAGGAGACATGATAGCCATGTACAAATATGTGAAGGGAAGTCATAGGGAAGAGGGAGCAAGCTTGTTTTCTGCTGCCCTCCAGACTAGGACACGGAACAATGGCTTCAAACTACAGGAAAGGAGATTCCACCTGAACATCAGGAAGAACTTCCACACTGTGAGAGCTGTTCGACAGTGGAACTCTCTCCCCCGGACTGTGGTGGAGGCTCCTTCTTTGGAAGCTTTTAAGCAGAGGCTGGATGGCCATCTGTCGGGGGTGCTTTGAATGCGATTTCCTGCTTCTTAGCAGGGGGTTGGACTAGATGGCCCATGTGGTCTCTTCCAACTCTACTATTCTATGATTCTATGATTCTATTATTCTAAGCCTTTTGCAACTTAGGTCAATCAAAACATATGGGACTTATAGTCATTACAAGTATCTTTGAAAATTCTTTTTAAACCCACGTCTCCCTCAATACCCTGATGCAGCCCTGGAGGAAGAGTATATCAAAATAGTTTGCTGCCAGACAAATTGGCCTTTCCTTCTTTGTTCCAGGTGCCAAGATTATTATTTTTGTATTGACCTCAAGATCACATCTTCCACTGCATGGCTGTGCCTTCCAACAAATGAAGGTGCTGAAGAGCTCAGGAGGAACAAATGCAGGGGAGGGTTCTGCTTCCACCAATTGCCTCCCTTTGCATATTGGTAGGGACTGCCCTGGAGTTTACACAATGTTAGGGACTGTGTGTCAAAAGGCGAGATGATGCATTAGAGCAGTGGTTCCCAACCTTTGGTCCTCTAGTTGTTTTAGACTTCAACTCCCAGAAATCCCATCTAGTTTACCAGCTGTTAGGAATTGTGGGAGATGAAGTCCAGAAGCCCTGCATTAGAGGAAGCAGAATTTGTGATCATTCCTACACACTTTTGTTGGGTTGTCTATAGTGTCCTATGTATAATCAGCCCTCCACAATCCCTGGGATCAGAGGAGCAGGCCCCCTGTGAAAATGGGAACACCATGAGTTAGAAACACTTAAAAAACTTGAGAGAAGACATATTTAGGGATCTCTGTTCCTTCAGAACAACATTATAGCCAACTTTTGGCAGAACTTGACAATAGAATTATGCTGGAAGACCTAAAGCAGTGGTTCTTAACCCGGGGTCCCAGATATTTTTGGCCTTCAACTCCAAATCCTAACAGCTGGTAAACTGGCTGGGATTTCTGGGAGTTGTAGGCCAAAAACATCTGGGGATCTCAGGTTGAGAACCACTGACGTAAAGATTCTTAGAAAAAAATACCTCTTTAAGAATATCATCCTCCGGCACAACTTTGTGATCAACGTCTACCAAAAGTTTTCCATAGGATCATACTGGAGGACCCTACAGATGTTATGGTTGAGCCTTATGGCTCCGATACTGGGAGACGTGGTCGTAAGACTCCTCGGGAGTCAGATACTCTCGAGGAGCGAGAAAGGAAGCGGCTGCGGGACTTATTTGCAGAACCATCTGACGAGGATTCCTTTGAGGGTTTTACTGAGAGAATGGAGGAAGAGATGGTTAGCTCAGAGGAGGATGACATGGAATGGACTCGTGTGAGGGAGGATTTGGGTGCCATTGGCAATGATAGTATGGAAGGCGATTGGGAACCTTCAGGATTAGACCCGTGGACAAGCTGGAGGGATGGGACGGGATCCACAGCTGGGGATGCTGTGGGGCGTAGTCAAAGGTGTTTCAGTTCTGATGAGGAAAGTGATGAGGAAACACCTGGAATTGGGGTAACAGCTGATAGTGATGAGGAGCTGTAAACTGGCATAAAATGGGGTTTGGAAGCAATGGCTAATTGCGTTGGGCAAGGTAATCTGGACGAACGCTTGGGCTCTGTGTGGGAAATTCCTGAAGACGGGTGTGATTCGTTTGCTGACTACCTTGGACCTCCGTCGTCTTCTTGACGGACGCCATCTGTTTATTCTGGACTGACTGACTGACTGACTACGGCCTCGGACTCTCCTTCCTGTGATTATCGTTGGACCTGGTGAACTACAAACGTCTGTACCTGCCTTACGACCTTCGGACCGGATTGGAACTTCGCTGACCGCTTCTGCCCTTGAATGCTGCGTTTGTATCTGGAAATTGCTTGCTGTGTGGAGGAGTAACCTCTTAGTTACTCAAACATAGCTTTTGGCAGCAGAGAAGCTTCTGCTGCCAGTTTTTTGTATTCCTTTGAATCTTTTGTTCACCAGCTTTTGTTTGTTTTAGTCCCAGGCTGAAGTAAGCTTTTTTGGTTTGACCCGGATTAAACTCCGGTTTAATCCGGTTTATCTTTTGAACGTTTTCCTTGTGTCTTTTTACTTTTAAGGCCAATGTTTGCCTAGCCCTTGTCTTTTACGGGCATTTTTGGTTCTGTAACTCCAATAAACTTTGTTATATCTTATCTTGTGGCGTTCTGTCCTTGACAACAGATTCCTAAGAGACTGTGTTAAATCCACCAAAGGTACAGAGGGTTGACTGTACCTGGTAAAGCTCTCCTGTAGGAAACTAAGAGGTATATATGGGATTCGTTTTATTAAATGACATGGAGATAGCTTAGTTCCAGGGAACATGAAGAGACCATGCTCAGTGACAGAGCACATCCATGCATGTAGAAGGTACCAGAGCAGAGCCTTTTGGTTTCAGGTAGGACTTTGGAAAGAACTCCAGTGTGAAATTGTCATGGATTTGCTACCAGGTTGTGGCCTCTCTTCCCACAAATGCTCTAAGTTTGTATAGAAGCTGGACTCTGTTCATGATGGAGAGAGCGGCTTGACCACCACTGTGGCAATAGAGCCATTGAAATCTCCTGTCTGATATGCTGATGAGCTCCTTGACAGTTAGTGCAAACAATTCTCAACTAGGAGAACCATCAGTCTTGCCTATAATTCATCCACATAGTGGGTGGTTGACTTTCACAGAGCACTATATTTCATTGGCAGTATTATTATTATTTTTATGATGCACGTGTACATGTTTTGAAAGGCCATTTACTACAAGTATATCCTCAGGGTAGCGCAATAATTCCATCGAGTTGAAAGGCCAATATATCCTAAAATCTTGACCTTGGAAGGTTGGAGGCATTGGTTAGCACTTAGATAGGAGATTGCCAGCAAATGCCATCTGTTGTCAGGTATATTACAGAAGAAGGAACCACCTCTCAATATTCGTTGCTTAAGAAAACTCTATGAAATCAACAGGTGACTGGAAGGCACACATAAACAGGGTTGACTAACCACTCAAAATAGCTGAGATGGCCTTCTCGGTGATGGCCCCCCAGCTCTGAAACTCTCCCCCCAGGGAGATTAGATTAGCCCCCATTCTGTCTACTTTCCGTAAAGACTTGAAAACTTGAATGTTCCAATGTGACTTTGAATAATGGTTTAGCTCACGATCATGGCTGCCCAGCTCTAATTTAATGTTTTTTCCAGCACTTTATTTCCAGCCCCAGCCCTATTGCTCTGCATTTTGCACAAGCCTTTCCTTTCCCTCTCATATCTGAACATGCCCACTTTTTCCAGTTACTGCTTGTGATGTTGATTGATGTATTTTTATGATGTTTTTATTCTCCGGTTTTAATTGTTTTAATTACATTGTTTATTTGTTATATGTTTTTAATCATGTAACTTTGATTTCCTTGTTTATGCTGGGCCCATGTAAGCTGCCTCGAGTCCCTTCAGGGAGATAGTGGTGGGTTGTACAAATAAAATTATTACTACTACTACTACTACTACTACTACTACCTGTGCTGTTCTCTTGGGTCTGCTGTATCCTAGCATCTGCTAAAGGTACTGGACCAATTCTGCCCTTTCTCTTCCATACAGTCATCCTGCTCCTCCCAAGAGCGCCTTCACCAGCTGCCTTATCAGCCCACTGTGGATGAGCTGCACTTCCTTTCCAAGCATTTTGGCAGCACTGAAAGCATCACTGATGATGATGGCGGGCGGCGGTCTCCCGCAGTCCGGCCCCGGTCCCGGAGCCTCAGGTAGGAATGGGATTGGCAAGGGAACCCCCAAACAACAGCATCCCATTATAACTTTTGTGAGGTCGATATATTTAGCCTCGATAACAAACAAAAAACATGGAAACACCCATCAGTGAAGTTGTTGATGAGACCCACACTAGTTTGCCCCAGACTGGTGCATTCTGAAGGATGATGGATCTTAAAACTACAAGAAATACTGAAGCATAATTTTGCAAATACTGTAGAGCTGTTATCTGTGGCTTTAAGCTACATATACTACAACTGTGTTGGACTACCCATTGTTACTGGTATAAGTGACCTAGGGCCCATTCAGACAGTACCTTTATCCCAGGAGCTCCCGCAGCCATCAGGAGGGTGGCCAGATGCCATTTCCTGTAAACCCGGAAGCAATTGCTACAAAAGGCAACAAAGTGAGATTTCCAGGTACAGAAATATTGCAGTTTTTAGCCGAATATCCAGATCTTCGCTTGTGTGTATGTCCCTGCAATCGGAAATCACTGAATTTTTTATCTGGGTTTGTTCCCGGGTTTTAGATGTTTATTCCTGATTGGTCAGTTCCTAAAAAGAAGGTGACACTTGAGTAGAAGGCAAAATTTTTGTCCTGGGAAGAGGAACTTTGTTCTTCACCTGTTTAATGAAGTTTGTGGCAGAAAAATGAAGTTCCTGGGGTGCTTTCACATTAAGTAGTACACAATGACACAGGAACAGACACTTTCAAACCAGGAACAGAATGTCATCATTACTGTAATTTGTCAGACCTTATTGTATGGCCATCTGTGCAGACAGGTTTCATGGTGTACTTGTGCCAGGGAACAACAGGATGATGTTGCTGGGTTATACATGTCAGTTCCTCATTGGGTGTATGCTGACAACATGGGTACAGTTTGATAAATGGCAAAAACTTACTACTGGCAGTTGGGACATGGATGTGCTGGAGAGGAATGTGAATACTTAACAGCCAAGGCCATGCAGATGGCTAATAGTCATATATAACCCAGGAACAGCACCCGATTGTTCCATGCCACAAGTACACAACCAAATCAGTCTGGAGAGATGGCCAGGCAGCCAGGCTCTAAAATTACATAGTTCTGTTCCTGGCTTGAAAGTGTGTGTTCCTGTTTCATTGTGCAGTGCTGACTTCTGCAGAAGTGGTCCTACCCCATTAGGTTTGTTTGTATGGCAGATACTTCATTAAACGTCTGGAGGGCATAGTTGTTCTGGCCACAATAAAGAACGGGACTTTTGCAGAGATCCGCATATCCGTACATCCACATTTTGGGGCTTAAAAAAAAAAAGCTGCCGAGGTTTCCGGCAGAGGTTCTGCGTTGGCCATCTTGGGAGCCTCTAAATCTCAGAACAAAGCAGCAAGTCTGGACAACGGAGGCAGAAATCCCAGGACTAACAGGCCTGTATGTGGACCTCTTCTGAAGTATTGGGATTTTTTGCCCTGTTTAAAACCTGTGATTGAATGCTGTCTGGAAGCGCCCCTAGAATGCTGGATTAAACAAAAATTTGGCTGGGACAGTTCCTGTTAGTCCTCTTTGGTTCCACTTTTTCAGCTGTTTTTAAAATGTCTTTTTTCTCTCCCTCGTTGTGCTCAGCTCACTGCAATTGCTGTTAATTACGTGCAAAACTAGTTTGCACTTTATAAACTCAGCCAGGGGAGAATAGAGGAGGAGGTGGAATCTTGCCCTTCCCAGCAGGCTTAGGCAAGAGCAAAATGCTGCAGCTTGTCCTAGCGCAGTGGTTCCCAACCTTTGGGCATCCAGATGTTTTGGACTTCAGCTCTCACAGTTCCTAACAGCTGGTAAGCTGGGTGGGATTGCTGGGAGTTGAAGTCCAAAACACCTGGAGGTCCAAATGTTGGGAACCACTGTCCTAGCTTGTATAGTCTTCCTTATAAAAAAGCCTTTGCCATCTTGATCACACTTTTTGTTGCTAGTCCATATGTGTCCCTAGTGGGAAATATTGGAGGGTGTATGTTTGCCTATCAATGCCACACACACTTAATATAGAGCAAGTCCTTCTGTGGTTTAATTCTGAGTACAGTAGAGTCTCGCTTATCCAACATAAACAGGCCAGCAGAACGTTGGATAAGCGAAAATGTTGGATAATAAGGAGGAATTAAGGACATACTTATTAAACGTCAAATTATGTTATGATTTTACAAATTAGACACCAAAACATCATGTTTTATAACAAATCGACAGAAAAAGGAGTTCAATACACTGTAACATTATGTAGTAATTACTGTATTTACGAATTTAGCACCAAAACATCACAATGTATTGAAAACATGGACTACAAAAACATTGGCTACTAACAAATTGACTACAAATAAAGATAGAATTGCATAAAATGAACGTATTGTAACAACATTGTCGGAAATTAAATCCGTAAAAAGTTCAGTCCTTGCTGCCTAGAGAAACAACTGTGGATCCGAGGGGGAAGCAGACTACGTTGGATAATCCAGAACATTGGATAAGCGACATTGGATAAGTGAGACTCTACTGTAGATATTCCTTTGTTTGCATCCCACTTTTTTGTCTCCTAAGAAACAAAGAGCCAATTGCTAATGTCACTCTTATATACTTTCCAGAATTGCAACATGTTATCATATTGTGTCCTTCTATTATCCGTATGCATTTTTAATCCTTAATGGCTAAACTTCCAGAATGGATTGTGCTAGTGAGTGTCCTGTTCTCGGAGTTTAACCTTGATTAAAGGTGCAAGTAATAATAGAAGTACAGTAGAGTCTCACTTATCCAACACTCGCTTATCCGATGTTCTGGATTATCCAACGCATTTTTGTAGTCAATGTTTTCAGTATATCGTGATATTTTGGTGCTAAATTTGTAAATACAGTAATTACTACATAGAATTACTGCGCATTGAACTACTTTTTCTGTCAAATTTGTTGCATAACATGATGTTTGGTGCTTAATTTGTAAAATCATAACCTAATTTGATGTTTAATAGGCTTTTCCTTAATCCCTCCTTATTATCCAACATATTTGCTTATGCAACATTCTGCCAGCCCGTTTATGTTGGATAAGTAAGACTCTACTGTAATACAAAGTAATATGAAAATACTTGTTACTGCCTTCTACCTCCAGTACAAGAAGGGCCTGTGTTGTTCCAGCCTGCTGCTCGCTGTCTGTCTTTATTTTTCCGAAGTCTCGTTTTGTCCATCCAATATAAAAATGGAAGGGTTTACATGGCATGTGGTCCATTTTGCTTGCTAGAACTCACAGTTCTTGACTGGTGCTACACTTATGAAATAGGCACACAAAAATCCATCCCTGACTTTTCTCCTCCAAGTGTCTTCAGTTTGAGCAGCCTAATTACAAAAGACATGGGAGCCTTTTTGTTTTTCTCTTGTCATTGTGAAACACTTGGGAATGTGGCAGACTTTCCAATCTATTGCAAATCCCCAGAGATCTCTCTGGGGATCTTGCTTATCTTCTGTCTACCTTTTCCTATAAACTTTATCACTGCCCTGGCAAGAAAAGAATAAAGATTAAATCGTCATCGAGAATTTGGGAAGATGTGAATGGCATAAAAGAACTTCTCATCAGCAGCTCATTTATCCCTTTCCTTTATGCAGCCCGGGCCGGTCTCCTTCTTCCCATGACAATGAGATAGTAATGATGAACCATGTTTACAAAGAACGATTCCCCAAGGTAAGGACTGAAGATCTCACATGTATCAAAGATCATTCTCTGGAGGCACTTTATTTGGAAGCCAGAAAAACAGCCAAGAACACTGCTAGAAGCTAAGGGATTCATTTCACCAAACCATTCTTATTGGCAAGAGAAAGAGATGAATACTTTTGTGGGCCCTTCCACACCGAATATTAAGGCAGAAAATCCCACAATATCTGCTTTGAACTGGAATCGCATTTAGAAAATGCCAGTATTGAGTTTTTTGCCTTAAAATTGGAATTCTCTTGCTCTGAGTTTTTTATTATGTCACTTATTCCCATTAGTATTTCATTATTTATACACACTTGAACAGAATAAAGGGAAGGGTAGGGTCGGGAATCAAGGCTGGACCTAGAACCAAGTAGATTCACTTATAGACAAAAATAATAATCATCATAATCATAACAATGACAACACTATGTAACAAAATTTGAAAAAAAAATCTATTCCTGGTTTGAAAGTGGTGTTACCCCTGTTCAATTGTACGGTACTTGCTTTGAAAGTAGTTGTTATATTCCAAAAACGTTGTTTTTGTGGCTGCCACAAACTATGTTGAATTGAGAAAACTATAACAAACTGCTGCAGGATGTCCCGCACAATCTAAGGTTTTGCAGTTTAATAAACCTTTTCCATATTTTTATGATAGAACCAATTGGAAAATGACATTTATAACCCAGGAACAGAAACTGTGTTATTTATTATTTATTTATTTGCTATATTTATAGCCCGCTTTCCCTCACCCTGAAAGGGACTCAAAGCGGCACACAGTATAGCAAAATTCAATGCCACATATGTAAACATGTAAAATGCAATATATCATATACAAAAATCAAATCAAATATATAAATACTATAAACTGTTAAAAGCCATAAAACCAACTATGTGTTATATAGTGTAATTTTATCATCTGCTTCTCCTTGAGGCTTGAGATGGGGTACAACAGGGTTATAAAAGAGAGATATGCCCTTGTTAGTTATATAAATAGCCATGATGATGAATAAGCAGATTTTATTGCTTGTGATACTGGAAAACAAAGAAGGTCCTATGAAGCTGGATGTGAAAAATGGCAATAGAGAGAAAAAAGTGACAGACAAACAGATATCCTTGATTTATTGTTGATTGAGGGTCCGCAGTGATTTCCCAAACAATTTGCTTAAATAGAAAGACAAGGAAAGTGTTCTCAAGACCTAGAACCTAACTATGCAGAGAATGCAATAAATCAGCTTGCAGGTGTATGATAGGAAGCCAGGAGTACGAAAGGACAATGATTTAGGATTTAGCCTGAATTTATTAATTTTTTTGATGAAAGAGACGCTGGGTTGCTGTCAGTTTTCCGGGCTGTATGGCCATGTTCCAGAAGCATTCTCTCCTGACGTTCCGCCCACATCTATGGCAGGCATCCTCAGAGGTTGTGAGGTCTCTGTTTCTTACCTCCACAGGCCACGGCGCAAATGGAAGAGAAGCTGAAGGATTTCATCAGGAGCTATGAACCAGACAGCGTGTTGCCTTTGGCCGATGGGGCACTGAGTTTCATCCACCACCAGGTCATTGAGTTGGCCCGAGACTGTTTAACCAAGTCCCAGGATGGCCTCATCACCACTGTTTACTTCTACGAGTTGCAAGAAAACATGGAGAAGCTGCTGAAAGACGTGAGCAGCACCTTTGTCAATGGAGGGTGTTCAGGAGGGATGTACACAGAAAGCGGAAAGTGTAGGAGCCAGTGGAGAAATTGAGGCAGTAGTGTACAGAACGTGGGTTGACGTTTGTAGGGGAAACTGGACTTAAGAGTAAGTGATGGGAAACTGAGAAAGGGAACCATGGGAGTCCAGAGAGTTTGAGCGATGTAATAATACGACCCAGAAAGACGTGGGGCTATAAGGGCATTCCAATGGAGGGGTCACAGGCTAATTCACAGGGCCCAGGCTGTGGCGCAGGCGGGAGAGCAAGCCAGCTGCAACTAGCTGCAATGAATCACTCTGACCAGGAGGTCATGAGTTCGAGGCCCGCTCAGAGCCTATGTTTGTCTTGTCTTTGTTCTATGTTAAAAGGCATTGAATGTTTGCCTATATGTGTAATGTGATCCACCCTGAGTCCCCTTCGGGGTGAGAAGGGCGGAATATAAATGCTGTAAATAAATAAATAAATAATTCTTCTGTTCATGACTGACTTCTCCATTTTGTTTGTAGGCCTATGAACGCTCAGAGAGTGAGGAGGTGACATTTGTCACTCAACTAGTGAAGAAGCTGCTGATCATCATCTCACGTCCAGCCCGCTTACTGGAGTGCCTGGTAAGGTCCTGAGGAATGCATGCATGTAGAAATGTGCATAAGTGTATGAATTGGCAAATGGACTCACAGATATGTGGCCCTGTTTGCATCCTGATGTTTTTTTACAAAATCATATCAAGTTTGCTTTAAGCATATATTCATCATTATGCAATAATTTCATACATGATTTTTTATCAGCATATTAATTGATGGATAGGGTAACGGCAGAATGGCTGTGGGAGGGGGGAAAGCAGAGATTACCCATCTGTTATTCTCAGTAGCTGAAATACAAGGGTTATTCAGAAAGTAGATTACGTTTTGGAATTAAAAATGAACAAAGTATAGGAGAAAACATTTACCATATGCAGTTGAAAGCCACACCCAAATACCACTTCTCAACATAGTCGCCATTCAAATCTAGACACTTATCATAGCGATGAATGAGCTTGTCAACTCCTCCCCCACAAAACTCTGCCGCTTGCGTCCTCAACACAGCGTTTTGGCAACGATGCGCAGCTGCGGAAAGGGGTGACCGGCTGGTTGAGGATGCAAGCGGCAGAGTTTTGTGGGGAAGGAGTTGCCAAGCTCATTCATCACTATGATAAGTGCCTAGATTTGAATGGCGACTATGTTGAGAAGTGGTATTTGGGTGTGGCTTTCAACTGCGTATGGTAAATGTTTTCTCTTATACTTAGTTTATTTTTAATTCCAAAACGTAATCTACTTTCTGGATAACCCTCATATACTCAGAAATGAGATTAACATTTGAGGCATTAAAATGTGTGTTGGCCAGTGTTATCAGGACTTATGTGACCCATGGCTGATACTAAGCCTGTTTTCATCAGTTAACATATGTGGGGATATTTGGATGCTAATTCAGAGCACCTCATGCTGAATAACTACTATCAGAGCCCCTTCTTAGGAACTAAAGAAAAAGATTTCTAAGCCAGAAGATTTTCACAAAATGGCACAAACAAAAGAATTACAGCTTCTCCAACAGGCAGAAGAGATGAGGACTGGCACTGTGATATTGTTCTCAACAACGGTCCTGATATGACATCCTCTGCTTCCAGGGTGGTAATCATACAGCCCTACATGGGGGGTGCTGTTGTTCCATCGTCAGTGCTGAGGAGCTTTCCTCTTAAGGACTCCTTTATTACCTCCCTGCTAAAAGCAGTACCTATTTATCTACTCGCATTTCTGCTTTAGACCCGCTAGATGGGCAGGTGAGCTGATAGCGAATGCTCACCCTGACCCAGGGTCGAACTGCTGATCTTTATGACGCACAGGATTTTTCTGGAGCACAGCGGTTTAGCCTGCTGTGCTAAACCTGGCCCCTGCATTCCTTTTGCCTGGCTCTTGCTTGACATAATGCCAAGGTGTTGTTGTGTAGGGGAAAACTGGAGAAGGATGCTGGACCTTTAATCATTTTGCAGACTTCAACCAGTATTGCATGTTTGTCAACTGTCCCAGAAGCAACACTTCTTCTACAGCAAAGTTTCTTTAAAAACTGTGTCACAACCCCATTTGGGGTCCCCTCACTGAATGTTGAGTTTGTGACAAATTTGAGCAGCTTGCCACCTAGTGTCTGTTTTTGGCATTTACAAAAATCCAAGAGGAAAAAGGAGCACCAACAGAGTCTACTCTGCCACTGAAGGCTGCAAACCAAGTAGGCCAGCATGTCATGAAAAATGTTGAAAATGCTCTGCATCCTGCAATTGTCAAGATTTAATCCTTTATGGAAAAACAAACAAGCATGCCCATCTCATTAGTATGGCTTTCATTTTCAATAAGTGCTAAAATTATAGGCATATCAAAGAAGGGTTTAAAAATAAATTATTAGATAATTTATTACACTATGTAACAAAAATTGATTTTGTTTCTGTTCCTGGTTTGAAAGCGTTATTTCTGTTTAACTGTGCAGTACTTACTTTGAAAGTACAGTAGAGTCTCACTTATCCAAGCCTCATCCAAGCCTCTGGATTATCCAAGCCATTTTTGTAGTCAATGTTTTCAATATATTGTGATATTTTGGTGCTAAATTTGTAAATACAGTAATTACTAGATAGCATTACTGCACATGGAACTACTTTTTCTGTCAAATTTGTTGTATAACATGATGTTTTGGTGCTTAATTTGTAAAATCATAACCGAATTTGATGTTTAATAGGCTTTCCTTAAGCTCTCCTTATTATCCAAGATATTCGCTTATCCAAACTTCTGCCGGCCCGTTTAGCTTGGATAAGTAGTTGTTATACTCCAGAAATGTTGTTTTTGTGTCTGCCACAAACTATTTTTTAATCATTTGAGACTTGATGAGATATTCATTGAAAAGCTATAGCAAAATGTACTCCAGGATGTCCCACAAAAACAAAGCTTTTGTAATTGAATAAACTCGTTCCATGTTTTTCTTATGATAGAACCAATTAGGAAATGACTTTTATAACCCAAGAGCAAGACTGGTTATAAAATAACCAGTTATTTTATAACTGATAATACTATGTTACATAGTATTATCAGTAAATGTTTGTTTTCTATACCCATCTGATATACCTATATTCCCGTAGAAATTTCCCCGGCAAAAAGGAGTTCACAATTAGAAAAAGGTTTGAGAAACCATTAAAGATACAGGAGCCCCCTCCAGTTTTTCCTCCGGCAAAATTATTCCAGGCTGACACTCCAGCAGTGGAATTTTCTCTGATCCGAATGGAGCTTTGGCCCAGATTAAGTGTTTCTGCCTGTCTCCCTGTCTTCTTTGCCATCCATCCGGAGTTCACAGGTGCATCACCCGCTTTCCTCCACCTGTTCCAAGCTACCTTTTTTTTTGGAAGATACCTGTTGTTTCCCTGGCAACACACCAGCCAATTGCAAGGCAGCGCTTCCTCTACCTGGCCGCCTGCCATCTGGCTTGACATGGAGGAGGCTGCCTTTGCATCGCATTGGCCAGATTAATGCGGTATTTGTGGCTGGAAATGCAAGGATGGCTGGAGAGGAAAAGATGAGAACTGCAAGAAAGCAGCAGCATAGGAATGTGAGGAGCAAAAATAAACGAGTTTAAAGAAGAAGAAAAATATGCCTTTCAAAAATGTAGTTGAAAAATAAGAAGAACTTGCCAAAATAATTTGCACTGTTTACTTAACTATCAGTGTTGGGAGTCACGGTGGTGCAATAGGTTAAATTCTTGTGCTGGCTGAACTGCTGACCTGAAGACCTGAAGGTTGGTGGTTCAAATTTGTGAAACAGGGTGAGCTCCCATCTGTCAGCCCCAGCTTCCCATGCAGGGACATGGGAGAAGCCTCCCACAGGATGGTAACATATCCGGGCGTCCCCTGGGCAATGTGTTTGTAGATGGTCAATTCTCTCAAACCAGAAGTGACATGCAGTATATTCTCAATTTGCTTATGTCACAATAAAAAGAGTTGGTTTAATAATAATAATAATAATAATAATAATAAACAAAGTATGAATTGTCGATGTTGCAATCCTAGATGACAGCAGGATTGAGGAGAAACAATTAGAAAAACTGGCACGATATGAGGATTTAAAGATTGAATTGCAAAGACTGTGGCACAAGCCAGTCAGGGTGGTCCCAGTGGTGATCGGCACACTGGGTGCAGTGCCTAAAGACCTTGGCCTGCACTTGAACACCTTACTGGGATCTGCATGCATTATTCGCCGATACATCACACAGTCCTAGACACTTGGGAAGTGTCCAGTGTGTGATCCAATACAACAGCCAGCAGAGTGTCTGCTGTGGACTCATCTTGTTGTGTTTCAAATAATGATGATGATGATGATGATGATGATGATGATGCTCAATGCCACAGAATTATGGGAGTTGTCATTTTGCAAGGTCTTTGGCCTTCTTGGTCAAAGAGTGCTGTTGTGTCACTGAATTACATATCCTAAAATAGCATTGAGCCATGGCCGTTAAAATATTGTCACTGCATTGCATCTACAGTGTAGACACAGCCTGATTTCCTCATTCTGTAACTTGGTAAATGTGTATTATTCCTCAGAAGCATTGTGGACCTTCAAAGCTTTATCTGTAGCCTATGCAAAACCATTGTGTTATTTATTTATTTATCATGTCAGAAACGAATTGAGAATACAGTTATATTGTATTTAAAAACCACAAACGAAGTTTAAAACTTGGCACTATACTAAATTTCCTTTGACCAGAAGCTGGCCACTTGTCGCTGTGAGAAGGTCCTCCATTGTTCATGTGGCAGGGCTCAGACCACATTGCAGTAAGTGGTCTGTGGTGGTTCTTCTCCACACTCGCATGTTTTGGATTCCACTTTGTAGTTCCTTTCTTAAGGTTACCTCTTTATCTTGTGCTGCCAGAATGCAGTCTGTTCAGCACCTTCCAAGTCTTCTTTGTGCCCAGGAGGGAGTCTCTCATCCAGTATCAGTCACAGATTGAGGTTCTGGGTTTTAACCTGCCACTTTTGGACTCTCGCTTACTGAGGTGTTCCTGCTAGTATCTCTGTCAGTCTTAGAAAGCTATTTCTTGAATTAAAGCATTGGCTTGCTGGCTGATATCCGAACAGAGGATGGGCTGGAGATGTCAATGCCTTTGACCATTTTTACTGGCTTCTGCTTCCCAACAGATATCAGTGGTGCAATACTGGCTAAACAGTATCATTTCTCCAATGGCGTGGGGCGTAGACATCCTGTCATAATGCGGCATGTCTCACTAAGAGCCACATCTAGTGTTTTAACGTGGTGAGATGTATTCCACACTGGGCATGCATATTCAGCAGAAGAGTATCAAAGCACAAGGGCAGATGTTTTCACTATATCTGGTTGTGATCCCCAGGTTGTGCCAGTCAGCTTTCATATGTGATTATTTCTAGCAACCACTTTTTGCTTGATATTCAAGCAGTGCTTCTTGTAAGTCAGAACATGATCCAGAGTAATTCCCAGATGTGCTGCAATGCTTCAGTGGGATTTCTTCCCAGGTAATCCTCAGAGGTTGAGATGGTTGTCTGTTCTTAAAGTGGAAAGCACACACTTGCATTTTAGATGGATTAGGAATCAACAGATTTTCCCTATACAGTGTTCTCTCACTTATCGCTGGGGTTAGGTTCCAGGACCACCCACAATAAGTGAAAATCCGCGAAGTAGGGACACTATATTTATTTTAATATTTATACATTATTTTAGTAGTTATACATTATTTTAACTCTTTATCAACAAATTGTGTGTTGATAAATCGCCTCCTTCTCCTCCCGTTGCCGCTTGGGCTCTTTTTCTCTCCCTTTGGCTTATCTTTCCTCCCTCCCTTAGGCTGTAAATTGTAATTTTTATGACTTATAATAGTCTTTTAGAATTTATTGAAAAACAGCAAATCTGCGAAAAGTGAACCACGAAGTAGTGAGGGAACACTGTAATAGGTAGTAAGAGGACCAATTTTTTTTCTTGGTCTCTTGGTTTTTAGGCCTGTTCCTGGGGTTATTTGTGGCACTGATTTAGAAAATTGCCTTGGATGACCACATCAATTCTACTTTCTTAGATACAATGGTTATCATGGTTTTCTATGGGTGAACAGATGATGACTTGTAGGAGCCACCAGTTGCGCAGTGGATTAAACCCTTGTGCCAGCAGGACTACTGATTGACAGGTCAACATTTCGAATCCGGGAATAGTGGGTGAGCTCCCTCTGTCAGCTCCAGCTCCCCATGTGGGGACATGAGAGAAACCTCTCACAAGGATGGTAAAACATCGAACATCTGGGCATTCCCTGGGCAATATCCTTGCAGACAGCCAATTCTCTCACACCAGAAGCAGTTCCTCAAGTCACTCCTGACATGAAAAAAGAGGGAATATGTTCTGTATCTCAAAAACTAGTGCTGATAGGGAAAAACTGGTATCATTTTTGGAATCAGAAGGTCAAATATACTCAGAAACGGATCTGACATCAAAATGTGTGTTGGCCAGTGTTATTAGACAAGTTAGCACACCCTACAGAAGTCTACTTAGGGACCCTTGTTGCAGAAAGTGAAAGCAACTCACCCCTTTCAGTCTCTGGTTGTTGCAAGGACAGAATTGTAAGTCAAAACTGTTTTTTGACCAAACCAAGTCCCTAACTCTATGTTGTGCTGTTGTCTTCCAGGAGTTTAATCCTGAGGAGTTTTACCACCTCTTGGAAGCTGCTGAGGATCATGCCAAAGAGGGACACCTAGTGAAAACGGACATCCCTCGCTACATCATCAGCCAGCTGGGACTCACCCGAGACCCCTTCCCAGGTAATGCAGCCCAAGTCTCCTGCAGGAAAGCAGGCAGCCGTATACATCTGTACCTGAGCCATGATATTTGTATCGTCCTGTGACTGTACATCTGTGTGTGGTTTCATGCATGTGTCAGCATGCTCATCTTGTAGGTTTTGTGGGTTTGTGGCAAGCCAGTCTTCACCTTGGTTTTTGAGTTTGGCATTTTACATTCATTCTAGGAAATCCAAAGGGGTTTTGTTCCCCTACTAGAAGAATTCTTCTAGCCTCGGCAAATCAACTTTCTTGTGAAATGAAACATTTATGGCAACTTCTACATAGGAGTACATAGAGGAGCCCCTGGTGGCACAGCGGGTTAAACCGCATAGCTACTGAACTTGCTGACCAAAAGGTCAGCAGTTCGAATCCAGGGAACAGGATGAGTTCCCGCTGTTAGCCCCAGCTTCTGCCAATCTAGCAATTTGAAAACATGCAAATGTGAGTAGACCAATAGGTACTGCTCTGGCGGGAAGGAAACGGTGCTCCATGCAGTCATGCCAGCCATATGACCTTGGAGGCGTCTACAGACAATGCCAGATCTTCGGCTTAGAAATGGAGATGAGCACCAAGCCCCAGAGTCGGACATGACTAGACTCAACATCAGGGGAAAACATTTACCTTTATCTTTACATATGAGTAATGATAGGATGCAAATACCATTATGAAGAAACACAGAAGATTTGATGTCACTAATGGAATCTGAGTGGGCAGGTTGTCCAGAAGCAAGTTCTTAGGATTTCCAAGATGTTATTAAAGAAGCCAAGCTCATCTAATATTCTTCAGGGCACAGTTATTGGCTGAGTGAGAAAATAGATCACAGAACACTAGTCAGTTTCTAGGCAACCATTTTGAGCTAGCATATTGCTGGACTAGATAGACCTTAGGCCAGAGAAGAGTAATTGTTTTCCTTGTGATGTTATTGGATCACTACTACTATTGGCTGTAGCCCTCATAGGCAATGGTGACAGCAGGTAGTACTTGAAGACCAGCAACATTTGGAGTGCCACACATTCTCTAGCCTTGCTTCTAGCACTGCACTTTTGACAATTATAAGTAAGAGTTTACTCTCTGGTTTATTTAACACCAGTCAGCAAATCCTTTAAAGATATTTAATGCATACACTTTTGCTTTGTAGTTTTCAAGCATCCTCAGACACAAAAATTCTAAACTCATCAATTGCACAAAGTTAGCCCATGCATCTCTACTATAGAGGCATTGGCTAGGAGAGGGGATTAAGTTAGTTTTTGTGGAAACAAAGTCCGCAATGAGCCTCTTCTCATCTCATTCCTAAGACTTAATTTTATCTAAAATGGCAAACCTGTGTCTAGACCACTGCTTCTTAAACTGTGGGTCCCTACCCTAAATGTGGTCCCTTTAGCTCAGTGTTGGGGTCGCGAAAAAAATGGGCAACAGTAAAAGGTTTCTGAATGCCACCCATTTACACAAATTTGTTGGCAACAATATCCAATATTTAAAGTTGACTCTGTAGAAAATGCTTCAGCTGTATTCCACAAAAAGGAAAACCAGCCTGTTTCACAAGCTATGCAAATGTTGATTTATTACACTATATGGACCCGTGGTGGCGCAGTGGATTAAACCCTTGTGCTGGCTGGACTGCTGATCTAAAGGTTGGCTGGCTAAACTGAAAGTTGCCGGTTCGAATCCACGAGATGGGGTGAGCTACCCTGTCAGCTCACCACAGCCGCTCCTGAATGAACACACAAGACTCTCTGTGATATCACCAGAAACTTTTACTGTAGGAAACATGAACATCAGAAAAGCCAAGAATGGGAGGCTCCGGCCAACCCTCCTTTATATACCCTCCCCCTCATTTGAACAGTCTCTTCCCGCTCAGTAAAACCCCGCGCAAATTCCCCGCCAAGTCCATCAGCCGTTTCTCCTCCGAGTCCTGGGACGCAGGTGTCTTATCAATGTCAGTGACCCTGAAACTCAGAGCCACATCCAGGCTCTAGTAGCAGGGTTCTGACATGGCGTCCTCCTCCCCTTCGTCCTGGAAGGAAAAGATTAAACACAACTATTGTTCTCCGCTGTCCAGAGTTCCTTTATACTTTTTTAACAGGCTGCAATGGAATACCGGGTGTACCTTTCCTAGGTCCTTTGGTAGCCTCAGCTCATAGGTCACTTCGTTTATTCTTTTTGCTACCCTGAATGGCCCTATATAGCGTGGAGCCAATTTCTTGGATGGGAACCCCAATTTCAGGTTTTTTGTGCTCAGCCAAACCAGATCTCCTTCGCCCAATTTGTCCCCCTCTCGGCGCCTACGATCCGCAAAGAGCTTGTACTTCTTTTGTGTTTCCCGCAATGCCTCTACCACGGTTCGCCACCCTTGCTTGATTTTGGCCGGCCATTCCTCGTCGGTCTGGCCCTCCCCTTCCTTCCACTCGGGTAGCCTGGGGAAAGGTGCCACCTCCTGTCCGTATACTATTTCGAATGGGGCACGACCTGTGGCCGAATGTACGGCCCCGTTAAAAGCCATCTCAGCAAACGGAAGAAGGTCCGCCCAATCATCCTGTCTATAATTGGTGTACATCCTTAAGAATTGGCACAGTGTCTGTTGGGTACGTTCGACCCCCCCGTTGGTCGCGGGATGAAAGGCCGAGCTCAGGTTCCTTTCTGCTCCTAACAGCTGTAAGAATTTTCCCCAAAATTTTGCAGTAAATTGGACTCCCCGGTCACTAATTATCTTGTCGGGACACCCATGTAGGCGATATACGTGCTTCACATACAAATCAGCAAGTTTTTCAGCTGAAGGAAGTTTTGGCAGAGCCACAAAGTGTGCCTGTTTTGAGAATAAGTCCAATATTGTCCAAATGTATCTGTGGCCTCTGCTGGGGGGTAGTTCGCCTACAAAATCCATGGCTACGCATTCCCATGGCCTCATGGGCTCTACCACCTTCTGCAATAGCCCCTGGGGCTTCCCCGGTGGTGTTTTTCCCTCTGCGCATAATTCACACTGCGTGACGTACCCCCTGGCGTCTTTCCTCATTCCGGGCCACCAGCATTGTTTGGCCAACAGTTTAATAGTCCTGGTGGGGCCTAGATGACCCGCACCCTTGTTATCATGGTACTTCCTTAACATTTCTCGTCTTAAACATTCAGGAATATACAATTTCTTATTTACAAACACCAAATCCCCACACAATTCTCCCTTTTCTTTGTTTGTTTGTAACCATTTGTCCATTCCATACGCTCGCTTCAACTCTTCCTCCCATATTTCTCCTCCCCCCGTGGAAATGGCAGTACGTTTGTTTTCTTTGGCCGCTTGTGCTCGAGTTAGTACTGCCAGGCCCCATTGCTTATCAAGAAAAATACTCCCTTCAGATTCCTGAATTCCTCCCCCGTGCTGAGGCATCCGAGAGAGAGCGTCAGCGAGTATATTATGTTTCCCCTGGAAGAATCTGAGTCTGAAATCAAAACGGCTGAAATATTGGGCCCATCTAATTTGCTTCGCTGATAGTTTACGAGGGGATCTTAGATACTGTAAATTTCTATGGTCAGTCCACACCTCAAACGGTGTTCCACTTCCTTCCAGGAAGTGTCTCCAGCACTCTAGTGCTTTTAGAATCGCTAAGGCTTCTCTCTCCCAAATCGGCCAGTTTTTTTCTGTATCACTAAACTTTTTTGACAGATAGCCACATGGCTTCAGGTTCCCCCCCTCGTCTTTCTGTAGCAGAACTGCCCCATATGCCCGGTCTGACGCATCGCAATGTAATACAAAGGCTTTAGACATATCAGGGTGCTGTAGGACAGGCTCCTCCGTAAAACGCTTTTTAAGGGCTTCGAAAGCTTCCTGGCATTCTATTGTCCAGGTCAGTTTGGCCCCTGGGGCCTTCACTTTGGCTGTTTCTCCCCTACCTTTAGTCTTTAACAAATCCGTTAATGGCAAAGTGAGGCGCGCAAAGTCCTTGATAAATGTTCTATAGAAGTTTGCGAACCCTAGGAAGGATTGCAGCTGCTTCCGTGTTTTGGGGGCTTCCCACCCCCTCACGTCTTCTACCTTCGCAGGGTCCATCGCCACTCCCTGGGAGGAAATCCTATACCCCAGAAAGTCTATCTGGTCTTTATTGAACTCGCACTTGGCAAGCTTCGCATACAGTTTTGCTTCTCTCAACTTTTGCAGGACTTCCCTGACTAGTTCTACGTGTTGCTCCTTAGTCCGAGATACTAACAATATGTCATCTAAAAAAACAAAGACTCCCTTGTACAACAATGGATGCAACACTTCGTTGATTAATTGCATGAACGCGGCGCCTCCGCCGCACAAACCGAAAGGGAGCACACGATAATTGAATAATCCGAATGCACAGGAGAAGGCCGTCTTCCACCTGTCCTCTGGTTTAATCTGCAATTTATGGTATGCTTCAATTAAGTCCAATTTAGTGAATATCTGTCCCTCCGATAACTGGGCGATCAAGTCCTTCACTAAAGGTAGGGGGTATTTATTTCCAGAACTGATTGCATTCAGGCCCCTGTAGTCAATGCAGAGCCTCAGCGTTTGGTCCTTTTTGCGCCTGAACAACACAGGCGCCCCTAGAGGGGAATTTGAAGGCTCTATGAAACCCCTCGCTAGGTTTTTATCAATGTATTTTCTCAGTTCCTCCTTTTCCCTAGCCGACATTGGGTATATTTTTGCCTTAGGAAGCTCTGCTCCTGGGACTAGCTCTATCTTCACTTCAACTCTCCGCTTCGGTGGGAAACTGTCTGCTTCCTTCTCATCAAATACGTCCACAAAATCCCGATACTCTGGGGGTAATTTATCTGCCAGTTCTGCTATCCTGATAGAGTCTTCCTCCCCCCTTTTCCCCGGCTCTCTCTCCACTTCCTGGCTCCCTTCTTCCAACTCCATCCTGAAGATCATGCTCTTATCCTCCCAGTTGATTTGCGGGTTGGCCTGCCCCAGCCATGGCATGCCTAGTATAACATTATAGCTGGCTATTTGTGATATCACAAATGACACCTTTCCTTCCCAACTCCCTATCTTACACTTTACATCTTCGGCACTGTACTTAGCTAATGATCCCGATGCTGTGGATCCGTCCAACTGCGAAAAAGCTATTGGGGATTCTAGGTTCGTTCTTTCGCATCCCAATCCCTCGGCTAATTCAGGGGAGATGATGTTCCTGGAACATCCACAATCCACAAATGCTTTGCAGGTTGCTTGTTTGCTGCCACTTTCCAGCTGAATGGGGACCACTATCATGGCTTTGTCCTGACTTACCAACCCCCCCGAGTGGTGCCTCATCGGTGGTTCTTCCTCGGCGCGTTTCCCTGCCACGGCTCTTGGTTTGGGCGGGCCTCCGCCTTCCCCTTTTCTCTGCCAGCACTCGGCAGCCCTGTGGCCCAAACGGCCGCACACGAAGCAGCCCCTCCTGCTGGTGCTCACGTTCCCTGTCGGCTCCGTTCTCCTCCCGGCTGGGGTTGATCCCTCCTTCCGGCTCCCCTCTTTCATCTGCGGCCGCTGCTGTAGCCCTCCTCGGTGCCTCCTCGCCTGGGCCAGCGATGTCTCGACGCGCCCCGCCAGCTGAATCCATCCGCGCAGTGTGTCAGGCTCATCACGATGCACCGCCCAGGAGAGGATCTCCCGCCTGAGCCCCTCTTTGAAGAGTTCTATCTTTGTCACTGCAGACCATTCCGGCACCTTTTCAGCGAGGCATTGGAACTCCTCCGCATACTCAGATACCGACCTCTGCCCCTGGGAGACGGTCTTCAACTCCTCCCTCGCCCGGATCTGCTCCAGTGGATCTCGGAAACGGGTCTCCAGGGCCCCCATAAAGCGTCGGAGTGACCCCAGACATGGGTCGCGCCGCGCGTGTAGTTGAACGTACCAGCTGGCCGCTCCCCTCTTCAACACTGCACCAATGGCCCGTACCCGGCTGGATTCCGTTCTGAAAGTGTGGGCATTGTCCTCCATATAGCCCCTCACCGTGGTCAGGAAAAAATCCAGTTCAGAGGACTCTCCCCCAAACTCGATCCTTAGTTCCTCTCGTCTCGGTAGGGGTCCCTGTGGTGGCAATCCCCAATCCTCCGCCCGTCGCAAGCCCCCTTGCGGGCCAGTGGGCCCCGCTGCTGCTTCCCTTTGTCCTGTGCCACGCCCGGCATTCGCCAGGGGCACCAGGGTCTCAGTTGGGAGCGTAGCCGGGATTCTCGGAGGCTTTTCCCCTTCGTCGTCACTCTCCTCCACCCGCGTCAGGCTCGTTTGGATCTTGGGCCGGGCACCGGGCTCCTTTCGCATTTCCCTTCCCTTCGGTGCTGGGAGGTCTGCAAAGCCCTGGCTGCTTCCCATGCTCACGTCCCACATTGAGCTAGCCCGGAGTTCCCTTCCTCGCTCCGGCTCCGCCAAAACCGCCAGGCGCTCCATCGCCCTCGACATCACTGCCAGGGTGGTCTCCATCGCCGACATCCTCTCCTCCAGAAACACCATCTTTTGCGGGCCTGGGGAAGGTGAACCTTCCTCTCCTCCGGTGCTGTCTCCCCGCACCACTCCACGCCTCTGGGTTACCCCATTTGGCTGGGCATAAGCGGTGGAGGACGCCAGGGCCGCCAGCTGGTGGAACTCAGCGTCCGTCTCGGGAGTGGCCCTTTCCGACCTTCCTCCTCCGGCGCCCAAGAGCTCTTCATCCTCCACTTGCATGTTACACCTCACCGCTACAGCGGGATGGTGTCCGTATTCTTGGCTTAGTGTCTGCTCACCACAGCCGCTCCTGAATGAACACACAAGACTCTCTGTGATATCACCAGAAACTTTTACTGTAGGAAACATGAACATCAGAAAAGCCAAGAATGGGAGGCTCCGGCCAACCCTCCTTTATATACCCTCCCCCTCATTTGAACAGTCTCTTCCCGCTCAGTAAAACCCCGCGCAAATTCCCCGCCAAGTCCATCAGCCGTTTCTCCTCCGAGTCCTGGGACGCAGGTGTCTTATCAATGTCAGTGACCCTGAAACTCAGAGCCACATCCAGGCTCTAGTAGCAGGGTTCTGACACTACCCTCTGACAGCTCTAGCTTGCAGGGACATGAGAGAAGCCTCCCAGCAGGATGGTAATACATCCAGGCATCCCCTGGGCAACGTCTCTGTAGACAGCTAGTTTTCTCACACCAGAAGCGACTTGCAGTATGTTGTCAAGTCGCTTCTGACACGTTAAACAAAATTACACTATATAACATAATTAATGTTCCTGGGTTATAAATATCATGTTCTAATTTGTTCTATAATAAAAACTTGGAGAAAGTTTATTAAACTGCAAAAACTTTGTTTTTGCCGGATATCCTGCAGCACTTATTGCTATAGTTTTTCAGTGAATATCTCATCAAATCTCAACCAATTCAACATAGTTTGTGGCAGCCACAAAAATGAAGTTTCTGGAATAGAACAACTACTTTCAAAGTTAGTATCTCACAATTAAACAATAAATAACACTTTCAAATGAGGAACAGATTTTTTTTCAAATTTTGTTACATAGTGTTATCAAAAGTTAGATATTCATAGCAATTTTATATACACATATACCTGGGATCACATGAAGATTTCTCAGACGGAAAGGGCTCAAAAGTAGAAAAGTTTTAAGAAGCTCTGATCTAGACCACCCTACTGATGTTCAACTACAGATAAAGAGTGCCAGACATGATTCTGGGGAAAGCACAAACCCTACTTGCCCACTGTCAGTTGACTTTTAAACAAAGTATATACTCTTTGTTGTGGGTCTTTCAGTCCTTTCTTCCTTGTGACAACTCTAAGGTGAATTTATGACAAGGTCTTCTGAGGACATTTGTCCAGAGAGGGGTTGGTTTTCTCGAGGTTACTCAGTGGGTCTCCATGGCCAAGCAAAGATTTGAATCCTGGTCTCCCAGATTCCTAGTCCAACACTCAAAACTACCATGCTGGCTCTCTTTGTAGTCTCTGAAAATTGCTGGGAAACCAAAAGGGAAGGAGCCTGGTCCCCATACTGCCATATTGTATAATCCCCATAGTACAGTAGAGTCTCACTAATCCAAGCCTCGCTTATCCAAGCCTCTGGATAATCCAAGCCATTTTTGTAGTCAATGTTTCCAATATATCGTGATATTTTGGTGCTAAATTCATAAATACAGTAATTACAACATAACATTACTGCGTATTGAACTACTTTTTCTGTCAAATTTGTTGTATAACATGAAGTTTTGGTGCTTAATTTGTAAAATCATAACCTAATTTGATGTTTAATAGGCTTTTCCTTGATCAGTCCTTATAATCCAAGATATTCGCTTATCCAAGCTTCTGCCGGCCCGTTTGGCTTGGATTAGTGAGACTCTACTGTAGTTGAATCACGAATTCTTTGCTTGATGCTTGATGTGTGCATTTTGTGTGTGGAGATAATACAGTAATAGGAAAGAACAACATTCAGTCATGAGAGTTATATCTGGGCTCAAGGGTGGCATCCTTGGGTAGGTCTAGCAGAACCCACTGCTTATATTGGCCCTGGGTTTTCATTTTAACCCATACCCAGTATTATACATATATCAGGCTGCAGGATCTGGCTAAATGTGCCAAAATGCCCCTGGTGCATACTGCCTTTTTGAAAGATTGTCTCAGTGTTTGCAAGCCTTGTGGAAAGAATAGAGGGAATGCTTTTGTTGGGGATAGACAAATAATCATCTCTAAAGGCAGGAGTAACCCTAGTCGTAGCCCTTGCCCTTGGATTTTTGTGTTTCTTAAATTAGATATTACTCTGTTTCAGACAATTTTAATGCATGGTTGTTAGTGAAGACATATGTCTGTATTACTACCTCAAAAAGCCATAAACAAGCATGCGGAGAAGTTTTAATGATGGGTAGATGCTTGTTTGGAGTACATTCCTCACAACTGTTGAAAGAAACCCCATGGACGGGACATTTTTGTCCATGATGTCTTTAAACCTGGTGCTACCTTGACTAGTTTATTCTCTCCCTCGTTTTCTCTTTTTCTGTGTTTCACACACACACACAAGCAGCTTTTTTCCAACAAAGGATTTGCCCCAGGCAGGAAGCAGCCAGGCTTTGAAGCTGCAAGGCTATTCAGTGCTAATCAAGGTGGTCTAGTGTAACATTCACACTTGCCTCAAACAAATAAGAGTTCTTTTTCCCACCTTGGACATTCCACAGATATATAAATGTCACTTGCATAGTTTCCAATAGACCTCACAAACTCTGAGGATGCCTGCCATAGATGTGTGCGAAACGTCAGGAGAGAATGTTTCTGAAACATGGCCATACAGCATGGAAAACTCACAGCAGCCCAGCTTTACGTAATTGATGGATAGTGACTAAATGTTAAACGACAGGAGGATAAACAGCAGATTCGAAATAGTTTTGTTTACCTTAGTTTCCTATTAAGCCAATTATTTTTCTCAAGAATTTTCTCCATTTTAAAAAATATTAAACTGTCCTGAACTAGTTGCCATTTGCTGCATTGATTCTATAAAGTCAAACCATATTGAAATACAGTAGAGTCTCACTTATCCAACACTCGCTTATCCAACATTCTGGATTATCCAACGCATTTTGTAGTCAATGTTTTCAATACATTATGATATTTTGGTGCTAAATTCATAAATACAGTAATTACTACATAGCATTACTGTGTATTGAACTACTTTTTCTGTCAAATTTGTTGTATAACATGATGTTTTGGTGCGTAATTTGTAAAATCATAACCTAATTTGATGTTTAATAGGCTTTTCCTTAATCCCTCCTTATTATCCAACATATTCGCTTATCCAACATTCTGCCGGCCCGTTTATGTTGGATAAGTGAGACTCTACTGTAATGTTGAAATACAGACTTGATTTCAATATCTAGGCTGGGCATCTTTCAAACATGGAGCATTTTGAAAACAAAAACACAGAGAAAAATAAGTTTGGGATTTGATCAAATCAAAATCAGAATCAGGGGGTCATTTCCCAATCAAAATGCACTCTCCGCAATTATTTTTCACTCCACAAGGGGGGAAATGGAGTGAAAATTGAGTCTTAGTTTGTTTTGGCCAGAGTCCAGAAGATGAAAATCTTAACACCCAAATAAACAAAAAGGATCAAATGTTTCAAAAGATCTCATGTGGCAGGAGATCATTTCAGAGTAGTTGTTTGCCATTGCCATGCAGTTGAATTTATCAGCATTCTTTTATCGTGCCCACAAATTAGTTTATGAAAATACATTTGCATGCCTATTAGCTAGCATACATTCCAGCATTCATCTTATACTTGTTAAAGTGGTGTCTGAGTTTGTGTAATAGTATATAGGTGTTCGTTTGTGTGGACAAGGTTTCACAGTTCATTTCATATTCCAATGTGCATGTAAATGAAACAGCCATTATATGCAAATCTCTCTGTGTATACTTATTGGCATATCTCTTCCAAATATGTGTTACGATGCAATGATTGTATGATTTGGTGTCAACATGGTTGTGCCTCCTAATTTGCCCACTCTCTCACATACACACTCATCAGTTAGCATGTCACTGTATACCCTGTGCATGTGCATTTAGGACTATGCATGGCTGTGCGTATGTCTCGGTTTCGCCCTTTCTGTGCTTCCATGAATGACAATGGGGTTGCTAAAGCCTTGTTCCCTTGGCTCTCCCTTTGGCTCTTTCCAAACCCTGTTGTCGTCAGATGTGCTGTATGTGGAGGAGCACGATAGCGGAGGATCCAACACACCTGACACAGAGGAATTTGCCGAGGTCAGTATTCGGGGGGCAGCTGAACCAACCTCATCTGAGCTCTGTGCCTTTCTACCCCAGCTTTCTTACACACACAAATGCACACACATCTGCATCCTTGTATTCTCCGCTCACTGTTTCTGCTGCTGTTGCACAACCCAAGCCACCCGGTTGATACTAGGAGCGGGGAAGCAATTGCCACTAGGCTTCAGGTGGGTATTTCATTTGGGAGGCATTGGACAGGCAAATCAACAGGAGAAAACCTGGTTTCAGAATGGCTGGCTTGGTTTATTTATTTTATTTATTTACAGTATTTATATTCCAACCTTCTCACCCTGAAAGGGACTCAGACTGGATCACAATGTACATACACATGGCAAACATTCAATACCATTAGACATATGACATATATAGACAGAAATAGACACAGAAATTTAACATTCCAACTTCTGGCTTCATGAGGGTATGCTCAATTCCGGCCACAGGGGGAGCTGCTGCTTCACCGTCTACTTGTGACACCGAGTCCTTGATGGACTACTTCCTCATTCTTCCTAATGCTGCTGGAAGGTTTTATGGTGTCATAAATTAGTTAAATCAGCCTCCCCACATAAAGCGGCACCTAATTTCCTACTCGACAGATGCAGCTGTCTTTTGGCTGCATAGGTCAACAGCAAGCTAGACTATTTAATGTTCGGGAGCTCACTCCAACCCGGGCTATCTTCAAACATGACCTCTCAGTCAGTAGGGATTTATTGCAGCTAACTACCAGCTGCACCACAGCCCGGTCCCAGTTGTGTATATCTGAAGTAGGGAGGAAGCATGGTCTTATAGATGCTGTCAGATTGCATCTTCCAGCAGCCCCTAGGCAGTACAAGGAAATCTGGTATTGAATAACATCTGGAAGGCCACTTAATTCCCACCCAGCATTCCCATGAAAGAGGAATAGAAATGAATAGAAACACTGCTATCATTTTCTTTCTAGGAATCTGTAGGTCTTCCGGTGCGACTCTATGATCAACCTCTATTGGAACCACACTGGAGGAACAAGAGATTCCTAGACAGATGTTCTGTCTAGGAATGTCTAGGCAGAAACTTACTGTAAAGTCACTATGAAGGACCTAGAGAGAAGGTTGCAGTCAAAGCCACAAATAATCCAATCCACAAAAGATAACCCACGAATGTGGAAGGCCAAATGGATTTGGTATTGAGGACATCTAAGCCTACTAGCAACACCTTGAAATGTAGGTGTGAGACAAAGTAAACATTGATTTTTGTTATTTAAGTAGCCATGTCCTCCCCATAACCCACACAGCACCATCACGCTTCAGGCTACATCACAGTTTCTCAAACTGTGCTCCTCCAGATATTATGGACTTTAGCTCCCACAATTCCTAACAACTGGTGAACTGGCTGGGATTTATTTATTTATTATTTATTTATTTTCAGCATTTATATTCTGCCCATCACACCCCGAAGGGGACTCAGATCACAGAACACATATACAGCAAACATTCAATGCAGTCATACAGACAAGATAGACAACAGATAGAGGTATTTATAGGCATTTTCCTACTTCAGCGTCCTGGAGGTTGTGCTCGATTGTGGCCACAGGGGGGTGCTGTTGCTCCATCCTCCATGACGAAGAGCCCATGATCACAGACTTCCTCCTTTCTTTGATCACTGGGAATTTCTGGTATTTCCTTTTTATGGTGCCATAAATTGCCTCCCCACTTAAGCAGTACCTAATTTATCTACGGCGCTCCATGCAGTCATGCCGGCCACATGACCTTGGAGGTGTCTACGGACAACGCCGGCTCTTCGGCTTAGAAATGGAGATGAGCACCAACCCCCATAGTCAGACATGACTGGACTTAAAATCAGGGGAAACCTTTACCTTTACCTTTAATTTATCTATTCACGGCTTTTTTGAACTGCTTAGGTGAGCAGTGAGCTTGGCTGAAGGTCGGGCACTCACCCCGACCTGGGCTTCGAACTGCCAACCTTTCGATTGGTAAGATTTATTGCAGCTGATTATTAACCAGCTGTGCTGAAGCCTGGATTTTTGGGAGCTGAAGTCCAAAACATCTGGAGGAGTACAGTTTGAGAAACACTGGGCTACATATACACACTAAAAATGAACAAGCTAAAAGCATTCATTCAATTAAAGTCAGGGTTAACCTAAAAAGAGTCTCTTTTTTCATGAGAACCTCCTAGAAAAATTAAGTGTATAATGTTTAGGCATGTAAGAGAGCCATGTTTTCGGGACTATCCTCTGAATCATCCTGCAGAACTAAATCCCCATGGGTTTTGTGAGATTTGCTTTTAAATGTGTATGTATTGGATTGGATATCTAAATGAATAGATGCAACTATTGATTAGTACACATCTATCATCGTTTCTAAAAATATTTCATCTGGGGATGATTAAAACATTTTAGATTGATTTAGCTGTCCCCTTTTTGACAAGAATGATCCACCATGAAAAAAAATGTTCATACTAGCAAATTCTTAATTGAAGTCCAAGATCCAGAAGGCTGTTTGGAGTCCTGTGTGACCCATGGTTTTTCTCATCTTTTGCAATGAATATTCATCCCACCCATTCACGATGTGCTAGGCATGCCAGATGGGGGATTTGGGGAGCTCCAATCCCAACAAGTGAATGTATTTGCAAGCTGTTCCCCAGGGATTGTGGCAAGATCCAAAGTACACCCATCTTGGACTGAGTAGAGATGGCACCAGTGATAAGGGATGAGGATTACAACAGGACCTTTAAATGCTAACTTTTTGAAAGTGTTCAACTTAAACCTTCCAGATGTGTTGGACTGTTTTTCCTATCATCTCTCACTAATAACTATGTTAGCTGGTGTGAGGTGCCACACACCTGGATAGAGGATGAAAATAAAAAGAAAATGAGTTGATAGAGTGGGAAAAGAAGACATATTCTAAGAGCATTGGTTCTTAGTCCTGCTTGGTCCCAGTCTATTATTTATTATTTATTTACAGTATTTATATTCCGCTCTTCTCACCCCGAAGGGGACTCAGGGCGGATTACAATGAATACATATATGGCAAACATTCAATGCCAACAGACAAACAACATATATAGACAGACACAGAGGCATTTAACATTTTTTTTCCAGCTTTACGATTCCGGCCACAGGGGGAGCTGTTGCTTCACTGTCCACTAGTGGCTGTACTTCCTCATTCCTTTCCCCGTGTTTTGCTGGCAGTTTTATGATGTTGTAAATTAGTTAAATTAGCCTCCCCGCATAAAGCGTACCTAAATTTCCCTAATTGACAGATGCAACTGTCTTTCGGGGCTGCATAGGTCAACAGCAAGCCGGGCTATTTAATGATCGGGGGCTTAACCCAACCCGGGCTTCGAACTCATGACTTCTCGGTCAGTAGTGATTTATTGCAGCTGGTTACTAGCCAGCTGCGCCACAGCCCGGCCACAGTCTAGGGCTGCCATCTCCTCATAACATGTTCCGTACTGGTCATAATATAATGATAGCACTCATTTGGGCCACATATGATGGAAACGGAGGCATTGTTGGTACCTGCCTCTAGTGCAGGCATGGGCAAACTTTGGCCCTCCAGGCGTTTTGGACTTCAACTCTCACAATTCCTAACAGCCAGTAGGCTGTTAGGAATTGTGGGAATTGAAGTCCAAAACACCTGGAAGGCCAAAGTTTGCCCATGCCTGCTTTAGTGAATTTCGATTCATGAAGAAACTCATCCGCCCTCTTAGAGATGAACGAAGGCGGTCTTTCAGAAACATTTTAAGGTGGATGGCATGTGCTTTGTATTAAGTTGCCTGAAGAAAGGAATTTGGATTTTCAAAACTGATGGTCCTCCTGCAAATTTGGACGGCATGTTTTGTTTCTTGATGATAAAACAATTGCGGATCACGACATTCCTTTGAGATGGGAAGGAAGATACAAATGTCTAATGACACATATGCCAAATCAATTCCTAGAGAAAGAGGTGTGTCTGCAGTTATTTCTTCCTCTTGTGTACTCTTCAAACTTGGGGAGTTTTCCCCATAGCTGGAGAGGCAGGAAACGTCCTTCCTAGAACAACATTAGCACCAGTACAAGGCATTGCGTTGGAGATAAAATTATGAAGCCGTGCCCACAACCAGAAGTAGATGGTGGTTTCCATGCCATTGGCCTGGGGGTTCTTCTTAGTTTTACTATGAACTTTAAGAAAGTTATCCAAAGTGATGAACTTAGGGTTCAGCATCTTGGATGATTCAAGTTTGGATTCAATCCCGGAGCAGATTTGTTGCCTCACTGGTATGGAAGTTATCAGAACACATTATCTAAAGCAGTTTCTCAACCTCCAAGTTTGCAATTCCATAAGTCCATTCTGAACAGTATCCTAACTGGGTTACTGTGAGTTTTCCAGGCTGTATGACCATATTCCAGAAGCATTCTCACCTGACGTTACGCCCACATCTATGGCAAGCATCCTGTCAGGACCCAGGCTGCAGAGCACCAATAACCATGCGCAGAGACCAGAATCTATCTAATATCTTTATTAAAGGAATATATAAAGTCAATAAAATCAAGTGAAGAATATAGTCCAGAAGTAGACCTTTCAGGCAAGGTCAAATATAGTCCAGGAAAACAATGTCCAATATGTGATATTAGAGTCCAAAGTTATAATCCAATAACCGAAACACACACTTTGCCAAGCAAAGTGTGGGGAAATGACAGGGTCCTTTAGTCCAATGGAGCTTGACAACAAGGCTGGAAGCAACCTAGATTCTTGGCAACAAGGCTTGATACGTGGCAACAATAGGCAAGAAGCAAGAACAAGGTCCGTGGCAAGGTCCTTGGAAACAAGGAAGCTTGATGCTAGAACAAGGTCCATGAAACAAGGCTTGGAACTTGGTCCTGGAGGCAAGGGACTGGAGTAGCGTAGTCCACACACGATCTCACTCCACAAGGTGACGAATTGACTCCGCAAGGATTTCCTTGCGGGTAAACACCTATATAGGATCTTGTTTTCCCGCCAAGGAACACTTTCCCTGGGGAACAAGAAACGAAACCCATACTGTGTCCAGATGCATGACTCCTTAAGATTTCCCAAGGGAAACAGGCTTAATCAGCTAATTGTCTGGCAGCAATCCTGGCGCTTCTGCGATTCGCCTCCCTAGCGCCTCTATCTTGATTATAATAATCCCGGCGAGAAAATGGGGGAGATTTCTGCTCAAGGCTTGTTTGGCTGACTTCTTGTGGGCAAACATCTTGCAGGTGCGAGGGCTCCGATTCTGGCTGAAACGGTGGGAAACCCAAGTTTTCCTCTTCATCTGCCACAATAGTACTAGGAACGGGACTACATGGCCCATGAGTCATCACACATCCTCAGAGTGGGCGAAATGTCAGGAGAGAATGCTTCTGGAACATGACCATACTGCCCGGAAAACTGACAGCAACCCATGAAAGCCTCCAATAACACAGTATCCTAGCTGATTGGGAAAGGAAGGTGATTTGGACTCAATCTTTCCTGCATCATATTTGCCCTTAGTGGCAAATATGTGAAATCAAGAACCAATCCTTGAGATAGCCCTTAGGAAAGAAAGAAGTAGGATGGTGCTAGGTGTTCGGTGTCTCTTACGTGTGTTCAAAAGATTACAAGAACTGGGCAGGTTAGTTAAGAGTTGAATAGAATGTAATTTTCCCCCTTTAAAAAAATGCTATGTGGACTTTTCTTCTCTATGTAAAATATTAGTAAGGATGAGAGAGGCAGAGAAACAGATAAATTCCTCCCAGCCAAGTCTTTCACCAGCTCAGAGCAAGGTAAAAAGTTTCTCTTTCAGACAACATCTCCCAGAATTCCTTGGGACATTTCTTATGACTGTCGTAGTACCAAAAAAGCTCTGTTCAGATTAAATGGGGATAATATCTGAGTAGCAGGATCTGTCAATGGACCATTCTATAACTCTGGGATAAAGAGAATGAAGGACCGAGGACAATAAAAAGAAGGCTCAATGCATTTCGTGGAATTTCTTACAATGCTGAGTTTTCATCTGCCTGACCAAGGTGTGCCTGGCTTAGGGACCCTTTCTGATGAACCAGAGCAATGGTTCTCAACCTGGAGTCCCCAGATGTTTTTGGCCTTTAACTCCCAGAAATCCCAACAGCTGGTAAACTGGCTGGGATTTCTGGGAGTTGTAGGCCAAAAACATCTGGGGACCCCAGCTTGAGAACCACTGAACCAGAGGGACTCAACATGGAGTACTTCTTAATAGGCTTCTATATCAGTGAAGTATCTCTACCACGAAAGTGTCCCTGCTGTCAGGTGCCAGCATGCTACACCTGACTGCCATGCACATACAGTTTCAGACTAATGCCCCATCATTTCCATTGTAGAGGTGAACAGTATTTAGAAGTGATTTATTCCAGGCCCAAAGACAATGTTAGCTTTTGTAAAGAAGGCAGTTTAAAATACTGGGACTGAAGTATGGTACGTATCTCCATATGTACTGTGTGTTCACGCTCAATATGCTTACCGTTACAGAGTCGTGGGACTACTCCAAAGCCAAAAAAGCCACCAGGAGAAGGAGACTTCGAAACGATCAAACTTATAAGCAATGGGGCATATGGGTGAGTGGGTTTGCTCAGATACCAAGCTCCTTGGGTCTGTTTGCATGGGCAGTTCTCTTTGCTTCCAATTCAGCATAAAATCAAGCTCAAAAGCTTACTCTGAGCCAAAGGTTCTGTTCCTGCAGTTCAGGATTAGATCATATGCTCCAACTGTTACAATTTGGTAAGGACATTCCTGATTAATGCTCTGCCGTTCCATTTTTCCAGCCATTTTTAAAACGTCCGAGTTTACCTCTTCTCTTGCTTTTCCTCTTTGTCCCCGTTTTGTTTTAATACCTGTTAGGTAGCTTTAATAGCTGCAAACTGAGTTCAGAGTGCAAGGATAGGCTCAGAAAAAGCTAATTTTCTAATTGATAACACTATGTAACATGATTTTTGTTCCTGGGTTATGTCATTTCCTAATTGATTCTATCATAAACACATGGACATCCTGCAGCGCATTTTGCTATAGGTTTCCAATGGATATCTCATGGAGTCTCAGTCAATTCAACATAGTTTGTGGCAGGCACAAAAACATTCAGCTTGGGATCTGGAGTATAACAACTCATTTCAAAATAAGAATCACACAATTTAACAGTAAATAACACTTTCAAACCAGGAATAAAACATTTTGCAAATTTTGTCTCACTCCTGAGTGAGATACTAGAAAAAGTGAGTGGCTAATAAGAATAATCAATCACCTGCACCCATACAAAGCTTCTTAAAATCAGTCATAAAGGCCTGGGTTATACACTTGCCAGTACGCTCCCTTAAACTGGCCAGCATGAGAAATATCAGGGCCTTCTGGGATATCATACCCTACAATATGTGTCTTAACTGTTTGCAAATAGACCTAGTTTTTCTGGTCTCATAATCATCCTTCATGGTGTGATTTTATTGTTGTTTCATTTTTAAAATACTGTTTTAATTTTATCTATCTATCTATCACAAGTGCTAGTTTCATAGTTCCTTCCTTCTTAAGACTAGGGGATTCTAATCATGAAACAGGTCAATCAGGAATTGAGTGAAGTCTTTCCAGTTCTCTATCCTGTTCTTCAGAGTGTGTCTTTGGAGGGCTTTTGTGGCTGGGTTAAAATAGAAAACTCTTGATTTCTGATACTGGCAGAGGAGCTCTGACTTGTTACTTGGAGCACAAGATGCCTCTTGCCAATCACTTCTCTCCTTCTTTCTCCTACCCCAGAGCTGTGTACTTGGTACGGCATAAAGAGACCCGGCAGCGTTTTGCCATGAAGAAGATTAACAAGCAGAATCTCATCTTGCGCAACCAGATCCAACAAGCTTTTGTAGAACGTGACATCCTGACATTTGCAGAGAACCCTTTCGTGGTCAGCATGTTTTGCTCTTTTGAGACCAAGCGCTACCTCTGCATGGTCATGGAGTATGTTGAAGGTACGCAGCCCCAAGAGTGCAGAGGGACAGAAAGCCCATGGTCCGTAGCCTCTAGGCTAGCCTTTGCTTATATACTATTTATTTATTTATTGTGTCAGAAGCAAACCAAGGGTACAAGTTGTAATGCATTTGAAAAGACAAACTTAAGTTTTAAAAAAAGCTTGGCATTATACTAAATGTCCTTTGACCAGTAGCTGGCCACTTGGAGTGCCTCTGGTATCGCTGTAAGAAGATCCTTCATAGTGCATGTGGCAGGACTAAGACTGCATTGTAGTAGGTGGTCTGTGGTTTGCTCTCCTCCACACTCGTATGTTGTGGACTCCACTTTGTAGCCCCATTTCTTAAGGTTGGCTCTGCATTTTGTGGCACCAGAGCACAGTCTGTTCATCGCCTTCCAAGTCACCCAGTTTTCTGTGTGCCCAGGAGGGAGTCTCTCATTCAGCGTCAGCCACTGATTGAGGTTCCGGGTTTTAGACTGCCACTTTTGGACTCTGGCTTGCTGAGGTGTTCCTGCAAGTATCTCTGTGGATCTTAAAAAACTATTTCTTGATTTAAGGCTTTGGCGTTCTGCCGGATACCCAAACAGGGTGGGCCGGAGATGTCACTGCCTTGGTCCTTTCATTACTGGCTGCTTGCAACCAGAAGCGACTTGCAACATGCCTATATAATGAAATCTCTTTTGCAAATGACCCAAAAGGAAGTGGTTCTGTTAGCATAAACTAACCTCAAAACATTACCATAGAAATAGTATATATTCTAGAGTAGTGTTTCTCCAACATAGGTCCCCATCTGTTTTGGACGTCAATTCCCAGAAGCCCCAGCCAGCATCTGAAAGAAAAAAAAGTTTAGGAAACAATGTTCTAGATCAGTGATTCTCAACCAGTGGGTCCCCAGGTGTTTTGGCCTACAATTCCCAGAAATCCCAGCCAGTTTACCAGCTGTTAGGATTTCTGGGAGTTGAAGGCCAAAACATCTGGGGATCCACAGGTTGAGAACCATTGTTCTAGAGTATATTACAATGGATATCTATAAAATAAGTAAGTTATAGAGAGGATACAGCTCCCTTGTAAAGATAGTTTCACTGGATTGTTTCCAGGTACAATTCAAAATGCTGGTCATGACTGTAAAACCCTGTAAGGCCTGGGTCCAGACTACCTGAAAAACCATGTCCCCTGATACAGATGTGCCGGCGCTTTGAGATCCCCAGGGAAAGGTTTTCTCTCAGTCCCACCATCATTGCAGTCTGGCTTGGTGAGGACACAAGAGAGAGCCTTCTCAGTGGCTGCTCCCATCCCCTGGAACACCCTTCTGTCAGCGGCTAGGCTGGTCTCCCTGCTTTTCTTTTCCCAGCAAGTCAAAACATTCCTATCCATGTAAACATGTAAACAGGAAGATTTTTAATGAGGATATTTTATTCTTTTTAAACTTACGTTTGTTTTTAAAAACATTTATACTGTTTTATATGGTTTAATTTTGATTGTAAATTACAGTAGAGTCTCACTTATCCAACATAAACAGACTGGCAGAACATTGGATAAGTGAAAATGTTGGATAATAAGGAGGGACTAAGGAAAAGCCTATTAAATGTCAAATTACGTTATGATTTTACAAATTAAGCACCAAATGGTGCTTACAAATTACAAATTTACAACAAATGGACAGAAAAAGCAATTCAATAGACAATAACGTTATGTAATAACTACTGTATTTACAAATTTAGCACCAACACTTCGCAATGAATTGAAAATTGACTACAAAAACATTGACTACTAAAAGGCAAACTGTGTTGGATAATACAGAACGTTGGATAAGTGAAGGTTGGATAAGTGAGACTCTACTGAATTAACAAATATTTTGGAACCAGCCTTGGGTCCCACTCTAGAAGAAAGGCAATAAATGAATGAATTAATATTCCGTCTCTACTACTAATTATACTCAGTTTGACAAACTACAACCTTGTTTTCATGTGAGGATGAAAGTGAAAATAGAATTATAGCCCAGTGGTTATGGTGACAAATTGCATGCAGAAGATCACAGGTTGACTTCCTAATAATTCTACATCAGTGCTTCCCAACGTTTGGACCTCCAGGTGTTTTGGACTTCAACACCCAGAAATCCCAGCCAGCTTACCAGCTGTTAGGAATTGTGGGAGCCAAAGTCCAAAACACTTGGAGGCCCAAAGGTTGGGAACTATTGTTCTAGATAGAGCTGGGAAGAACATCTCTCTGAAATCCTGGGGAATTGCTGAACTAAATGGATGCCTGGTCTTAGTGGGAAATAGCTTACCATGCTTCTAAGGCACATACATGTTAATTGCAGCCAGAAAGCTGGAAACCTTGCTTACTTGGATTACAGCTTTCAGTTCCCCCCAGCCAGCAAAGGCTAGCAGATATTCAACCTGAGGGATTCTGGGAGTGCTATCATCTAAAGAAGTCACTTTTCAAAGAGATGATAGGTGAAAACGGTAATTGGGATTGTCTGCAGGGAGGTTGCAGTGCATTATTTGAATTGTGCAATTTGTCTAACTTGGCAGGATAATATAAAAGGTAACGGGATTGACGAGCTAAGAAAATCAAAGTCCTGTGCTTGCTCATTTTGGGAAAATAAAATACTACTGGACTAGTATCCAGCAAGTGTTTGTCTTCTCCAGAAAATGGGGAACTCCATTGTAAAATTATCACCCTTTTGTTCAGTATATTTTACCACAAACCAGACCTAAGATATTAAAAATGCTTCTTGATTAAATGTTGCAATACATTGTTTAAATTTGGTAGAAACACAAACAAAAGAAAAAGTTAAAAAAAAACTAATTCATATCACTCCTGGACTTCAAACATTGCTCATTGTTTGCTCAGTTTTTCCAATTTTGTCATTTCTGATACTAAAATCTGGATTAACTCAGTGATGGAATGTTGGGAAATAAATAATCTGTGAGGAATTATGGTACTTCTGCGCACAATTTAAGGTTCGTTTCTCTGAGAAGAGTTGCGAAAGGCTAGTCCATCCTGGGAGAATGTTTAAAAAAGCACCAACTCTCTCTACTCTCTCTACCATCATGCTGTTTCTGGCCTTTTCAATAGGAGCAGTGGCCAAGGACAGCTTACCTCTGGAATTAACATTGGTGCGTTCCGCTCTCCACAGAATGACCCTCAGCATCCATACGTTACCGTATATACTCGAGTATAAGCCAACTCGAATATAAGCCGAGGCACCTAATTCTACCACAAAAAAACTGGGAAAACATTGACTCCAGTTTAAGCCGAGGGTGGTAAATTTCAGAAGTAAAAATAGATACCAATAAAATTACATTAATTGAGGCTTCAGTAGGTTAAATGTTTTTGAATATTTACATAAAGCTCAAATTTAAGATAAGACTGTCCAACTCTGATCAAATCATTATTCTCATCTTCTTCAATGTAAATGTGCTTATGTATCCTTTTAATAATAATAGAGTAAAATATTACATGTAATAATAATAATAATAAATATAGGAAATAATACAAGTAATAATAAATAGAGTAAGATAATAAATGCAATAATAGTAATAACAATAATAATAAGATCAGAGTGAAATTATAAATGTATTAATAATAATAATAATAATAATAATAATAATAATAATAATAATAATAATAATAGAGTAAAATAAATGTAATAGTAGCAACAATAATAGCAAAAAATAATAAATGTAATAATACCAATAATAATAGAGAAAAATAATAAATGTACCATATGTTCTTGAGTATGAGCTGACCCAAATATAAGCCAACCAGGTCCCTCACCCGAGTATAAGCCGAGGGGGGCTTTTTCAGTCTTAAAAAGGGGCTGAAAAACTAGGCTTATACTCGAGTATATACAGTATATCAAAATCAATAAATTTGGCCTCCAAACCTACCCTCGATTTATTCATGAGGTCAACTTATAAATGAGTGTATGGCACTTGTTTGGGAGCATGAGTAAGAGGATGTTTGTATTGAGGTAGCCTTTCCTTAGTCGTGTGGTTGGCCCATGTGGGAAAACAAAATGCTAGATGAAATAGGCTTGGTCAGATCCATTAGCTCTTCTTATGTTGTTTTGCAGGCTCTAATACAAGGACAGGGCAGGGTAGTAACCCACTCTGGGAACAGAAAAGGACCCTTGCAATCTCCCTAACCATTTCGCCTTTCTCCTGGCAGGTGGGGACTGTGCCACGTTGTTGAAGAACATAGGAGCCCTGCCAGTGGAGATGGCCCGCATGTACTTTGCTGAGACTGTCCTTGCCTTGGAGTATTTGCACAACTATGGCATTGTTCACCGTGACCTCAAGCCTGACAAGTATGATGCCTGAAAGCAGGAGGGGGCACCTATTTGGGTTTAGGTTATGAAGCAGGAAGGGCAAGAACACATTTGGCTCAACCTGGCTGGTATTTCTCAGGTTCCTTTGTCATCGTTGGCAGCAGGCCGCTCTCCTTCCGAATTGGGAAACTGCCATTGTTTATGGCAAAAAATAACTGCGATCTACTCCCTCTGATGGTTCTCATTCTGACTTTCTCCCCAGCTTACTCATCACCTCTATGGGACACATCAAGTTGACTGACTTTGGTCTCTCCAAGATGGGGCTGATGAGCCTTACCACCAATTTGTACGAAGGTCACATTGAAAAGGATGCCAGGGAGTTCCTAGACAAACAGGTAAGACGCTAATATAGTCTGTCTGTGTGGGCATGTGCAGGCGGAGCATGAGAGGGGTGGGTGCATCCCAAAGCGTGCAATTGGAACAATGTTGCAAGGTTATATGATTTGAGATTTAGTAATTGGGATAGTGCTGTGGTATACATCAAGGCTGATGAGTATCTGGTCCTCACTCACTCCAGGAGAAAGGCAACATATGAATTCGATAGGTCGATAGATCAATACTTGGAAATGGCAAGAACATACTTGGAAGCAACACACTTTGTTTTTATTTAAAAACTAGAAAGAATCTAACTAAATTTGTTAAGAAAACAGTCTCATTGATACAAATATGTTGTCAAAATCTAGAGTACAAACACATGGTAGCCATTTTCATAGATGAGAAATGTATTCACTTTGCGCTTCCTTTTTGGAAGTTTAATGCAACTTAGAACAACTTATCCATGTCTTGAATGGGTCCAGACCTGTCTTATTTCAGCCATAGTTCAGCATTTAGGGCTTCTTGACCATTAAGCCAAACCAAAGAACAGCCAGAGTTGCATGCTGGAGTGAGATTCCTAGGGCTTGGTGAACCAATATCTGTGGCAGCTAAATAAAAACAAGTGTCTTTATAGGTTTGTGGGACTCCAGAATATATTGCTCCTGAAGTGATCCTCCGCCAAGGCTATGGGAAGCCAGTGGACTGGTGGGCTATGGGCATCATCCTGTATGAGTTCCTGGTGGGCTGCGTACCTTTCTTCGGAGACACTCCCGAGGAGCTCTTTGGTCAAGTCATCACTGGTACGTGGAGGCCAAGCGTTGGTCATTGTAGTCCCATTGTGTGCAGACATACTCACTGACCTTAGAATTTGCTCTAAGGCAATGGTTCTCAACCTGTGGTCCCAAAGTGTTTGGCCTACAACTCCCAGAAATCTCAGCCAGCTTACTAGCTGTTTGGATTTCTGGGAGTTGGAGGCCAAAACATCTGGGGACCCACAGGTTGAGAACCACTACTCTAAGGGAATAAGGTTCTCCTGGTAATAGGTGGCGAAATACCAGGGGTTAAAGAGTAAACAACTGAATTAGGTGTAGAAAAGGACATAGAGAGAAAATCACAAAACACAAGATAAAGGGCTGGGATGAGCCTGAAATCTCTGGATTGAGAAACAATTTGTTGCTCTCCCATATGAATTTGCATAGAATTGGAAGTGCCATCCAGTCCAATGCATGCAGGAAAAACCACATTTTTGTCATGTAAGCCTGGATATACACTGCCCTGTATCCCAGGACCTGATCCCAGATGATCTGCTTGATTATATGAGTCTCCACTGCCATATAATCTGGGATAAGCAGACAATCTGGGATGAGATACTGGGATATAGGACAGTGTAGAAGGGGCCTAAGTCGCAGCCATTATGATGGAATATGTGTCCATTATCCACCATTATCCACCCGGTCACCCCTTCTTACGGTTTACCGCAACTACCTTCCTTTCTTCGTCACTCCACAATTGCAACTCCTTCTCTTTGTTGTGGAGCCCCCAGTGGTGCAGCAGATTAAACCATTGAACTTGCTCACCAAAGGTCGGCGTTTCAAATCCGAGGAGACATGATAGCCATATACAAATATGTGAGGGGAAGTCATAGGGAGGAGGGAGCAAGCTTGTTTGCTGCTGCCTGGAGACTAGGATGCGGAACAATGGCTTCAAACTACAGGAAAGGAGATTCCACCTGAACATCAGGAAGAACTTCCTGACTGTGAGAGCTGTTCGGCAGTGGAACTCTCTGCCTCAGACTGTGGTGGAGGCTCCTTCTTTGGAGGCTTTTAAGCAGAGGCTGGATGGCCATCGGTCAGGGGTGCTTTGAATGAGATTTTCCTGCTTCTTGCAGGGGGTTGGACTGGATGGCCCGTGAGGTCTCTTCCAACTCTATGATTCTATGAGAGGGGTGAGCTCCCTCTGTTAGGCCCGGGCTGTGGCGCAGGCTGGTGAGCAGCCAACTGCAGCCAACTGCAACAAATCACTTTGACCAAGAGATCATGAGTTTGAGGCCAGCTTGGAGCCTGCGTTTGTCTCTGTCTTTGTTCTATGTTAAGGCATTTAATGTTTGCCTTATATGTGTAATGTGATCCGCCCTGAGTCCCCTTCAGGGTGAGAAGGGCAGAATATAAATACTGTAAATAAATAAATAATAAATTAGCCCCCAGTTTCTGCCAACCTAGCAGTTTGAAAACATGCAAATGTGAGAAGATCAATAGATACAACTCCGGTGGGAAATACCACTCCGATGGGAAGGTAATGGCTCTCCATGCAGTATGCCAGCCACATAACCTTGGAGACGTCTATGGACAACACTGGCTCTTTGACTTAGAAATGGAAATGAGCTCCAACCCCCAGAGACAGACAAGACTAGACTTAATGTCAGGGGGAAACCTTTACCTACCTCTCTTTTCTCTGTCACTTTCAGATGACATCTTGTGGCCAGAAGGGGAGGAGGCACTTCCAGCCGACGCTCAGCATCTCATCTCCTGCCTCCTGCAGACAAACCCCCTTCTCCGTCTGGGGGCAGGTAAGTGCAGATGGGGCAGGGGGAGTGTGGGCTACATGTAGTTTGAGTATGAGCATTTCAGAAGGAAGGAGACAAATTCCTCTTCCTAGTATTGTCATAGTTTTTCTTTAAAATGTTGCAGCCTAGAACATCAAACTATTGGCTAGGTTTAGCCTTGACCATATGGTCGCTTGGTGTGCGCACTCCACACTCCCCCTTGTCTCTGTCTATATCCATCTCTTGTTTCTGGGCAAGAAAACCACCTCCCTGTCCCTCCCACTGTTCCTGGTTTGATTTGTCGCTTTGTCCGGCAGAGGGCAGCAAGACTCCAGTGTTCTGTTTCTCTGCAGGTGGTGCTTTTGAGGTGAAACAACACTCGTTTTTCAAAGATCTGGACTGGAATGGGCTTCTGAGGCAGAAAGCAGAGTTCATCCCCCACTTAGAGTCCGAAGAAGACACCAGCTACTTTGACAGCAAGTTTTCAACTTTTTCTTTTCTCCTTCCACAATATTTTGCTTTAATAAACCAAGTAAGGCTGAGACATACCACTTGCTCCAGTTTCTGATGCCCATCCACTCTAATTCCAAATGTTCCCATGTTAGAATCATAGAGTTAGAAGAGACCTCGTGGGTCATACAGTCCAATCCCCTGCTAAGAAGCAGGAAAAATCACATTCAAAGCACCCCTGACAGATGGCCATCCAGCCTCTGTTTAAAAGCCTCCAAAGAAGGAGCCTCCACCACAGTCTGGGGGAGAGAGTTCCACTGCTGAACAGCTCTCACAGTGAGGAAGTTCTTCCTAATGTTCAGGTGGAATCTCCTTTCCTATAGTTTGAAGCCATTGTTCTGCATCCTAGTCTCCAGGACAGCAGAAAACAAGCTTGCTTCCTCCTCCCTATGACTTCCCCTCACATATTTATACATGGCCTTCATCATGTCTCCTCTCAGCTTTCTCTTCTGCAGGCTAAACATGCCCAACTCTTTAAGCCGCTCTTCATAGGGCTTGTTCTCCAGACCCTTGATAATTTTAGTCGCCCTCCTCTGGACACATTCCAACTTGTCAACATCTCCCTTCAATTGTGGTGCCCAGAATTGGACACAGTGTAATTCCAGGTGTGGTCTGACCAAGGCAGAATAGAAGGGTAGCATGACTTCCCTGGATCTAGACACTATACTACTTATGCAGGCCAAAATCCCATTGGCTCTTTCAGCTGCTCATGCTTAACTTGTTCTCCATGTGGACTCCAACATCTTTTTGAAAAGCCACCTGTTTGCTTACCGTTCTCTTGAGGGATGTTCTAGGTGCTCCAGTAGGACATTTCTGATTACTGAAATTGGAAGCTTCAGAAAGGTAGTTTTCATCAGGATCGTGAGAGGTAAAAGGCCATGGTTTCATGGCTGAATGTAATCTTTATACATTCCACCATGAAACCATGGTCTTTTCACTCTCATGATCTCAAAGTAGAGCTGGAAAAGGCTCCTGGGATGTCCCTACGAATCAGCACTAATAGTGTTGTGCTGGATCAGTGGTTCCCAACCTTTGGTCCTCCAATTATTTTGGACTTCAACTCTGAGAAATCCCAGCCAGCTTACCAGCTGCTCGGAATTGTGGGAGCTGGAGTCCAAAACACCTGGAGGATCAAATATTGAGAACCACTGAGGTCAATGGACCAATGGGCTGACTCAGTATAGGCAGCTTCTTGCTTTCCTTCCGGCAAAAGGATTAAACTGCATCGCTCCATCTGCTCAAACAAAAAAATCATCAGCTTCAAAACCCTCCAATTTTTTCCTATCCAGAAACTGCTATTTTCATTTGAAATGATGGGTTTAAAAGCAAAGAAGTATTATTCATTTATTTACAGTATTTATATTACACCCTTCTCACCCCAAAGGGGACTCAGGGCAGATCACAGAACACATATACGGCAAACATTAAATGCTGATTATAACCATGACAAAACAGACAATGGATAGAGATATATATAGGCTTTCCCATCTTTCAGCATCAAGTATTTCCCAAACCGTGACACTAGCTGTCTTAGGAGATCCAAAGCATAAGCTGAGTCTTTTGTTTTAAACTGGGAAATCAATGGCATAACTGTTGCCTGGGTCTAGTCCTTGGAAGAGAGGGGGCATGTAGTAATGTGTCTGTAATAATTGCTTCTGTTTGGAGAATTATTTCACAGAGGCAGTTTTATACATGGACTATCATGCACATTGCCATACACCCATGTCTGCTGAGGAGACTGATACCTTTCAGCTCAGGATGGCTTTAAATATGATTGTCTTTCAGATATGTTGGGTTCTAACCCTGCAAATCCCCCATCTAGTTACTGTATACCATGTGGCCTAAACCTCTGAATAGCATTTGAGACTGTTTCCTTCTACCTATGCCTGTGAGATATGAATTCCAAATAACTCTCACGTGTCACAAGAAGGTGCTAGTTTTGAGTGGTTTCAAAACCCAAAACTTTTTCCCAGTGGTCAGAAGAAGAAACATTTTTACAACAGCATCCTTTTTTGGATGTTAGAGAACACACAAGCAATTTAGCAGAAACCACTCTCTTATTCCTGAAGCTGGGTGTGTTTGTGGGCCATTGTTTTGTTTCAGCTCGCTCCGATCGTTACCACCATATTAACTCATACGATGACGAGGACACAACTGAAGATGAACCTGTGGAGATACGGCAGTTCTCATCTTGCTCTCCCAGATTCAGCAAGGTGAGTCCTCACTTACAACATTTTAAAACATGTGGCCTAATGTAAGATAGTGAAAGTAAAACGTGATCAGAGAAGCTGCTCTTATCTTGTTTCCACCCCAAACTTTCACATGATGGTTTTTGGCAAACCAGTTTGCCGAGGAGTAGCTCTTGGTTTTGTTTGCATATATGAGGATGATGTTACTGCCTACATATCAGCATAGTCGTAAGGATTGCTTAGTTAACACCCACCTTCAGATAACCACATCTTGCCTTAAGCCATAATGTCCTTGATTGTCAGACATACCAAGTTCATAACATCACAGTTAATCGTAGGTTTCCGTTATGCCAAAAAAAGGACAATGGTAATGGTTTTTAAACAAACCTGAATGTAGAAACCAATGTTAATTTTATAATAATAATAATAATAATCACGAAGGTGTTAAAAAACAAAGTATGGGTTGTCGATGTAGCAATCCCAGGTGATAGCAAGATTGAGGAGAAACAACTGGAAAAGCTGACACGATATGAGGATTTAAAGATCGAATTGCAAAGACTCTGGCACAAGCCAGTCAAGGTGGTCCCAATGGTGATCGGCACACTGGGTGCAGTGCCTAAAGACCTTGGCCTGCACTTAAACACAATCGGCGCTGACAAAATTACCATCTGCTAGCTACAGAAGGCCACCTTACTGGGATCTGCACGCATTACTCACCAATACATCACACAGTCCTAGACACTTGGGAAGTGTCCGACATGTGATCCAATACAACAGCCAGCAGAGTGTTTTCTATGGACTCATCTTGTATTTCAAATAACAACAACAACAACAACAACAACAACTTTATTCTTATATCCCATTCCATCTCCCCGAAGGGACTCGGGGCAGCTTACATGGGGACCAAGCTCAGTGGAACAAAAATTAAAATACAACACTATAAAATACATGTACTTTGCAAAGCATAACCAACATAAAAATATGTGAACAATAATTAAAAACATAAACTCAACATCAACTGATTGCAGTAGCCGAGCCAAGTAGATATGGTCAGACTATAAGGCCGGCCAGGGCTTGTGCAGTATACTTCAGGGACAGGGCTGGTGATAAAGTGCCAAGGCTAGATATTAAATAGAGCTTGAAAGGCCAAGTCAAAATGTTAAACCAGGGGTCCCCAAACTAAGGCCTGGGGGCCGGATGCGGCCCTCCAAGGTCATTTACCTGGCCCCCGCCCTCATTTTATAATATAATATTTTATATCAGTTTTAATAATATAATATATTGTATATACATATAATATTGATAATAATCTTATGTTATACAATATAATACTAATAGTAATACCATATAATAATATTAATTATATGTTATATATTGCATATTATATAATAGTATAGTGGTATAGTTCAATATAGTAATGTATAATGCTAATATTGTGTTATGCTAATAATATAATATATTGTATGTACATACAGCTGCTCTGAGTCCCCTTCGGGGTGAGAAGGGTGGGATATAAATGTAGTAAATAAATGCAGTAAATAAATAATTAATTGTAGACTTAGGCTCGGCCAAATTCTGACATGACTTGAAGGCACACAACAACAACAACAATAACAACAACAATCCTAATTAACTTGATTATCTCATTGGCCAGTAGCAGGCCCACACTTTCCATTGAAATCCTAATAGGTTTATGTTGGTTAAAATTGTTTTCATTTTTAAATATTGTATTGTTCTTTCGTTGTTGTTGTTGTTGCTGCACTACAAATAAGACATGTGCAGTGTGCATAGGAATGTGTTTTTTTTTTTTTCAAATGATAATTTGGCCCCTCCACAGTCTGAAGGATTGTCGACCGGCCCTCTGCTTAAAAAGTTTGGGGACCCCTGTGTTAAACCAACTAGTGAAAGGCACATTGGAACCTGGCCGTTGATGTTGTACCAGTTGTAGTTTCCAGGCCGTCTTCAAGGGCAGCCCTACTTAGAGCGCATGATTTAACATGTTTCTGACCAACACTTTGGCTAAGGCAGGTTCCTTCTGCTGCCTTATGGTTTTAAACTTGGAAATAATTTCAAAAATTTAAAACAACAGTTAGAGGAAATTAATATTGACACAAAGCCATCATTTCATATCCAGACTAATTGAGAAGCTGTTACCATTATTGTCCCAGTTTGGAAGAAATGGGAAATCATGCTTAGTTGCAGCTTCTTGTATGCTCACTTATATATGCATAAACAAATAAACAAAGGAGCAAACCACTGCATGCAGGATAGCTGTAGGGGTTGAGCAACATTCATAGCACATGTGTACACAGAAGGGATAAATATATGCATGGATAGGGGAATTGTCACCAGCAGCTTGAGCCGTTGCACCTTTATTTGCAAGCAATAGTGAACAGCATGTCCCTCAATTCTGTTGGTGATCCTGGCTAACATAGATCCATTAAATCAATGTGAAATTGGTAAGTCAACATTTAGGTAAGTGCCACTGATTCAGTGCATCAGTTCAACCTGAGATCAGCCCTGGGATTTGGTGCCATGTTCTCAAGTGATATAATTTGGAGCTGTGAACTCCATTCAGGAGACAATTATTAGGGGTTTGAGGGGCAAGCCTCCCTCCAGCTCTCTATGCTGTCCTCTGCCCAGATATCTTCCTGATACTGTTTTTCTCCTGTACTGCAGAAAAATCCTGCTGATCAAAAGGTTGAGTTTGATCCCAGCTCAGGGTGAGGAGCCGCCATTAGCCCCAGCTCACCTGCCCACCTAGCAGGTTGAAAGTAGAAATGCGAGTAGATAAATAGGTACTGCTTTTAGCGGGGTGGTAATAAAGGCGCCCTTAAGGACATCAATCAGAGGAAAAAATCCTTGACATGGAAGATGGAGCGACAGCTGGAGTCGAGCACAGACTCCAAGATGCCGGAAATTAGAAGGGAAAAACTGCCTTTACCTCTGTTTGTGTTGTCTGCCCTTGGTCATTGTATAACCGACTTTGAATGTTTGCTGTATGTGTGGTTTGCAAGCTGCTCTGAGTCCCCTTTGGGGTGAGAAAGGCGGGGTATAAATAATGCTAATTAATTAATTAATTAATTAAAGACACAATCAGAAACTGGAAATAAACCTGGTTATGGCAGGGAGGGATAAAGGAGAAAACTCTAGATAGTAAATTCTTGCAGAGGCCATTCTGATCTTCCATCTTGAACTCCAGAGAGATGCTCATATATAGCCCTGTAATTCAGTTAGGCCATTTGTCTCCACCATGCAGCTTGTTCATCTGTGTGTGTATGGGTGGGCAAGCATAGGTAACAAGGGAATCTATCCTTCCGGCATGTTGAGCCACCATTTCTCACTACTCTGTGTTTTGCCCCCACCCCATCCTCCACTCCCCTAGGTGTACAGCAGCATGGAGCACCTATCCCAGCATGAGCAGAAGACCCCCAGCGTCACCAAGCGGGACCAGAGCAGCAAGCACAAGGATGAGAAATTGGGCAAACGGGAAAGCCTGGGCAGTTTCACTCTTCGAGACAAAACCTGGCGTACCAACTCCCCAGAAATGTGAGACGCATTCTAAGTCACTCTGCAGTAGCTGTTCCTTTTCCAGACTTGCAGGGATCTGGGAGACAGTATAGTGTTATTCTGTTTAATAAATCTTGACAGCTCGATCCGGCCTCTGAATCAGATCAGTTCATCAAATGGTGTATCCAAGATATTGTACGTTTCTAACCATGTCCTTTGCCTCTGTGAACAGGGGAAAGGGCATTCTCATATTATTATTATTATTATTACCCTGTCTTTCTCCTCAAAAAGACTCAAAGCAGCTAACAGCCACAGACTTTGATCAATTTAATATTATTTCATTTTAATGTTCTTTCATATGTCTTCCAGAGCAAGCTGTGTAAACTAGAACTCTTAGTGATGAGTGAAGGTTGCTTTGTCTGATGCTTCCCAAGCTATCTAATGTGAGGCAGTGGTGGATTTATTTTCCTAACATGCCAGCAACCAGCACCATATTTGTATCCACTATATCCACTCTTTATTTGTTTCCTTAGAAGCTCATCAGGCACAGGCAGCCAATGGTTCATGGAATAATACTGGCCCTTGGTTCAACCCTTTGAGTAGCATTGGTTTGATCAATTCATTATCCGTTCTAACCAAAACAAATTACTTTAGTTATTACATCAAAGCATATTTTCGTTTTTAAAATCTTCTTATTGGAATGGTTTTTGCTGACGATTGACGACTGCAATGACGATGTTGTTTACCATTTGTTACCATTTTATTTACCTATCACTATTACTACTGTCCTTTCTTCTAACTGCAGAAAATCTGACAGAACAGCTGCAACAGTGTTTTTTGAATGGTAACGCTAAAAGTTGTCTGTCTAGAAACAAAGTTTATGTGACTGAGATACTGAAAAAAATGAAATGTCACCAAGTTCAATTTTAAAATGATCACAACAGGCATAACTAAGTAACTTCTCCTAGTCCTCTCTGCCCAATCCACTTTAACAGCCAGCAGATGTATGGAGCAATGGAGGTCTGTTCAAGAGCCGTGGTGGCGCAGTGGGTTAAACCCTTCTGCCAGCTGAACTGCTGACCTGAAGGTTGGATTGCTGACCTGAAAGTTTCCGGTTCGAATCCGAGAAATGGGGTGAGCCCCCATCTGTCAGCTCTAGCTTTCAGGGACATGAGAGAAGCCTCCCAGCCAACAGACCCGTAGGCAACGTCTCTGTAGACAGCCAATTCTTTCACACCAGAAGCGACTTGCAGTATGGTCTTAAGTCGCTTTTGACACGATAAAAAAAAAGCTCCCAGTAAGCTTGCAAACAGTATGACATTTCTGATCCTTTCCATCAAGCACGCAAGGCAGGCTGGGATGAGAAACAACAACAAGAGTCTTGTTTCTAGTTGTCATGGCTTTGCTTACTAGTCAAAGGGACTGGAAATGTAATCCTTTTTGCTCAACAGACCTCCTTTGCTCAATGGCCACTGGTTGTTGTGGTGGGCTTTTGAGGCAGCATTGACAGTTATGGAAATATTGCCTCAATGATGTGACGGCATAGTGTTACTGCAGATAGAGCAGTTACAGATCCATAACTCTATACTGCCATATAAAATCCATATTATCTGCTTTGAAATGGAGCCCCCACTGCAGTGGGGGTTCCTGGTGGCACAGTGTGTTAAAGCGCTGAGCTGCTGAACTTGCGGACGAAAAGGTCCCAGGTTCAAAACCCGGGAGCAGAATGAGCGCCTGCTGTTAGCCCCAGCTCCTGCTAACCTAGCAGTTCGAAAACATGCAAATGTGAGTAGATCAATAGGTACCGCTCCGGCAGGAAGGTAATGGCGCTCCATGCAGTCATGCCGGCCACATGACCTGGAGATGTCTATGGACAACGCTGGCTCTTCGGCTTAGAAATGGAGATGAGCACCAACCCCCAGAGTCGGTCACGACTGGACTTAACGTCAGGGGAAACCTTTACCTTACTATATGGCAGTGTAGACTCATATAATCCAGTTCAAAGCAGATCATCTGGATTATCTACTTTGATAATTTGGGTTATATGGCAGAGTAGAAGGGACCTACGATACAAAACTGTTAACAGGAACACAGAATGACAGCTCATATCTTTTAGTCTTGGAAGGGAAAATAATTGCTTACATTGCCCTCTTTCATTCCCTTCTGCAGCTACGATACCAGCATCAGTAGCATCCTGGAAATGTTACTAAATGATAGCACAAAAGTTAGGAAGTTCATGTTGATTTATTACATTTGGATAACATTAACTTTTAGGAGTTGCTGTTCCAATTATAGTCCTAATAAAAGAAGCTGAGTAGTGAATTTTCATAGCATTATAGAACCATAGAATCTTAAAAGTTAGAAGGAACTCAGGGGAAGTTGTGGCTGGTATTTTGGTGATGGCTCGGACCTCTGAAGTTTGGGAGGCTCTCCCACTTGCTGCTTTTCCTTTTCAGGAAGCGACTCTCTGCCTCAGAGTCATCATACACCGAGAGTGATTCGAGCCCCCCACTGGGTGCACGTCGGCGCTTTTCTGCCCTGATGGACACCAACCGTTTTGCTGTGCCTTTGGAGAGTGAGAGTGAGACCCTTGGCAAGGGGCCTACAAAGGCTCCGGCAGAAAATGGGCCCACGGGACCTTCGTCCCAGACTGAAAGCAAGGAGAACAAAGAGGGAGCAACTGGAGAAACTGTACCGTGCCCTGCCCCTGTGGAGACTGACATAGGTGAGTTGTAGGTTAAGGTGAGTCAGGATGGTTGCTGACAGAAGGCCCTTGAGACTCTGGTAGGTTAAGGAGAGAAGTCACTGTGGACGACTTGGTTCACTTGTTACAGATCACTGCCTGAACAGGCTCTATTTTTCCATTTTTCCCAGGACAAAAGTCCTCTCTCTTCCGGAAATAGGTTCTGGATCATACAGACTGCAATCTTAGAAAGGAGCACATTGTAGTCCAACTAACTGAATCACTACCACTGAATGACTAGGGGCTCTTCCACACAGCCATATAACCCAGAATATCAAGGCAGAAAATCCCACAATATCTGCTTTGAACTGGGTTATCTGAGTCTGCGCTGCCATATATTTCAGTGGAAAATGTGGGATTTTATTCAGCTGTGTGGAAGGGGCCTGGGTTTCATTTCATGCCTGAGGACTTTTACAGTAGAAGCTGCACAATAAATGATCAAATAGTTGTTAATTGATGCAGAAGATCCAAATGACACTTCCCCTTGAAAACATATCTGTTGGTGTGGAAATCTGTATTTTTCCTTGCCTTTCTTCCTGCATAATAATAATAATATTATTATTATTACAGTAGAGTCTCACTTATCCAACATTCGCTTATCCAATGTTCTGGATTATCCAATGCATTTTTGTAGTCAATGTTTTCAATACATTGTGATATTTTAGTGCTAAATTCGTAAATACAGTAATTACTATGTAGAATTACTGAGTATTGAACTACTTTTTCTGTCAAATTTGTTGTATAACATGATGTTTTGGTGCTTAATTTGTAAAATCATAACCTAATTTGATGTTTAATAGGCTTCTCCTTAATCTCTCCTTATTATCCAACATATTCACTTATCCAACATTCTGCTGGCCCGTTTATGTTGGATAAGTAAGACTCTACTGTATTATTATTATTATTATTATTATTATTATTATTATTATTATTACTATAGTGTTCTTTTTGGCCATTTTAATGGGTCTTTATGCAAGAACATTTCCTGATGGATAGTTATCCATGGTGAAAACCTTACCAGTGCTTTGGGGAAAAAAAATTTTTTGCCTTGATTTACGATGGGGATCATTCCAATTGGATAATGCGTCCAACCTCAATAGCGATGAACTGGCCCAACCCCTTTCCTGTCTCTGCCAGTGCATTTGAAAAGGCTCCCTATTTTAAACAAATAGCTAGTTTGATTTTTCATGGGGATAAGCTTGTACATATATACCCTCAGGAATATACATACACATATGCAGTGACCATTTGATTTATTTTGTAATTAGAAGAAAATCTCTTTCTCCACACATTAGGTTGGGTTGGCATTATAAAAACCTGGCACTAAATTGTAGCAATTGCTATTGGTGGTGTAGTGCAAAGCCTAACATATAGTGATTATTGTGTGTCTGGTGGATGTAATTGCGCTTGAAAGCTTGGGAAAGTGGTTGGCAAGCACCTCTACACTTTCCAATGTAAGCTGCTTGCAGCATGGATATGATAAGCCCACCTCCCAATGTTGTGCCTGGCGCTTAGAGCTTTGGTTGCAGCTGGGCAGCCTGACCCATTTCTTTTTCAACAGTAAACACTTCAACATTTACAAAAAGCAAGATGACTGATCTTTCAAAATAGTAAATGCTACAATTGTTTTGTGGATATAAGAAACTCCACCAAGAACTAGTTTGAATGCTGGGGCTATCTGGGGCTATCTCTGGTTGTCTCAGGTGTTGTGGCTACATTCATCTTGGAAATCCTGAAGTTACAACAGTTGTGTCTAAAAACCCCAGCTGTTGACACAGAATTCTTGAAAAGAGATTAGAATCAGGTGGAAAAGTTAATATGCTGTTGACTCAGTGGCCAAGTCCAACGACTTCTGACTTTAGTGTTTTACTCAGACCCCTTTTAACTTGCTTTGTTGACTAGAAGTTAGAACTCCTTAGCATAGCATTCTAATTATTTGCCATTTGTAATAAATAGTAGTGCAGTGGGTTAAACTGCTGAGCTGCTGAACTTGCTGACCGAAAGGTTGGCAGTTTGAATCCAGGGAGTGGGGTGAGCTCCCGCTGTTAGCCCCAGCTTCTGCCAACCTAGCAGTTAGAAAACATGCAAAGAGATCAATAGGTACCACTCCGGCAGGAAGGTAACAGCACTCCATGCAGTCATGCCGGCCACATGACTTTGAAGGTGTCTACGGACAATGCCAGCTCTTCAACTTAGAAATGGAGATGAGCACCAACCCCCAGAGTCGGACACTAGACTTAATGTTAGGCGAAAACCTTTACCTTTATCTAATAAACAGTATTGTTTTTGATCCTACAGCAGAGTCTTGCAACCCAAGAATCTTTACCTTTGGCTACTCCCTGCAGCAGCTCACATTTTGCTCTGGCATCTTAATATGCTCCAGTGACCCATCAACTAGAGCAGCAAAAGTCAACAAGGACAGTCTTGTAGTATGGCAATAACAAGGTCCTGTGTATTGAAGAACTCTTGCTGGTGTTTTAATGAGGACTTTCTGTGATTTCCTCATTCCTTTCCTCATGATTTTGGTGGTAGCCAAACTGGTTCCTGAGCCTAGGACATTAAATTTCACTGTAATGTTTTTTAAATGTTCCCACACACCTGTGTCCACACTTGTACAAGTCCATTTTCCGGCTCCGGAATGACACAGTATGGATGGAAAGAATTGCCCCCAGTGACGGGGAGAATAGAAAGGAATCCCACGGGCAGTGTGTCTGATGATGTCCCATGGGTTGTGGTGGTGGAGGTGGTGGTGGGCATCCCCTCCCTGCCCCTGTGGCGGTGTCCCTCTGGCCCCACAGCCCAGGAGTGGGCCCTCCCCTGAGTGTGGTCCTGTGACATGTGGCTCGAGTCATCCTCCCTCTCTCTCCACTCCCCACTAGGCGATAAATCAAAAGCGGGTGAGCCACAGCCCCTAAAGGAGCTTGACCCATCAGCCCCCAAAGCTACCAATGACTTGGTGCTACGTCGGGCTCGGCACCAACAGCTCTCAGGGGACTCCACGGCTGAGAAGCGCAGCTCCCGCACAGGGGGCAAGGTCATCAAATCTGCCTCAGCTACTGCGCTGTCCGTCATTATCCCCACAGGTACGGCCCTCCTCCTCTTGCCCCCACCCCTGCACCCACCCCACCCCCATCCTGGACATGCTAACCCTACACCTGCAAGCTCAGCACCAACCCACAGGAATGCCTTCCCGCCTGAACCGATCCCCACAGGCACACTCTCAAGCCACCCTTTACCCTTGGGGCTGGAGGCACTATACTCATACACAGACTGTCCTGCTGGCACCACCCTGAACCCTCCTGTTACCCCTTTTTATCCCCACATTCCAGTTGCCCTTTCACACATTGCTGCCTTTTGTATTGGGTCGACCTATGTCTGTGGGCTGTTATCTGATCAAGATCGCCCAGCCTCTCAGCTATTTGTCCACATTCCCGTAGGAATAAAAATACCTCATTGACGTTAGCTTATTTTCCCAGCACAGCCCCCCAGCCTGACCCCCCACCCTACACAAGAGACTTATGCTTTGCTGCCCTGCATGCAATCCCTGTCCCTTCGCTTAGTTGCTGGGCTGTGTGTGTTCTGCAATCCAAAGAAGCCTGCCAAAAACAAAGTGGGATTCTGCAACCTGCCATTTATGCAAATGAAACCAATTTGCATGGTATTTTGTGCATTGCATGATTTCTAGTTTCTATGTTTTTGCGTAGCTTGTGCGCTTCCTGTGACTTATGGGAGGAGAGGCAAGTGAAGCTTCTCAAGGTGCAGAACCCTTGAAACGCCACTGGGAATTTCATTCAGTCACCCATCTGAAATTTCAGAGGCCATAGAATTTTATACCATGAGGAATATGAACGTTGCTTTCATTTTAAATACAATCTGAGCTTCTCTGGAGTTGAATTTTGATCTATAGATAACATTCTGTGGCTTGTCAGTGTGGCATTGTGCGTCCCATGTAGTTTCTTCTCTAGGAACCTCCGGTGGCCTAGGGAATAAAAGCCTTGTGACTTGAAGGTTGGGTTGCTGACCTGAAGGCTGCCTGGTTTGAATCCCACCCGGGGAGAGCGCAGATGAGCTCCCTCTATCAGCTCCAGCTCCATGTGGGGACATGAGAGAAGCCTCCCACAAGGATGGTAAAACATCAAAAACATCCAGGCGTCCCCTGGGCAACATCCTTGCAGACAGCCAATTCTCTCACTCCAGAAGCAACTCCGGTTGCTCCTGACACGAAAAAAAAAGTTTCTTCTCTGTACTGGCACTCAATCGTGTGTGCTAAAGAAAATAGGGACGGAAAAGGCTCAGGGACACCACTGTTAGGGGAGTCTCTGGTAGCACAATGGGTTAAACCCTTGTGCCAGCTGAACTGCTGACCGAAAGGTTGGCGGTTCAAATCTGGGAGCGGGGTAAGCTCCCGTCTGTCAGCTCTAGCTCCCCATGCAGGGACATGAGAGAAGCCTCCCACAGGATTGTAAAACATCAAACATCCGGGCATCTCCTAGGGAACATCCTTGCAGGCGTTCTCACACTAGAAGTGACTTCCAGTTTCTCAAGTCACTCCTGACACGGAAAAAAAAAACACTTCTAGGAAGTATTTTCCCTATCCAGCCAGAAAATGACCCCTGAGCTTTATCTGCTGGTAGGTAAGAAATAAAACTATTATTATTATTATTATTATTATTATTATTATTATTATTATTATTATTATTATTATTATTATTACCATCATCATCTCTATCTCTGCCCCACAAGTCAGCTATTTATTTATTTATTTATTTATTTATTTATTTGTTAGACTTGTATACCGCTACTCCCAGTTTGGCTCGGAGCGGTTTACAGAAATAGATTAAAACAATACACTTAGCTTTGAAATAACAATAAAAACAACAATAAAAACAGACTACCCTAGTGTAGTGCTCCCAAAGGCATAGTCCTCGTATTTACACTAAAATAGCTCCCTGCACCCAAATGTTCCAGATTCATTTATATTCCTTTGCTGACCACAGGTCATGAGAAATGGTTGAAAGTATCAGGAAGTCTTAGCAAGGCTTGCTACAGAAAGCAATCGTAGCTAGAGGACAGGACTTTTCTGGGAGGCAGAAGGTGCTGATATGTGCTTGCCCCATGAAACTGTGCAGAACTTCTCACTTATCTTTTCATTTTATCTCTTCCTTCCCCCTCTCTTTCCTTGCAGTGGAACAACACAGTAGTTCCCCGCTGGCCAGCCCAATGTCTCCCCGTTCGCTGTCATCCAATCCTTCATCTCGGGATTCTTCACCATCACGGGACTATTCACCAGCTGTAACAATCCTCCGCTCGCCCATTACTATCCAGCGTTCAGGGAAGAAGTATGGCTTCACGCTGCGTGCTATCCGGGTGTACATGGGTGACAGTGATGTCTATAGCGTGCACCATATTGTCTGGGTAAGCGTGGTTGCTTGGTAGTCGAGCATTCTGGGTGGGCCAGGCTTGGTAATGAATCCCATAGTTTCTTCATTTGCCTTGTAGTCTATAACTAAATGAGGTAGTCCAGAGAGCTTTTTTCCCTCTCTTACTCTCTCTCTCTTTCTTTTGCATTCTTTTGTTCTTTCTTTCTTTCCTTATCCTGCCCTGGCAGCATGTGGAGGAAGGCGGACCAGCTCATGAGGCAGGTTTATGTGCCGGAGACCTCATCACACATGTCAACGGAGAGCCAGTGCATGGGCTTGTGCACACTGAGGTGGTGGAGCTCATCCTGAAGGTAAACAGGAAGTGGGACAGAAAACAGAAAGAGTCTCTGATGGGACTGAGGCAAAGTGCTATCCCTACTGTCCCACAACTTGTTTCCTTCTCCTTCTCCTAGAGTGGAAACAAAGTGATGGTGACTACTACACCCTTTGAAAACACCTCCATCCGGATTGGGCCAGCTCGTAAGAGCAGCTACAAGTCCAAAATGGCCCGGAGGAACAAACGGAGCACCACCAAAGATGGCCAGGAGAGGTGAGATATACAGGGAGGGGAACTGGCACATAAATTAGAAAAGCACATAAATTAGAAACGTAGGTCTCTTCCACACAGCTGAATGCAATCTCACATTTTCTGGTTTGAGCTGGAATATATGGTAGTGTGGACTCAGATAACCTAGATTAAAGCAGATATTGTGGGATTTTCTGTCTTTAATTTTTTTTAAATTAATTTATCCATAAAAATGTATAAGTATACATTCTTTCCTCTTTTTACGATATCTTAGACAAAGGAGTATGTTATCTATCTATATATATAAAAGAGTGATGGCATCACGGCAATTCACAAAACAACAAAAGTACAGGCCCCCCAACCTCAAAATTTGACAACACAACCCATCATCCACGCCTCAAGGTTGATACAACAAAAAGAAAAGAAAAATAAAGTCCTAATTAGAGGGAGAGCAATAATTTTTTTTATCCAATTGCTGCCAGTTTAGAGGGCTAATCTCTGCCCACTTGGTTGCCTAGCAACCAAGGGACAGCCAGGTTTCAGTTAGGGGACAGGCAGATTTAGGCCTCACTTAGGCTTCTTCCACAGATTATCTAATTTGCACTGGATTATATGGCAGTGTAGACTCAAGGCCCTTCTACACAGCTATATAACCCATTTATAATCTTATATTATCTGCTTTGCACTGGATTATCTTGACTCCCCACTACCATATAATCCATCTCAGTGTGCATTTTATACAGCTGTGAAGAAGGGGCCTCAGATAATCCAGTTCTGAGCAGATAATATAAGATTAGAAATATACAGTAGAGTCTCACTTATCCAACGTAAACAGGCCGGCAGGATAAGTGAATATGTTGGATAATAAGAAGGGATTCAGGAAAAGCCAATTAAACATCAAATTAGGTAATCGTTATACAAATTAAGCACCAAAACATCGTATTATACAACAAATTTGACAGAAAAAGTAGTTCCATGCGCAGTAATGCTATGTTGTAATTACAGTAGAGTCTCACTTATCCAAGAAGATGGGATTTAATGCAAAACATTTAGATCCTGATGTAGCAGTCCATCAAGTACAGTAGAGTCTCACTTATCCAACACTCGCTTATCCAACGTTCTGGATTATCCAACGCATTTTTGTAGTCAATGCTTTCAATATATCGTGATATTTTGGTGCTAAATTCATAAATACAGTAATTATTATATAGCATTACTGTGTACTGAACTACTTTTTCTGACAAATTTGTTGTCTAACATGATGTTTTGGTGCTTAATTTGTAAAATCATAACTTAATTTGATGTTTAATAGGGTTATCCTTAATTCCTCATTATCCAACATATTCGCTTATCCAACGTTCTGCTGGCCCGTTTATGTTGGATAAGTGAGACTCTACTGTACTGTATTTACAAATTTACCACTAAAATATCACAATGAATTTAAAACACTGACTACAAAAACATTGATTATGAAAAGGCAGACTGCGTTGGATAATCCAGAACATTGTATAAGCGAATGTTGGATAAGTGAGATTTTTCTTTAATATGAAATAATTACTGGGACAGAATAATGCAGAACAATATAATCTCTAAAACCAGGACAGTAAATAAACAGGGGAATTCCACACAGGAAACAATCAGGGCCAGCTAACACCTCCCAACAAAGTATTCCCATCATCAAAGTCTGGCAAATCCTGTTTTCTCAGGGCCACAGACAATAGAAGCAGATAAAATATCGCAAACAACATCACTCTGAAAACAAGGGTATTCCAGACAGGAAACAATCAGGGCCAGCTAACACCTCCCAACAAAGTATTCCCATCATCAAAGTCTGGAAAATCCTCTGTTTTCTCAGGGCCACAGACAGTAGAAGCACATAAAATATTGCAAACAACACCACTCTGAAAACAAGGGAATTCCAGACAGGAAACAATCAGGGCCAGCTAACACCTCCCAACAAAAAATTCACTCAGGGAGGAAACAGCCAGGCTTTAAAGCTGCAAGGCCATTACATCCTAATCATTTTTCCTAATTGCAGCATTCATACTTGCCTCCAACAGACAAAAGAAAAAACAATCAGAAATATTGTATATTCACAACCTTTAGGAAATAATATCCCCTGATGGCGCAGCGTGTTAAAGCACTGAGCTGCTGAACTTCTGGACTGAAAGGCCACAGGTTTGAATTGGGGGAGCGGAGAGAGCCCCCACTGTTAGCTCCAGCTTCTGCCAACCCAGAAGTTCGAAAACATGCAAATGTGAGTGCATCAATAGGTACTGCTCCGGCGGGAAGGTAACGCCGCTCCATGTAGTCATCCCACATGAGCTTGGAGGAGTCTACGGACAACGCCGGCTCTTCGGCTTAGAAATGGAGATGAGCACCAATCTCCAGAGTAAGACACGACTGGACTTAATGTCTGGGGAAAACCTTTACCCTTGACCTTAACTACCACCAATTCCTCAATACTTTATTTCCCATACCACCATACTTCGCCACAGCAACGCGTGGCCGGGCACAGCTAGTATTGTATACAATCCAACAGTAAAAAAAGTAAAAATCAAACATATCTTTTAAGCATATTTCTTATCAGTTTTCAACTTTTCCATTACAACTTTACTACATATCTTTCTACTGCACCCCTTTTATCTACTTATACATTTATTATTATTATTATTATTATTATTATTATTATTATTATTATTATTGTTATTATTATTATTATTATTTTATTGTATGACACAGCAAACAAGATAGATATCCTGGATTTCATTTCACAAAATCACAAGTCGAACACTTCCCAAGTGTCTAGGACTATGTGATGCATTATTATTATTATTATTATTATTATTATTATTATTGTTATTATTATTATTTTATTGTATGACACAGCAAACAAGATAGATATCCTGGATTTCATTTCACAAAATCACAAGTCGAACACTTCCCAAGTGTCTAGGACTATGTGATGCATTATTATTATTATTATTATTATTATTATTATTATTATTATTATTATTATTATTATACCACCTTCTCCCCCTCTTCATCTTACCCTTATTTTGTGCCCCCTTCACCAGGACCAACAAACTCATATTGTTTCACAAGTCCAAAATTTCATTGCTTCTGTCACCTGCTTGTACCCCTTTCCCTCATTAAAAATATACTCAATAAATTTTCCCTTATTTTCCAAAAATCTGTTTGTTTCAATATTCCCTTTTCAATTTTAATTTTGCAAGTCAGTTTGTCATTAATAGCTATGTTCCAAATTTCCCTGAATTTCCTTTTTTTTTCTTTCCAGTGTTTTGCTATTAGCAATTTTTCTGCTGTTATCAAATTAGAAACCATTTCTTTCTCCTCTTGGGAGGGGATTGTATTGTCATGCATAAGTAGGAATGCTGATTTAGGTGTATTCTCTATCTCTATTTTTATTATTGCGCTTATTTCTTTATATATCATTTCCCAAAATTTTTGTATAATTTTACATGACCACCATATATGAAGATATGACCCTATTTCCTGACAGCCTCTCCCTGACAGTGGTACCTAATTCCCATTACATTAAATCAGATTGATAAAAAAATACATAAATCAGGATTTTCTATCTTGATGTTATGGGTTATATAGCTGTGTGGAAGGGCCTCTAGTTTTCTGAATACTGTTGGATCCTCTTTCGGTAACCCTCTTCCTTCCTTCCTTGGCAGTAAGAAGCGAAGCTCCCTCTTCCGCAAGATCACCAAGCAGTCAAACCTACTGCACACCAGCCGCAGCTTGTCATCTCTGAACCGCTCGCTCTCCTCCAGTGACAGCTTGCCTGGTTCGCCCACTCATGGCTTGAGTGCCCGCTCACCCACCCAAAGCCTGCGCTCCACACCAGACTCTGCCTACCTAGGTAGCAGACCTGAAGGTAGTGGTGGGCAGGGTGGCTGTGGCAGGGACATGTGCCCATAAGCGGTCAGTTTTCATGGAAGGTTGGGCTGATTGTTTGGTTTTGCTGGGAGTGCTTGATTCTTCTCTCTTAGATGGGGAATTAGAATTGGGCAGGGAACTAGCCTTCAGTTCTCACCAAATTTGGCTTCCTTGGACAGATTGGAAGATAACACCACAAAATCCTGACTGTTCTTCAATACTGCCTGATGGGAAGCCTCGTGGAAGGAGAGCCATGGTTGGATGGAGACAATGGTTGTGCTCTCTGTTGGTTTGATTTGAGAGCCTAATGAGAATAACCAAACTTGATGTGTTCCATCAACTTATCAGTTTATTTTGATCAGCATCACCTAAAAATTATTCTAGGGAAAATCTATGGACAAAGTAGATGGGTATCCATCTCCAGTGCTCAGGCCTCTTTCCAATTAGATGACAGGAGGCAAGCAGCAGAAATAGGTTGTCAGCAAAGTCAACCTTTTTTGAGCTTCTGGATGTGGAAGTTGTTATAGTTCTATAGGCAACTAGGTTGAGTAAGACTAATAGATAAGTGCATTAGCATCCTGTCCTCAGTGTGAGCCGCCGCAGTGGGTCTGTAGGAAGGATGCAGTCATATGTCCCACTCTAACAAGTGAAGCCTCTGCCTGGACCTCCAGGAAACAGAAGGGTTTGGTTGGGCATATCTCAAGATGCCTTTGTTCTCTTTGTCTCCATCCAGGTGCCTCTTCGCAAAGCAGTTCCCCAGCCTCCAGCACACCCAATTCGCCAGCCACTTCATCCCATCACATGCGGCCAAGTACTCTTCACGGCCTGTCTCCCAAACTACACCGCCAGTATCGCTCTGCCCGCTGCAAGTCAGCTGGAAATATCCCACTCTCACCCCTGGCGCACACGCCTTCCCCCACTCAGTCTTCCCCACCGCCGTTGCCCGGCCACACTGTGGGAAGCTCCAACACCACACAGAGCTTCCCGGCTAAGCTCCACTCCTCGCCGCCTGTGGTCCGGCCCCGTCCCAAGAGCGCTGAGCCCCCTCGCTCTCCACTTCTGAAGCGGGTACAGTCGGCCGAGAAGCTCGGCTCCCCGCTCAGCTCCGAGAAGAAGGTGGTGGTGAGGAAGCACAGCCTAGAGGTGGTGCACTCTGAATATCGCAAAGACTTCTATGGCGAGCCGGGTCTCCACAGCCTTGCCGAGTCAGATGGCGAGAGCCCCAGTGAATCAGGAACTCCTAAGCCTCTGGCCACCCGGCGCTTGGGCCGGCAGGAATCCCCACTTAGTTTTGGGGTAGGAGATGGAGAGGCAGCTGCCACTGAGACCAGCACCAAGACAAGGGGACCAGAAGGTCTGGCTGGGGACTGCCGACGGAGCCAAGCGGTGCAGACAGAGGAGGCATTTTCAGGAGCAAATCGAACCCTGGCAAAGGCCCTGAGCCCTGTCCAAGAGCACGAACAAGGACGGAAGGGCAGTGCGGAGGCAGAGATGGCCCCACGGGGACCCGTCCCTATTGTGCTGGAGCCCAAACAAAGCCAGGAGCTCAGCCCCCCAAGGAAACTGGGTATAGAGCACTCCCAGGACAAGGCTGGCTCACCCAAGGAGAAGTGGATTCTGGAGGTGGTGGAAGAGCATACCACCCTGGGAACCTGCGCCAAGACCCCCAGTTGCCTGTGCCCAGAAGGGACCAAGAATGGACTGAAGCGAGGCTCAGCAGAGGCCAAGGGGAAACGGGGAAAAGAAGAGGTGCCTGTATTGGGATCAGGGAGCAAGTGTGCAGGAGACACACCTCGGCCTTCCCCCCCTACTCTAGAAAAAAAGGGGGCGGCACACTGAAGGTTTGCCTTTCTCACTGTACTGACCACCATGACTACTGTCCTAGACCACCACCCTCATCTTTGCCTTCCAATCTCAGTGGTGGTCGTGGCAGTGAGAGCCGCAGCAGTGTAGGTAGGCTAGCAAGTTCCTACCCCATTGAAGCTGGAACAAGCGGGTCCTTCAAGCCCTCTGTAAATATGAAGGGCAGAGGCAACAACACTTTCCCTGATGCCCTGGCCATCTTCCCTTCCCACACCTACAAAGGGCATGTCCGGTGGGTTAGGCCATGTAAAGTATCTATACATAATTCTCACTATATATATTATATTATTTATATAAATATATATATACATATACATATATATATGAACAAGACTACTCTATACATGAAAAGGTTAAAACTGTGATCACACCCACCCCAAAGTCTATTCCTAGCACTTCAGGTTACTCCTTGAAGTGTGTTGGATTTTTTTTAACGGGGAGGGAATGGATATTTAGGGAAAAGTGCATAGAAGTGAAATACATATACCAAGTTAACTTTGAATGCAGAAGATTTTGCGGAATTCACAAAGTGCAAAACAAACAGACAAACCCCAGTTGTCATCCTTGTTGCATCTGGATTGTTGCATGCAAGGTTTTTTGCATGCAAAAGGGATGCGCAGCTCTTCATGCAAATTTGTCATTGATCCATTGGGATCCGGATGTGGCAGTCCAGGGAGGTGACAGGCAAACTTTTGTGGCATTGCCCGGCTGGTGTCATGGCAGCTGCAAACAAACAACCTTCACAAGTAAAGATGGGCCCCACCCTGCCTTGCTTACATCACATGTGGCAAGCGAGCTCATTTTTTCCCCTTCTTTGTGTTTAGTGAGATGAAGAGAGTCAGAATCCTTGAATTCGTTATTTTGCTTTTCTGATTACATCCCCTCGAGCGAACAATTTCAACGTGGGTTAGAGCTTTCTAGCAAAGGAAATTGCTCATCAGCCAATTCCTGGGATTGTAACCCTTTCTCAGACTAAATCAGAGCCAGGTTGTGTTCATGCACAAAGGGGGGAAATTCTACCAGAGGCTGCCTTAATCATAAAATCAAGGTCGATGTGGCGCAAGATGAAAGGTGGATGAAAAGGGATCTGACCCAATGAGCACGACCTTATGGGACACTTATCAATGGCAAGCTCCCCAGTGCAGTGCATGCTGTGTCAACTTCTCAAGTGGTGGATGGATGATGCCATGTGGGTTTTCCATTTTAGGCACACAAAACGCCTTGGGTTGATGCTTGTCCATACTTTGCATGCAGACAGGTTTGATTTTTGCTACACACCCCCAGGTAAAAGGAAGCGGGAAGTGGGAAAAGCTCCTCTCCACCTGAGACCCTGGAGATGCTTCCAGTAAGAGGTCTTTCAGGTTAATGGTCTGACCTGGTATGAGGCTGCCTCCTCAGAGAGGAATTGTATCTCATGGCAGTGACTTGTTTTTGCATTGTGATGGCTGCCAGGCACACTTTTCTGCAGATGCAGCCTTTGTGAGCAGGCTATCCTCATGTTGTGATTTTGGATACTGATGGAAAACTTGTTTATTGAAGGGGAAAGGTGTGCAGTACTGCAGCCTGAACTCATGGTGGAGCACAATTTGAAGTGCATTGCAACCCCATTTTAGAGGAGAAAGCCATTTTCCAGAATATATATATCCTTTCCCTTTGTTGTTTGGAAAGCTTGTAGGAGCTTGCCTGGGATACTCAATGGTCTCCTGGAAGAAGCTCAAGTAGAGCAGCCATGAATAGGAGAAAGCCAGGGACGTAGCCTCAGAGCTGCTGCATCAGATGACCTGTCTTAGCCTCTGGGTATGTGCATGACCCTTACTATGTAGAACTGGTGTGGCAGACTTGGCTCTTGAGGGCTAGAGCTCACACCAGGAGAAAGGTGAAATTACAGTATACTCCCAAGAGCATGCAATAAAGATGCGTGTGTGGCAGGTTTATGGCGAGCAGCATTCTCACACTGATTGTGTTAGCAGAGGTGGGTGTTCCTTTCCAGTGAGTGCTGTGCTGCCAAGTCTTGCTTTTGTGACATTCCTGTTTGTGGGCAGTGATGTCATCCTGCATGATGATGCTGTAAATTGTCAGTATCACTATTGTATCTAGGCATACAACCACGATCTTAGAGCAGGTCTACTGTTGTTCGGTAGTGTGGTCCACCATACTGGAGTTGTCAGGTTTCCAGAGGGAGAGATCCCCAGATACGGAGTAGCTTAGCAAACTGGGGAACAGCAGGGCTTCATCCACTTCTTTACAGCCCTTGTCTAATTCTAACAAATACGGGGATGAAAGGTGTCACAGCTGGTTAGACCACTGAGCTGCTGAATTTGCTGACGGAAGGGTCAGTGGTTCGAATCCAGGGAGTGCGGTGAGCTCCTGCTGTTAGCCCCAGCTTCTGCCAACCTCACAACATGTGAATGTGAGCAGAACAATAGGTACTGCTCTGGCAGGAAAGTAACGGCACTCCATGCAGTCATACCAGCTTTGGAGGTGTCTATGGACAATGCCGGCTCTTCAGCTTAGAAATGGAGATGAGCACCACCCCCAAGAGTCGGACAAGACTAGACTTAATGTCAGGGGGAAACTTTACCTTTACTGTCCATTAGAAGTACTATTGAGAAAAATTACACCACCTTGATTCTGCTATTTTACCGTGAAGTTTTACTTCTTGGCCTGGAGAACCTGAGAGAGGATATAAAACCTCTGAAATTTTAGATTGAATGCAGAGGCCTAACAGCCCTGCTGCAAATGGCAAAGTTGTATCATATCCATTTGGAGTGAAGCAAATGTGGTCTTGATGGCAGTATCACAACACTGATACAGCTTCTGCTTGGGCTGTCTCCTTTTCCACTCCCAGCCCAGTTGCCTCTGAAGGGAGAGGGATTCTCTATGCAATCATTACCTGACAGGCAGAGGTTCCTTGTCCCTCTCCTCCCTCTCTTCCGCCTTTTATTCCTATTATCCTGCAACAAAACCCCTTGTTAGCCAACCCTTCATTGTGATAAAATGTGCTTGTTTTCCTGAAGAGAGCCAATCTGCTGCTGGAAAATAATAGCATCCAGGTGGAGTACCATTGAAATGTCCACTGTGGTCAGATGAGACTGTCTTAACTTTGAGATCTCATAACCCACCGGCTCATCTGTCCTTCAGCCAAGCCAAGTGCAGCCCATCAGGGGCTTGAGCCGTCTTCTTTTCCTACCTGCTTGGATGCAAAAATGAGCCATGAAGCACCTGCAGTTATAGAGTAAGTGGTTCAGCTTGTTGAGGTTCAAGTCACAGGAGCTGCCCTGGTTCAACCCATATCTGTTTTCCTTCTAAAAGCCTATGACATCTGGTTCCATGGTTAGACGTTGTGTTTGCTGTAGATGTGACTTCAAAAGCAGCGAATACAGTGGGCCCTTGGTATCTGTTGAGGTTTGGTTGCAGGCCCCCGTGAATACCAAAATCTTGTGGATGCTCAAGTCCCATTATATACAACGGTGTAGTAAAATGGTGTCCCTTATATAAAATCAAGCTCTGATGTTTGGATTTTGGGGGGGTGGGATGGGTGGGATTATTTTCAAGCCGTAAATGGTTAAATCTGTGGCTACAGAATCTGTGGATTCAATGGGCTGACTGTTTGTGTTTGTGAAGACCATAATTCTTGAACTGTGGTGGGGCAGACGGGCAGACATGATTTGGGAGGACATTTTATTCTGCAACATTCTTGTTATTCCCCAATCTGGAGCTGGCAAACCCATCATTTAAATGGAGGAAGTTGCTTGGAAAGCCGGAGGAAACCCCCAATCACAACAAGTTCTCATCCAAGTCTGCATACTTTGCAAAGGAGAACATTGCTCAAGTATTCTGACATCTGCGACACCTTGTGTCGGTTTCGATGAAGGTACATGACCCACTTCCCACCACAAGCATAAAGGAAGCGGGCAGCCACATAACCTGAAGAGTTGTCTTCTGGGCCATCAAATCTGTCTCTGGGCTTATTAAGGCAGACATGTCATGTTAATAAAACAACCTGTACAGCAGATCTGGCGTCCAACTTTTCTAATTGCAATCGGGTGGGGATTTGTTTGAGATGACCTGGTTGAAGGATTCACTACCCTCTTTTCACCCGAAGCCCAGGGAGGTAAGCAAGACCATAGAAGAGACTGGGTTTGGAGAGAGGTACCATCACCCCAGGTTGAGGTGTGGCTCCTCACTCAATGAAAACAATTGCCTCAGCTATGGCATAACCGCAGGCTTTGGGAGCCCGGGTGTCTTCCTCCTCCTCGCCCATGTGTTGGCCAAGTCACATGGCTCCATAACAATTTCCTCTCTTCCGCCTTCAGGCCTCCTCCCTCCTGTACGAGCCTGGCTCACGTCCAGCAGCCTACTGCCCGTTGGTTATATAACAGCTAGGGCATTGTGCCAGGAGGTTAGTATTACACACAAGGCCACCATTGTGCACGTGAGATGTGGCTCACACGGCCCGCTGTGCCAGGACAAGGAAACCAGGGCAGAGTCACATCCGCAGCAGCCGAGGCTCTACCCACTGTCAGTTTGCTTTCTATGGGTTGCAGAGGCTGACATTAACTGACTCAGAAAGCAAAAAAACAAGTCCCAGTTTTCAGGCATCATCAGTCTAATGCTTTGCCTGTAGACGTCATTAGACCTTGGAATCTGAGCTTCATTTGGTCAGGTTTGTAACTTCCGTGGTCGTCATGACCCTAATCCTTTCCCCTGCTGCTTTAGGATCTAATGAGATTTTTTTTTTCAATCCCAGCTCATTCAGAACAGTGTCATACCTTGCTGTATCAAGCAGGCATTTCCATATGCCTCTATTTAGCATCTTGATTTGCCCCCAACCATGTCAGTGTTGTGAAGAAGCTTTTGGAGCTTGGAAGCTCTGAAGCATAGAAGAATGGACACTGGGAGACGTCAGTAAAATCAATGCACAGAGTTTTACTGTGTAGAGCAGCAAATACAGCACATACAGACTAGGCAGGCAGACAACTAACAACCGATGACTGACGATTGATAGCTGGTAGCTGATAGCTGATGCAAGAAGAAGGAACTCACTCTTATATCTGGATCCTCCCTCCTTCCAGACACTCACAGGGTCATCACACGTCATTACTGATTAACTCTTTCAACGTCCATACACTTCAGATGATGCAATCACTTTGCAATCCCAGGCACAGCACAAATTACATTTAAACATTCACCTTACACACATCTTATATTGACAAACCATTACGTGGAACATGAATCTAGATATGGCACTCCATCTTAGGCGGTTTGATGAATTTGGAGCCTTAGGGGAAGAACACTATTATCCTTGGCTGCTACTCATACACAGTGTTCAAACCACATGGGGACAGCCTTCCTCAATGCCCCAGTGCTGGAGATTTTGGTGGGGGATATTAACACATGGGGTCTGCACCTCTATACTGAGGCTTCACCATGGTCTTTTCATTTCCGCTGTTGAGCAGCTGCAATAAATCACTCTGACCATGAGGTCGTGAGTTCGAGGCCAGCCCGTGGCGGGGTGAGCACTCGTCAATTAAAAATAAAAAATAGCCCCTGCTCGTTGCTGACCTGGCAACCTGAAAGATAGTTGCATCTATCAAGTAGGAAATAAGGTACCACTTATAAAAAAAGTGGGGAGGCAAGTTTAACTGATTTACGACCTGGAATGAGGAAGTGCTGTCAGAGTGGATGATGAAGCAGCTGCTCCCCCCTGTGGCCAGAATCGAATATCCCCTCAGGACAAGGTTAAATTGCCTCTGTGTCTGTCTGTCTCGGTCTCTGTTTGATGTGTTTATGGGCACTGAATGTTTGCCCTCTGTGTGTATAATGTGATCTGCCCTGAGTCCCCTTCGGGGTGAGAAGGGCGGAATATAAATACTGTAAATAAAATAAAATAAATAAATTTCAAAGGATTTCCCTGCCACTCCGATAATAGCTAACACGTTAGCTGTCTTACAAACACCACTTGCACCCTAGATCACCAATAAACTTATTTTATAATTCTTTATTTTTATTAACTAAAATCTATACAATAATAATGCAATATAATAATAACAAGTAAATAATATGTATAACAAAAAAACTACCCGAACTACACATATCCTAAACACAAACCTAAACTAATATAAAATATAACACATAAAAAAAGGAAAGATGACTTCCAGCCATCTTTCTGCAATTAGTTAACCCTTAAAAACAATGTGTCTGCCTTTACTTTGTCTATGTACTTAAATTGTCATAACAAGCAATATTGGTATCACCCTCATTTCCCTACAAAAAATATATAGGGGTTCCACTCTTAATGATTTTATTTAATCCAGATAGTTTTTACATTTGTGCTAAGGCATCAGGTTTTAATAACTGCTCCCTTTTAGTAGATTTTAAGTTGTTTTTTTTTCTATTTCAGAGAATATAAAATTCTTGCAACTGTTGTCATATATTGCCATAACTCTTTTGTAGTTAATTGTCTAGCAATCCCAAAATAAAAGATTTGGATTTATATAATGCTATGAATTTGAACCTAATATTTTACAGCTTTTTCATCAGTTCACTACATCTAATAGAAAGATTCTTCCTGCTTATTAAGTTTCCAACATACATTTAATAGAATCATAGAGTTGGAAGAGACCTTGTGGGCCATCCAGTCCAACAAAGAAAAAGAAAATGGGTTCCCTGGAACTACAAATACAAGTATCCACTATTACAGTAATACAGAAATCATTAAACCTAAATTTAGTTCAATACATCAATATGAAAACAGATACAAAAGGCGTTGTTAAACAATCAAACAAAGGACTGTTACATTCAGAGTAGAAACAATATTTTTCCCTTGAAGGATGAATTTACTCCTCTTCTCATAAACAATACATGTTCTTTAGTTCTTTGATTGTTCCACATACACAAATTGAATCCTCTTCTTATATATAATGATTGCTCTTGTTTCTTTATTATGGATTGTAGACTGCAAAACCACAACCGGTTTCAACTCAAAAGAGTCTTCATGATTGTTTCTTGTAAAGATTGATAGTCTTCCTTTAAATGTGACTCTGGAGTAACAGCAATTACATTACTTTACAACCACCTGACTATTGTGCTTGCCATTTAAGAGTGAAATTAGTTACTCAGCTTTATATTTACATTGGAATCAAACTGTTTGCAGAGTATGCATGTTTAAAACAGATCTTTCTGTGAGTATGACATTATCTTTGTTGTGTATTGTGTATGTCTCATGTAACTATATGTATTGTAAATAACTGGTAGCCACTATATATGTTCCCTATAGAATCCACATTTTAAAAACTCAAAAAAACAACTGCAAAAAGGACTATAATCCATCCAGTCCAACCCCATTCAGCCAAGAAGCAGGAAAATTGCATTCAAAGCACCCCCGACAGATGGCCATCCAGCCTCTGTTTAAAAGCCCCCAAAGAAGGAGCTGCCGTCACACTCCGGGGCAGAGGGTTCCACTGCTGAACAGCTCTCACAGTGAGGAAGTTCATAATGTTCAGGTGGAATCTCCTTTCCTGTAGTTTGAAGCTGTTGCTTATTAGAAAATCCCAGGTGTCATGTATCAACAATATGTCATTTTAGTTAAAAATTCCTTAAATTCAAAACACGATGTGAATTTTAACACATTCTTTTCACTGCTGCATCTGAATAGTATGTCCAAGATTTATAGCCCATGTTATCATACAATCTTTTATTTGTTCATTCTCCATTCAAATGTTAACAAACATTTAATACATTTTATCTATTACCTTTTCATCTTTTGTACATATTTGGATAATAATAATAATAATAATAATAATAATAATAATAATAATAATAATAATAATAAATAATAATTTTATTCTTACACCCCGCCCCATCTCCCCGAAGGGACTCGGGGCGGCTTACATGGGGCCAAGCCCGGACACAACAATATAAAAGCAAAACAATAAAACAACAAAACAATAAAACAGATCAATCAGCAATAAAACATCAGAAACGATAAAACAATCATAAAAAGTCACGTACAAAATAACATGATAAAATCAGGAATTAGATTCAAGGATCTGGGCCAAGGTGCAAAATATGTCGAATTTAACTTTTCAGATTTTAATTTTAGCCATTAAAGTTGGTACAATTAAAACTACATTTACAGTTTTCAACCAACTGTAAATAAGAAAATCAATGAAATTCAAATGCTTTCTTCAAAAGCTCATTTCATATTGTATTCTCTTTTCTCCAAAATATCTTGGTACTTTAACCACTTTTCCAGGTGTTTTTCCTATTAAAAGGTTTTGTTGAAACCCATAATGGTGTTTCTGGCATAATCTGGGTGTGAATCTTGTTCATATTCTCAATAGGTTGTGTTTCATATAATGATTATAAAATATGCCTTCACTTTAATTTTATCAACCCATAAATACACGTGCCATCTAGATCTTAGGTCGGTGGTTCCCAACCATTTTTTGACCAGGAGCCACTTTGATCAGGAACCACTCTCCAACATTAGCACTAGAAGGCTTACAAATCAGTTTTTGGTCACCTTTAGATTCGATTTGCTTATTTGGGGTGCTGATTCAGAAAATGCATTGGATAGACCACATCCGCTCTAGTTTCTGATACAGAACATATGCCATCTAGTAGTTGCCATCTGCTCGCCCACAGAAAACCATACTTAATAATCTAGAGCTGCTATGGTCTATCCAATGCAATTTTCTGAATTAGCACCCCAAATAACTCTAGGAACAGGCCTACAACCAAAGACATCAAGTCACCCTCGCTTCCAGGCACCACATGGAACGGCTTGTGAGTAGTCAGCCTCTCGCGACATCCCCATTGCCTCGGCACTGTAAGAGGATTTCGTCAGATCAGTCACTCTAATTGCAAAAGTGTAGTAACGGTGTAGTAAACTAAACCATAGTTTAGTTCTTGGGGACCACTGGTGGTCCACAGACCATAGGTTGGGAACCACTGCCTTAGGTCATGATCTACATCTAAGCATCTTTTTCCCCAACAATATCCATTCCTTTAAATGAATAAGGAACATGTTTCAAAATGTTATCTCTAAACTTGGAAACCAAGACCTCTTCCTTGTTTTGCATCTTCCAATATTTTTATGTTCACTCTCATCTGATTCCTTTACCATACAAATCCCAATAAATCCGTCTGCCACAAGCTGAAAGTTTTATTTTTTTAAAATAATCATTATTGTCTGAAATATCAACATGCTGGAAACACATTTATTTTCACGACTGAAATTTTGCCCAGCAGAGGGAGGTTTAAACTCTTCCATCTCTCCTCCTTTCATTCCACGTCTTGGCATAATTGTTTTGATATGACATACAAGTTGAATTTGTCATTGTAATACTAGGTATTTCACCATCTTTTTAATTTTATTGCCAGTTTTTTCTTTCAATGTAATTTGATCTTTATCTTCATATCAACATTACCATCTTTTGCTTGTTAATTTTAAAAACCTGACAATTATCACAGTTCTCTCAATTTTACCATCGGTCCTTCGACACTTTCCAGTGGATTTATTAGAATAATCACTACATTGCCCACAAATATTATCTACAGTAGAGTCTCACTTATCCAAGCTAAACGGGTCGGCAGAAGCTTGGATAAGCGAATATCTTGGATAATAAGGAGGGATTAAGGAAAAGCTTATTAAACATCAAATTAGGTTATGATTTTACAAATTATGCACCAAACCATCATGTTATACAACAAATTTGACAAAAAAAGTAGTTCAATACACAGTAATGTTATGTTTTAATTACTGTATTTATGAATTTAGCACCAAAATATCACAATATATTGAAAACATTGACTACAAAAATGGCTTGGATAATCCAGAGGCTTGGATAAGCGAGGCTTGGATTAGTGAGACTCTACTGTATTTGTATGATTCCTTTATAATCTTAATGCTTGTAGTATTCTCATCTGGCTTGATGTCTCTGTTCAAAGTCTCAAGTATTTAAAGAAATAGCGATAGTGACAGTGGACATCCTTGTATGGTTCCTTTTTGTATCTCTCATAAGTTAAATGATTTTCTATTAATTTAAATCATGCATTTTGTGTAAAACAAATTGATCCAACCCATGTCATAAAGTTGTTCCCAAATGCCATGTGTTCTAGCACCCTGAAAATCCAAGTCCAATTTAAATTGTTAAAAGCTTTTCCCACATCTAAGCTTGCCTCTTCTTATGTCATACCAAATAATACCATATATTCAAAACATTTCTAATATTATCGTTTAATTGTTTGTTTGGAAGGAATCTAAACGGAGATCATGAATAAAATCCTGAAGAATGGTTTTCAATCTCTCGGCCGAAATTATCATAAGCATAATTCAGTAACAATATTGGTCTGTTACATTTTTCAGCAGCAATATTGGTTTGTAATTTTCTGCAAAAGTCAGATCCTGATCTTCTTTAGGTATCAAAACTATATTAGCATCTTTCCAACTATCACAAATCCAGCAGTCTGTAAAACTGAATTCATTGCCCGTTGTAATAATATTAACAGTTCATGCTAATACACGTCTTGATATATACACAAGGAAGTAGAAGATTTGGAGTAATATTAGGGATGTATATGATGCCCAAAACTTGATCAACATGGTTCTGGATTATCCAATGCATTGCTGTAGTCAATGTTTTCAATATATTGTGATATTTTGGTGCTAAATTACGAAAATACAGTAAATACAACATAACATTACTGCGTATTGAACTACTTTTTCTGTCAAATTTGTTGTATAACATGATGTTTTGGTGCTTAATTTGTAAAATCATAAACTAATTTGATGTTTAATAGGCTTTTCCTTAATCCCTCCTTATTATCCAAGATATTCGCTTATCCAAGCTTCTGCCGACCCGTTTTGCTTGGATAAGTGAGACTCTACTTTATTATTATTATTATTATTATTATTATTATTATTATTATTATTATTATTATTATTTTCTTCCATGAGATTTGTGTAAGAGAACTCCACACTGAATTGTATCCCATTTTAATGTATGCAGTTGTTTGAAATTAGCATATTAATATATGCAAGAAAGATGAATGTCATTAGGAATATCCTCTGCAGATACCAAATAGTTTGAAACCTAGATTGCGTGTTAAAAGGATGCGAACCCTACACAATTCTTCACCCACTTTTTTATCATGTCAGAAGCAACTTGAGAACATACTTCAAGTCACTTCTGGCGTGAGAGAATTGGCTGTCTACAGAGATATTGCCCAATGGATGCCAGGATGTGTTACCATCCTGCTGGGAGGCTTCTCTCATGTCCCTGCAAGTTAGAACTGACAGACGGGAGCTCACCTCGTCTCGTGGATTCGGACCGCCAACTTTCAGGTCGGCAACCCAATCTTCAGGTCAGCAGTTCAACTGGCACAAGGGTTTAACCCAGGGGTCCCCAAACTCAGGCCCGGGGGCCGGATGCGGCCCATCGAAGCCATTTATCCGGGCCCCACAGCACAAGGGCAGAAGCGGGTTGGGCTGAATGACCCAAGGGGTCTCTTCTTCTCTTACAACCATTATTATTATTATTATTATTATTATTATTATTATTATTATTATTATTATCATTGAGGCTGGGTGGCCATCTGTCAGAGGCTGGGCTGTGGTGCAGGCTGGTTAGCAGCCAACTGCAACAAATCACTCTGACCAAGAGGTCATGAGTTCGAGGCCCGCCTGTGCCTGCGTCTCTGTTCTATGTTATGGCATTGAATGTTTGCCTTTATGTGTGCAATGTGATCCGCTGCGAGTCCCCTTCAAGGTGAGAAGGGCGGAATATAAATGCTGTAAAATAAATAAATAAATAAATAAATAATGCTTTACTTGTGCTTTTGGTGCACAGAGGCAGAAGGGGGTTGGACTAAATGGCCCAAGGGGTCTCTTCCAACCCTCTTTATTATTATTATTGTTGTTGTTGTTGTTGTTGTTATTAACATTGAGGCTGGGTGGCCATCTGTCAGGGGTGCTTTGCTTGTGCTTTCGGTGCACAAAGGCAGAAGGGAATTGGACTCAATAGCCCAAAGGGTCTCTTCCAACCCTCTTTTTATTATTGTTGTTGTTATTATTATTGTTGTTATTATTATTAATGATTATTGCTTAGTGGCCAACTATAGTCCGGCCCTCCAACGGTCCAAAGGATTGTGAACTGGCCTGCTGTTTAAAAAGTTTGGGGACCCCTGGTTTAACCCATTGCGCCACTGCAGCTCTTCACCCACTGAGCTGCCCAAACAGAACCAGAACATTGTGAACATTATAAAAGTGAAAGTGGGAGCCTTAAAGATTGCATTCCTCAAATGAAAAACTTTCGGAAGGATCTTAATAGTTCACGTATTTCTCACCTGCCTAATTCACATAATTTGTGAAGTGAGGCTGAGATCCTTCATCGCTTTGGTATATCTTAAATACTCACCCACAGAATAACATTACACAAACCCTATATTTAATTTCAATTATCATAACTTGGGTTTGTCAATGACCAATGCATACTGTTGACAAGCTATTATGTAATTACAATGCCCAAAGGCAATACATAGAAACAATGAGTATTTACACACTTCTGCACAAACACAACTCTGTTTACGCCCTTGCCAACTAGATACCATAGATACCATAATTGCACATTCTCCACCCCTCAAAAAATCACTGCACATGCAGAGCTTAACGTATGCCTGCATATGTTACTAACTGGTTGCCAGCTGGAAAATCTGCTCTCACAGTTGGGAGATGATGGTACATATGGTGGTACCTATTCCAACATTATTAAGATGGATCTTAAGGCAGAATGCGATATACATCGTCTGCTTACAAACCAAGCTTTCACTTGAAAATTAAGCTCAACCACATCGTTCATTGAGACATCAAACTGGTACTCTTGAACTGGATGTGACTGACTGAGACTTGCTATGGCAAGCCCTGAATTCCCAAGTGTCTTCACTCAGATGTTCTGCTTGCCTGCCCTCTCCGGTCTGTCAAGTCTTGATCTCTAACCAGGGTTAGCCCTAAAAATGGCAAAGCAAGAGTTCCTGAGTTGAGTAATGCGATCCACAAATAGCACCATTTCCAGAAGGGTGCTGATTAAGATGAGGTCCACTCATCACAATGTCTCAGGAGACACCCACTAAATACTCGTCGGAGATCAACTTCTCAAGTGACTCAGCAATGCTTGGAAGGCAGTGGCTTCAGAGAAGTAAAGGTGACCAGGCAGTCACCTGGATCCTTGCAGCCAGCGGTGATGACTTCATTCAGTTACTGGGTCATTCATCTTCTCTGCATTCAGAGACCTTCTGGGAGCTGCTACCTTATAACCTAGATTACCAGCATGAGCTTTCCAAGAGTTTCCCAAGAGCACATAATAATAATAATAATAATAATAATAATAATAATAATAATAATAATAATAATAATAATTGTATTCTTATATCCCGCCCCATCTCCCCGAAGGGACTCAGGACGGCTTACATGGGACCAAGCCCAGTCAACAACAATAAAATAACACCATAAAACATACCGTATATACTCGAGTGTAAGCCAACCCAAATATAAGCCGAGGCACCTAATTTTACCACAAAAAAACTAGGAAAACATTGACTCCAGTATAAGCCGAGGGTGGTAAATTTCAGAAATACAAACAGATACCAATAAAATTACATTAATTGAGGCATCAGTAGGTTAAATGTTTTTTTTAATATTTACATAAAGCTCTAATTTAAGATAAGATTGTCCAACTCTGATTAAATCATTATTCTCATCTTCTTCAATGTAAATGTGCTTATGTATCCTTTTAATAATAATAGAGTAAAATAAAAATGTAATAATACTACTACTAATAATAATAAATACAGGGAAATAATACATGTAGTAATAGAGTAAAATAATAAATATAATAATAATAAGATCAGAGTGAAATAAATGTATTCATAATAATAATAATAATAATAATAATAATAATAATAATAATAATAATAATAATAATAATAATATAAAGAGTAAAATAAATGTAATAATAATAATAATGGGGTTGTTGTATGTCTTTCGGGCTGTGTGGCCATGTTCCAGAAGTATTCTCTCCTGACGTTTCGCCCACATCTATAGCAGGCATCCTCAGAGGTTGTGGCCATAGCTGCCTGCCATAGATGTGGGCGAAACGTCAGGAGAGAATACTTCTGGAACATGGCCACACAGCCCGAAAGACATACAACAACCCTGTGATCCCGGCCATGAAAGCCTTCAATAACACAATAATAATAATAATAATAATAATAATAATAATAATAATAATAATTTTATTCTTATACCCCGCCCCATCTCCCCGAAGAGACTCAGGACAGCATACATGGGGCCAAGCCCGAATAGAACAATAAAAACAAGACAAGAAACCAATAAAACCAATAATCAAACCATAAAAACAAGTCATAAAAACCACATACAAGTAGTAGCACATAATAGTAGCAACAATAATATAGAAAAATAATAAATGTAATACAGTAGAGTCTCACTTATCCAAGCTAAACGGGCCCGCAGAATCTTGGATAAGCGAATATCTTGGACAATAAGGAGGGATTAAGGAAAAGCCTATTAAACATCAAATTAGGTTATGATTTTACAAATTAAGCACCAAAACATCATGTTACACAACAAATTTGACAGAAAAAGAAGTTCAATACGCATATGTTATGTTGTAATTACTGTATCTACAAATTTAGCACCAAAATATCACAATATATTGAAAACATTGACTACAAAAATGGCTTGGATAATCCAGAACCTTGGATAAGCGAGGCTTGGATAAGTGAAACTCTACTGTAATACCAATAATAATAGAAAAACATAATAAATGTACCATATATTCTCAAGTATAAGCTGACCCAAATATAAGCCAACCAGGACCCTCACCCGAGTATAAGCCGAGAGAGGGCTTTTTCAGTCTTAAAAAAGGGCTGAAAAACTAGGCTTATACTTGAGTATATACAGTAATATTCCCAAGTTTCTTCACTCTCTTAGATGTTCCCAACTGGGAAAGATTTTGCAATGTTTACTCCATAGTCTCTATTGTATAGGCAGGGACTGTTTTCCAAACAAATCATGTTGATTCTGGATGTTTCAGGAATTGATTATCTACTATGTAATAACATACTAATGTGCATGTATCTTTCCCAGCCTCAAGTGTTATTCTTACTTTCAGTGCAACTATCACACAGGAGATGTAAACTGATTTCCACTGTCCTATATCCCAGGATTTGATCCCAGATTATCTGCTTTGAACTGGATTATATGAGTGTACGCTGCCACTCATCCTGGGATCCTGGGATATAGGTCAGTGTAGATCCAACCGTAAGGTGCATCTACACCAGGCATGGCAATTTTTTTTTGCCCTGGGGCTGCATTGTGGATCTGGCTGGGAGAGCCAGACCAGGAGGGGGCAGGGTAGGGTCTGTCCTCCAGCATAAGTATGGGTCTGCTCATCACATCCTTATGCTAGGAGGAAGGTGGGACGCGTGGTGACTCCCCCCATCCTCCTTTCCATCCAGAGCCGGCCCTAGATATTTTTCAAGTGTAGGCGAACAGAATTTTGGCGCCCCCCCTCCAAACCAATCACTGAAAAATAAAAGCGTTGGATAAGCAAAAATGTTTGATAATAAGGAGGGATTAAGGAAAAGCCTATTAAACATCAAATTACATTAAGATTTTACAAATTAAGCACTAAAACATTATGTTTTACAATAAATCAACAGAAAAAGCAGTTCAATACCTTGAGGAGGCAGGCCGCAGGAGACAGGAGTTGCCTCGATGGCGCCCCCAACAAGATGGCGCCACAGACAACTGCTTAGTTGGCCTGGTGGTTGAACCACCTCTGTTTCCATCCTCATCCCCTGGACCTCAGGCTAAACCTCTTGGCATTGTACCCGGAGGAGGGCGAGACAGGCGGCAGCTGAGTGCGTCCGGAGGGCTCTCAGTCACTTGTAAATATCTGTCTCCCGGGTTTCGGCACCAAAATGTTGGAGACTAGCCCGGAGGGGAAGTAAAGGAGAGAATTCCAGGAGAGCAATAAAACAAGCTTTTTATTGTTATCACAGCTGATGATAAGGCAAAACAGCCGTAGGTACCCACTTTAGTGGGTCCGTACTATGCAAATGGCCATCGCAACATGTGCGTAGCAAACAAAGGATTTTATATCTTGGCTTATCTAAAATTGACCAATGGCTGAGGGTCTTCCTCACCTTCCACACCTATTTGGCACAATTTATACCAATGACCTAACTTGTTTACTCTGAGCTTTCTTCTCCCTTTGGAACTTCCTGGAGAAAGGCACCAGCTCACAGGAAGGGAGGGGCATATGCCCAGGCAAAGCTACATAGGCAATAGTTCACTATTTTTCTGGCTTATGGTCCCTACATCACCATGTGCCTTCCTCGAGCCGTCCTCCTGGCATAAGGATGGGGTTGCTCATACCATCTTTATGTCGGAAGGAGGGTGAGACACATAGTGGCTGAGAGCGCAACAGAGGGCTCTCAGCTGCTATGTGCCTTCCTCCCCCATATTTTTGGCATAAGAATGCATTGGACCACCATGTGCTTGTGCCAAAAGAACAGGGAAAATGAGGAGGGCCTGAAGTAAGCACCCAGGGGGCCGCATCCAGCCACCGGGCCTTAGTTTGCCCACACCTGATCTACACTGTAGGTTCAATGCAGTTTGACACCACTTTAGCAGCTATGACCCAGTGTTGTGGAATCATAGAAGTTGTAGTTTTATATGCGGCCCTTCCAGACAAGCCCTATATCCCAGGATCTGATCCCAGGTTTTCTGCTTTAAACTGGATTATATGAGTCCGCACTGCAAGATAATCTGGGATAAACAGAAAACCTGGGATCAGATCCTGGGATATAGGACCTGTCTGGAAGGGCCTATGATTTATAGAGGAGTTTTTTTTTTTTTGCATCTAACTACAACTCTGAGGATTCCATAGCATTTAAGTGTCAGTTAAGGTGGCACCAAAGTGCATTAATTCTACAATGTAGATGCCCTCATTACCTCATTTTGGATTGAATGGCATCTGAAGAACCACACAGTGGAAAGACAATAATTTTTTACATAAACCTTCACAAAGTGGAGGAAGAAGTAACATAAGGCAATTGCAGCTAGCTTATTATTGTCCTCCATGCTGAATGAGGAAACAGACACCATCCCCGTGGCCATAATACCCTTGATTCCTGTTTAAACATTGCATAAGAGAATAGCAATGCAAAAGTCTGTGCTGCAGAAAGACTTAGGCTCAGCTTATGTTGCAAAGCCTGGCAATGGCTGATAGGACACAATGATATTTCAAAACGTGACATCTTTGAACAAAGTTCAGAAGAGGAGCAGAGAGGGAGGTAATTCTGAGACTGACCTTCTCTTCAAGTGACTCTCAACATTTTTAGAAGCCAGAGAAACACAGAAAACTGCCCGGTATAAAGTTACCGTGAGCTTGGAGTTAAGGACAGAGGACTAAGTTCTCTGCCAGATGTAGACCTAAAAACCACACTGTAGGACTTACAGATTCCTTCAGAGGTGTTCCCTCTAGAAATCTCTACGTCAGTGGTTCGCAATGTGCGAGTCCCCAGATGTTTTGGCCTTCATCTCCCAGAAATCATAACAGCTGGTAAACTGGGATTTCTGGGAGTTGTAGGCCAAAAACATCGGGGGACCCCAGGTTGAGAACCACTGCTCTAGGTCCTCAAGCCTGACTTTATGACTGTCTTCCCCTGTTGACCATACAGTCGCATTGGACGACAAAGTGTTTTCCAGAGAAAACATTTTGATCAAATATGTTCATTTTCAAATCTGCACAAGTAAAACCTGCAAATGTGGAAGCCTGACTCATCCAATATTGCATATGCCAACCAGCCCAACCTCACACCTTCATTATGGGACATATTGGTCGGACAGAATGGGATACATCTACAGTCGAATGCAGCATTGCATCAGGGGCTTGGCCCAAAGTCTTGCTCGTGTTTACACTCACTGCTGGGAATTGAACCTTTAACTTTGTACAAGACAAGCAATTGATCCACTACTGAGTGGCAGTCTTTCTTCCATCTTGTTTTTCACCTCGCTGCTTCCTACTCACATCTCAGGCCCAGAAGACTGAACAGAAATGAAGAGGTTTTTTAAAATTAAATTGACAATAGAAAATAGCTGCTTTTGCCTGAATGTTGCTACTACCATCACTATCTCTCCAAAGGGACTTGAGGCAATTTCCAACATACAACGGCACTGAAAGTTTGCCGTTGCATGTTGGAATCTGCCCTGAGTCCCTTTGGGAAAATAGGGCCGAATAAAAATAAAGTTTGTTTTAATATGTTTTAATCATTTGAAAGACTATTTGAACTGATATGTGTTTTTTTTTTTACAGTTTTAAAATATTGTGTTTTATTGATATTGTTATTATCTGAATCTGACATTGAATTATTGCCATAGTTTGTAAGCCGCCCTGAGTCCCCCTTCGAGGGTGAGAAGGGCGGGGTATAAGTACAGTAAATAATAATTTTATTATTATATTATTATCACATGAAGGGGCCACAGGGCCAAAGCGGGTTAAACCGCTAAGTTGCAGAACTTGCTGACCGGAAGGTTGGTGGTTCAAATCCTCGAGATGGGGTGAGCCTCCATTGTTAGCCCTAGCTTCTGCCAACCTAGCATTTCGAAAACATGCAAATGTGAGTAGATCAATAGGTACTGCTCCAGCGGAAAGGTAACGATGCTCCATGTAGTCATGCTGGCCACATGATCTCAGGGGCGTCTATGGACAACGCCGGCTTTTTGGCTTTGAAATTGAGATGAGCACCAATCCCCAGAGTCAGACTCGATTAGACTTAATGTCAAAGGGAAAACCTTTATCTTTTACTTTACCATCATGTGAGACTTTAAGGAAAATTCAAACACTTGTCTGTTAGAGAGACAGAAAGGTGGATGGGAATGAAGAGTGGTGGTTTCCAAGACAGAGCTTTGGTTGGGCTCAAGGTGGAAGCTCCTTTCTGACGCTCCTGTTGACAACTGATGTGTAATATTCAGCATCACCATGAAGAAACGCAGAGGCTCACTTACAGTAGTGTTAGGGAGTTCACTGTGTTTTGAGCCTATTACATCCTGGCTGTAATTTGGATCCCATTTCCCCCCAAGGCTTTGCCCAGCCTGTTGTTTTGCTCGCTGTGCGGCCCGTGCCTCTTCCGACAGCCATTTCTGACACCCTGAAATTAAGTGGGCGAAGCTTTTCCGCGCCATTTCATCCCTGTGAGCGGAAAACTGCCACCTGCTGAAATTGCCCATCAAAGAGGCCGCTTGATAAGAGGGGGAAGAAACCCGCATTGGCAGCTCGGTGACATTAGTTTTTCCGGAGAGCTCTTGGAAGCTCAAAAAGCCAACGTTGCTCCCAGCGGTGCCCTTGGAAGTGGGTGCCACCGGACCAGCTGGCTTGTCTATCGAGCTGTCAATATAAAGAGCACGTGGCTCCCCACGTCTCCTTTCCCCATTCTCCATAGCTATCCCATTCTCTCTGCCGTCTCTTTTTAGCCCAGGCTGCCGCTGCCATAGCAACATCGGCTAGGCTTTCTGATGGGGATGCTTCTTTTCATGGCACAGCGCTGGCTTCCAGCCACCCTTAAGCGGGAGAGAGAGTGCGTTTCTGTGTGTGTGTGTACATATACAGGCGAAGGGGGGAAGCAATGACCTACTTTTGTTGGCACTTTCTTCTTGCCCTTGTTAATCACGGATAATCCTACCCTGACCTACAGATGGAGCAGAATGAGGAAGTACAGGCCTGGGTAAGGAGTTGCGAGCTTTCCAAGATGTGCCAAAGCCAATGGGCAGGTTAGGGCTGAAGGTGAGGGTGCAAGGAGGGATAATTCAGCATTGTGGCTCCAGCTCTCCTTATAAGAACAGCCGCACAGAAATTACACATCTTTGAAGGGAAGCCAGCTCCCAGTTGGCACTTCACTCTTCCAGGAATGTAGTCATAGACTTATCCAAGGACAATCCAATCCAACCCCCTTGTGCCATGCAGGGATATACAAAGCACACCCAAAGGTAGCCACCGGGCTTGTTTAAAAACCTTCAAAGGAGAATGTGTTGTCGAAGACTTTCATGGCCAGGATCACAGGGTTGTTGTATGTATTTCGGGCTGTATGGCCATGTTCTAGAAGTATTCTCTCCTGACGTTTCGCCCACATCTGTGGCAGGCATCCTCAGAGGTATATACCTCACAACCTCTGAGGATGCCTGCCATAGATGTGGGCGAAACGTCAGGAGAGAATACTTCTAGAACATGGCCATACAGCCTGGAAAACATACAACAACCCTTCAAAGGAGACTCCTCCATCTCTCAGCGAACTGTATATTCCCACTGTGGTGGGAATGTGATAAAGTACAAAAATTTTATAACAAGGTAAAGAAGGAAATTGAAGATTTAACAGGACATAAATTGATTTTGAAAAAGAAAGAATTCTTCATCCAAAAATTAGATAAAAACAAAATTACTAAGGACTGGGGGGAAATTATAAAATACATGATAGTTGCTGCTCAAGCAACAGTTGCATTGGGTTGGAAAGAGCAAACAAAGTGGGAAGTTAAAAAATGGTATGAATACCTAGCTGATTTTATGCTTCAGGATTATATCCTTGAAAGGAGAACTAAATATATATATCAGGCCGAATCAAAAAGAATTGGGATCTGAAATGGGGAAGTTTGATAGATAAAGTCAAAGGACAAAGCAAATATAAAGAATTGAATCATTCTCTACTTACGATTGATCAATTAAAATAATATCTGAATGAAAGAAAGTACTGTTCCCAGAGGGAAGGGGAGGGGTAGGGGTGAAAAACTACTTGACATAAATGGGAGATAAAAGTGGAATTAGCAAGTGTAATGTTACCGAGAATATGTGACTGGATGTGTATGTTGATGGATTTTGTTGTTGTTCTATTGATATTTACAATAAAAACATATTTTTTAAAAAAAAACAACCTCTAAGGATGCCTGCCATAGATGTGGGCGAAATGTCAGGAGAGAATACTTCTAGAACATGGCCATACAGCCCGGAAAACATACAACAACCCTTCAAAGGAGACTCCTCCACCTCTCAGCGAGCTGTATATTCCACTGTCAAACAGTTATTACAGCCAAGATGCTCTTCCTAATATTCAGGAGGAATCTCTTTTCCTGCAGTTCGAATCCGTCACTCTGTATCTCAGTCTGTGTCCCAGCCTTTTCTGTCTTCAGTTTCTGAAGTTCATAATCTGATGCACGGAATCATGGTATATATTTGTACAACTAGCTTAGGGACCCGGGAGTGCCTGGGTTATTAGAAGAAGTTGTTTGTTTTGGGATGTTAGGTAATAACACTGAAGTTTGGTCCAGATCCGTTGTTGGCTGGGTTCAGTGCTGTCTGAGTAAGGGTGAACTACAACTCCCAGATCTGAGGTCAATCATCCCCAAACCAGGCCCATAGCCACAGTTGGCCATGTTGGGTCTGTGTGCAGATCCAGATCTGACGTCAGCTGGGTTCAGTGCTTTCTGGATGCAGGTGAACTATAACTTCCAAAATGAAGGTCTATTCCCACTAACCCCTGCAGTATGTTCAGTTGGTCATGGAGTTTCTCTGTGCCAAGTTTGGTCCCAATCCATTGTTAGTGGGGGGTCACAGTATAAGTGACGGTACTGTAATTCCCATCGTCCGTGGCAGGTTTGGTCCAGATCCATCATTGGTTGGGTTAACAGTGCTCTCTGGATGTAGGTCAAGTACAACTCTTGCAAATCATAAATTCTCCCCAAGTGTCTTGTTCAGTTGCTGATCAATTCCTCTGTTAACTATGTGACATAGGGAACGATAGGAAAGGGTTAAAGGAACAGGCAGTGGGCAGGGTCATGCAAATTAAGGAACTCTGGGATGTCAGTTCTGGAGGAAAAACAGAACATCTAGGATGAAATTGTCCCTACACAAAAGCCTTCACTTGGCTGGGGGTCAGAATGGTGTTTGTGGAGGACACTGGCAGGGTCTGGGCTATGTGTTCATGGCGCTCACTATAACCTGCATGTCAGTGGAGGGAGGGCCATTGGTGTCTCCTGCTCAGTGGGAACTATAGCTGTTTGTGAAGGTGGGAGACTGTCTGTGTAAGTGGACAACTCTGCTACATACATACACACACACACACATTTTTCCTTTTATTACGTGTATGGATGGATGAATGTTAGATAGAAGATAGAAAGAGATATAAGATTATCAAGAGATCTAGTGTGGTGCAGTGATCTGGTCCTTATAATTTGAAAGGACCAGGGTTCAAATCCTTGCTCAACCATGGAATCCCACTGAGTGACCCTGAGAAAGTCACAAACCCTCAGCCCCAGAAAACCTTTTTTTTTCGTGTCAGGAGCAACCGGAGTTGCTTCTGGAGCGAGGGAATTGGCTGTCTGCAAGGACGTTGCCCAGGGGACGCCCGGATGTTTTGATGTGTTACCATCCTTGTGGGAGGCTTCTCTCATGTCCTTGTATGGAGCTGGAGCTGATAGAGTGAGCTCATCCACGCTCCCTCCGGGTGGGATTCGAACCTGGCAGCCTTCAGGTCAGCAACCCAACCTTCAAGTCACAAGGCTTTTATCCCCTAGGCCTTCGGAGGCTCCTAGAAAACCCAATGATAGGTTAGCTTTAGGGTTACCATAGGTTGGAAACGACTTGAAGACACACAAAAACATAGGTGGACCACATGTTGCTATTGTGATGCTAATAGCTCAGTGGAGCCCCCAATCGCACAGCAGATTGAACCACTGAGCTGCTGAACTTGCCAACCAAAATGTTGGAAGTTCGAATCTGGAGCAGGGTGAGCTCCTGCTGTTAGCCCCAGCTTCTGCCAACCTAGCAGTTCGAAAAATGCAAATGTAAGTAGATCAATAGGTACTGCTCCGGCGGGAAGGTAACGGCACTCCATGCAGTCATGCCGGCCACATGACCTTGGAGGTGTCTACGGACAACGCCAGCTCTTCGGTTTAGAAATGGAGATGAGCACCAACCCCCCAGAGTCAGACATGATTGGACTTAATGTTAGGGGAAAACCTTTACCTTTACCTAATAGCTCACTAGAGGAGGGTATGTTAATGTTTTATCAGTGGGAACTAATAATCAAGATGCTGTTTTTTAAAAAGTGGAAAATGTTATTTGGGAAAGTGATATCCTCTTGCTATTGGGAGATAGCAAAGAAATGGACACAAACAGGTGCAGCCCTGGCTAGTACTTGGAGGGGAGACTGATAACAAGTGCCAGATGCTATAGGCTATATTATATGATCCACTAATCCATGGATTTGATGCCCATAGTTTCACTTACCTGTATTCCATAATATATTCCCGCCACGCCTCTGGAAGTATTTGTTGGGTCTCTTCCACTGCAATTCTACGGTATAGTAAAAATACAGGGCTCACTACTATTCATGGTTTTAGATAACCATGTGGGGGTCTTAGAAGGTATATCCCACATGTATTAGGTGGTGGGGGAAGTTTATACTGAATTTCAGAAAAAGGAAATGGCAAAATTACCTCTTGAATATTATTTAAGAAAATCATACAAAGATTCATGGGATAACTATAGATCAGTGGTTCTCAACCTGTGGGTCCCCAGACGTTTTGGCCTTCAACTCCCAGAAATCCTAACAGCTGGTAAACTGGATGGGATTTCTGGGCGTTGCAGGCCAAAACACCTGGGGACCCACAGGTTGAGAACCACTGCTATAGATCAGTAGGCACCTTGAAGATACAAACATTATCCAGCATTTTCGCTTATCAGACATTCTGTCAACCGGTTTATGTTGGATAAGTGAGACTCTACTGTATTTTGTTGTTATAATTAAGCTACACTGCACCACCTTGCACGATATACAATTATTTTAATGAACCTGTCCTTTACTGCTTCAGTTTGCCTTGGAAAGAGAAGAAAGAGAGGAGGTACTGCCCCCAATGCAACCCTTTGTATCAATCTTTCCAGACTCAAACAAAATTGTGTAAACGCTTAGCTTTGTTAAAGAATTTTTGTACATTTATTTCAGTATTCAAAAACACAAATATCTCTGTCATACCAAACAGTCCAAGACAGAGAAAAACAATATAGTCCATCAGCAACCCACCAGCTACCCACTTGGGCTTTTTGCAGATCCTCAGCGCCAGCAAGGTTTGGAGCAGATGCTCACTTCTCAGAGTTCTTTGCTGGTCATGACTCCCAAACTAGCTCTTGCAACGATGGACTGGGCTCCATGAGAGAGACCCAGTCTATGTTATTGAATCCCAGAGCCCAGGGATCCTGCCATTTTCTCGAACTCAGTAGTTCCACAGTCTGTCTTTTCATGAGCTCAACCAACCAACCAATGATCCCTTCCCACTCTGTGGTTCCCTATTCTCTTCTATTCCAGAAGTGCTGGAGCTTGGAGAGAACAAGGTCCTCTCCTCTCTCCAAATCCGGGCCTGGTCTCATCATGGAGAGTTTCTGTCTTATACAAATACCCCTGGTCAGTTTTAAGAAACAAAAAAACCCTGTAAATCCTTTCCCACCCCAAATCAAGTAGGCCTTGGGTCATCATCATGACAGCCATCCTCCCACCTGCTGATGCGGTCATTGTCCAAGTGGAGCCCTGAGGTGCGACACAGAAGTCTTTCCAGAGTTCCGGCTGAGGACGGAGACTGATCGTTGAGGAGCAACGCTTGCCGCACCAGAACAGACATTTCCTCATGCCGGTCGCTGTCCCATTCAGGTGCCATGGGGCCCTCCGGGCAGCAGTCAGTCGGTGTGGTGCTGGGAGCGGGGCAGGGCTCTTGGACACCACTGCTGTGGGCCCTACACTTGAGTCGAAGCTTATGAGGCAGTGCCGCCGTCTTCACATCTGGATGAGCCTCCAAGGGCACCGGGAAAGATGTCGGCGAACACGCCCAACTGGGCTCCTCCCCACTCTCCTCACTGGTGTAGCCCTCATAGAGAGACCGGGGATCCTGGGCTTTCCTCATGTGCTCCGTCTGGGTAAGCTCTCCTTCCACATAATCAGTGGGCGCACCATACCTCTGGGACTTTGAGCAATACCCAGGGTGGGCTGGTGCCTCTTCCTGTTGGTAATGAGCCTTGGGCTCTGGACAGGGGCTTCTGGCTGGTTCAACAACACAGCTCTCTGCTTCCTCCTCCTGTTCGGGAAACAAAGGCCGAGGTGGTGCTACTGCAGTGAAGCCATTGGCACTGAAGAGGATGACCCCCCGAGGAACTGGACCCTTGGCCTCCAAGTGACTGTGCGGCAAGGGAGCCTCCCCATAAGCTCGGCTAATGGCTTGTGCCTCACCAAGCGTCTGAGGGACTGGGCTGCCTCGGGACGAGCCATCCGACATGTCCGATAAGGAACCCCGGGGTGAATACTTGGCGACTGACACGCTGCCACTGTCCCGACTTGACTGCTCAGTTTCGGAAGAGTCTTCTGAGTGATGGGCCCGGGAGAGGGAGCTGGAGTAGTCACTGCTCTCATTGCTCTCATATAAGTGTGCCGTGGCGTTGGTACTGGCCGTGCTCAGCTGCTGGCTCTTCTCCATAAAAGCTGCTGTGCTGATGAGCCCAAAGCGGAGCTTAAGTTGTAGGAGCTCTGTTTTGAGGCGCACATTCTCCTCATTGAGCGCCAGCACCCTGTTCTCCAGCACCAGATCATTAAAACGCCGCTTCTCTCGGGAGCGCTTGGCGGCCTCGTTGTTCTTTCGCCGCTTCTCCCAATAGCAGGCATCCTTCTTCTCATCAGAGATGAACTCTCGTTTTCGCCGGCAGTTCGCGTTGGGCTTGCCCTTCAGAGTCCGGGCTCGCTGGATCATGCCATCCTGATGGAATCCAGGGAAATTCCCTGCCACACACAACGTCGATGAGCTGAGATTCTCCATCACTATTGCTGGGTGGTGACAGAGTGCACAGGAACAACGTCCCTTCAGTTTCAAAGAAGTTTTGCTCAAGTTTTAACCTCAAGTTGCAGACACTACTGGAACAAATGTTTCTTTCCAACACTGCACACAAAGCAGTGATCAAACGGTATTGCTACAGGAACTACTCCCAGTACAGACTTGAACTGTCCTCTGGTTGTAGCAGTCAAATGGGCTCCGAACTCCTAATAGTATGAAAGGTACTGTCCAGAACAAGCAGAGCATCTTCTAGGAAGCCCAAAAGAACTGGAGTTTCTTCTGATTCCTTACTTCAGTCTGAGGCTCCAGTGATTTATGATTCTGCTCGTCCCTTCTCAGTGTCCAAGGGTATTCAGTTTCCAGCAAACCTCAAAGAATTTGTAGTTGAAAGCGGGGACGCGATGTTCCTAGGTGGCAGGTGCCTTGGTAAGTGAAGGGAGCGAGTGGCAACCACCGTATTAGGCCCAGAAGGCATCAGAAATCCCTAAGGAGGAAGGACACAAAAAGAGGGTGTTACTTATCTGCCCAGTGCAGTCATACACCCCAGGCTCAGTTTACATAACCCAGCAGGTTCAGACAGCGTTGCCACAGCCCATGTTATACGTGGACCACACCCCACATACCAGTTCCCTTTTCAAAGAGGTGCGTGGCTGCATACAGTAGGTGAGGTAACCACCCCCTGCCCCACATAAGTCAACACTACTTATGAATGTTGCCTGTCTTCAACACATCCTGAACTCATCGTAATCAAAACATACTAACATGACCCAGTTTTATGTTATGCAGATACACAATACTCCACATTATGATTATACAAGGGTTCCATTATATAAAAAACTGGAGCACACCACACAAAGAAAAGAAGGTTACATACAAACTTTTGTAGGGCACAGGGTTGGCGCTAGAGCACGCCTAACTAAACACAATATACTGTAAGACATATAGAAACCACACTTCCCCCCTCTAACAAAAGAGGACTCCAGCCCCTTTTCTCCCCATACATCTTCAAGTATATGTTTCAGTGCCCCTTTTTCCCATTTAAAAAGTCCACAGACAGAAGGATGCTCCACTTCTTCAAATTCACTTCCAATTTACCCACAAACGCATACAGATAAACACAAGCTTACTATAACATACTTCTCAAACCGGGATGGCTCCTTCTTCTCTCCCACGAACAACTAATCCCTTTTCTTGTTCTCTCACCCAAATTCACTCAGGCTGTAGGACTTTGTTGTGTGGAGGCAGGGATGGTGGCGGTCACAGCGCTGCGATGCCCAAAGCCAGGCTGGAAACCTCAACCTTGAAACCCACAGATTCAAAGAACGGGCAAGTCCTCCTGGCCTCGTTTTTGACTACTGAGGAATAAGGCCACTGAGCAAGGAAGCTTGCATAAGGAAAGCAAGCCCAACCCCTCCTCCGTGCCACTGTGACACATACATAGGAATGCTGACGCTCTCCGCGCCCGAGAAAGCAGGGCCATGTGTACAAAGTAGCACGCTCTCCCCTTGATGGTGTTACGCTCCCCCCCCTTCTTTTCCCTTCACATGTGATCTACGAGCATCCATTGGGCGCAAGCAGCAGGAATATAGGTCAGTAAACACTGAATATTTATCAAGCCAGGCAGTCAAAACAGGTCTGATGATTACAGATTGCACAACAGCTCCAGAAAAAAAGAGAGAAAGAATGAGAGGGCGGGCACGCCGCCAGCAACCTACTGGCCTATAAACTGTTTCTGCACAAAGAAACAATAGGAGCAGGGAAGGCATTGCATAGAACTGTCAAGGAAAGAGGCTGCAAACAAACCGGGGCCATCATCCAGACTCTTTTCTTGGTGGCCAGGATGTGGGTCGTCCATTTGCCCACAACTGAAAGAGAGGCAGAGCATTCCCAGACGCCACGGATGGGAATTTGCTCATTCAGTTGTCACTAAAAGCAGAAACCTTTCCCTTCCCAAATAATTTCAAGGCTGAAAGACACAAGCACACCATCACTTGGGAAGTCTGGAGTAAATATACATCTATTGTATATTTTTAAACACACACATCTTTTTTATTTGTGCTTTTCCTGCAAATCCCATGTAGTCTCTTTCAACTCTATGATTCTGTGTGTTGTTGAAGGCTTTCATGGCCAGATTAACTGGGTTGCTGTGAATTTTAAAGGCTGTATGGCCATATTCCTAGAAGCATTCTCTCCTAACATTTCACCCACATCTATGGAAGGCATCCTCAGAGGTTGTGGTGTAATAATAATAGTAATAATAATAATAATAATAATAATAATAATAATAATAATAATAATACTTTCTTTTTGTACCCCGCCTCCATCTTCCCAGCACAATCAATTCTGAGGAATTGACAATCAGGGCCAGCCAACACCTCCCAACAAAAGATTCCTCCAGTCAGTAAGCAGCCAGACTTTGAAGCTGTAAGACCATTCAATGCTAATCAAGCTGGCCAACTGCAACATTCACACTTGCCTCCAACAGACAAAGAGTTTTTCCCCCCACCCTGGACCTTCCACAGATATAGAAACCCCACTTGCCTAGTTTCCAATATACCTCACAAACTCTGAGAATGCCTGCCATAGATGTGGGCAAAATGTCAGGAGAGAATGCTTCTGGAAAATGGCCCTACAGCCTGGAAAACTCACAGCAGCTTTATGATTTGGATTTATCAACCAAAATAGCAGTGTTGCGACTACTAAACCACAGAGAGGAAATGTCAACAAGGTAGATCGTATTTTATGTCTAAAATATAGCTTTTTAAAATTGTCAATAATCTAATAAGCGAATATCTTTCCCCACTCTAAAAGAGGTAAACTGTTAAATGAAGGTGGCAACATAGTCCAAACTCACAAAGCTACTGGATTATGGAGTTATGCAACTGGCCACCAAGGTTTGCAATCCCCAGAAGACAGAACTACCAGGAAAAAATAGAAGCCAGAAGGCAGCATAGACTGATGCAAGAAGAGACCCCTTCCAATTTGCAACAGGAAAAAGTAACTATATATGGGTTGAGTATCATTTATTCAAAATGGTTGGACCAGATGTAAGGTTTTTTTATATGTTAGAACATATGTGAAATGGTGGGAATCAGAGAGTAGTGCTTAGTGTAAGGGATATTTCTATTTCTGCTCATCTCAATTTCTAAGCTGAAGAACTGGTATTGTCTGTAGATGCCTCCAGGGTCATGTGGCCAGCATGACTGCATGAAGCGCCATTACCCTTCTGCCGGAGCGGTACCTATTGATCTACTCACATTTGCATGTTTTCAAACTGCTAGGTTGGCAGAAGATGGGGCTAACAGCAGGAGCTCACCCCGCTCCCTGGATTCAAACCGCCAACCTTTTGGTCAGCAAGTTCAGCAGCTCAGCGGTTTAATCCGCTGCGCCATCAGGGGCTCAAGATCATGTACATACAGTAGAGTCTCATCCAACATTCTGGATTATCCAACGCATTTTTGTAGTCAATGTTTTCAATACATGATATTTTGGTGCTAAATTCGTAAATACAGTAATTACTACATAGCATTACTACGTATTGAACTACTTTTTCTGTCAAATTTGTTGTATAACATGACGTTTTGGTGCTTAATTTGTAAAATCATAACCTAATTTGATGTTTAATAGGCTTTTCCTTAATCCCTCCTTATTATCTAACATATTCGCTTATCCAACATTCTGCCGGCCCGTTTATGTTGGATAAGTGAGACTCTACTGTATATGCAAATAAGGGCAAAATTAGAAAAAAAATCCAAAATATTTGGTCCAAAGCTAATGGGGATCAAGCTGCGCTTACAAAAGAAACAAGATGGAGTTCCTTGCGGAGCAGGGATTGGAACTGGGAACTTTCACATTCTGTTTGTAAAGCTTCCTTTAATCTTGACATTGCCTCTCCTTCCACACCAATCTTAGGGTTTTGCTGCTACGACAACTAAGAAGACTGTTGCTCTCTCCACCACATTTCTCCCTGAGCCACACATTTGGAAGGCAGAGCATCCTCCACCCAGTCCTTTCCATGCCTATTCTCTTTCATTCTGGGTCAAGGAAGAAAATAATTTTCCAGCTAAATAACCCAAATCCCCACCCAGATCTGCCTGTGGGGCCCAGCCTCGTGTCTTAGGGAGCACGTGGAGTCACTGGTGGGATGGGCTGGGTGAATGTATGTGTGCAAACCAGGATACTGCGAGTTTGGGCATGAAGAGCAACATGACCTACTTCCCAGTCTGCGTCATCACCCCGGGGCAGTAGGACTTACAGCATGTAAAGGAGGTCATATCCAAGGACTGGGGGGAAAAAAACCACACACACCTAGCCTTTGGGCTTAAGGGTGCACTTCAAAATTCTTCAATGCCATTCAGAAATGATATACTGTATTCACTCGAATACACTCACCTTTTTGGGCTAAATCGCCTTGTCAAAATTGGGGTACACATTAGATTTGTGCCATATAGTAATCTTAGTGTTGAGGCAAAGCAAAAGGAGAAGTTGCTTCAAAAGCTGCACCTGGAGCTCCTCTTTGAAGGATATCATCTCTAACTTAATAGTCACGGCTCACTGCTATGCAATCCTGGGATTTGTAGTTTGGTTTTTTTTTGTGTGTGTCAGGAGAGACTTGAGAAACTGCAAGTCGCTTCTGGTGTGAGAGAATTGGCTGTTTGCAAGGACATTACCCAGGGAATTCCCCGATGTTTGATGTTTTACTATCCTTGTGGGAGGCTTCTCTCATGGGGAGATGGAGCTGACAGAGGGAGCTCTTTCGGACTCTCCCCAGGTTGGATTCGAACTGGCTCTCACCGGGTTGGATTCGAACGGGTCAGCAACCCAACCTTCAAGTCAGCTGTACTGCCAGCACAAGGGCTTAACCCACTGCGCCACCAGTGTAGTTTGGTGAGGCACCAGCATTCTTTGGCAGAGAACCTCAAAACCTTGTCAAACTACAGCCCCCAGGATTAATTAATTAATTAATTAATTCATTCTACAACACTGGTTCTCAACCTGGAGTCCCCAGATGTTTTTGACCTACAACTCCCAGAAATCCCAGCCAATTTACAAAATTTCTGGGAGTTGAAGGCCAGAAACATCTGGGAACCCCAGCTTGAGAACCACTATTCTACAGCATAGATGCACCCCAAGGTTTTTTTTTCCCTATTGCTGGAAGCTTTAGTGCTTGAGCACTTTTATTTTGAAAGAAGGCATTCTAAATGCACAGCAACTGTAATGCATGCCAGTTTTGGCCAAATAACAAAGAACATACTTTCTGCTGTTGCAAGTTACATTCAGTAGCGAATACTTTTTTTGATTTCAGGGTTTTGAAAATTGAGGTTGCATCTGAGCACATAAGTAGGTAAAGGTAAAGGTTTTTCCCTGACGTTAAGTCCAGTCATGTCTGACTCTGGGGGTTGGTGCTCATCTCCATATCTAAGCCGAAGAGCCGGCACTGTCTGTAGACACCTCCTAGGTCATGTGGGCAGCATGACTGCATGGAGTGCCATTACCTTCCAGCAGAAGCGGTACCTATTGATCTACTCTCATTTTCATGTTTTCAAACTGCTAGGTTCTTGCATCAAAGAAAACTGGGTCTTCAAAAGTTTATAAGGTACGAACCCCATATCTATGGGGAATACATCCTGGAGCTTCACATGGACAAGCAAAACAGTGGGTAATAGTGAATCCTATTGAACAAACATCATCCAGTAGAAACATACCATGGAGTTGTGTTGGATGACCAAGAAAATGCATAGAGATTACACCTCTCTAAGCCAGTGGTTCTCAACCTGGGGTCCCCAGATGGTTTTGGCCTACAGCTCCCAGAAATCCCAGCCAGTTTACCAGCTGTTAGGATATCTGGGAGTTGGAGGCCAAAAACATCTGGGGATCCCAGTCTGAGAACCACTCCTCCAAGCATCGCTAGGTCCTCCAGTGCAGCACTATACTTAACTTCTGATGTAAGAATCTCAAGAACTGATTGGATAATTTAGAAAATGCCTAGAGAGGGCATATTTTGTCAGATGTGGGTAAAATAATCTGTGGGTACTTGTTCCATGAATGTGGAGACTATACTTTACTACAAATATGTTTTCTCCCAGTTTGTCTCAAAGATATTTCTTAGCTTTAGTTGGAAAGTGGAAACCCTTCTTGGAAACAAGATTGTTTTGTCTTCAGTCACCGAACTAGGTTTCCAACCATAGCTAGGAAACCTATTTCAGGGGTGGCCATGCAGAAGAATACAATGAAATATAAAATGAACAAATAAAGGTATCACTCAACAGTATCCAGGCAATAGTGGAATTGCTGTGTAGGGCAACCTCGTGCCACTTAATAGCAAGCCTACTTCCCTGACTTGCTCCTGGGCTGGAGGAGCTTCCTTGCTCTGCTGGTTCCTTTCTTTAACCCTATGACTTGCATCTTTCCAAAATGTAATCCCCTCCTCCCTGCTCCCTCCCTGCAGGGCTTCCCACACAACGGCTTAATGATGTAACATTATTACATGACAGCCTCTCTTGCTTTCCAAGCAAGAATGTTCTGTTCCTCCGCTCTCAAGGCTGGAATCGAGCCACCGTAATTTATCTTCCTCCTCCCCTTTTCCTCCCTGCACAAGGAAAATCTCTCTCCAGGCAACATGGCAAGGCTGCTGTTTTCCCTTGACACAGATACCCCCGAACAAGCAGCACAGCAGGCAGAAATCTAACTAGTGCAGGTTAAAAATACAGGGAGGGGGAGAAAACAGACCCTGTTGCACTTCTGTTTGTTAAAGGCCTAGAGCCTCTGTCAAGAAAAAAGGTGGCAAAAGACGGGGCCTATAACTATAAAACGGAGTGAATAGGAGGATTATTAATTGGAATATTCCTAAACAAATTAAGAGGGCAAAATGCCAAGATTCCGTAAGTTAAGGTAGTCTATGGTAGACTGGCTGTGAAAGAAACAGGAGCTCAGAAAAGTCACCATCTCCCTATCATAAGACATGGATGGAAAAGATCTCCACTGAGTAGCTTCAAGAGAGTCAAGCTGAATTTTTGCCTTAATCCTTTTCACGATAGGATACAATTGTTCGCATCACTCTGAGTTGCCAAAGGAAGATGGAGATAGAAATAGGTTGAATCAGCAAGTCTTTGTTAGGACTACATACCTAATTATATATCGCACAAACAGGAAATGTATTGTCTTCTAGACAGTGGTGACTGGTGTTTACTGTGTCAGTGGGGTGGCAAATCCATTCTAGGTTTCGCTAACCTTAAAGGAAGTCTTTGGGGTACTGAACCTATTGGAGACTGGGGTCCAGCACTTTGGAGAGCTCTTTTAAACTTGAATCAAAATCTGGAGTGGATTCACCACCTCACTGACATGGGATTCAACAGTTACTCTGCCTCCAGATGTTGTTGGACAGCAAATTCCAATGCTCTACACCAGAGTTTCTCAAACTGTGCTCCTACATATGATGATAATAAAAATAATAATCCTTTATTTGTAGCCTGCCCTATCTCCCCTTTGGACTCCAGCTCCCACAATGCCTAACAGCTGGTTAGGCTGGCAGTTGAAGTCCAAAACACCTGGAGGAGGACAGTTTGAGAAACACTTTGCAACACAATGCTCTTCAACAACACTTAAGAGACCGAAGGGATTGCTCCTTCAGCATTCCCACTCAGGAAGTAGACATCCATGGTAGTCGTATTGGAGAAAAAACAGAGTCTTGAGCCATCCTATAGATGAAAACATTTATCAGCCACCATGGAACTAAGGAACTTCCAAGTGGCTTCTAGTAAAGGAAACTGCTGAGTTACCAAACATAAGGAAGTTCTAATGTACTCCGCCTTGACATGTAAGGAGAGGTAGGCAATCAATCCATAAATATGGTGCAATGGCTTAAACCCTTGTGCTGGCTGGACTGCTGACCGAAAGGCTGACGGTTTGAATTTGGGAAGCAGGTTGAGCTCCTGTCTGTCAGTTCTAGCTTCCCATGCGGTGACATGAGAGAAGCCTCCCACAGGATGGTAAAACATCCAGGCATACCCTGGGCAATGTCCCTGCAGATGGCCAAGTCTCTCACACCAAGTCGCTCCTGACACATAAAAAAACAGAGATACTAATTTCTCATCACACCACATATGTTCATTGGTTTGGCTGAGTACCAGATGCTTTCCGTCTTGTGAATGGCCAGTGTTAATTGTTGTGGTCAGTACTTACTATATGAATGTGCATAGTATGTCATTACTGCCTCCAAAGCTTGTAAGTATATGTGAGATGAGAGACACTTATGAACTCACCATAATATTTCATACACTTCCATACAGTGGGTTGAACTACATGAAACTTGATAGAATACAAAATCCATCACTCTTTCAGCTGCTGTAAGATTTTTAAAAGTGGAAACTCAGCCAATATAGTAAAGCCTTGGCCATTCAGATCACAATTAAGCAACAATTGTAGCATATATCAAGGGTGGGAGTCATATAGCTTTCCAGGTACTGATAGACTGGAATTCCCAGCAACCCTGGCTGGCACAGCCAATGGAGTGGGATGCAGTGAACTGCCAATTCAGTTAGATCTGGTGGACCTCATGATTTGAACCCCTGCCATACACTTCAGTGCCCAATGGCACCATTCCACATCCTCTTCCATCAATGGCTCCAACCCATTTTCCAGCAAATAGTACAGCTAACATAGGCACAATAAAAACTAGATCCCTGTATTGGTCCTTATATGGGAACTTCAAATTTAAAGGGAACTTCAAATTTGGCCATATTCAATCATTCCATTTTGCAAAAAAAACAAGAAGTCCCCTGTTACTAGAATCTGCTTTTCATTCTACGTAATTCCCCATTGTTTCCCATGTCAGCAGAAGAAATCAGAAGTACACAAGCTTAGCTGAAGCACACAGAGATAACATGCAAATAAATTGGACTGCTGCTTTAAAAAAACAAATGTGAGGTTGGGTTATGTACAAGTTCTGTTTAAAAGAAGAAGAAGCTTGATCATATACTGCTATGATCATATAATGATTTATTTTTGCGGCTGTTTAACTGAAAAGGAAAAGACTGTCAACTGATCAAAAACATGACCTTGCCTGCTTCTTCACACAGAAGCAAAAACCATCCCCTGTGGAATACAGGCTTCTCATTGCTGTTTTCTGAGGCTCAAACAGCTGTTAAACACACCGAAACAAGGGCAAGCAGAATCAAGATGTGAACCTGGCAGGCATGCAGCACTTGGACCAGACTGGGTTGTACATTATTGCCTATCATTCAGATTTCACAACTATCCTTGCCACCATCCCTCCTTGTTTGTGTGTGAGAGAGTTCTTGGCCAGCAGAATACTTTCTCAACTGTGTAGAAAGGTTTGCTAAAGCAGCGATTGCACAACCTGGGGTGAGGCTACACATGTGGTAGCAAGAAAGCTGCTCCGTGCTGCACAATAGCACGTTCAAGTACAAACACACACACACAGAGAGAGAAGACTTTGTCCAGAATTTTCTTCCATTGCTACGGAACATACTGATCTCCCCAACAGCCTCCAAGGGAGCTCTTGGACACGTTTAGGATTCAGGGATTAGGATGTTTTGCACTGAAGCTGTTGAAATGACTCAGGGTGCCTGTAATTGTGTTTGGCTCTGCAAGCCAGCAGGCGCCTCCAATGCTGCTCAGCACACTGGGTGGCGGGGAGCATATGCGTAGAAGGCAGGGCAAGGAAGAATTACAACAAGGACTCTTTGCTCCTTCTGTGAAGTCTGGGAGCATGCTGCAGTGGTTTGACTGTTGAACTCTGGGAGTCATGGAGCCCCAGTTGCCCCTTCACCGCCTTAGTGGAAGGCAATCAAAAACATCCTCTGAGTCTGAATAATATTGTTGAGAAAGCCCTAGGATAGAGTTGGAGTTATTTTTAAATTGCACAGTAACAAAATAGAACTAAAAAACCTAAGTTTTGGTCAATTCTATTAGTGTGTTGTGAAGAAAATTCTTTATTACCTGCTTAGCTATGCAACCATTTCAACTACATAGCTAAATACAGGCAGCCCCAAGATACAAACAGTCAACTTACAAATGAGTTCTCATTAAGAATTACTCCTCGTTAAGAACAGGGCTGAGACAACAGAAAATAAGGGAAATCTATTCCTTAGAAGGGAAATTCTCTCCTGGAAGAGTTATCATGGGGAAAAGGGGTCCCCACTGAAGCTTTATCTGCAATCATTGTTTTCACAACAAACCAATTTTTTCAAAATCCAATGATCATACAGACAGAAAGTTAGAAAAAGGGGTACAGAGAGCAAAAAAACACCATAGGGGTATTCACCCTTTCCCCTGCTATTCAAAGCTTATATATACATATACATAAAAGGTAAAGGTTTTCCCCTGACGTTAAGTCCAGTCGTGACCGACTCTGGGGGTTGGTGCTCATCTCTATTTCTAAACCGAAGAGCCGGTGTTGTCCGTAGACACCTCCAAGGTCATGTGGTTGGCATGACTGCATGGAGCGCCGTTACCTTCCCGCCGGAGCGGTACCTATTGATCTACTCACATTTGCATGTTTTTGAACTGCTAGGTTGCAGGAGCTGGGGCTAACAGCGGGTGCTCATTCCGCTCCCGGGTTTTGAATCTGGGACCTTTCGGTCTGCAAGTACAGCACCTCAGCGCTTTAACACACTGCGCCACCACCAGGGGCCACATATACATACATATACATATCCTATATATATCTGGAGTTACACTTATAAATGTGCCCATTCCGACTTAAGATACAAATTCAGCTTCAGAACAAACCTACAGAACCTACCTTGCTCATAACTTGGGGAACTACCTGTACTGTCTCCCAGTCTGATCTCCCAATACTCACTTACCAGGTAGCAGCTGCTACAAGCAACAGGAGTCTGTTCCCTATCAAATGAGAACTAGCAGGCTGATTTTCCCATCCCTTCTTCCATGGGAAATCTCCAATGTGACAATCAAAAGCAGGATTCCTGTCATATTTCTCACTCACAGAGTGATACCCCTTTCATGAGAGGAAGGTGGGAACATCAGTGAGTTGCTCCCAACTGATAGGGGAAACGACCACTGTCACTGACAGTGGCCCTCACTCAGAATTCATAACTGAGGAATCACTGAACCTGATACTTGTGGAGTTACAACAGAAGGGTATAAGACATAGGTTCAAATTCTCTTCAGTCATGGTACTTCCTGGGTGACCCCCAAGCCTCCTACACAAAGTCCTTCCAAGCCCTTATGTCAATTTACCTATCTTTAGAGCCGTGATTCTCAACCTGTGGGTCCCCAGGTGTTTTGGACGACAACTCCCAAAAGTCCCAGCCAGTGTACCAGCTGTTAGGATTTCTGGAAGCTGAAGGCCAAAACATCTGGGGACCCACAGGTTGAGAACCACTGCTTTAGAGACTTAAAGTGTCTATAGCAGTGTTTCCCAACCATTAGGCCTCCAGGTGTTTTGGAATTCAGCTCCCACAGGTAAGCTGGCTAGGATTTCTGGAAGTCCAAAACACCTGGAGGCCCAAAGGTTGGGAACCACTTATCGATAGAACAGAGCATTCAAGCAATTACACAAGTGGTGGAATTATCTGCTTTTGTTTTTCCTTCATTTTGTTTTTACAGTATTTGTAATTTGCCAAACTCACAGGAAACCCAGCAAAAGAAAATCACAGTCAGGGAAAGAATTTTGCATTGGAATCAATAATTAGATCAACTACTATTCTAAGCACAGCATGTGAAATTTTGAGGCACCATGGACTCTCCTTGACTAAAAAAATATTTAAAATGTTTTCATGGAAATACTATTTCTAGGAGTGAAGGTGATGAACATCATCTTAGTTCACCTATTCCCTTAGCTTCAGGTAGAATTCTGCATAACTCCAAAGTCCATGTGCTTCATCTGAATAAAATCCTACATTATCCCACAGCTGAATAAAATCCCACATTATCTGCTTTGAACTGGAATATATGGCAGTGTGGACTCAGATAAGCCAGTTCAAAGCAGATATTGTGGGATTTTTCTGCATTGACATCCTGGGTTATATGGCTATGTGGAAGGGCCCTGGGACATGCCTTGATCTAAAACAAGAAGTGGAGCTAGGCAGAATTTTCTGTTGTTCAGATGTCATATCAACATCCAAGGACTTTATTAGTAGACTCGATTACACCAAACGTATGCAAATTAATTGAGTGTTATGCTTTAAATGCTTTCATCCACAGCACTCTGCATGTTTATTTTTAGTACAGAATGTGGGTTACCTTGGTGCAGGGTTTTAATTTTTGTGCAAGCTATATATAGTATGCCAGGGCTGGGGTAATTTTATCCCTTCTTATTTCTAAACAATAATTACGGAGAAGCCCATTGTTTTTAAAATTATAAAGCCAAATAAGCCTACGAGGAATCTCCCAGCGGCCATGGATTAACTAATCTTTGTTAAGCAATACACAAGAGCAAGGGCATGGATCATGTGACCCTTCAGATGTGGTTAGATATCTGGACGGCTTAGCCAACAGCCAGCGCAATCAATGCTGAGGAATTGACAATCAGGGCCAGCTAACACTCCCAACAAAGAATTCCCCTAGGCAGGAATCAGCCAGGCCTTGAAGCTGCAACGCTTTTCCATTCTAATCAAGGTGATTAATTGCAACATTCACATTTGCCTCCAACAGACAAGAGTTCTTTCTCCCACCCTGGACCTTCCACAGATAAATAAACCTCGCTTGCCTAGTTTTCAATATACCCCTGAGGATGCCTGCCATAGATGTGGGTGAAATGTCAGGAGAGAATGCTTCTGCAACATGGCCATACAGCCCGAAAAACATCAAAGGTAATAACCAGACCACTGATTGAAAGGCCCACTTCAAACTATAGGTGCATCTACATTCTTAAAACAGTTTGACACCACTTTAACTGCCACGGATGCATGCAACAGAACTGTAGGATCTGTAGTCTGGCAAGGCACCAGAGCTCTTTGGCCAAGGAGGGGAAAGATTTCGTGACACGATCGCTCCTACGATTCCATGGCAGTCAAAAGTGGTGTCCAACGGCACTGTTCCACTGTGTAGACACCACCTGGCAGGCTTCTGTGGCGGTGACAAATTGCACACAAACCTCAGCCCTTCATTTGTGATGTTCCGTAAATCAGATTATGATCAAACAACCGCAAAAACTTTTTTAAAAACATGCTCTGCCTTTCCCACAAACACACACCTCAGAGTTCCTGAAGTTCCCCAGAGTTTGCAGCCCGGAACAAATGCACAACACCGCCTTGCCTCCTCTCCCTGTAGAAAAGTAGGTCAGGCTGGAAGGCAGAGAAGTTGGGACCCTTGTGTACACGTTAAAGGGGGGCAGGGTGCAAGGGACACCCTAACCACGTAAAACACACCCTCCTTGTGACAGGTCCACAGTAAGGGACTGGTTTTTAATATAAAGGTTTATTTGCTGATGCAAGTTTGTGTGGCATTGAATTGTTGCCGATATAGATGTGAGCTGCTTTGAGTCCCCTTCAGGGTGAGAAGGGCGGAGTATAAATATGGCAAATAAATAAATAAGGGGGGTGCAAGTGGGCGGGTGGCTTGTTCCGGGGCACTAGAGCGTCCCCAGTTGGCTTCTGTGGCCCATCTAATGCAGGTTCATCATGCAGTTTAAGTGCATTGAACAACATTATATGACAGTCCATTTCCTGCACAAGCCCTCCAGGTGTTTGGGACTCTGACTCCCAGAAGCCCTAGCCAGCTGTTCCAATGGCCAGGAATTCTGGGAGTTGAAGTCCAAAACAACCTGGAAGACCACAAGTTGTGCAGGCCTCGGTAGACAAATATAATGCAGTTAAACAGATGGAGCCTCTGACACACAGCCAATGTTACCTGTGTGTGTGTACAGTATATATATAATATACTTGTATATTTATATTTTTACTTGGACTAGATGTATACTGTATGCTGCATTTATAGTATGTGTAAGGCCAACTGGCTGATCAATAAAAATCGCTATGAGTATATATACACAGTAGAGTCTCGTTTATCCAACCTTCTGTATTATCCAACACAGTCTGCCTTTTAGCAGTCAATCTTTTAGTAGTCAATGTTTTCAATACAAAGGGTTGCATTGGGGGCAGTGTGTGTGTGTGTGTACACACATATATATATATGCATTGGGGGTATGTGTATATATATATACAGTAGAGTCTCACTTATCCAACGTAAACGGGCTGGCAGAACATTAGATAAGTGAATATGTTGGATAATAAGGAGAGATTAAGGAAAAGCCTATTAAACATCAAATTAGGTTATGATTTTACAAATCAAGCACCAAAACATCATGTTAGACAACAAATTTGACAGAAAAAGTAGTTCAATACGTAGTAATGCTATGTAGTAATTACTGTATTTACGAATTTAGCACCAAAATATCATGATGTATTGAAAATATTAACTACAAAAATGCATTGGATAATCCAGAACGTTGGATAAGCGAGTGTTGGATAAGTGAGACTCTACGGTATATGCACACACATGCATACAGTAGAGTCTCATTTATCCAAGATAAACGGGCCAGCAGAACCTTGGATAAGCGAATATCTTGGATAATAAGGAGGGATGAAGGAAAAGCCTGTTAAACATCAAATTAGGTTATGATTTTACAAATTAAGCACCAAAACATCATGTTACACAACAAATTTGACAGGAAAAGTAGTTCAATACGCAGTAATGTTATGTTGTAATGTATTTACAAATTTAGCACCAAAATATCATGATATATTGAAAACACTGACTACAAAAATGCATTGGATAGTCCAGAACCTTGGATAAGCAAGTCTTGGATAAGTGAGACTCTACTGTATATATATTCTTCTTTCTAATATTTGTCCCATGGATTCTTAGACGATGTATACATATATATGTATGTGTGTGTGAGAGAGAGTGTATAAATACACAGTGGATCCTTAGTATCCACTGGGGTCCCTGTCGATACCCAAATCTGTGAATGTTCAAATACAATGATATATAATGGTGTAGAAAAATGTCCCTTATTTTATAATCAAGCTTAAATTTCCAAGCCAGGGATGGGAAAACTCCTAGTTGCAGAATCATTGGATATGGTGGGACGATGGTATATACCAGGCATGGTATACCAGGCATGGGCAAACCTAGGCCTTCCAGGTGTTTTGGACTCCAACTCCCACAATTCCTAACAGCTATTAGGAATTGTGGGAGTTGAAGTCCAAAGCACCAGGAGGGCTGAAGTTTGCCCATGCCTGGTATATACAGTAGAGTCTCACTTATCCAATGTAAACGGGCCGGCAGAACGTTGGATAAGCGAGTATCTTGGATAATAAGGAAGGATTAAGGAAAAGCCTATTAAACATCAAATTAGGTTATGATTTTACAAATTAAGCACCAAAACATTATGTTATACAACAAATTTGACATAAAAAGTAGTTCAATATGCAGTAATGCTATGTAGTAATTACTGTATTTACGAATTTAGCACCAAAATATCATGATGTATTGAAAACATTGACTACAAAAATGCGTTGGATAATCCAGAATGTTGGATAAGCGAGTGTTGGATAAGTGAGACTCTACTGTACCATCATCCCTCTGTATCCACTGATTTTGGGTGTGTGAGTGTTGTTTCACTATCTACTGTATTTAATTGATTCCGAGGCAGCATTGATTGTAACAGGTACGCTCATTTCAGTGCCACCAAGAGAAAAAAGAGCTTTGTTTACATATATATGTGTGTATGTGATAAAGCATCCTCAATTCTAAGGGCCCTTCCACACAGCCATATAACCCAGAAGATCAAGGAAGAACATCCCATAATAAATGCTTTGAACTGGGTTTGATCTGAGTCCACACTGCCATATATATAAAAGATGAGTGATGGCATCACAGCGACCAACAAAACAACAAAACTACAGGCCCCCCAACCTCGAAATTTGACAACACAACCCATCATCCACGCCTCTAGAAGAAAAAAAGAAAAGTAAAGTAAAGTCCTAATTAGAGGGAAAAGGAATAATTGTTTTTATCCCATTGCTGCCAGTTAATCTCTGCCCACTTGGTCTCCTAGCAACCCACTCAGCCCAGGGGACAGGCTGAGTTATGCCTCACTTAGGCCTCTTCCACAGATTATCTAATTTGCACTGGATTATATGGCAGTGTAGACTCAAGGCCCTTCCACACAGCTATATAACCCATTTATAATGGACTTCATGTCAGGGGAAAACCTTTACCCTTTACCTTAACTACCACCAATTCCTCAATACTTTATTTCCCATACCACCATACTTTGCCACAGCAACGTGTGGCCGGGCACAGTTAGAGTATATATATATATCCCAGTTCAAAGTAGATAATGTGAGATTTTACTCAGCTGTGTGGAAGGGGCCTGAGTCCACACTGCCATATATATATCCCAGTTCAAAGTAGATAGTGTGGGATTTTACTCAGCTGTGTGGAAGGGGCCAGAGTCCACATTGCCATATATATATATTCCAGTTCAAAGCAGATAGTGGTGGGTTTTTATTCAGCTGTGTGGAAGGGGTCTGAGTCCACACTGCCATATATATCTATATATATAAAAGAGTGATGGCATCACGGCAATTCACAAAACAACAAAAGTACAGGCCCCCCAACCTCAAAATTTGACAACACAACCCATGATCCACGCCTCAAGGTTGATACAACAAAAAGAAAAATAAAGTCCTAATTAGAGGGAGAGCAATAATTTTTTTTATCCAATTGCTGCCAGTTTAGAGGGCTAATCTCTGCCCACTTGGTTGCCTAGCAACCAAGGGACAGCCAGGTTTCAGTTAGGGGACAGGCAGATTTAGGCCTCACTTAGACTTCTTCCACAGATTATCTAATTTGCACTGGATTATATGGCAGTGTAGACTCAAGGCCCTTCCACACAGCTATATAACCCATTTATAACCTTATATTATCTGCTTTGCACTGGATTATCTTGACTCCACATTACCATATAATCCACTTCAGTGTGCATTTTATACAGCTGTGAAGAAGGAGCCTCATATAATCCAGTTCTGAGCAGATAATATAAGATTAGAAATATACAGTAGAGTCTCACTTATCCAACGTAAACAGGCTGGCAGGATAAGTGAATATGTTGGATAATAAGAAGGGATTCAGGAAAAGCCAATTAAACATCAAATTAGGTAATCGTTATACAAATTAAGCACCAAAACATATTATACAACAAATTTGACAGAAAAAGTAGTTCCATGCGCAGTAATGCTATGTAGTATTTACAGTAGAGTCTCACTTATCCAACACTCGCTTATCCAACGTTCTGGATTATCCAACGCATTTTTGTAGTCAATGCTTTCAATATATTGTGATATTTTGGTGCTAAATTCATAAATACAGTAATTACTATATAGCATTACTGTGTATTGAACTACTTTTTCTGACAAATTTGTTGTCTAACATGATGTTTTGGTGCTTAATTTGTAAAATCATAACTTAATTTGATGTGTAATAGGCTTTTCCTTAATCCCTCCTTATTATCCAACATATTCGCTTATCCAACGTTCTGCCGGCCCGTTTATGTTGGATTAGTGAGACTCTACTGTACTGTATTTACAAATTTACCACTAAAATATCACAATGAATTTAAAACACTGACTACAAAAACATTGATTATGAAAAGGCAGACTGCGTTGGATAATCCAGAACATTGTATAAGCGAATGTTGGATAAGTGAGATTCTTCTTTAATATGAAATAATTACTGGCATAGAATAATGCAGAACAATATAATCTCTAAAACCAGGACAGTAAATAAACAGGGGAATTCCACACAGGAAACAATCAGGGCCAGCTAACACCTCCCAACAAAGTATTCCCATCATCAAAGTCTGGCAAATCCTGTTTTCTCAGGGCCACAGACAGTAGAAGCACATAAAATATCGCAAACAACACCACTCTGAAAACAAGGGAATTCCAAACAGGAAAGAATCAGGGCCAGCTAACACCTCCCAACAAAGTATTCCCATCATCAAAGTCTGGAAAATCCTCTGTTTTCTCAGGGTCACAGACAGTAGAAGCACATAAAATATCGCAAACAACACCACTCTAAAAACAAGGGAATTCCATACAGGAAACAATCGGGGCCAGCTAACACCTCCCAACAAAGTATTCCCATCATCAAAGTCTGGAAAATCCTCTGTTTTCTCAGGGCCACAGAAAGTAGAAGCACATAAAATATCGCAAAGAACACCACTCTGAAAACAAGGGAATTCCAGACAGGAAACAATCAGGGCCAGCTAACACCTCCCAACAAAAAATTCACTCAGGGAGGAAACAGCCAGGCTTTAAAGCTGCAAGGCCATTACATCCTAATCATTTTTCCTAATTGCAGCATTCATACTTGCCTCCAACAAACAAACAAAACCAATCAGAAATATTGTATATTCACAATCTTTAGGAAATAATATCCCCTGATGGCGCAGCGTGTTAAAGCGCTGAGCTGCTGAACTTCTGGACCGAAAGGCCACAGGTTTGAATTGGGGGAGCGGAGAGAGCCCCCACTGTTAGCCCCAGCTTCTGCCAACCCAGAAGTTCGAAAACATGCAAATGTGAGTGCATCAATAGGTACTGCTCCGGCGGGAAGGTAACGCCGCTCCATGTAGTCATCCCACATGAGCTTGGAGGAGTCTACGGACAACGCCGGCTCTTCGGCTTAGAAATGGAGATGAGCACCAACCTCCAGAGTCAGACACGACTGGACTTAATGTCTGGGGAAAACCTTTACCCTTTACCTTAACTACCACCAATTCCTCAATACAGTAGAGTCTCACTTATCCAACATAAACGGGCCAGCAGAATGTTGGATAAGCGAATATGTTGGATAATAAGGAGGCATTAAGGAAAAGCCTATTAAACATCAAATTAGGTTATGATTTTACAAATGAAGCACCGAAACATCATGTTAGACAACAAATTTAGCAGAAAAAGTAGTTCAATACACAGTAATGCTATGTAGTAATTAGTGTATTTATGAATTTAGCACCAAAATATCACGATGTATTGAGAACATTGACTACAAAAATGCGTTGGATAATCCAGAACGTTGGATAAGCGAGTGTTGGATAAGTGAGACTCTACTGTACTTTATTTCCCATACCACCAGACTTCGCCACAGCAACGCGTGGCCGGGCACAGCTAGTGTGTGTGTGTGTGTGTATGTGTGTGTGTATATATCTATATATATAAAAGAGTGATGGCATCACGGCAGCGGACAAAACAACAAAAGTAAACACCCCACAACCTCGAAAATTGACAGCACAGCCCCTCATCCACGCCTCTAGGTTGATACAACAAAAAGAAAAGAAAAATAAAGTCCTAATTAGAGGGAGAGGAATAATTGTTTTTATCCAATTGCTGCCAGTTAGAAGGCTAAGCTCTGTTCACTTGGTCCCCTAGCAACCCACTCAACCCAGGGGACCCTTTACCTTAACTACCACCAATTCCTCAATACTTTATTTCCCATACCACCAGACTTTGCCACAGCAACGCGTGGCCGGGCACAGCTAGTATATATATATACACACACACACACATATATATATATATCCCGGTTCAAAGCAGATAGTGTGGGATTTCATTCAGTTGTGTAAGGGGCCTCAGTCTACAATGCAATATATTCCAGTTCAAAGCAGATAGTGTGGGTTTTTATTCAGCTGTGTGGCAGGGGCTTGAGTCCACACTGCCATATTTATATCCCAGTTCAAAGCAGATAATGTGGGATTTCATTCAGTTGTGTAAGGGGCCTCAGTCTACACTGGAATATATTCCAGTTCAAAGCAGATAATGTGGGATTCTATTCAGCTATGTGGAAGGGGCCTAAGACACATCTTGTTTATATTGGGAGGGGGTTCGCTTTAGAATGGGAATAAATACAGGCTGTCCAAAAAAACCCAAAAAAAACCAAAAAGGTTTTGGAAGGAAGGCGCCTGGCAGTGGCCACATGCTCTTGGCGCACGCCTCGCCCCCTTTTCCACCCAAACAAAGCGCACGAAGGCAGGGAGGGAAGGAAGGAGAGTAAGGAGGAGGGATCCCACGCGAAAGGGGGAAACAAACACGGGCCCCACGACAGGCGCGGCTTTCAATCGCCCTCCTCCCCAGCGACAGGGATCTCCAAAGCTCATCCAGGGGAAGGAGAAGGAGCTTTCCCACCCCGAACGCGTACCTCGCTTCTGTGCCGCCCTCGATCCCAATTCTCCCGCTGCTGCTTCCTCCTCCTCCTCCTCCTCCTCCTCCTTTTGCTCAGCCTCGCAGCTCCTCCACTGCCGCCGCCGCCGCCCTACTTCCTTCGCCGGCGAATGTGTGTTAGTAGGTCAGCCGGTTGCATAAGCGCTCCTGGAGTCGCCGCCGCCGCACAAAACAACACGAGGGGAGGGGGAAGGAGCGGGAGGGGAGGGGCTGGAGGAGGAGGAGGAGGAAAGGCCGGAGTGGGAGAAAGGCTCGCCTCCAAAACATGCCCCCCTCCCTCCATTTATGCTTCCCCTTCTCTCCTTGAACCCCAGATCTCCAGTCATCCCTGCGGAGAGGCACTCTGCACATGCCTAGGGGCACTTCTCAGGACTGCTGTGCTGTTTATAAAGTCTGGTCCAGGGCCCATCGAAGCCATTTATCCGGCCCCCATGGCACAAGGGCAGAAGGGGGTTGGGCTAAATGACCCAAGGGGCCTCTTACAACCATTATTATTGTTATTGTTATTATTATTATTATTATTAACATTGAGGCTGGCTGGACATCTGTCAGGGGCAATACTAATGACTTTTGGTGCACAAAGGCAGAAGGGGATTGAACTAAATGGCCCAAGGGGTCTCTTCCAACCCACTTTATTGTTGTTGTTGTTGTTGTTGTTGTTATTAACATTGAGGCTGGGTGGCCATCTGTCAGGGATGCTTTGCTTGTGCTTTTGGTGCACAAAGGCAGAAGGGGATTGGACTAAATGGCCCAAGGGGTCTCTTCCAACCCACTTTATTGTTGTTGTTGTTGTTATTAACATTGAGGCTGGGTGGCCATCTGTCAGGGATGCTTTGCTTGTGCTTTTGGTGCACAAAGGCAGAAGGGGATTGGACTAAATGGCCCAAGGGGATTCTTCCAACCCTCTTTATTATTATTATTATTACAGTAGAGCAGGGGTCCTCAAACTTTTTAAGCCAAGGGCCGGTCCACAATCCTTCAGACTGTTGAGGGGCCGGATTATCATTTGAAAAAAATACAAACAAATTCTGATGCACACTGCATATGTCTTATTTGTAGTGCAAAAACAACAACAACAACAATGAAAGAACAATACAATATTTAAAAATAAAAACAATTTTAACCAACATACATTTATCAGGATTTCAATGGGAAGTGTGCTCCTGCTTTTGGCCAATGAGATAGTCAGGTTAATTAGGGTTGTTGTTGTTGTGTGCCTTCAAGTCATTTCAGACTTTGGGCGAGCCTAAGTCTAAAATGTATTTGTTTGTTTATTTATTTATTATTTACTGCATTTATTTACTACATTTGTATCACACCCTTCTCACCCCAAAGGGGACTCAGAGTGGCTTACAAATTATATGTACATACAATATATTATATTATTAGCGTAGCACAATATTAGCATTATATATTACTACTAGCTGTGCCCGGCCACGCGTTGCTGTGGCGAAGTCTGGTGGTATGGGAAATAAAGTATTGAGGAATTGGTGGTAGTTAAGGTAAAGGGTAAACGTTTTCCCCTGACGTTAAGTGCAGTCATGTCTGATTCTGGGGGTTGGTGCTCATCTCCATTTCTAAGCCGAAGAGCCGTCGTTGTCCGTAGACTCCTCCAAGGTCATGTGGGATGACTGCATGGAGCAGCGTTACCTTCCCACCGGAGCAGTACCTATTGATGCACTCACATTTACATGTTTTTGAACTTCTGGGTTGGCAGAAGCTGGGGCTAACAGTGGGGGCTCTGTCAGTTCCCCCATTTCAAACCTGTGGCCTTTTGGTCCAGAAGTTCAGCAGCTCAGCGCTTTAACACACTGTGCCATCAGGGGACATTATTTCCTAAAGGTTGTGAATATACAATATTTCTGATTTTTTTTTTGTCTGTTGGAGGCAAGTATGAATGCTGCAATTAGGAAAAATGATTAGGATGTAATGGCCTTGCAGATTTAAAGCCTAGCTGTTTCCTCCCTGAGTGATTTTTTTGTTGAGAGGTGTTAGCTGGCCCTGATTGTTTCCTGTCTGGAATTACCTTGTTTTCAGAGTGGTGTTGTTTGCGATATTTTATGTGCTTCTACTGTCTGTGGCCCTGAGAAAACAGAGGATTGGCCAGACTTTGATGATGGGAATCCTTTGTTGGGAGGTGTTAGCTGGCCCTGATTGTTTTCTGTGTGGAATTCCCCTATTTTCAGAGTGTTGTTCTTTATTTAGTGTTCTGATTTTAGAGATTGTATTGTTCTGTTTTATTATACCACATTAATTTTTATATATTCTGATTTTAGTGTTTTTGAATACTTGGAGCCAGATTGTATTCATTTTCACGGTTGACCGCAACACAACAATAATAATAATAATAATAATAATAATAATAATAATAATAATAATAATAGTAAGGATAGTAATGATAGTAATAATAATGACTTTGGTAATACATAGTGCTTCACTGCCTTCTCAGCTTCCTTTCTGGAAGAATCCTTTCTTGGGAGGTGTTAGCTGGCCCTGATTGTTTCCTTTGTGGAATTTCCAATTTCCTTGCTTTATTTACTTTCTTTATTTCTTTATTTCTTTATTACTGTCCTGGTTTTAGAGATTATATTGTTCTGCATTATTCTATCCTAGAAATTATTTCATATCAAAGTAGAATCTCACTTATCCAACATTCGATTATACAATGTTCTGGATTATCCAACACAGTCTGCCTTTTCATAATCAATGTTTTTGTAGTCAGTGTTTCAAATTCATTGTGATATTTTACTGGTAAATTTGTAAATACAGTACAGTAGAGTCTCACTTATCCAACATAAGTGGGCTGGCAAAATGTTGGATAACCGAATATGTTGGATAATAAGGAGGCATTAAGGAAAAGCCTATTAAATATCAAATTAGGTTATGATTTTACAAACGAAACACCAAAACATCATGTTAGACAACAAATTTGGCAGAAAAAGTAGTTCAATACGCAGTAATGCTATGTAGTAATTACTGTATTTATGAATTTAGCAATATATCATGATATATTGAAAACATTGACTACAAAAATGCGTTGGATAATCCAGAACATTGGATAAGCGAGTGTTGGATAAGTGAGACTCTACTGTAATACATAGCATTACTGCGCATGGAACTACCTTTTCTGTCAAATTTGTTGTATAATATGATGTTTTGATGATTAATTTGTATAACGATTACCTAATTTGATGTTTAATTGGCTGTTCCTGAATCCCTTCTTATTATCCAACATATTCACTTATCCTGCCGGCCTGTTTACGTTGGATAAGTGAGACTCTACTGTATATTGATCATCTTATATTATCTGCTTAGAACTGGATTATATGAGGCCCCTTCTTCACAGCTGTATAAAATGCACACTGAAGTGGATTATATGGCAGTGTGAGGTCAAGATAATCCAGTGCAAAGCAGATAATATAAGATTATAAATGGGTTATATAGCTGTGTGGAAGGGCCTTGAGTCTACACTGCCATATAATCCAGTTAAAATCTGATAATCTGTGGAAGAAGCCTAAGTGAGGCCTAAATCTGCCTGTCCCCTAACTGAAACCTGGCTGTCCCTTGGTTGCTAGGCAACGAAGTGGGCAGAGATTAGCCCTCTAAACTGGCAGCAATTGGATAAAAACAATTATTGCTCTCCCTCTAATTAGGACTTTATTTTTCTTTTCTTTTTGTTGTATCAACCTTGAGGCGTGGATGATGGGTTGTGTTGTCAAATTTTGAGGTTGGGGGGCCTGTAGTTTTGTTGTTTTGTCCACTGCCCTGATGCCATCACTCTTTTATATATATAGACTAGCTGTGCCCGGCCACGCGTTGCTGTGGCAAAGTGGTGGTGGTATTGGTTAAAATTGTTGTGTAATTTTTATTTGACATTATTTGCAATTTTTAATTTTATTGTATGTTATATTTTTATTTATTATATTTTATTATTTTCTTGTATTATTTTTAGTTATTTTCTGTTATTATAGTATTTTATTGTATTAATTTTTAGTGTTTTTTATTTTTTATTGGGTTGCTAGGAGACCAAGTTGGAGGAGCTTAGCCTTCTAACTGGCAGCAATTGGATAAAAGCAATTATTCCTCTCTCTCTAATTAGGACTTTATTTTTCTTTTCTTTTTGTTGTATCAACCTAGAGGCGTGGATGATGGGTTGTGTTGTCAAATTTCGAGGTTGGGTGGCCTGTAGTTTTGTTGTTTTGTGGGTCGCCATGATGCCATCACTCTTTTATATATATAGATATTGAACTATACCACTATACTGTAATATTATTAGTAATATTATATGTAATATAGAATATATAATTAATATTATTATATGGTATTATTATTAGTGTTATATTGTATTACATTACAATATTATTATCAATATTATATGTATATACAATATATTATATTATAAAAATGAGGGCGGGGGCCGGGTAAATGACCTCGGAGGGCCGCATCTGGCCCCCGGGCCTTAGTTTGGGGACCCCTGCAGTAGAGTCTCACTTATCCAAGCCTCGCTTATCCAACGTTCTGGATTATCCAAGCCATTTTTTTAGTCAATGTTTTCAATACATTGTAATGTTTTGGTACTAAATTTGTAAATACAGTAATTACTACATAACATTCCTGCGTATTGAACTACTTTTTCTGTCAAATTTGTTGTATAACATGATGTTTTGGTGCTTAATTTGTAAAATCATAACCTAATTTGATGTTTAATAGGCTTTTCCTTAATCCCTCCTTATTATCCAAGATATTTGCTTATCCAAGCTTCTGCCGGCCCATTTAGCTTAGATAAGTGAGACTCTACTGTATTATTAACATTGAGGATGGGTGGCCATCTGTCAGGGGTGCTTGTGCTGTCGGTGCACAAAGGCAGAAAGGGATTGGACTCAATGGCCCAAAGGGTCTCTTCCAACCCTCTTTATCGTTGTTGTTGTTGTTGTTGTTATTACTACTATTATTAATTATTATTGCTCGGTGGCCAACTATAGTCCGGCCCTCCAACAGTCCGAAGGATCGTGAACTGGCTCCCTGTTTAAAAAGTTTGGGGACCCCTGGTCTGGTCAATATGGAAAGATACACTCTGCACATGCCTATTAGCACTCTTGGGACTGTTTTACTGTTTATAAAGTCTTGTCAATTCAGGGAGAGGGTAGGAATGCACGCTGCACATGCCTAGGGACACTCTTGGGACTGCTTTATTGCTTGTAAAGCCTGATCAATTCAGGGAGAGGATGGAAAGGCACACAGCACATGCCAAGAAGCACTTCTTAGGACTGGGTTGTTGTATGTGTTTCCGGGCTGTATGGCCATGTTCTAGAAGTATTCTCTCCTGACGTTTTGCCCACAACTATGGCAGGCATCCTCAGAGGCTGTGAGGTTTTATTAAAAAACTCAAAAATCAGAACAGTAAATAAAAAGCAACACTCTGAAAACAGAGGATTTCCAGACATGAATCAACCAAGGACAGTTAACGACTCTAAACAAAGGATGCCCCAGAGGCAGGAAGAAGACAGCAGATAAGGTTTTCAATGCTAATTAAGGTGATTAACTACAACATTCACACTGACCTCTCTCACCCTAGACTTTCCACAGATATATATTAACCTCTTTGCTTAGTTTTCTCCATACCTCACAACCTCTGAGGATGCCTGCCATAGATGTGGGCGAAACATCAGGAGAGAATACTTCTGGAACATGGCCATACAGCCCGGAATACATACAACAACCCTAAGCAAGGAAGGTTTATATATATATCTGTGGAAAGTCCAGGGTGAGAGAAGAACTCTTTGTCAGTAGGAGGCCAGTGTGAATGTTGTAGTTAATCACCAAAATTAGCATTGAATAGCTTCATCTCCTGGCTTCCTGCCTGGGGGCATCCTTTGTTTAGAGTCGTTAGCTGTCCTTGGTTCCCATGTCTTAATTTACTGTTCTGATTTTTTTTAGTTTTTTTTAATACTGGTAGCCAGATTTTGTTCATTTTCATGGTTTCTTCCTTTCTGTTGAAGTTGTCCACATGCTTGTGAATTTCAATGGCTTCTCTGTGTAGTCTGACATGATCGTTGTTGGAGTGGTCAAGCATTTCTGTGTTCTCAAATAATATACTGTGTCCAGGACTGTTTTACTGTTTGAAAAGCCTGTTCAATGTAAAGGAGAGGTGCACTTTGCACAGCCTAGAGACACTCTTGAGAACGTTTTACTGTTTGTAATGCCTGGTCAGTGTCAGGGAAAGATATGCTCTGCACATGACTAGAGGCAATTCTTGGGACTGCTTTGCTGTTTGTAAAGCCTGGTTCAACGTGAGGGAGAAATGCACTCTGCACATGCTTAGGGACAATGTTGCTGCTGCTTCACTGTTTGTAAAGCCTGGTCAATTCAGGGAGGAGGTTGCACTCTGCTCATGTCAAGAGGCACCCTTGAGACTGCTTTAGTGTTTGAAAAGCCTGGTCTATGTGAGGAAGGAATGTGCTCTGCACATGCCTAGGGACCCTATTGTGGCTGCTTCACTGTTTGCAAAACCTGGTCAATTTGAGGGAGGAATGCGCTCTGCACATGCCTAGGGGCACTCTTGGTACTGCTTTACTGTTTGTAAAGTCTAGTTGATGTGTGTGGGGGCGGGGCAGGGGGAGATGTGCACTCTGCACATTTCTAGAGGCACTCTGCACATGCCTAAGGACACCCTTGGGACTCCTTTATTGTTTGTGAAGCCTATTGTGTGTGTGGTGTTCCTGGAATGGCAAAGTGGCTGCCTGTATCCTGTGCAAATACATCCCTGATGCCCCTTCCCTGAAGAGCTTCCAATATTAAAATCAACTCTCTGCATTAAAAAGAACAGACAAACCGTGATGGATCTGAAGAGCTCTGTTGTTTTTTTTAAAGCACAGTCGTGTTGTTTGAGAAACAAACCCAAATTCCCCTTCACTACTTTATTTGGTAACATGAACTGAGGCTCTTCGAGGCTTGTACGTGAAGTACCAGTGTTTGGGTGGTTTTTGTTTGTTCAGAAAATGTCAAGTTTTCTGAAACCATGGCACTAAAGGGCTGGTGTGGTATAGTGCTTTGATCTAGTGCATGAATTAATGCAACCTGACACCACGTGCACTGCCATGGCTCAATGGTATGGAATCCTGGGATTTGTAGTTTGGACAAGCACCAGCAATCTTTGCCAGAGAAGGTGAAATACCTTTTATTACCATCATGACTCCATAGCATTGAGCAATGGCAGTTAAAGGGGTGTCAAACTGCATGTAGATGTACCCTATGACTCTGGAGTATTAAGGATTGATTATGATAAATGGAAGCTCTTACGTCTGCCCGCGATCCAGAATCACCCGCAGAACAATAACATGCCACTCAGGTTTGCAGAACAAAAATACAGAAACTTTACTAATTCCAAGGGATCAAGAAAAAACAATAGTACAGTAGAGTCTCACTTATCCAACATAAACGGGCCGGCAGAACCTTGGATAAGCGAATATGTTGGATAATAAGGAGGGATTAAGGAAAAGCCTATTAAACATCAAATTAGGTTATGATTTTACAAATTAAGCACCAAAAGATCATGTTTCACAACAAATTTGACAGAAAAAGTAGTTCAATATGCAGTAATGCTATGTAGTAATTACTGTATTTATGAATTTAGCACCAAAATATCACAATGTTTTGAAAACATTGACTACAAAAATGTGTTGGATAATCCAGAACGTTAGATAAGTGAGTGTTGGATAAGTGAAACTCTACTGTATTTACAATGGTCCCTCTGATCACTTACAGAAATCCACAGTCATAAACAGTCCTTTCTCAATCCACAAATCTGCTTCAGAGAAGAATACAGTCCTGGTTCTTCACCCTCTTTTCTCTGCAGCAAACAGGCCTCAAAATAGCAAGGCCTGTCTGAGTACACTATTCTCTTACAGCAGTACTCAGTCAGCACTGACAACATGTCCAAGCAGGTTCTGCAGCAGCAGAACAGAAACAGTATCAAATCAATTCCCAGGTTTTTGCAGGCTCCGCCAATCGGCTTCATGCACTTCATTTTCCAGTTAACACACATAGCACAGTGCCTTTGCAAACCATGACATGGAGAACAGGGTTCAAATCTTTTCTCAACTATTAAAACCCACTCGATGATCCTGGACAAGCCACACACTCTCAGCCACAGAAAATGTTGTGATAGGTTCACCTGGCAATGTCTCAAAGGGCATCAACTACCACGACAAATCAAGGTATTCTTCTAACTCTGGGCTGGTGAGAATGAGCTCTAATTCTTCTATGGAGAGTGAAATTAATTCTGCACATGCCCTGGGGTACTTTTAGATATTCCCTGTATGGCAAGGTGGGCCTTTCTTGTTGTCAGTGGATCACTCAGAGCAATAAAATCCAGAACAAGATAGAAAGGCCTCTGTCCTTTTTTCCGTCCCTGTTCAACTATACTTGACCCTTACTTGCAAGCGGGCAGAAGCCATGCACAGAGTGGAACATGTAATAGTACACTGCTCTCTAGGAATGAGCTGGGTGTCATGTCTCCAGCCCTTTAGAAAGAACCTCTGCAGCCTTTCCAGTGTTCTATCTATTGCACCTCACTTCCCATTCCCAGCCCTCAGATTTTAGTAGCTGTGAACATTTATCTTGGCAGCTGTAATTTGGTGGAAGATGAGTGCTCCTTTGTGCATGTGTGGAATACTTTATTTTCCCCCGATTGTTATACCTATGTTATTATACAGAAGCAACACAGACATCATGTTTTCTACAAGGCCTCAAAACTTGGTGTTGGTCTGAGGCCCCTTCTATACTGCCACATAAAATCCAGATGATATGCTTTGAACTGGATTATATGGCACTGTAGACTCATATAATCCACTTCAAAGCAGATTATGTGGATTATCTGATTTGATAATCTGGATTACACGGCAGTGTAGATCGATCTTGAGAGAGAGTGACAAGACCAAGTCCACCTAGGCTGGATCTACACTATCCTGTATTCCAGCATCTGATCCCAGATTATCTGCTTTGAACTAGATAATATGAGGCCCCATCTGTATTGCCATATAAAATCCAGATTATTTGCTTTGAACCGGCTGATATGGTAGTGTAGATCCAGCAAGGTATTAGATATAATTAAACACTGCATTATGTACAATAAATGAATATAAATGTCAGATAAGTGGTTACAAATCACAATCAAATTGTTGCATTCACAGTATGATGAATGGTAGATGCATTCACAATGTAGTAAACTTTCTTGTTTATTTAAGTGTCCCTAGCTTGAAAAAGTCCCTCTACCCCCAAAATCTCAAGATTTTGCTATTTTATATACGGGACTTGGTTTTATTACACCATTGCATATAAAGGGACTTGAGGAATCACTGGTTTTGGTATCCACATGAGGTCCTGGAACCAAACTCCAGCGGATCCAAAGAGACCACTGTTCTGAGTTTAGGGGAAGGGGAAAAAATGCAAAGGGAGAAAAAATCTACAGTCTCTTCTAGTTTTGGAGCCCTATAGTTCCAGAACTAGTCAGCTTTCCCCTTTCTCCATTTGGTTGAGAAAACTAAGCCAAATCCTCAATCGGTGTCTATTATTAGCCAGGCCTTCATTTTAGGTTAAGCTGGAAAAGATGCACAATATGGGTCAAAGTTCTGCTCTTGAAAGTATTTTAAGAATAAAGTGCTGCAAAACAAAACCCGTCCAGGGTATTTTGAGAGAACGTTTGTTGTAATTATCTTTTTATAGCTCCAAACCTTTCTCTCTAAAAGCCAGTTTGGTTTCATTTTACTGTTTAATGGCTTTTTAAACCACCTTTCAGGATAAATGATCTTTCCAAGGTGATCCATAATAGGAAAACAATATAAGAAGGCACCGAAATAATAGTATTACATTATTAAAACGACACAATATGATCATCCTGAACAGCAATATTACAATATTAAAACAGCACACAGATCAATAAATCAAAGCACATGCAAGTCTATTCTTAGATCAGCTTCTATCATAGTATCTTTCTGGGTGGTTTTGTAATGTTTGTGTGTGACTGGTATTTGGTGTAACAATATTGCTGTGCTAACAATTAACTATTGTATTGTTAACTAGCTTAGATACCCAGTGTAAAAAAAGTCAGTTTTTAATAAGGTTGTAGATTAACTACAACTGACATCATGCCAGGTTAACCCTGATAGATTTCTTCAGTACTTAAAGTCATTGGTGGAGTTCATCAGTGTAGGTCACAGTTTCTCTGTGGGTGAACTACAACTCCCAGAAAGGAAGGTCAGTTTCGCTCAAACTCCTCTAGTATTCAAATTTTGACATATCAGGTATATGTAATAAGTTTGGTCCAGATCCATCGGTGTTTGAGTTCACAGTGCTCTCTGGATGTAGGTGAACCAAAACTCCCAAATCAAGGTGAATTGTCCCCAAAGACCTCCAGTATTTTTTTCCGGTCGTGCGGGTTATCTGTACCAAGTTAGTTCCAGGTCCATTGTTGGTGGAGTTCAGAGTGCTTATTGATTGCAGGTGAACTATAAATCCCAGTACCTCCAACTCCAAAATGTCCAGGCCAATTCCCCTCACAACCCACCAGCATTCAAATTTGGGCATATCGGGTATGCATGCCAAGTTTGGTCCAGATCCATCTTTGTTTGGATTCACAGTGCACTTTGGTTGTAGGCGAACTAGAGCTTCTATAAATCCCTCCAAAGACCTCCAGTATTTTTTCTTAGTCATTCGAGTAATATATACAAGCTTCATATGATCTTTACTGTATAAACGAGGTTTGGAAATGTTTCCTTTACACTTCCTCTCCTACAGTTGACTCTTGTGTCGTTTCCTCTACAGCCACTCCATTTGGCTCATCATAAACATTATTGTCAACAGATTTTATTTTCTTAATTAGAACATATTAATCTTGGTGATAATTACTGCAATTGAATCAACAAATTGTGCAAATTATAAAAGTGATAGCACTACCTACACTTGAACAGCACTAGCACTCCATCTTCTGTAGTGATTAACCCTCTGCAGAAGTTTTTAAACAGAGGCTGGATGGTGGCTTTGACAGTGCATTCTTGCCTGGCTGAAAGGCATTGGACTAGATGTCTTCTGGAGGTCTCTTCCAACTCTAGTGACAGGAGGTTGGATGGCTGTCTGTTGGGAGGGCTTTGACTGTATCTTTCTGTGTATTTTTAGTGCTGGAAAACATGTAATCCTCTAGATCAGGGGTCCTCAAACTTTTTAAGCCGAAGGCCGGTCTACAATCCTTCAGACTATTGAGGGGCCGGATTATCATTTGAAAAAAAACAAACAAACAAATTCCGATGCACACTGCACATGTCTTATTTGTAGTTCAAAAACAACAACAACAACAATAACAACAACAACAATGAAAGAACAATACAATATTTAAAAATAAAAACCATTTTAACCAACATACATTTATCAGGATTTCAATAGGAAGTGTGCTCCTGCTTCTGGCCAATGAGATAGTCAAGTTAATTAGGGTTGTTGTTGTTGTTGTTGTTGTTGTTGTTGTTGTTGTTGTTGTGTGCCTTCAAGTCATTTCAGACTTTGGGCGAGCCTAAGTCTAAAATGTATTTATCTATTATTTATTTATCTACTGCATTTATTTACTACATTTGTATCACACCCTTCCCATCCCAAAGGGGACTCAAGTGGCTTACAAATTATATGTACATACAATATATTATACTATTAGCATAGCACAATATTAGCATTATATAATTATTATATTGAACTATACCACTATACTGTAATATTATTAGTAATATTGTATGTAATATAGAATATATAATTAATATTATTATATGGTATTATTATTAGTGTTATATTGTATTACATTATAATATTATTATCAATATTATATGTATATACAATTTATTATATTATAAAACTGAGGATGGGGGCCAGGTAAATGACCTCGGAGGGCCGCATCCGGCCCCCGGGCCTTAGTTTGGGGACCCCTGCTCTAGATGTTAGACTGTAATTCCCAGCATTCTTCCTTGTGGCTAGGACTGTCGGAATTTGTTATTCCTATTGTAGTATGTCACATGATCCTATCAAAGGGGGTGGGATTATTCTACCATTTACTTTTCCCTATATGTAACCAAGGCAATAATTGGCAGCGTTAATTATTATCATGTACGCTGGAACTCAATCGACAGATCCAGTTTTTTTGAACTGAACATGCCTACCTTTATTTTATAATGTGTTTTATGAATACTGATGTAAGTTAATAATAATTTTTAACTGATTTATATTGCACTGTATAATTTTTATATATGCGTTTTATTGTAAGCCGCCCTGAGTCCCCTGTTGGGTGAGAAGGGCGGGATATATAAATATTCTAATAAATAATAAGGGGGCCCATGGTGGCATAGTGTGTTAAACTGCTGAGCTGCTGAACTTGCGGACCAAAAGGTCCCAGGTTCAAATCCCTGGAGCGGAATGAGCGCCCGCTGTTAGCCCCAGCTCCTGCCAACCTAGCAGTTTGAAAACATGTAAATGTGAGTAGATCAATAGGTACCGCTCCGGCAGGAAGGTAAGGGCGCTCCATGCAGTCATGCCGGCCACATGACCTTGGAGGTGTCTATGGACAACGCCGGCTCTTCGGCTTAGAAATGGAGATGAGCACCAACCCCCAGAGTCAGACATGACTGGACTTAACGTCAGGGGAAACCTTTACCTTTACTATATGTACCAAATGCCTAAAATTAGAAATCGTTACAGGGTGATAGTGGGATCTAGGTCCCTTCTACACTGCCATATAATCCAGATTATCAAAGTAAATAATCCACATTACCTGCTTTGATCTGGATTATCTGAGTCTACCTCTATATAAGGGAAAGGTTTCACCTTCACATTGTCTAATCGAGCCCAACTCTGGGGGGTGGTGCTCATTTCCATTTTCGAGCCAAAGAGCCGGCATTGTCCATAGACACCTCCAATGTCATGTGACCGGCATGACTGCATGGAGCGCTGGTGCCTTCCTGCCGAAGCAGTACTTATTGATCTACTCACATTTGCATGTTTTCGAACTGCTAGGTTGGCAGAAGCTGGGGCTAACAACGGGAGCTCAGCTTGTCCCGCAGATTGGAATCACTGACCTTCCGGTCAGCAATTTCTGCAGCTTAGCGGTTTAACCCGCTGCACCATCGCAGCCCCCACACTGCCATATAATTCAGTTCAAGGTAGATAATTTGGATTTTATATGGCAGTGTAGAAGGGGCTCAGGAGAGCCGCTGTAGTGTAGTGATTTGTGCAATGCTGGAGAGTCTGGTTCGAATTTCCACGCAACTGTGAGACCAACTGGGTAACCTTGGGGAAGTCACACTCTCTCAGCTTCAGATACAAGCAATGGCAAAGCCCTTCTGAGCAACTCTTGCCAATAAAATTCTGAGGGTTGCCATAGGTGGGAAACGTTTTGGAACTTTGGTGTCCAAAAATGGGCACAGTATTCCAGGTGAGCACTATTATTTCCCATGTTAATGCAGCCCAGAACTGGTTGCTTTTTTGGGCCACTGTGTCAAATTGATTTGTTCTATAGCATTTGAATGCTCTCCTTTAAGACAACGTTTCAGTCCAACCACAATACTGGGAAAATATTCTTCTTCCTGTTTACACATCCATCGTGTAAGCAATTTTGACGTGGCAATTGGCTCAACCGTGGCAAGGAGATACTAGATTATTCCTCTGACATCAGCAACTCAACTCGCCCTTTTTTCTCTCTCTCTCCATGTCTTCTGAACTAGATTTTTCCTTCTTTTGTTCTCTATTTCCCTCCATTGCATCATGGAGGGGAAGAAGTCAGGTTCTCTAGATTTCCCCTCCTTTGAACACTACAGAAGCATTCAACTCAATTGGCTAGGATAGTATTTGTTTTCTTCCTTAGTGGGGTGACCACTAATTTTTTTTCCTGGCAGAAGATAAATAAGTGGGCACATGGCACTCATTTTTTCCAGACAAAAAATCCCCCAGTTGGCAGTTTGCAATTATTTTTCTGGCTTCAGGAGGAAAAAAAATCATAGGTCGTTATTAAAACAAAGCTTTGTTTTATTGAAAGTACGAAGCACATTAAAGTTAAAGTCTTATATGCATTTACCTTGAAATAAGTCCCATGCTACACTCAGTGGGACTTTCCTTCAGTCAATAACTTCATCCACATCGATTTACTTCTTGTTTGCATCTTGCTGGTTGTATTTAAGTCTTTATGGTCCCATCAGCACTGCCATATAATCCAGTTTCTGAATCCAGATTATCTGCTTTGAACTGGATTTTGTGACTGTGCAGACTCATATAATCAAGATAATCGGGATACAGAAAATGGATTACATGGCTGTGTAGATTCAGCCTATGTCTACTGCTCTTTTAATTTTACATTCCTCCTTCTTGAGATTTGGGTCATAATATTGCAAGAGTCTGGGGGGTGGGGGTTATGTTAAATACATTTCCAAATACAGTAGAGTCTCACTTATCCAAGCTTCGCTTATCCAAGCTTCTAGATTATCCAAGCCATTTTTGTAGTCAATGTTTATAATATATCGTGATATTTTGGTGCTAAATTCGTATATACAGTAATTACCACATAACATTACTGCGTATTGAACTACTTTTTCTGTCAAATCTATATATATAAAAGAGTGATGGCATCATGGCAGTGGACAAAACAACAAAAGTAAACACCCCACAACCTCGAAAATTGACAGCACAACCCCTCATCCATGCCTCTAGGTTGATACAACAAAAAGAAAAGAAAAATAAAGTCCTAATTAGAGGGAGAGGAATAATTGTTTTTATCCAAGTGCTGCCAGTTAGAAGGCTAAGCTCTGCTCACTTGGTCTCCTAGCAACCCACTCAGCCCAGGGGACCCTTTACCTTAACTACCATCAATTCCTCAATACTTTATTTCCCATACCACCATACTTCGCCACAGCAATGCGTTGCCGGGCACAGCTAGTTTGTTATTTAACATGATATTTTGGTGCTTAATTTGTAAAATCATAACCTAATTTGATGTTTAATAGGCTTTTCCTTAATCCCTCCTTATTATCCGCTTATCCAAGCTTCTGCCGACCCATTTAGCTTGGATAAGCGAGACTCTACTGTAATACAAAATCCCAGTTCTTCTTGTTTGTAGTACATAGGATCTTAGGCTACTTCTGCACTGCCATATAAAATCCAGATTATGTGCTTTGCACTGGATTATATGGTAGTGAAGGAGTAGCCTGAGTGCAAGGAGTAGCCATTTCTATTCAGCTCTGGCTGGAATTATACTGCCATGTAATGCAGTTTATAAAGTCAGTGTATACCAGTGGTATACTATTGTGTCCCCAGGTGTTTTGGCCTACAACTCCCAGAAATCCCAGCCAGTTTACCAGCTGTTAGGATTTCTGGGAGTTGAAGGCCAAAACATCTGGGGACCCACAGGTTGAGAACCACTGCTGTATACCCATACAATACAGTTTAACTGCATTATATAGGTCTACACTGCCTTATATGACAGTATAGATCCAGCCTCAGGCCCCTTCTACAATGCCAGATAATCCAGATTATCAAATAAGATTTTTCTTTTCGTATCAGGAGCGACTTGAGAAACTGCAAGTTGCTTCTGGTGTGAGAGAATTGGCCGCCTGCAAGGATGTTGCCCAGGAGACGACCAGAATGTTTGAATTTTTACCATCCTGTGGGAGGCTTCTCTCATATCTCTGCATGGGGAGCTCTCTGGATACAAACTGCCAACCTTTGGTCAGCAGTCTTGCCTGCACAAGGGTTTAACCCATAGCGCCAGCCGGGGATCAAAGCAGATTCACATTATCTACTTTGAACTGGGTTATATGAGTCTACATTGCCATATAATCCAGTTCAAAGCAGATAATCTGGATTTTAGAAGAAGCCTGAGAAGGAGAGAAAGGCCAAAAGGAGGCAGGCTCTTGTCCTTCCCAGTAGGTGCAGGCAAAAGTAAACTGCTAAAGCCTTTTCCTCATTATTCTTTCATTATTCTCATTAAGAATGTTTTCCATCTTGATCACACTCTAATATTGTTTGGCCACACATGTCCGCCCCAGGTTTTGTCTGTGAAATGGAGGGTATGCAAGGCGGCATAATGCCTGAGGCAATTTGGAGCCTGAGGTAGAACAATCACATATATCGTTTCCTCTTGTGGGCTGTAAACACTGAAGAATAAGAAGCAAGATAAAGAACAACGTACTGCCTGTACATTGTTCACACTTGCCTTGAACAGACAAAAGTTATTTCTCCCACCCTGGACATCCCACAGATATATAAACCCCACTTGCCTAGTTTCCAACAAACCTCACAATCTTTGAGGATGCCTGCCATAGATATGGGCAAAACGTCATGAGAGAATGCTTCTGGAACATAGGCCATACAGCCTGGAAAATTCACAGCAACCCAATGTATTGCCTCTTTGTAGATATCTGGGTTGCCCATTTCCCTCTGCCCAATGGTTACACTGGATCCGGCTCAGTTTCCTTTATTATTGACACCACATCCGAATTATTGCTCAGCGTTCAAGGAATGGGGAGAAGCATAAAAGCATCCCCCCCCCAAGAAAATATTCTTTAGTCCCCAAATATGTAGCATTGCAGAGAATGAGATACCAAAAAACCATTGACTAGACTTCTTCTTTTGGCAGTGTTAGCTTTCCCTTATTCGCTTTCTCTGCCCCATTCCTTTGGGGGCCTGAACTATATTTCTGAATGTCCAACTAAAGTTTTATATCAGGGGTCTCCAAACTTATTAAACAGGGGGCAGTTCAAGATCCTTCGGACCGTTGGAGGGCCGGACTATAGTTGGCCACCGAGCAATAATAAAAATAAAAATAATAATAACAACAACAACAATAATAAAGAGGATTGGAAGAGACCATTTGGACCATTGAGTCCAATCCCCTTCTGCCTTTGTGCACCGAAAGCACAAGCAAAGCACCCATGACAGATGGCCACCCAGACTCAATGTTAATAATAATAACCATAATAATCATAATACAGGGTTTTGGAACACAATACTCCTGACCTCACAATCGTGTTAAATAACAAAGTATGGATTGTCGATGTTGCAATCCCAGGTGACAACAGGATTGAGGAGAAACAACTGGAAAAGCTGACACGATATGAGGATTTAAAGATCGAATTACAAAGACTCTGGCACAAGCCAGTCAAGGTGGTCCCAGTGGTGATCGGCACACTGGGTGCAGTGCCTAAAAACCTTGGCTTGCACTTAAACACAATCGGCGCTGACAAAATTACCATCTGCCAGCTGCAGAAGGCCACCTTACTGGGACCTGCACGCATTATTCGCCGATACATACACAGTCCTAGACACTTGGGAAGTGTCCGGCGTGTGATCCAGTACAACAGCCAGCAGAGTGTCTACTGTGGACTCATCTTGTTGTGTTCCAAATAATAATAATAATAATAATAATAATAATAATAATAATAATAATAATAATAATAATAATAATAATAATGGTTGTAAGCGAAGAAGAGGCCCCTTGAGTCATTTAGCCCACCCCCTTCTGCCCTTGTGCCATGGGGGCCGGATAAATGGCTTTGATGGGCCACATCTGGCCCCCGGGCCTTAGTTTGGGGACCCCTGTTTTATATCATTGCAAAAGTATTTGAGGGTCACGATAGTACAGTGGTTAAAATCTCTAGCTGCAGGAAAAGCTGTTGACCAGAGGGTTGGCAGTTCAACTAGCTATGCCCGGCCACACGTTGCTGTGGCGTCATCCTATGTGGGTTTTTGTTTGTGGAGGCAAGTATGAATGTTGTAATTAGTCACCTTGATTAGCACTGAATGGGCTTGCAGCTTCAAAGCATCGTTGTTTCCTCCCTGGGGGAATCCTTTATTGGGAGGTGTTAGCTGGCTCTGGTTGTTTCCTGTCTGGAATATCCTTATTTTCAGGGTGTTGTTCTTTAATTACTGTCCATATTGTAGAGTTTTTAATGTTGATGGCCAGGTTTTGTTCGTTTTGATGGTTCCCAGGAACCTAATAATAATAATAATAATAATAATGATGATTCTGTCAGCACGCGGTGGCAATTTACACCCCGCCCACCTGGCTAATCACCAAGTTTCCCTGGGGGGCCTCTGCACATGCGTGGTTAGTAATTTTTGGCTTTTGGGGGGTTTTCTGCAATTTGGACCTAATTTTATAGGGTTTTTTGATGGAAAGACATAGATTGAATGACTATGTCTTTTGTGGCCAAATTTGGTGTGATTTGGTCCAGTGGTTTTGTTGTTGTTTACTCCATGGGAATTATGCACATACATTTATGTATATATATAGATATGCAGTATTATTACAGTATTATTATTATTGAAGGTTGGGGGGAAGTTTCATGGGAGAGCAGAATTTTTATTGTGGGGCAATGCTCCCATTCCCTACTCCCATAGTATTTGAAGCAACAGGAGAGAAAGGCACTGAATTACTGAATTACTGCTATAGGTCATTTATTTATAACTTCTTTAATAAAGGAGATGCATGCCAGGCTCATGAACTTTGTCAGGGCCAGTAAAGCATCCCCAACAGTACCTCGGATTGGACCAGACTGTTTTCCTGACCAACCTGCTACTATTGCATATCTATTTACAGAGGCAAAAATTCAATATATTTTAAAGCAATTAATTTCCTTTCATAGCCTAAATACTCTGAAGGCAACAAATCCCATCTGATTGTGGAAGCTCAGCTTGGTTAGTACTTGGATGGGAGACCACCAGAGAATATGAGGTGCTATAGTCTATATTTCAGTGGAAGGAACTTGGAAAACAAGGAACCCCCAGTGGCACAATGGATTAAAGCCTTGTGCCGGCAGGACTGCTGACTTGAAGGTTGGGTTGCAGACCTGAAAGTTGCCGGTTCGAATCTAAACCATGGAGAGCATGGGTGAGCTCCCTATGTCAGCTCCAGCTATGTAAGGGAACATGAGAGAAGCCTCCCACAAGGATGGTAAAAACATCAAAACATCTGGGCGTCCCCTGGGCAATGTCCTTGCAGATGGCCAATTATCTCACACCAGAAGTGACTTGCAGTTTCTCAATTCACTCTTGACATGAAGAAGAAAAACCTGGGAAAAGAAAAACCTACAAAGTTTATGGGGTTTCCATAAGTCTACAGGCAATTTAAATGTACATACACAGGCTTTCATGTGATCTTCCCCAGTGCCCTTTACAAAACTGCAAATCCCAACCATAGGATGCAGCCATGGCCATTAAAATAGAACCATAGCCTTGGTAATTTGTACAGAGGCCCTTACTTCTGCAATGTAATTGTGTTAAATCTTTAGTGACCCTGCTTTCTGGCATAATGGGAGTTATAACTTATATTCCATCACCTTTTAAATCTGATGTAAACTTTTTTGGGTTTTTTTTTGATGTGTATGTTTATATTGTAAGCTGCCCTGAGTTCCCTGATGGGTGAGAAGGGCGGGGTAGAAGTGATGTAATAATAATAATAATAATAATAATAATAATAATAATATCATCATCATCATCATCATCATCATCATCATCTAACAGTTACAATAGTGGGGAAGTCTGTGTCCACATTTTGAAGGTTGGGTGGTGGCAGATAGAGACCCAGGGTTCATCTGTACTGTAGAATTAATGCAGTTTGACCCCACTTTAACTGTCATGGCTCAATGCCTTGGAATCCTAGGAGTTGTAGTTTTTCCAAAGTCTTTAACCAAGGAGTGCTGGTGATCACCAAACTACAAATCACAGGATGTTATAACATTGAACCATTACAGTTAAAGTGGGATCAAACTGTATTAATTGTACAGTGTAGATTCCCCCATCAACTAAGGCCAATTTTACACTGACATATGACCAAATATCTGATCCCATATTATCTGCTTTGAACTGGATTATCTGGCAGTGTAGACTCATATTATCCAATTCAAAGCAGATAATCTGGGATCAAATCCTAGATCTAGCCTTACAAGGACAGGTCAAGAAACATCTGGGGGCCCTTCCACGCAGCTGTATAAAATCCCACATTATCTGCTTTGAACTGGGTTATATGGCAGTGTGGACTCAGATAACCCAGTTCAAAGCCAATATTGTGGATTATCTGCCTTGATGTTCTGGGTTATATGGCTGTATGGAAGGGCCCTGGAAAGCAAGGATTTACCACATATTCTCTGACTCTTGTACCCTCTACTGGAAGTTCTTCGAATGGCAACCTTCCTGTCAGTAGGTCAGGCTGGATCTACTATATAAAATCCATATTATCTACTTTGAACTAGATTATATGGCAGTGTAGATCAGCCTCAGCCGCTAGCTTGAGTTCCTGAAGTTATGTGTATGTGTTAACGTGCCTTCAAGTCATCTGTCAGCCTATCGTGACCCTATGGATTTCATAGGGTTTCTTAGGCAAGGAATACTCAGAGGTAGCTTTGTCAGTTCCTTCCTCAGAAATATTGGAGCCATGACTAAGGACTTCATCAGACTTTGCATGGGATTCCCTCTTTTAAGAAGACAGAGAATTTACTTATCCCCATCACCTCTAGCTCAACAATTTATAGAGGAGACACAAGGCATCGTTGTTAAAGCAGATACCATTTTCTGGGCTCTTTTCCTTTTCCTCTCAATCTCCTTACTCTCAGGCTGGATCTACATTGCCCTATATCCCAGGATCTGATCCCAGATTATCTGCTTTGAACTGGATTATATGAATCTAGGTAAAGGTAAGGGTTTACCTAGATTCATAATGTCCAACTCTGGGGGTTGGTGCTCATCTCCATATCTAAGCCGAAGAGCCGGCATTGTCCATAGATGCCTCCAAGGTCATGTGAACGGTGTGACTGCATGGAGTGCTGTTACCTTCCCACCAGAGTGGTACCTACTCACATTTGCATGTTTTTGAACTGCTAGGTTGGCAGAAGCTAGAGATAACAGCGGAGCTCACCCCGCTCCCCGGATTCGAATGTCTAATCTTTCGGTTCGCAAGTTCAGCAGCACCACCAAGGGCTCCCAGGCTGGATCTACATTGCCCCATATCCCAGTACAGTATCTGATCCCAGATTATCTGATTTGAGCTGGATTATACAAGTCTACACTGCCAGATAATCTGGAATAACCAGATAAACTGGGATCAGATCCTGGGATATCGGGCAGTATAAATCCAGCCTCAATCACAGAAGTCCAAAACCTACTTGACACTAGAACTTACTCCATTGGTAAAAGAAAAAGGGGGAAAATTTCAACAGCTAGCAGTAGTGCAAATTCGAAAGCCAAGGTTACTATGAAAGAGAATTGACAGGAAAAACAAAGTGGTGATGACTTGAAATTGCGATATTTCTAACAATTAAATTAATTAAAAAAATTTCCATACCAGGGTCATGAAGCACAATTTTGGGAAATAAATGTCAGTGCGGTAGGAGCAACTTTGTCAGAGGAGCAATAGGAACGCCATTACTCCAAGTCACTGAAGCAATTCAACCTAGGAAACTTTGACAGATCCTATCCCACATGTTTTCCCCTGATTTCTCCCGTTTTCACATGAATAATGAACTCAGACAACGATTTCTCCCCAACTCTTGTCCCCCGTTTCCCTACACTTCAGAGACAGTTCTTAAACAAAAAAGCACAAGTGAGAGGCTGAAGTCCCCATGCATTGTGTAATAATAATAATAATAATAATAATAATAATAATAATAATAATAATAACAACAACAACAACAAAATCCAGCATGTCTATCTTGTTTGATGTGTCATAATAATAATAATAATAATAATAATAATAATAATAATAATAATTTATTTATAACCCGCCCTCTTTCCCCAAAGGGACTCAGAGAGGTATGATGGGATCCATGCTTCTTTGTCTATGAACTGTTTAAGACATGTGTGGATTAGAGGGGGCATCTAAGCTTATTGCTGCAATATGCCTATGATGCAACAATTTCCATGGAATGTACGTATCAGCGTAAAACGCTGATACTGTACTTGCACAGAATAATGAAGACAGAGACACAAACATATAAGAAAGCCCACTAAGAATATCTATTTAATAAGTAATTAAAAAGGTAAAGGTTTCCCTTGACGTTAAGTCCAGTCGTGACCGACTCTGGGGGTTGGTGCTCATCTCCATTTCTAAGCCGAAGAGCCGGCGTTGTCCATAGACACCTCCAAGGTCATGTGGCCGGCATGACTGCATGGAGCGCCCTTACCTTCCTGCCGGAGCGGTACCTATTGATCTATTCACATTTGCATGTTTTTGAACTGCTAGGTTGGCAGGAGCTGGGGCTAACAGCAGGCGCTCATTCCGCTTCTGGGATTTGAACCTGGGACCTTTTGGTCTGCAAGTTCAGCAGCTCAGCGCTTTAACACACTGTGCAATCAGGGGCCCCTCATTATAAAGGATCAAGTCAATATTAAAACAGGTACTAGTACTGCTTTAATGATATAAAATTGTGGAAATGTGTACTTTGGTGAGACATTGGCACTATTGAGCAGAGAAGACTAAAGGACTTGTCAAACTACAGCTCCCAGGATTCCATAGCATTGGGCCGTGATAGTTAAAGTGGTCTCAAAACGCATTCACTCTACAATGTAGATGCATCCTGAAATTTCTGTTCCTGTTGTTAGTAAAGGTTCCCAATGAACCCTGAAATATGCACAAAGGATCAGCGTGAAATGAGGAAATGGGGTGTGGGAAAGACTGCATACTTGTATGTTCCAGTCTGGCGCTTTCTCTTCCTTCCTTCCGATCATCAAGTTTGCAGACGACACAAAACTGGGAGGGATAGCTAACACTCCAGAAGACAGGAGCAGAATTCAAAACGATCTTGACAGACTAGAGAGATGGGCCAAAACTAACAAAATGAAGTTCAACAGGGACAAATGCAAGATACTTCACTTCGGCAGAAAAAATGGAAATCAAAGATACAGAATGGGGGACGCCTGGCTTGACAGCAGTGTGTGCGAAAAAGATCTTGGAGTCCTCGTGGACAACAAGTTAAACATGAGCCAACAATGTGATGCGGCTGCTAAAAAAGCCAATGGGATTCTGGCCTGCATCAATAGGGGAATAGCGTCTAGATCCAGGGAAGTCATGCTACCCCTCTATTCTGCCTTGGTCAGACCACACCGGGAATACTGCGTCCAATTCTGGGCACCACAGTTGAAGGGAGATGTTGACAAGCTGGAAAGCGTCCAGAGGAGGGCGACTAAAATGATTAAGGGTCTGGAGAACAAGCCCTATGAGGAGCGGCTTAAAGAGCTGGGCATGTCTAGCCTGCAGAAGAGAAGGCTGAGAGGAGACATGATAGCCATGTACAAATATGTGAAGGGAAGTCATAGGGAAGAGGGAGCAAGCTTGTTTTCTGCTGCCCTGCAGACTAGGACACGGAACAATGGCTTCAAAATACAGGAAAGGAGATTCCACCTGAACATCAGGAAGAACTTCCTCACTGTGAGAGCTGTTCGACAGTGGAACTCTCTCCCCGGGGCCGTGGTGGAGGCTCCTTCCTTGGAGGCTTTTAAGCAGAGGCTGGATGGCCATCTGTCGGGGGTGCTTTGAATGCGATTTCCTGCTTCTTGGCAGGGGGTTGGACTAGATGGCCCATGTGGTCTCTTCCAACTCTACTATTCTATGATTCTATGATTCTATGATTCCTTAGCATATTTTGAGAACCACTGAACTAAAAACTCCAAATCTAAAATGCACAGTTATCTAGAAATACAAGTTTTCTCTCTTAGACATCTTAAAAACAAATAAACATGTAATTAGCATGCTGACCTAGTTCAGACTTTTCACTTGGAGTCTATAGGGCAAATGCTGATGAATGGAGGCAAGACAGATTCTTGACATGCACCCCAAAGCCAGTAATCCATGCTTCAGACAGGCCTTTGTGTTTCCTCAGCCAGAAAGCCAAACAAACAGGACTGTGGCATAGCACCTGGCATGCAGGCATCCCAAGAAGCCAGAGAGCCCTCACACCCTGTATGCCAGGAAGTGCCACCGGGAGTAAAAGAATCAAAGGCAGTGGAAAGAATGGCAGCCTCCCACACACACATTCTGGAATGACTTTGTGGCTCCGGTTTTCCCATTTTGACTGTGCAGGTCTGGTATCGGGAAATAACTTTTTTTAAAAGCCAAATACGTTGATTTGAGAAAAGCCAATATTGATTTAACACAGTGATTCTCAACCTTCCTAATGCCACGACCCCTTAATACAGTTCCTCGGGTTGTAGTGACCCCCAACCATAAAATTATTTTCGTTGCAGCTTCATAACTGTCATTTTGCTACTGTTATGAATTGTAATGTAAATATCTGATATGGAGGATATATTTTCATTCATTGGACCGAATTTGGCACAAATACCCGAAATCTTGAGAGCATGATATGGAAACAGGATATTTTATGGAAGGGTAGATGTTTTGGGGCACTGAAAAGAACACTTCTGAAACTGTTTTTGTGTATTGGCATAATTTTTGTTCCTAACATATCAGAGACAACCAGGCTATCAATCTAACAACTGAAAAACCTTGCATAAGTACATGTGGTTATATACCACTGAAGAGAAGATTGCACTCAAACGAGTTTTTGGATCTTCTCTGGAAGATAATACTTTTACAAATGGTTGTGATTTTCAAATGGTTGTGAATGCTATTTTTCTCCAAAAGGTCATGGAGATTGTGGTTTTCCAAAAGGTTATGATCTCTAAAAGGTCATGCCTTTCCAAAACTTTTGAGGGTGGGAAAGTATGAATTTCACATAGTCACCTAGTACAGTGGATCTAAGTGTGCTTGGGGCTCCAAGGTGGAGGAGGAAACCCTTGGGGTCTTCCACTAAAATACTGTTAAGTTTATGCTGGCTAAAATTGCCATTCATTTCAAATATTGTATTGTCTTTCTTTCCTTTTTTGTACTACAAGCGAGATACAGTATGTGCAACATGCATAGGAATTTGTTCATGTTTTTTTTCAATTACTTCACACAAACACTCTCCATCCATCTGCCACTGGCCTGTCTGTCAAATCTTAAAATACAATGTGGCAAAAAGTTTGCCCATGCCTGATATATGTATGTATTATGTATAATATATAAACAGTTCTTGGGGCTCCACAAGAAACTTTTGCTTCAAAAAGGGCTCTATGGCTGAAAACTCTAGTGGGTTTCTGCGCTTGCTTCGGCAGCACATATACTAAACTTGGAACAAGACTAGTGGGTTTCTATGGCTGTGTGGGAATTTGAATCCTGGTTGAACTGAGCCCAAAACTCAAACCATTAATGTGAATTTCAGCTTGTCATGCTGAAATGTATTCGCAAAAGCGGTTAATATGCATGTAGGGACATTTTTCAGTGCAGAAGGGAAAAAATGTGCCAAGGAAGAAATTAACCACCTCAATTGCGACCTATACCCAAACCGGAACTTCCCATGGTTTAACTTCCAATGGGTTAAACTGCTAGCTACAGAAGATTTTGCTGACTGGAAGGCTGACAATTCAAGCTGCAAGCGGGGTAAGCTCCTGCTGTCAGTCTAACTTCTGCCTACCTAGCATTTCAAAACAGTAATGTGAGTAGATAAATAGGTACCCGCTTTAGCGGGGAGGTAAAATGTGCCCCTGAAAAAATGCCGGCGGTTTGATCAACAGACTCTTTGGCGTAAAAGATGGGAACAACAGCACCTCTTCATGACTGAGTCAAGCACAGCCTCCAGATACTGAAAATGAAAGGCAGAAGTCTGTCTCTGTTTATGTATTGTCTGTCAATTGTATAATGGCATTGAATGTTTGCCATATATATGTACCTGTAATCCACTCTGAGTCCTCTCAGAGAGATAGAGCAGAATATAAATGAAGTATATTATGGATATTCCTGGTTAACAGTGATGTAGCTTGTTGCAAGCAGAAACGCTTGAACTCACATCTACCATGGTCATTTAGGCAGAAATCTAGTTGGCATACATCTTCTAATGCAAACTTGATATGTGTGTGTAGCGGAATGAGGCAATAGGACAGCATTTGGTAATTTAATCTGCAGGTGGTGGAAACCTCATCTCCCTTGCCCAGGCTCTGTATATGAATATTCACATGAAAAACTATCATAACAGTGTGCATGAAGCATTAGGTTCCCAACAGTGTTTGTGAATTTCAATGGCTTCTCTGTGTTGTCTGACATGGTGGTTGTTAGAGTGGTCCAGCATTTCTATGTTCTCAAATAATAGGCTGTGTCCAGGTTGGCTCATCAAGTGCTTTATTGTGGCTGACTTCTCTGGCTGAATTAGTCTGCAATGCCTTCCATGTTCCTTGAATAGGTTCAAGGGGTTGCTTTGATGATTTTGGTGAATTACTATAACAGGGAAGGGACAACACAATGGTACTTCCTTCTAATAATGAGATTGTTTATGAAAATGTATCAGTTCTTTTGTAAAAAACAAATCCATAGTGAGGATATAGCAATACACAAATTTATTTAAAATCAATTAAATGGTTAGATTAAAAGGCAGATGATCAATCAACTAAAAAATAATAATCTTCAACTGAATATGTTCAGTGCCAAGATTCCACAGTGGAACATATGAAATACTGTAAAGAGAGTAGTACCCTGGTGCATGTACAAAATGCCTTCCATCCACAACAAAACAATTGTAGCAATCTCCTAAGCCTCAAGGATGGTGAGAAGGTTTTGCCTTCCAGAGAAGCCTGAGACCTAGAAATGAAGCACTTGAGCAAGGCGGCATGACAACGTGAGGAACACACTGCTATTTGCCACTGAAGCTCTGGGTCTTCACCAAACAACACAATGATTCCACTTTACTTGCCATGGCTGTATCCTATGGAACTGTGGGACTCGTAATTCGGAGGGGCAAGAGAAACTTGCAGGTTGAGAACCCATTTTAAGTGTATTTATTGTATTTTAATTTGTTATTGTTTGTTTTTAAATTTTGTATTGTGCTTTTTAAATTTGACTAAGTATGGGATTGTTAGCCGCCTTGAATCCTTACAGGGAGAAAGGCGAGGGTATAAAGTTAATAATAATAATAATAATAATAATAATAATAATAACAGCAACAACCCCAAGTTCCCCTGTCTTATCAACCAATCCTAGGGCTCCACAGGACATATCCATGACAGATAATGGAGAATCACAGTGCTATAATGTGAAAAGACCCCTGTTCTCCACTTCATTTGCTTTGATTTGTTTTCCAACCATGTCAGTTCCTTGGCTTGCATATGATTGAGAGGGAGCAGAGTTAAGTTCTTCTGAATTCACCAGCCACCACAACCACTGCACATTCTAGCTTGCGAATTCTGGGAATTCCCAGATCTGTTTCAAACATCTAGAAACATCTGTGTGCCCACCCTAATCTACTTCGATTTTTCAATCTAGCAAAACTCAATAAACTCAGAACTAAGTGGGGAAAGGGAGACCATACAAGGGACACGGGGACCCACTGATCTGACTGAGGAAAACTGCTCTCCAGGGACTGGCACTGGGGAGTGGGATTTAGTTAGACTCATTGGAGAGGAAAGAACTAATAGGGTTGATTTTTCTTAAGGCTGAATAGGACAGTGGCTACTGAGTTCTGGTTTGGAGTCACTGGAAACACAGTGAAAAGATCAGCAATTGGCAAGATCAGCCCTACCATGAGGCAGGGCGAGGCAACTGTCTCAAAAAGCAGATACTGGTATCTGACGTCACTGTAAAGATATATTAGGCTACTTCGCATTCAAAGCTGACTTGAACTAAACAGCCCTTTGAGCAGAGAACACCTTCAAAGAGAGGACTGTTTTGTGTCACATTGAATGAAGAAGCCCATATCACACAATCAGGATGCGTAGGGCCCTTCCACACAGCCATATAACCCAGAATATCAAGGCAGAAAATCCCACAATATCTGCTTCGAACTAGGTTATCTGAGTCTACACTGCCATATATTCCAGTTCAAAGCAGATAATGTGGCATTTTATACAGCTATGTGGAAGGAGCATTAGATTTGTGTGTGCCACATGGCCTATCATGCACACTCTAAATTAGGTGTGGGGTAGGAGACAGCCCCATCATCCATGATGGAGTCAAATTGAATTGCCAGCACACTTCACTTTGGTGGTGGGATAGGATCCATATTGTCCTTTGTCTCAAGTTTCACATTGGCAGTCACTACCCATAAACCATCATCCTTTACAGCCTGTCGGGAATATCATGGACCTCATTTGGCCCATGTAAATGGTACTTTTCAGGTACCTACTGGAATCTTCTAACACAAAGGTTTTCTGGCAGAAAAGTTCAAATAGAACGTGGTTCTCAACCTGTGGGTCCCCCGATGTTTTGGCCTTCAACTCCCAGAAATACTAACAGCTGGTAAACTGGCTGGGATTTCTGGGAGTTGTAGGCCAAAACACATGGGGACCCACAGGTTGAGAACCACTGAAATAGAAAATACATTTCCTGAATTTCCTGAACATAGAAAGTTTGAGAGCTGCCAGAAACAGGAGTTAATAGCACATATTCTAAAGGAAGGTGTTCTAATGAATGGAAACAAAAGAAACTGACCCCACAGGGTCACATTATGTACAAACATAGGACTTGACAATTGGGGAGTGAGGGTGAGGAGGGAAAGTAACCCTCTGCCTATGAGGCCAGGCATTCAGCTGAGTGCCTCTGCTCAGTTCATCTTGATCAGGATCTGTTCAGAGAAGAGCTTTTTGAGCTGGGCCACTTCAGCAGAAAGTGAAGCGAGCTGGCTCCGCAAGGTGCTGTTTTCTGTCTGGAAGTGGGACCCCGGAAGGGCTGGCAGCTGGACTCCAGGTGTGTCTGTTTCGCAGCAGCTGTCAAATGCCATGGCACCACCAGGCACTCCTACGCTCCTCTGCTCCTCCCGGGTGGCTGGACCTCTCCAGGTTCCCATGGGTGGAGATGGTGGGTAATGTCCAGAGGGCTCCCCAGCAACCTCCTCTGACCCTACAGCCATTTTGAAGCGCAGCTTGTGGGGGAGACCTTTGACACTCTCCCCAGAGTCATAACGGCCAGCCCGGCCCAAATCAGCTCCGTCAACGGGAGCCTCAGGCACCAAGCACTGCCCATCATAAACCATTCCTTCCTCAGCCCTGTCACGCTCCTCAAAAAAGACGGGGCTCCCCATATTGGAACTGCCTGGGGTGGAGAACCCAGAATCCTCAGAGCTAGTGGCTGGCTCTGGTCGGAAGGGGCAGGCGTAGCGTGGTGGCTCAGGAGCCACCGGGTAGTGTTGGGGTGTCGTGGCTGGCCGAGGCACTTCTGGGCCAGGGGCAAGGGCCACCACAGGCCGGACGGGCTCCATCGGGTCCCGAATCAAACCAAAGCGGAATTTAAGAGCCAGCAGTTCGGCCTTGAGGCGAGCGTTCTCCTCCAACAGGGCCAGCACCCGCCCCTCCAGGGCCAGATCGCTGACCCTCCGCTTCTCCCGGGAACGCTTGGCAGCCTCGTTGTTCTTCTTCCTCTTGTCCCAGTAGCCATCATCCTTCTTCTCATCTGGGGTGAACTCTCGCTTGCGGCGGGCCGCGGCTGAGTTTACCCCATGATCCTTTGTTTGGGTCCCCATGCCACCTGCTGTCCTGAGTACAGAGTGATTCAGAAGGCCGTTGGCCGAGAGCATGGAGACTGTCTCCTCGGCAAAGCAGGACACAGCTGTGCGCAATTCGCAGACCTGGGTGGAGGGAGGGAGTTGCTGAGTCTCCAGTTGAGGCTGGACTGGAGGAACCTCCAGTGGAAGATCCATCACTCCAAAGTCTGTGGGGTTGGAAAGAAAGGAAAGCAGGTTAGTGGATGCTAGAGCTGGAATTTCTTCACTGGGCCTACCTAAGGAACAGCTATAAGGACAATGGGAAAGAAGGACGCACATATGCCTAGCCTGCCACCTAGCGGCAAATTCATCATCTGCCATCACATAACAATGAGACACCAGAAAATATAGGGATCCAGGTTTACTTATATGCAAGCAGTGTGTGTGCAATTCTGCTCAAACACTCAAACAAACTATAACACTTTGCTCTATGGCTTGTATAATGGACGACTTGAATGAGGGCACAATCTCTCTCTCAACAAACCAGAAAGGGAACCCAAACTTTGCCTGTTTCTCTGATTTGTTGGAGGACAAAGATATCATAAAGAATGCCAGTATTCAGACAACAAGCTCTGTGGTATGTTTAACTGGTTTTATTGCAGATTGAGAGTACAGTTAGCCCTCTACATTTGCTTAGGTTAGAGCAGTGGTTCCCAACCTGTGGTCCATGGACCACCAGTGGTCCCCAAGAACTAAAATATGGTCTGCAGCCTCATCACTACTACACTGTTGCAACAAGAATGACTGGTATTGCAAAACCTTCTTATAGTGCCAAGGCAACAGGGATGTTGGGAGCGGAGACACTGACTACACACGAAAGACACAACAATAAGCCTCCTGACTGCTGCTTCTCCTCCCTCCCCTGGGCGGAGCCATTCCATGTGGTACCTGGAAGCAGGGGCACCTTGGTGTCTTCATTTTTAGGTCTGTTCCTGGGGTTATTTGGGGTGCTGATTCAGAAAATTGCATTAGATAGACCACATCAGCTCTAGATTATTAAACATGGTTTTCTGTGAGCGAGCAGATCACAACTATGGGATGGCATATGTAGAGCTGGTGTGGTCTATCCAATGTAATTTTCTGAATCAGCACCCCAGATAACCAAACCGAATCTAAAGTTGACCAAAAACTAATTTGCAACCCTTTTGGTAGTAATGTTGGAGAGTGGTCCCTGGTCAAAAAAGATTGGAAAAAGTGGGACAAAAACTGTTATCTTGACTGAAGCCAAAGTCAACACAGTGAAGTTTCTTGACAGGTCGTAATCAAAATATTTTACAACGGAAATTTTCTTTCATGGTTCCAGAAGAGGAAAAGGCAGAAATGCATTTCGTGTTTAGACCTGGTTCCCATTTCCAAAATATCTCATTATGCACATACATGCCAAAACATGTATTCCAATTTTTTTTAAAAAAAAATCCTAAATTCAAAACACTTGTGGACACAAGCATTTCAGATAAGGGGTACTCAACCTGTACCTAAATCTTAGATGCCAGGGAGCTATGAGTAGTGGTAAATGTTAGCAGTCTCCATTTTTAGAATATACTAGAAGAAGCATCTTTCCCAGAAAGAACCAAACCAGTTTTTAAGAGCAGAAAGAACATTTTGCTGGCAATATAGTTTGTGGCAGGACCTACTCAGAAACAGAAAGATCTTCCTCTGTGCAGAGATCCGACTGTCCCTCAGGATGTTTTGATTTAGATATCAAAATTTGGACAGGTTCTTGTAGTATAGCAAAACCTACTTACACATATTTAACACCAAGGCTACTTAGTGCTATGGGAATTGTTATTTATGTGGTTTTTTCCTGTTTTTAGGAATAATTTTAAATTTTATTATTCTTTTTGGAGATGTTAGTTCCTTGGTGAGAAAGGAAAGAAGACATGACTGATAGATTTCAAAAGCTAGTGGTAGCATACTGGAAAATGAAGAGGCAAACAGCACCCTGATGTTGCGGTTGATACTTGGGAGGTCCAATATTTACTGTTTGAGTAAATAAAGGGATAGTGTTGGTATAACTATTGGTTTGCTATGAGTCTTATTATATGGCTTAGTTCTTGTGTTTGTGCCAATTATGTAGTCTGTTAGTGTTGTTGAGGAATACACTCTAAAACTGGGGAAGTGTTTCTAAAGCAGTGGTTCTCAACCTGTGCGTGTGTTTTGGCCTACAACTCCCAGAAATCCCACTCAGTTTACCCTCTGTTAAGATTTCTGAGAGTTGAAGGTCAAGACATCTGTGGACCCACAGGTTTAGAACCACTGTTCTAAAGCCTTGAATTTACTGTACTTGCCAGAGCTCTTTGGACTAGAACTCCCCAAATCCTCCAAAGTTACAAAGTAACTATTTTGGGAAGTATATCTATGAGCAGACTGGGGCTTTGAAGAGTTCTAACATTTCCCAGCTCTACAAATAAAGCGATACCAACCATAGTGTGTGAAGGGAAAAGTCATAGTCAGGCATGAATGACAACTCACAGCTGACTTACTAGAAAGGTTTTACCTGGAAGCTGGAGATGACAGTTTGTCTTATGTGGCATTATTCCTTTATTGGGAGTCCACGGTGGCACAATGGGTTAAACAAATGTGCCGACAGAACTGCTGACTGAGAGGCTGATGATTCGAATCTGGGAGCGGGGCGAGCTCCCGCCTGTCCCTCCAGCTAACATGATGGTAAAACATCCAGGCGTCCCCTGGGCAACATCCTTGCAGACAGCCAATTCTCTCACACCAGAAGCGTCTTGCAGTTTCTCAAATCACTCCTGACATTAAAAAAAATGCCTTACCAGCTTGACTTTAGGAATTTTCTGAAACCTTACAAAGACCTCATCACACTAGAGCAGTGCTTCTCAACCTGTGGGTCCCCAGATGTTTTGGCCTACAACTCCCAGAAATCCCACCCAGTTTACTACCCTGTTTCCCCGAAAATAAGACATCCCCAGAAAATAAGACCTAGTAGAGGTTTTGCTGAATTGCTAAATATAAGGCCTCCCCCGTAAGTAAGACCTACCAAAGATTTGTTTGGAATTATGCCTGCCAAACAGAACACCAGAGTATGCAGGATCGGTAAATGTACGTACCATAGAGTGTTGTACATGGAAATATTAGTACAGTAGTAACAAGAAATTCTTGATAGGATTCAGTTTGTCTGGTTATGCTGGTTTGTGATGACAACTACTGTACAGTATATAATAAATGTTCATTTTTTGTTCAACAATAAATGTGAATTCTTCTTCATGGAAAAATAAGACATCCCCTGAAAATAAGACCTAGCACATCTTTGGGAGCAAAATTAATATAAGACACTGTCTTATTTTTGGGGAAACACGGTAGCTGTTAAGATTTCTAGGAGTTGAAGGCCAAAACATCTGGGGACCCACAGGTTGAGAACCACTGCACTAGAGCATGGATCCACTTTAAATCTAGTTTCTGCCTCCTATAGAATTCTGGGGTTTGTAGTTTAGGGAGTTAAAACTGCTCAGTCAGAGAGGTCCTGGACCTCACTAAACTACAAACCCCAAAATTCCCCAGGAGATAACAACAGGATTTAAAGTAGATCCATGTGATGAGGCTGTTGGTCAATCAGATGAGATTGTCCAACCACCCATCTTCACCTAAAGCAGTGGTTCTCAACCTGTGGGTCCCCAGATGTTTGGGCCTTCAACTCCCAGAAATCCTAACAGCTGGTAAACTGGCTGGGATTTCTGGGAGTTGTAGGCTAAAACACCTGGGGACCCACAGGTTGAGAACCACTGATCTAATAGGATACTACTAAGTAAGTATTTCCTGGTTTAAAGCTGTACCATATTTCACGTCACTAGTCCTCCAGATTATTCTCAGAGATAGTGGTTGGATGTAGAGAGAGCAGCCACTGAATATCCTGCCTAGATGGCTCCAAAATCTCTCCACTACAGACCGCATTAATAATTCGGAGGAGGGAAAAAAATGTGACAATCCCGGGAGCTCAAAATGCACTACAGTTTTTGCAGTGTTGAAGTTAAAATCAACCCCCCGGCTCCACTGCAGCAAACAGAACATAAGGTCATTGTCCATCTCCAAGCTCATCTCAGTGGCAACTTTAATCCTCTTCTGGCCAGCTAGAGAGAGCCCAGCTGCACTCAGATCCCTTCTTTCTTCTGGCCCTGGTCTAGGTAGAGCTGTAACTAGGTCACTCCCTCCAATGTAACAGTTCCCTCCTACCCAAAGCCCTTCTATTAGCCTATTTCTTGGGAACATTCCAGTGCAAGAACAGGACTGGATGTGCTGTTCTGCCAAAGGAGGCAGGATGGGTGGGAAAACGCAGTTCATTTAACTAAACGTTCTAGGAAAAATAGCCAAGCTCTTTACTCATCTCACCAGGGTGCATACTTACTACTACTATGACAGATCCACACGAGAAAAAATTATAGGTTTTTTTTCATAAAGACACTCTTTAGTATCCAATACTACTCCCCTACACCCCCAATTTCTCTCTAAATTTTTGCCCTGGGGTGCATCTAGATGACAGATGTAATGCAGTTTGACACCAATTGAACTGCTATGGCTCACTGCTCTGGAATTCAGGGAGCTGTAGTTTGGTGAGGCCTATTCCACACAGCTGAATAAAATCCCACATTCCTTGAACTGGAATATATGTCAGTGTGGACTCAGATAATCCAGTTCAAAGCAGATATTGTGGGATTTTCTGCCAATGTTCTGGGTTATATGGCTGTGTGGAAGGGCCCTGAGACACCAGCACTCTTTGCTAGAGAAGGCTAAGGATTGTGAAATGGCATTAATTCTACAGTGTAGATCAGGCCTGCAAACGTGCAAGCCCTTCAGATGTTTTGTACTTCAGTTCCCAGAATTCCTCTCAATTAGACAAACTGGCTAAGGCTTCTGAGAGTTGTAGTCCCAAACACCTGGTAGACAACAAGTTGTGAAGGACTGGTACAGATGCGTCTTCAGTTATTTTTCATTCATGGCTTTTGATGGCTATACAAGGCATTGCATTGTTTGCCAAATGCAACAATCTCTGAGGATGGAATTGGCAAAACAGTATTCTGGCTGAGTTTCTCCATGGACTCTGTATCCACAAATTCAACAGCTTCAAAATATTCCCCTCGCAAAAAAAAAAAAAAAGCAAACCTTGATTTTTCTATTTTGTACAAGGGACCACATTTTACTCGCCGTTTTATAAAATGGTACTTGAGCATCCAGTTTTTGGTTTCTACTGGAGGTCCAGGAGCCAAACTCCAGCAGGTACCAAGGATGGTGCAATCCTTGTGGGACCTACATGCTATTTCAGGATTGATATTTATCACGCTTAAAAACAAACATGGTATAAAATTACCAAGAAGCCACTTCTGTAAAAGGCAGCCCTGCCCTGAAATCTCCTGTCGCCTGGGGGAAACTGGAGGCATGAACTATTTGCATTGTGTACTTCTCAGCTGCGATTCCAAGAAAAGCTTTTATACCAAAGGAACTCTAGACAAGGTCAAACTGAGAATTTTCAAGGAAATGCAAGTTACTTTGGCATTTCAGGTGGACCAAGCAAAGTGGTGATACTGTATTAGGGACAGCATCCTATAGATATATACATATCTATACGTGTAACTGCCTTATATACACAACATCACACAAGGGACTTTGTCATAAGTTCAAGGACTGAGCTTCAGAAGTTCTACCTCTAAGGCTATTTGATGTGCAGAATCAGCAATTACACAGCCCAACAAAAACATTTCTTGGGTGTCTTGGTTTTTAGGTATTTTCCTGGGGTTATTTAGGGTGTTGGTTCAGAAAATTGTATTGGATTGACCACATCAGCTCTAGGTTCTCAGATATAGTTATCATGATTTTCTATGGGTGAACAGAGTGACAACTGGTATATGCAGATATTCTGTATCTCAAAAGCTAAAGTTGATAGCGGAAAACTGGTGCTATTTTTGGAATCTGCAGGTCAAATATACCCAGAATCAGGTCTAACATTTGAGGCATCAAAATGTGTGCTGGCCAGTGTTATCTTTTTCCATGGGACTGGCACGTTCCTTTTTTCTTTCCTTGGAAACAAACCAGAGCTTGTGACTGGCATTGGATCAGGACCATCATCACTTTGAGCAGGACATTGAATACTGCTTCTTTAGAGCTTGCACTGTAGAATTAATCCAGCTTGACACCACTTGTAGTTACCATGGTTTAATGCGACAAAACCATATAAGCTGTAGTTTTGCAAGGTCTTTTGCCTTCTCTGCCAAAGAGTGCTGCTGCCTCACGAAACTACAACTCCCAGGATTCCATAGCATTGAGCTGTAGCAGTTAAAGTGGGATCAAACTGTATTAATTCTACAGTGTAGATGCGCCCCTAGAGACTAAATCCTGCCACTCTTTGTTTTGCATGCTCTCTCTTCTCTCACACACACATATATGCACACACATGGTTGCATGCACAATTAACCCTGAGAACAGCCTCCAATGCCCAAATAATTCCAAGTGTTTATAGTTTCAAACAATAATATTTCCCAAACTGAGAATTATTTTTTAAAGTCCTGTTTGATGGGAACATATAGGAAGCAAGCATTAGGGCCCATACCATCAGCACTACATTTGAGGCAGGAAGGGCTATTTCCCTACTTGCGGGAGGGGGGGGGGAGCTTTCTTTCTCAATCGTTACCAAAATAAATAACATTATTCCACAATACACATGTCTAAACTTATTTCTGAAGCAAAACCTTCTCAACCAAAGTATGGTTAGTCCTTCCTGGAGTGGGGAGAATGCACTCTGTACATGCTCAAAGGCACAATGTCTACTTTGAACAGTGGTTCTCAACCTGTGGGTCCCCAGGTGTTTTGGCCTACAACTCCCAGAAATCCCAGCTAGTTTACCAGCTGTTAGGATTTCTGGGAGTTAAAGGCCAAAACATCTGGGGACCCACAGGTTGAAAACCACTGACTTAGAACAAGTATTTCAAAGAGAAGCAGATAAGATCCAGTGAGGTGAAGTGGTTTGAGTGCTGGTTTATGAAGGCATCCACACTGTCAGATTAATGCAGTTTCACACTACTTTAACAGCCACGGCTCGATGCTATGGAATTTTGGGAGTTGTAGTTTGGTGAGGCACCTGAATTCATTGCTGGTGAAGGCTAAATACCTGGGGAAACAACAACACTCATAGTTCCGTAGAATGGCGCCATAAGAATTCAAGCAGTGTCAAACCACATTCCTTCAACGGTGTAGGACTCACTCTATGCCACAGTAGACCAGGGTTTGAACCTCTGCTGGCTATGAAAACCGAGCAGGCAACCTTAGACAAGTCACATTCTCTCAGCCTCTGAAGAAGGCCAGGGCCAACCTCTCCTGAACAAACCTTGCCAAGAATAATACCAAATGATAAGTTCACCTAAGGTCAACAACAACAACAAGAGAGAGCAAGTGCCAAGTTCTTCCTGGTTTCAGAGGATATTGGGGGGGGGGGGGCTCTTAAAGAAGCCATGCACACTGAATGGGTGCTATACACAGTCCCCAAGTTATGAACAAGATAGGTTCTGTAGTTGAATTTGTATGCCTCTCAGCCTCAGAGTACGCCCAGGCCCAACCTCACCTGAAATATGGTACAGCTAAAAATATTTGGGGACCCCAGGTTGCGAACTACTGCATAAGACGAAGAGGGGTCTTAAAGAAGCCATGCAACCTGAATGGGTGATATACAGGCAGTTCCCAAGTTGCTGTCTGTGCCCCTGTTCAGAATATTTCACTTCCCTTCCTTTTCTTGTGATGATTACATTTTGAAAAAAAGGCTTGTTGTGGAAACAAGGATTGGGGATACAGCTTCAGTGGAGACCTCCCAAGCAGGGGGTGCCTCCAGGCAAAAGGGTCAGGTTACCTCGATGCCGATACCCTGACTCGTTGATTTTGGAGCGGCAAGTCTTTTCAATGCTGGGTTGCTGTGAGTTTTCCCATTGGTATGGCCGTGTTCCAGAAGCATTCTTTCCTGACATTTCGCCCACATCTATGGCAGGCATCCTCAGAGGTTGTGAGGTCTGTTGGAAACTAGGCAAGTAGGGTTTATACATCTGGAATGTCCAGAGTGGGAGAAAGAACTCTTGTCTGTTTGAAGCAAGTATGAATGTTGTGATTGGCCACCTTGATTAGCATTGATTAGCCTTGCAGCTTCACAGCCTGGCTGTTTCCTGCCTGGGTGAATCCTTTATTGGAAGGTGTTAGCCGGCCCTGATTGTTTCCAGTCTAGAATTACTCTGTTTTTGGAGTACGGCTCTTTATTTACTGTTATGATTTTAGAGTTTTTTGAATGTTGGTAGCCAGATTGTGTTCATTTTCAGTTTCCTCTTTTATATTGAAATTGTCCACATGCTTGTGGATTTCAATGGCTACTCTGTGATTGGGTTGTTGTGCATTTTCTGGGCTGTATGTCCATGTTCAGAAGCATTCTCTCCTGACGTTTCACCCGCATCTATGGCAGGCATCCTCAGAGGTTGTGAGGTCTGTTGGAAACTTTTTCCTATGCTGAACATTCCATAGATATATAAACCCCACTTGCCCAGTTTCCAACAGATCTCACAACTTCTGAGGATGGATGCCTGCCATAAAAGTAAAGGTTTCCCCTGACGTTAAGTCCAGTCATGTCTGACTCTGGGGGTTGGTGGTCATCTCCATTTCTAAGCTGAAGAGCCGGTGTTGTCCGTAGACACCTCAAAGGTCATGTGGCTGGCATGACTGCATGGAGCACCGTTACCTTCCCGCCGGAGTGGTACCTATTGATCTACTCACATTGGCATGTTTTCGAACTGCTAGGTTGGCAGAAGTGGAGCTAACAGCGGCTGCTCACGCTGCTCCTGCTATAGATGTGGGTAAAACGTCAGGAGAGAATGCTTCTGGAACATGGCCATACAGCCCAGAAAATGGCACAACAACCCAATGATTCCGGACATGAAAGCCTTTCGACAACACATTCTCTATGATTGTAAACAAAGAAGGCTCTGAAGACAGGGGGATTCCAGACATGAAACAACCAGGGCCAGCTAACACCTCCCAACAAAGGATTCCCCCAGGCAGGAAGCAGCCAAGCTTTGCAGCTGCAAGGCCATTCAATGCTAATCAAGGTGACCAATTGTACCATTCACACTTGCATCAAACAGAGTACATTCTCCGACCCTGGACCTTCCACAGATATATAAACTCCCCTTGCCTCGTTTCCAACAGACCTCACAACCTCTGAGGATGCCAGACACAGATGCAGGCGAAACGTCAGGAGAGAATGCTACCGGGGCATGGCCCTACAGCCCGGAAAACTCACAGCAACCCAGTCATATCTCTTTGTTTGTCCAGCTAGTGGAAGAAGCCTCCCCTCCCACGATCAGTGTCCCCATCTCACCTCGTGGAGGGATAGATGTCTCTCTATTTCCTTCCTTCCTTCTTGCCTTCCTTCTCTGGCTCCCACCTGACTCCCTGATGCCGTCCTCGAGTCTTTCCTTCCTGCTCCCCTCCGTCTCTGGCAGTGGCTGCAGCTCGGCTTTGCGGGAGGCGCCTCCCCAGCCTTCCTTCTCCCCCACCCCCACCCCCGCCTTCGCGCTCGGCCCCGCCCCCGCCCCGTCCGGGGTCAGACGAGGACGCCGCCTCACCCGAGCTCACCCGAACGCAAGGCCCTTGGCTGCAAGGCCGCCCAAAGACGGCGGGAAACGGGAGGGGAGGGGGGAATCTGCTGACGTCACGCGCCGGACTCCTTGCCATGAGCCGTGAGTGAGCCATGCACGGGGCACGCGCGGGAAGAGGAATGGATACCGCTTTGACTCCACTGGGCTCAATTCTCCAGCATTGTGGGAGTTGTAGTTTTGCAAGGCCAATCGCCCTCTCTGCCACAACATGGAGCCCTATGGAAATCATAGAATAATGGACTTGGGAGAGACCGCATGGGCCATTTATTTATTTATTTACAGTATTTATATTCCGCCCTTCTCACCTCGAAGGGGACTCAGAGCGGATCACATTACACATATAGGCAAACATTCAATGCGTTAACATAGAACAAAGACAGAAGACAAACGCAGGCTCCGTGCTGGCCTCGAACTCATGACCTCTTGGTCAGAGTGATTTGTTGCAGCTGGCTGCTCAACAGCCTGCGCCACAGCCCGGGCCCAATTCTTCTGCCTTGCTGGAAAACCACTCCTGGCAGATTGCCATCCCGCCTATTTTTAAAATAGTGGTTCTCAACCTGTGGGTCCCCAGGTGTTTTGGCCCACAACTCCCAGAAATCCCAGCTGGTTTACCGGAGTTGAAGGCCAAAACATCTGGGGACCCATGGGTTGAGAACCACTGGTTTGAAAGCTTCCATCAAACTCGGTGGAGTGTCCCCGTGGCACAGTGGGTTAAACCCTTGTGCTGGCAGGACTGCTGACTTGAAGATTGGATTGCTGACCTGAAGGTTACCGGTTCGAATCCAACCTGGGGAGAGTGCGGATGAGCTCCCTCTGTCAGCTCCAGCTCCCCATGTGGGGACATGAGAGAAGCCTCCCACAAGGATGGTAAAAACATCAAAAATACATGGGCGTCCCCTCGACAACGTCCTTGCAGACAGCCAATTCTCTCACACCAGAAGCAACTTGCAGTTTCTCAAGTCGCTCCTGACACACAAAAAACACACATTCAAAGGCACATTTATAGCAAGGGCCTTTAAATGGCGCAGCCAAAGCAGCTCTAGGCCTCCCTAAACTACAAACCTCAGAACAGCTGGTGGGAATAAGAGAAAGGGCCTTTTTGTTGGTGGCCCCCTGACTTTGGAAAGATCTCCCTAAAATAAATCAGACAGACGTCCTCTTTAGCTAACTTTAGGAAAGAACTAAAAACCTGGATGTGGAAGCAGGCTTTTGAAAACAGTTGACTATTTTTTACTATGATAATAATAATAATAATTTTTTTAATTTATAGATAAAAATATAGATGAAGAGACCCAAGGTGGCTTACAACATATTAAAATCACATAAACAGCAATTAGAATACATCAATAATAAATATAAAAAGTTAAATGTTTTCTTCTGACATTAAGTCTAGTCATGTCTGACTCTTGGGGTTGGTGCTCATCTCTACTTCTAAGCCAAAGAGCCGGCGTTGTCCGTAGACACCTCCAAGGTCATGTAGCCGGCATGACTGCATGAAGTTCCGTTACCTTCCCGCTGAAGCAGAACCTATTGATCTACTCACATTTGCATGTTTTCGAACTGCTAGGTTGGCAGGAGCTGGGGCTAACAGCAGGAGCTCACCCCATCCCGTGGATTCGAACTGCCAACCTTGCAGTCAGCATCACAAGCCCAAAGGTTCTCTACCACTTTTGTGATTAGGATTGTCGGTTGTCTTATATTGGAAGGGCTGTCCCTTATTTTAAGGGCTGAAAAACTGGTCCCATATGTGCTCTAAATATCTTGTAATCCGCATTACTGATTGAAAATGCAGGCTTCCAATTGCATACCAAATGCTGGGTGAGGAATGCCTGTTGCAATCAGCATGCTTATATACCGCCCATTTCAAAATGCCAAAGGTTACATAGACCAACAAAAACATTATTGGAGTCTTATTTTTAGGCCTGTTCTTGGGGTTATTTGATTCAGAAAACTGGATTGGATTAAACCTCAGCATCTGTAGTTCCTTAGATATGGTTATCATGGTTTACTATGGGTGAGCAGATGGCAACTGGTAGATGGCATGTGTTCTATATCTCAAAAATTGGAGCTAATAGGAAGAAAGTGGTGCCATTTTTGGAATCAGCAGGGCAAATGTAGCCCAAAACAGGGCTAACAATTGAGGCACCAAAATGTATGTTGGCCAATGTTATTAATGAGCAAGAGCACACTAGCTGGAAGACGCCATAGCAGTTTGCTTTTGTCTCCACCTTTTGTCTCACCCCCCTGATCTGTAAATTGAGTACAGGTTTTGGATCTTAGGCTCTTTTTCTTCTTCATTCACATAGTCGTTTCTGACTCTTTGTGACCTCATGGACCAGTCCACGCCAGAGCTCCCTGTCGGCCCTCGCTGCCCCCAGTTCCTTCAAGTTCATGCCAGTCACTTCAAGGATACCATCTATCCATCTTGCCCTTGGTCGGCCTCTCTTCTTTTTTTCTTCCATTTTCCCCAGCATCATGATCTTTTCCAAGCTTTCCTTTCTCCTCATGATGTGGCCAAAATACTCCAGCTTTGCCTCTAATATCCTTCCCTCCAGTGAGCAGCCGGGCATTATTTCCTGGAGGATGGACTGGTTGGATCTTCTTGCGGTCCAAGGCACTCTCAGGATTTTCCTCCAGCACCAGAGTTCAAAAGCATCTATCTTCCTTCGCTCACCCTTCCTTATGGTCCAGCTCTTCCATCCATAGGTTACTATGGGGAATACCATTGCTTTCACTATGCGGACCTTCGTTGCCAATGTGATGTCTCTGCTCTTCACTATTTTATCAAGGTTGGCCATTGCTCTCCTCCCAAGAAGTAGACGTCTTCTGATTTCCTGGCTGCAGTCTGCATCTGCAGTATTAGAAAGTATGATCATAACCTGTTAGGATTATGATACCAATATGGTTAGTTATTGGTGCAGAGTAACAAAAATACAGAAGTCTAGGGGTTTGTGTGAGCAGAGGTGAGAAAAAGCAAAATAGTCAGCCTCACTTTCCCTTTAAAGAGTCATGCGCATAAAATAAGCATGAGAGACATCAAAAGTAAAATAGTAAAAATATGTTTACTCATAATCTTGTATGATGATGGTCATACAGATAAAAACATCTTAGTTCCAAAAGAATACAGTTCAGGATACTACATATCTCTTAACAAGAAGTAACATCAGGCATGGCAGGATCAAGAATTAGGAAGAGAGGAAGAGACGAAGAGGCAGGAAGGGGCAGGAAGAGAGAAAACAAAAGAACGTCTCTCCTTTTATACTTCAAATTCTAAAAGCATATGTATGTCTCCAGGAAGTATACTCCAATTTCCCACATCACATGCAAAACCCCTAAAATGGTGCCATCAACTCTGGAATGCAGCTTTGGCTCAGGTTACTAGGCAACAAACAAAACTAACTACATAAACCATCCCACATTGAAAATGCATGCATGATTGCTAGATAATGCAACATGCAGTGACCTTCGTGCCTAGAAATATAATGTCTGTCAGTTTAAAACAATTGAAATTTTAATCTTAGGCCACATAATCTTGGTGGTGTCTACGGACAACGCCGGCTCTTCGGCTTAGAAATGGAGATGAGCACCAACCCCCGGAGTCGGACACAACTAGACTTAATGTCAGGGGAAAACCTTTACCTTTTAACCTAGGATTAAAGACCATATATACAGGATGCCAGAACTCTCACAAGATGCCCTCATTTCACAAAATTGGAGGTTAGCCTTGTAGATCCCTGCTCACGTCTCCTAGTCTTGTCAGATTGTTATTGCTCTCTGAAAATGTAATAACTGTAGTAGCAAGGCAAGTTTGTATTAGTGTCCTCCGCACATGCACAGAGGTTGAAAGAGCGTTATGCCTGGGGCCACTTAATGAATAAAGCACAAAGGTGAAATCGAAGGAGGCACACAAGCTGGCAACTCCAGATCCAATGCTGTTAGTTGTTCTTTGAATTGTCCCGCAGGCATACAGAGGTTCTTTCTACATAAAGTCATGTTATTGAGGTCCTGATACTCCAACCCCATATTATGTTTATTTCCGTACATTACAAGCCTAAGGCTCTGTGTGTGCAGGTGTTGGCATCTATATAAATGCATGTTTATGAATATAAATTCAACTGATTTCTTGGGGCGGTTTAGATGTGTAAGACAGCAAGGAAATGCCTCTCTTGAGAGTGCCATATGTTGTTATTGGCTCCCAGCTTGTCCCCATCTTGCTTTTTACACAGCCCTATATCCCAGAATATCAAGGCAGAAAATCCCACAATATCTGCTTTGAATTGGAATATATGGCAGTGTGGATTCAGATAACCCAGTTCAAGGCAGATATTGTGGGATTTTCTGCCTTGATATTAATAATCTATATATATAAAAGGATAAAGTTGCGGGCGCAGTGACTATAACAACAAAACTAAACATCCCAGAAATACAAAACTTGGCAACACAATGCAAAAGCCTTGCCTCCCGGTTACAACAACACAACCACACCACAAAACCACAATCCGGACCCACAAAACTCACAACAACACATCATGACTTTAACAACACAACTAAACGCCCCAGAAATACAAAATTTGACAAAACAACGCAAAAGCCTTGCCTCCTGGTTGTAACAACACAATCACACCACAAAACCACAATCCAGACCCACAAAATTCACAACAATGCATCATGACTATAACAACACAATTAAACGCCCTAGAAATACGAAACTTGGCAAAACAATGCAAAAGCCTTGCCTCCCGGTTGTAACAACACAATCACACCACAAAACACAATCCGGACCCACAAAACTCACAACAATGCATCGTGACTATAACACCACAACTAAACGCCCCAGAAATACGAAACTTGGCACACAACTAAACACCCCAGAAATACAAAACTTGACAACACAACGCAAAAGCCTTGCCTCCCGGTTGTAACAACACAACCACACCACAAAACACAATCCGGACCCACAAAACTCACAACAATGCATCGTGACTATAACACCACAACTAAACGCCCCAGAAATACGAAACTTGGCACACAACTAAACACCCCAGAAATACAAAACTTGACAACACAACGCAAAAGCCTTGCCTCCCGGTTGTAACAACACAACCACACCACAAAACCACAATCCGGACCCACAAAACTCACAACAATGCATCGTGACTATAACAACACAACTAAATGCCCCAGAAATATGAAACTTGGCACACAACTAAATGCCCCAGAAATATAAAACTTGACAACACAACGCAAAAGCCTTTTCTCTCGGTTGTAACAACACAACCACACCACAAAACCACAATCCGGACCCACAAAATTCACAACCACGCATCGTGACTATAACACAACTAAATGCCCCAGAAATACAAAACTTGGCAAAACAATGCAAAAGCCTTGCCTCCCAGTTGTAACAACACAACCACACCCCAAAACCACACTGGACCCACAACACTCACAACAACGCATCATGACTATAACAACACAACTAAACGCCCCAGAAATACAAAACTTGGCACACAACTAAACGACCCAGAAATACAAAACTTCGCAACACAACACAAAAGCCTTGCCTCTCAGTTGTAACAACACAACCACACCACAAAACCACAATCCAGACCCACAAAACTCACAACAACGCATTGTGACTATAACAAATACAACATTTGACAACACAACTCATCCACCTCCCCAATCCCTACATTCACACTTGGCCTCCAAAAAAACAATTACAATAATAACAATGACAACAACAACAACAATAAGAATCAACACTATCACAGGCAAGAAACAGCCAGGCACTGAGGCTGAGAGGCCAGTCAGTGCTAAACTGGGCCTCCAAAAAACAATACAGTAGCATCTAACTTATCCAACCTTCATAATCACTACAACAACAATAATAATAAACACCTACACAGGCAAAAAAAAAAGACTACTGTACCACAATAAAAATATAAACCGCACTCAGCAGAATCAGACATTACAATTAACAACAAACCAAAGACAACAGGGATCTCAAGCAATTATCAATCAACACAAAAATTGAAGAAGTTAACAGACTTCAAATACTACTACTAATGTGAGTATAAAGAAGGGTGGAGGTCACAGCATCAATACAACCTAATGTAGACTGACCAACACCACCAGACTAAGCCACAGCAACGCGTGGCCGGGCACAGCTAGTAATAATAATAATAATAATAATAATAATAATAATAATAATAATAATAATAATAACCACCTTATTTTTATATCCCGCCACCATCTTCCCTCGGGGACTCGGGGCGGCTTACATGGGGCCAAGCCCAAACAACAATATTAAAATAGAATAAACAAAAAACATAATATACAATACACAGTATAAGATGGATAAAAACAACAGAACAATATAAAACAGGAATATAATAACAATCGTTAATAATAACCACTTCATTGGATGTGTTGCAATAGCAGATTCCCAGATTAGCTTAGTTATTTCATATTTGTTTATTTTACTTAAGTGATATTTGTCTTTACTGTTCTAATGTAGCACAAACCCTATGTAAAATCATACTACGTATTTTTGACATTAATATTGAAATCTGAAATATATACAGAAAGCCTTTACTTTACATGGTGGGTCCTTCCACACAGCTCTATATCACATATTCTGTGATATAGGACTGTGTGGAAGGGCCCACCATATATTTCAAGGGTCAGATACCACATCTTGATCTGAGAGTGTTTCTGGATGTGAATTATGTGGGTGTTTTTATACGTTTACATATGTATCTTCTATGGGGCTCTTTTTAATTTCATTTTACAGCTATTCAAGAAACTTGCACCACCTCCTGATTGGCCCAGAAATTATCCAGCGAGTATCCTCATCCTGAGTGGCTTAGGACTCTATCCAATGTCATTGTTAGATTGCTCTTTGTAGTGGTGGAAAATTCAATAAACTGTCATTAGAGCATTTGAAGTGTCAGCCCAAGTGGGGTGCAATTGGGAAGAAATGTGGTGTGGGATATGGCAATGAGTCCATGATGGGCTTAATGGGTCCCATTAGGGAAAAAATGGAAATATAAATATATTATTATTTTATTATGACACAGCAAACAAGATAGATATGTTGGATTTCATATCACAAAATCACAAGTCGAACACTTCCCAAGTGTCTAGGACTGTGTGATGTATTTTCGGATGATGCGCGCAGATCCCAGCAGGGTGGCCTTTTGCAGCTGGCAGATCGTAATTTTGTCAATGTCTATTGTTTCCAAATGCCGGCTGAGATCTTTTGTCACGGCACTCAATGTGCCCATCACCACCGGGACCACCTGCACTGGTTTCTGCCAGAGTCTTTGAAGTTCAATCTTGAGGTCCTGATAGCGGCTGAGTTTTTCCCCCACAGTATCTTTGCGTGCTCATTTTCCAATACTTTTGCAGGTTTGTGATCCCACCAGTTCTTTGCTGCTGGGAGGTGGTACTAGAGGCATAAGTTCCAATGAATCATTTGGGCCACATAGTTGTGCCTCTGTTTGTAGTCTGTCTGTGCAATTTTCTTACAGCAGCTGAGGATATGATGATGATGATGATGATGATGATGATGATGATGATGATGATGATGATGATGATTATTATTATTATTATTATTATTGAGTTGGCTCTGGTGGAAACTATAGGGTTATTCCAAAGTCCGGAGCCTCCAATGTCACATTGGATTAAACCCTTGTGCTGGCAAACTGCTGACTTGAAGGTTGTGTTGCTGACCTGAAGGTTGCCGGTTCAAATTCAACCCGGAGAGAGTGTGGATGAGCTCCCTCTGTCAGCTCCAGCTCCGTGGGGACATGAGAGAAGCCTCTCACAAGAATGGTAAAAACATCAAAACATCCGGGAGTCCCCTGGGCAACGTCCTTGTAGATGGCCAATTCTCTCACACCAGAAGTGACTTGCAGTTTCTCAAATCACTCCTGACAGACAAAAAATTACAGTCAACAATGGGTGCTTGAAGAAGATGACCATTTCAGGAGGTGGAGCTGGCTTGAGGCATGGAATACAGATCCAGGTACTCTGGCACAAATTCATTCTGTACTCCATGTCTGCCAGTTCATTGTGAGGGATTATGGAAATTAAAGGAAGGGGTTTGGGTGTATTCAGACAGTATTCCAGAGCCAATTTATACAAAAGGTTAATGTAAATTAGGCATAGGCAGACATGCCTGCTACATGTCCTAGTGGAGTCGCATCTCATATTTTATACCTTTCATAGTTTTGGGATATCAGAGTTATCCTTGGTTTGTAAATTGAAGTCTTTCTGTCCTGAGCCTATGCTTAGAGATTGGTAATACATAGCTGAGAGTGCACGGCATTATATCTACTGGATGATTCATCCACTAAATGTATTGTTTGTCATAATCACAGGGAAAGTCACGAACGGTCATCAGATAATGTATTTTTTATAATCAGCCAGGATTAAGCATTTTAACTTCCAGGTATTATCTTTTAACTAAGTGAAGGAAAAAAATAGTCTCACCTCAAGTGACCTGTGAGTATTTTCATTGGTAAACAATCTCGTCTTATTTATAACTGTGAATCAGCTCCCCCCCCCCCCCCCCCAGTGTTTAAGTGTCCTCTGTTATCAAGGCTGTCCTGGTCAAAGGTATAATCAAAGCTGCTTTGTTTATCTGAAATTTTCTTCTAATTGGAGCAATAATCTCTACTCATTACTTTCTCTTTCTGCAAAGGAAGTTTTAAACTGAAGGAGGGCCTGGTTTGCTCCTGCTTACAGACATTGCGATATTTGATGGGAAAGACTCCATGAAGAAAAGGACAAACAGAACTTGATCTGAACCAGGCTTTGGCTCTAAAATCGGCATAACAAGGCTCATGGCCACATTACTTCGCATCAGTAAAGCCTCTCTTTGGAATGTGTTTGAAATTAGTGCCTCAGAGCATGTAAAAAGTTTTTTCTTACTTGATAGCCAGAGTCATATATGGATTTTTAGCCCTAATTGAGGCACAGAAATGTGTGTTGGCCAGTGTTATACATTGCGTGAAGAAGTAGTCAGGCCGGGCTGTGGCGCAGGCTTTTGAGCAACCAGCTGCAGCCAGCTGCAACAAATCACTTTGACCAAGAGGTCATGAGTTCGAGGCCAGCTCGGAGCCCCGTGTTTGTCTTGTCTTTGTTCTGTGTTAAGGCATTGAATGTTTGCCTTATATGTGTAATGTGATCCACCCTGAGTCCCCTTCAGGGTGAGAAGGGCGGAATATAAATACTGTAAATAATTAAAAAATAAATAATAGTCCCTTTAATCCAGGGGTGTAGCTACAGTGCTACTACCTACATAAAGTAGTGGTTTGAGTTGTTGGACTACAACTCGAAATCAGACTTCAAATCTCTTCTTGGCCATTTAAACCTATTGGGTGACTTTGGGCAATTCATACACTTTCAGCCTTAGAGGAAGACAAAGCCTTCTCACTTTGCCAAATAAACTATGTTAACAGGATCACTTTAAGGTCACCAAAAGTTGGAAAATGGCTTGAAAAGCACACAACAATCAACAATAATAGAGGGTGTGCAAAATGAAAGCATTGCCTCTCCCCAAGTACATATACAGTTTAAGCATCTCAGGAAAACAGGCAATTTCCCAGGGAATGCAAATACAGCCGTTCTTAAGTCTGAACTTTCTGCAATTTTTAAATTTTATTGTGTCAGAAGCGCACCGAGGGTACAAGTTGTAATGTATTTGAAAACATAAAGTTTAAAACTTGCCATTATACTAAATGTCCTTTCACCAGTAGCTGGCCACTTGGAGTGTCTTTGATGTTGCAGGTGGTCTGTGGTTTGCTCTCCTCCACACTCACATGTCATGAACTCCACTTTGTGGCCCCATTTCTTAAGGTTGGCTCTGCATCTAGTGGCGCCAGAACGCAATCTGTTCAGTGCCTTCCAAGTCGCCCAGTCTTCTGTGTGCCCAAGAGGGAGTCTCTCATCCAGCATCAGCCACTGATTGAGGTTCCGGGTTTTAGCCTGCCACTTTTGGACTCTGGCTTGTTGAGGTGTTCCTGCGAGTATCTCTGTAGATCTCATTTCTTGATTTAAGGCATTGGCGTGCTGGCTGATATCCAAACAGGGGATGGGCCAGAGATGTCAATGCCTTAGTCCTTTCATTGCTGGCTCCGGATGTCAGGTGGTGCAATGCTGGTGAAACAGTATAATTTCTCCAGTGGTGTGGGGTGTAGACATCCTGTGATAAAGCAACAATGCAAGTAGCAAAAGGAAAACTTCATTTGGGAACAAAATTCTTATTTAGGGGCAATGCCTTTGCTTTTATCTGCCCTGAGACTCCCATTATCCCATTTCAGTGGATGATGTTTGGTTCCTGGGACATAAGAGAGACTAGCATTTTGCAGATGTGTATACAGCTAATACTCCTTCATGGGAACACACACACACACCATACATTCACATGATGTTCCTATTTTATCAGTGAAGCCATGGAAGATACTTATGTACTTAAAATATTAACCAGCTTTCATCCATCACAAAATGAGTAATAGGTCCATCTACACAAAATCAAATATCCAATATAATAAAAGAGGTGTCAAATTGCTATAACTCTGTAGTGCAGACATAATCTCCAGGCCTGTAGCGAGGGGGCGGTTTTAGGGGTTCAACCCCAACCCCCCCCGAAATTTTTCAGGTTATAAAAAATACCTGGTTTACTCATGAATTTTAACCGGTTAACCAAATCCCCATGCTAAGTCTATGAGACGCAAAACATTAAGAGTCCCTCCAGGCACTATTTCAAGCAGATATTGACAGGTTTGTAGCGGGGAGAAGTGTGTGCTAGGGGTTCAAACCCCCCCCCCCCCCGAAATTTTCAAAACCCCTCCCGAATTTTTTTTCTGGCTACGGCCCTGATAATCTCTATGACCTGTATTGTTACCCCAGGGTGCTTTCAAACCAAAATGTGTGTTTTAAATCTGGGGCAACAAATCCGGGGACCTGACAGCAGGTCCATACACAGACCTGTCAGTCCTGGGATATGGTCCCCTGCCATCCTCACATCTTCCTTTGAAGCATATCAAGATGAAGAGCGGATGGCGGACATCAGGTGCAAGTTTGTTAAAAAAAATCACTCCATTATGCACTGGACCTCATATGTGCACATGCAAATATCTTAATGTAAACACAAGCCAATTTCTTATCTCTCTCTTCACCAATTGTTAATTCAAGCTCTGTTTAATATCATAAAGTTTAAAAGAAAGAGCTTCAGAAAGTTCTAATTGCTTTCCACTTCTGCTTCTCTTGAGCCACCTATGTGTCCGTGGCTCCATGTTTTGACAGCCGGATCAACTGTTTCGGGCTTTTAAAACACGCATGTGCATTGGAGCAGTCAGTTTTTTGCCATTGGCTTTAGTTTCTTCACATCTCCAGAAATTCAATGCTCTGAGCTATTTTAAAAAATATGTGGGGACCAAGGGAGAGGGGCCAAGGAGGGAGAGGGACACCAGCAGCCATCGGTCCCCTGTGGCCACAGCTTGGCTCCTTCCTTCCTTTCTTCCTTCCCTCCCTTCATCAAGGGCTGAGCACATGCTTCCGGGAGGCAGAGTCCATGCTGAGTTTCTTCATGATGGCCCCATGGCTCTGGCCTTGCTGTGAGTGCTTCGTTGAGCTGTAGTTCTCCTTCACAAACTTTTCAAGAAGAGTCAGTACCCTTACGGATGGCATGCCGTCCTTCCTTGTGGGCTGGCAGCTGGAGCAGTCTACGAAGGGGGAAAGGAAGCACGTGTTTTGCATGACTGCAGGAATATACGGGCACATTTTATGGGCAGAATCGGGTTTTAAGCACACCTTTTTGACACATGCTTTTCAGCTGTTAACTCATCTCCACCTGCACTTTGCCTAAACATCATTTAACCACCCACTCCTTTTAACTCGGTCACTTCTGGGTTTTTAGCCATGTGTAGAAGGGGCCTCAGTTCCTTCCCCCCCCCCCCCCCCCCTCATCTCCACTTGATCAACTTTGGCAGGCATCCTCTTAGGTAATAATTTACGCTGGCTTTCTAGGAAAATGTTATAGCAAATGAACACTGATGGGAGCAAAGTCCAATGAACATTTAGGGCAGGGCTGCTGCACTTTAACTCCAGGATCCGAGAGGGCATTGAAGGCGTTCCTTAAAGGACTGTGTTTTCTTATTTGTTTTTGCCTCTACTTTTGACCAAGGGACAGTCAAGGTCATGTTATGCTGTGGCTTAGAAGCACCAGGCCACAAAAACATATCTGTGTGGGAGAGGGTTGCCCTCTCTTTTAGGGGAATTGTAGTATCAAAGATCCAATGTACAATGTGACCCCTATATCTGTGGAACCGATATACATAGTTTCATTTGTCCCCATTTCCCCTTATTCACTTAGGGCCTCCTATACAAGCTACACCCTCTTCTCAGTATCTGTGTCGTTCATCCCACTGAAAATAATAGAGTTAAGTATTATCAATAGCATTATGTAATAAAATTTGAATTTTCTGTTTCTGGTTTGAAAGTGTTATTTCCTGTTTAATTGATCACTACTTACGTTGAAAATAGTTGTTGTACTTGGGAAATCCCATTTATGTTGCTGCAACAAACTTTGTTGAGTTGGTTGAAAGTCTGAGATATTCATTGAAAACTATAGAAAAATGTACTGCAGGTTGTCCCACAAAAACAAGGTTTTTGCATTTTAATAAACTTTTTCCATGTTTTTATGATAGAATCAATTAGGAAATGATATTTATAGGCCAGGAACAAAAATCGTGTTACATACAGTAGTTTCACATATCCACTTGAAGACTGAAAATGTATTCCCTGTGGATACGGGGATATACTGTACTCATAATACTAACCACCCTGCCCCTTATTCCCAGCATAGACAAATACCTTGTGTCAACAGTTCGGTGCTGGTTTCCATCACTAGGTAACCAATAATTTTTCAGGAAATTTTATGTGGCTCCAAAATGTTCAATTTCTAACCCGCTTATAGTTTCTCACCATTTCTATCTATGTTCTTACCCATGGAAGCAGGGCCGGTCGGAGATAAATTTAAATATTAAGCGGGGGCGCTGAAAAGCGCCCCCCGCCGGCCCCGCCTCCTGCGCCCTGGCCCCGCCTCCCAACCAGCGTGCCCTGGCCCCGCCTCCCGTGCTGCGTGGGAGGCGGGGCCAGGGCACGCTGGGTGGAAGGCAGGGCCAGGGTTGGCCCCGCCTCCCATGCTATTCGCCCTGGCCCCGCCTCCCACGCAGCGTGGGAGGCGCGGCCAGGGTTGGAAAGAGGGAGGCTTCGCCGCCCGGGGAGGGGAGGAGGGGATCCCTCCTCCCCTCCCCGGGCGGCGAAAAAAGCCGGCTTCACCGCCCGGGGAGGGAAGGAGGGGATCCCTCCTCCCCTCCCCGGGCGGCGAAAGAAGCCGGCTTCACCGCCCGGGGAGGGAAGGAGGGGATCCCTCCTCCCCTTCCCGGGCGGCGAAAGAAGCAGGCTTCGCCGCCCGGGGAGGGGAGGAGGGGATCCCTCCTCCCCTTCCCGGGCGGCGAAAGAGGGAGCCACAAGGCCAGGGCGCACTGGTCGGGTGGCGGGGCACCGTCAGAGCGGTGCCCCGCCTCCCTCCCAGCCTGACGGCGCCCCCCGGGACCTGCGCCCGAGGCGGCGGCGTCACGTGGCCTCTATGGTGGGGCCGGCCCTGCATGGAAGGGACAGAGCTTCATGGTGCATGTGTGTTTTTTAAAATAATATATATTTTTTCAATTTACATGTTCATAATTTACAATTTACATGTTCATAAAACACAGTGAAACAAATCTATATACATGTATATATGCATGAACCAGTACAATACTTCCTGACATCTACACAATATTCATATTTGGTTATGCTCTCTCCTCCTCCCAACCAGCCAATTTTGTGACTTCCCCTCCCTTGGGTTGGAGACATCCATATAATTCCATTCTTCCTTCTTATTGCATTTCTTTTCTGTTCTTCCTTCTGGCTTGATATTTATTATTTATAAATTCCCTAAATAGATGCTAACAGGTTAAATTATGACACCTTCTATAAAAACTTTTCCTTCTTTCTTTTTTTAACATAGTTTAGAAATGGTTCCCAGTCCTCGACAAAGGTTTGTGTGTGTTTTTTCTTTGTTCGTCATTGCTAATTTGTCAAATTCTGCAATTTTAAAGACTTTTAACTATCCATTATTCTATTGTTAGGAGGTGTGCCTTCTTCCAGAACTGTGTGTTCTTGCTGCTATGATCATGTAGTGCAATACTTTGCAATTTAATGATTTTGAGTGATTATTTGACATTCTCAATAAAAAGAATTCGAGATCCAATTGTATCTTTGATTGAAAATTTTCTTGCAATGAATTCTGGGGCAACGTTGCCCCAGAATTCTCTTGCTTTTTTACAGGACCACCACATGTGAGACAAAGTTCCTTCCTGTTCCTTACATTTCCAGCACTGGGTTTTAGCACAGCAGGTTACTCACCAAGCTGCAATAAATCTTGCCAACCAGAAGGTTGAGAGTTCAAAGCCAGGGTCAGGGTGAGCTCCTGATCTTTAGCCCAGCTTCCGCCTACCTAGCAGTTCGAAAATAAACATGAGTAGATAAATAGGAACCACATTAAAGTGGGGATGTACTTAAGCTCAGCGTTTGTTTTGAAAAAAGGAGTTTACGACCAAAGGAAGCTCGTCAGCAGGGAGATGGAGCAACAACACCTCCCAATGGCCAGAACCAAGCACAGCCTCCAAAGATGCCAAAAGATGGGAAAATCTATATATACCTCTATCTGTCTGTTTTGTCATTGTTATAATCGGCATTGAATGTTTGCTGTATATGTGTTCTGTGATCCGTCCTGAGTTCTCTTCAGGATGAGAAGGGCAGAATATAAATTCTGTAAACAAACAAACAAACAAATAAATAAAATTGTTGTTTCTTATACATTTTAACTAATTTAGCTGGGGTCAGGTACCACCTGTTCATCATTTTATAAAAAATTTCTTGAAGGTCGTAGACCTGAATTTTTTTTAAGCCAATAGTCCACATTTCCCCCCATTTATCTAGTTCTATGTTGTGTCTGAAATTTTGGGCCCATTTAATTATGCAATCCTTTATCAGTTCTGTTTCTGTTCTCTTCTTCAGTGATACTTTATATATTTTTCAAATAAGATGTTCTTCATTGGTACACAGTTCCTTTTCATATTCTTATTGGTCTCTTTCAAATCCCATATTTTACTGTCTACTGCAAATCTTTCTTTCAATTGTCTATATCTGTTCCACTGTAGGTGAAGTCCTGCATCTTTCAGTTCTGCAAAGTTTTAAATCTGTATTACCATCTTCATGTATTAGTAAATCTCTGTATCTAATCCAGTGTTCTCCTTTCTTGTTATCTAACATGTCAAAAGCTTCTGTTGAAATTGATAATGGGGTTTTTGGACATTGTTTAGTTTTGTACTTGTTCCACATACTTAGTATGTCTTATAAAATGGTGATTAAAATCTACATGTATTTTTGCTTTTTGATACCATATATAGGCATGCCACCAAAAAGTTTTTGATGTGTAACACGAGAAATTGTCCATTCCAAAGTACCCTTAGAAAGGGAGTGGAAAGAGCAGTCTTGCCAAAAAGAAGATATACAGTAGAGTCTCACTTATCCAAGCTAAACGGGCCGGCAGAAGCTTGGATAAGCGAATATCTTGGATAATAAGGAGGGATTAAGGAAAAGCCTATTAAACATCAAATTAGGTTATGATTTTACAAATTAAGCACCAAAACATCATGCTATACAACAAATTTGACAGAAAAAGTAGTTCAATACGCAGTAATGTTATGTTGTAATTACTGTATTTACGAATTTAGCATCAAAATATCACGATATATTGAAAACATTGACTACAAAAATGGCTTGGAAAATCCAGAGGCTTGGATAAGTGAGACTATACTGTACCTTCATCGCCTTACAATGTGGTTCCTCTGAGTGGGCAAACCAAGCATGCATCTACACCAGGCCTGCACAACCTGCAATCCTTCAAGTGTTTTGAACTTCAGCTCCCAGAATTCCTGGGCATTGGAACAGCAGGGTTGATCTACACTATTCAATTAATGCAGCTTGATACCACTTTAACTGCCATGGCGCAATATTATGGAATCCTTAGAGCTGTAGTTTCACAAGATCTTCACCATTCTCTGCCAGAGTGCTGGTGCATCATCAAACTACAATTACTAGGGCTCTATAGCATGTAGCCATGACAGTTTAAGTGGTGTCAAATTGTATTAATTCTACAGTGTAGATCAGTATTTCCCAACCTGGGGGTCGGGACCTGGGGGGGGGTCACAAGGGGGTTTCAGAGGGGTCGCCAAAGACCATCAGAAAACATATTTCTGATGGTCTTAGGCAACCCCTTTGGCAGAGAAGGCTGAAGATCTCTCCACCTGTCCTTTGGCCCAATTCTATCGTTGATGGGGTTCAAGGGGCTCTTTGATTGTAAGTGAACTGTAAATCCCAACAACAATGCCTAAATGTCAAAGTCTATTTTCTCCAAACTCCACCAGTGTTTGCATTTGGGCATATTGAGTATTTGTGCCAAGTTTGGTCCAGATCCATCATTGTTTGGATCCATGGTGCTCTCTGGATGTAGGTGAACTACAGCTCCAGAACTCAAGGTCAATGCCCATCAAACCCTTCCAGTATCTTCTGTTGGTCATGGGAGTTCTGTGTGCCAAGTTTGGTTGAATTTCATCGTTGGTAAAGTTCAGAATGCTCTTTGATTGTAGGTGAACTATAAATCCCAGCAACTACACTCCAAATGGCAAAATCAATCCCCCCTCCCAACCCAACCAGTATTCAAATATGGGCGTACGGGGTATTTGTGCCAAATTTGGTCCAGTGAATGATAATGCATCCTGCATATCAGATATTTACATTACAATTTGCAACAGTAGCAAAATGACAGTTATGGAGTAGCAGTGAAAATAATTTTAGGTTGGGGGTCACCACAACATGAGGCACTGTATTAAGGGGTCGTGGCATTAGGAAGGTTGAGAACCACTGGTGTAGATGCAACCTATGACTCTGGAGAGCAGGGCTCAACTGTATTAATTCTATGGTATGTGTGTACCTCCAGTCCCATGTGGATCGTAGTCACAGTTCTTATGATCAAATACATAGCTGTAGTGAAGGAGAAAGGTGTGCTAAGTATACCAGGAACCTACTACTGTGCTTCCCTGTATTATTCCCCTCCATGTTCCCAAGTTTCAAGGCTACATTTGTTTGGGCCGTGTTGTTGTGGTAAATTTACACTGAGACCTTGATTCTAGTTTCATCTCACTCCAGTTGTGTAAACACTCCCTAAGCAGGATGAGATAAGGACAACCTGGGGTTTCTGCCAGATGGGAGGTGTAGGGTTGGGCAAAGAGCTGTAGGGTTATGCAGGTATATTCGGTTTAATACTCTTTCTCAGTGCCTCGTCTTCTTTATCCACACACACACAGATTACACAAGCTGCTTGTTGCTGTTATGTAAGGGACTGGCATCCAGCCAGAATATCTTGGCTGACGGCCCAGCTCCCTTTGCATTCAGCCCAGCAGGATCAACAAACAAGCAAGGAGGGAGGGAGGAAGCAGGTAACACAGAACTGGCACAAGTGTCCCTTTGTCCCGATGGAACGGTGGCAATGGTGCCATGTTATTTGCTGTACTCGAAAAGAGCATGACATTGCTGAACTCCAGGACTTCTGGCTGTTGCTCCTCCTCCCGCCTGCCTGCCTGCGTTATGAACCTCGTAGCCTAAGCTCATTCCAGGAAATCCTGATAGATTCTCAGCCTTGTACGCAGTGACCGCTCTGTCCTCAGACGAACCATGCGTAAGCTCAGATTGCCCCATCAGTCACACACACAGTGTCCTTAACCTGCACCTGCCACAAGTGTAGAGAGAAACGGCAACCCTGCTATGAATTAGAGCAAAGAGTCAGGGGCATGGTGTTTAGAATACATGGTAGTGATGGGAGGGGGATGGAAGAGCACATGGGACGGGTAATTAAGGATGACACATTGAGTTGGAGATGGACCAGTATAAAATATTGCCTTTTGTCAGCTAAGAAATACAAAAGAGTAGTGTGGTGATGTGAATGTAGACTAAGATGCAGGATGACCTGGGTTTGAATCCTTAGCTATGGAATCCCACTGGGTGGCCTTGGGCAAGTAGCATTCTCTCAACCTCAGAGGAAGGCTGTGGCAAACCTACTTGGAAACAAATTCAGCCAAGAAAACCCTAAGACAAGGTTACCAAAAGTTGGAGTAAACATGCATTACAACTATCACAGGATTGGGAAATCACTAGAGCAGTGGTTCTCAACCTGTGGGTCCCCAGATGTTTTGACCTACATCTTCCAGAAATACCAGCTAGTTTACCAGCTGTTAAGACTTCTGGGAGTTGAAGGTCAAAAAATCTGGGGACCCATAGGTTGAACACCACTGCACTAGAAAGATTGGGAAAGCTTTTTCTAAACTAAATGGGACTTCCATGCTCAGTGGCAGTATGTCTCAAAAGACCAAGGGACTTTTTTTATCGTGTCAGAAGCAACTTGAGAACATACTGCAAGTCGCTTTTGGTGTAAGAGAATTGGCCCTCTATGGAGACATTGCCCAGGGGATTCCCAGATGTGTTACAACTTCTCTTATGTCCCCGCAAGCTACAGCTGACAGATGGGAGCTCACCCTGTCTCGTGGATTTGAGCTGGCAACCTTCAGTTCAGCAGTTCAGCCAGAACAACAGTTTAATCCACTGCAGCACTAAATGATGAGGACAATAAAGAACAACAACTGCTGTAATTATGTCCAGCTTGTCAGCTCCTTTTTGCATCCGTATTTACCCATTTCTGGAAGTAGATAGACCCTTTAGAGCAGTGATGGCTAACCTATGACACGCGTGTCAGCACTGACACGCCTAGCCATTTTTGCTGACACACTGCCGCATGCAGATTGATTGGATGACTATGTATTATGTGGCCAAATTTGGTGTGATTTGGTCCAGTGGTTTTGTCGTTTACTCCATGGGAATTATGCACATTACACACACACACACACACACACACACACACACACACACACATATATATATAATTCTATTATTATTGTAGTATATTATCATATTATTACTATTATATTATTATTATATTATTTATTGTTTATGACTACATTGAAACTAGAATAGAGAAAATCAGTGTGGAAACTGCAAGAGTTACCATAGATTGTTGTACATGGAAATAATGGTAGTAAATAGTTTTTGATTTATTAAATACAGTTATATATTACAATTATATATTTTTGTTATTTAAACTATACATATTGTGAAATTATGGTTTTTTTTTCTCAAAGTGACACACCACCCAAGTCATGCTTTTTTTGGTGAATTTTGACACACCAAGCACAAAAGGTTGCCCATCATTGCTTTAGAGTAAACTCTGCCTCTCCAGCTATTTGGGCCTCCAAATACCAGAAGCCCTAGCTGACTTGTTCAATAGTAAGGATTCTGGGTGTTGGAGACCCAAACAGCTGGAGAACTGGAGTTTGAGGATGCCTGCTTTAACGTGATCCAGCAGCAACCAGAAATCCTAGGAAACTGAAGATCTAGGAAATGCTCCTTTTTGGGTTACATTCTCCAGAATCCCCTAGCAAACATGCTCACCATTCAGGGCATTGTAGTTTTATAATAATAAAATTAATAATAATATTAATAATAATAATAAAACTTTATTTATATCCCGTCACCATATCCCAGAGGGACTAGCAGCAGCTCACAAAACACTCAAGGTGTGACATACAAAATACAAGTACAAAACAAAGCATAGGCAATAAACAGTCAACACAACATCATAAATTCACAGTACCCCCTGGTAAAAATAATAACATACTGTACAGCAATTGCTGTAGATAAAACAGCAGTATTCGATGTCATAATTGTAAAAAGTATAAAGTTCCTCATATGTATTATAAGAAAGTCTATGATTGAAGGCTTGTCGGAAAAGCCAGGTCTTTAATTGTGTGTGGAAGGTTTGGAGGGTAGGAGCTCGCTTGATCTCCCTCAGGGGGGCATTCTAGAGCCAGAGGGCCACCACCGAGAAGGCCCTCTCTCATGGCCCCAACAACCTTGAGACAGAGGTGGGACTGAGAGAAGGGCCTCCCCAGTAGATCTTAAAGCCCATGCCGTTTCATAGAAAGAGATGTGGTCTCGAAGATAGGTTGGACCCAAAGCGTAAAGGGCTTTATAGGTAACTAGCTTGGGGACCTGGCGGTGCCCGGGTGATTTGAGATAGGTATTGTTTTCCTGTGTTCCAAAAGCTAGTGTCAGCTGAGATCAGTGGGTGCAGGGGAACTACAACTCCCATATGCAAGTCCCATTGTACCTGGTCCATCCCCCTCCAAACATCGACAGGGTGTAGAGTAGGTGATGGGGGTTCTATGTGCCAAGTCTGGTCTTGATGAGACATCGGTGGGGTTCGCAATAGTCTCGGGAAGTGAGTGAAGGTACTGCAGGTCCCATCATCATTGGTCTGTCCTCTTCCAAACTGCACCAGGACGTAAAGGGGGTCATGAGAGGTCTATTTGCCAAGTTTGGTCCAGTGATCTGTGGGAGCTGAAGCTATTGAAAGTACTGCAAATCCCATCATCCATGGCCCATCATCCCCAAATGGGACCAGGACATAAAATGGGTCATGGGGGTTATGTGTGGCAAGTTTGGTCCAGGACTGTCCTTCCTGGCGGTCACAGTGGCCTGCGAAAGTGGCTGCCAATCAGAAAGCTGCCACATACACTGCCGCACACATACCCACATACATACATACAAACACTGCCTTTTATTATATACTAGCTTGGGGGCCCGGCGGTGCCCGGGTTATTTGAGAACGGAATTGTTTGCCTTTGTTCCAAGTTTAGTCTCGATCCAGTGTCAGTTGGCTTTAGTTGGTATGGGTGAACTACAACTCCCATATGCAAGTCCATGGTCGATCCCCCTCCAAACAGCTCCGGGATGTAAAGCAAGTCATGGGGACTCGATGTGTCAAGTTTGGTCTTGATCAGACATTGGTGGGGGTCGCAGTGGTCTGGGGAAGTGAGTGAAGATACTGTCAATCCCATCATCCATGGTCTGTTGTTCCCTCAAATGATAGGAGGACGTAAAGTGGGCCACATTGCACCTATATGTCAAGTTTGGTACAGTTTCATCATTCATGGGGATCACAGTGGTCTGTGGGAGGTGAATTGGATGAAAGTACTGGAAATCCCATCATCCTTGGTGCATTCTTCTGCAAACAACACCAGGACATAAATTGTGTGACATTGCACCTGTGTGTCAAGTATGGTACAGTTTCGTCTTTCATGGGTATCACAGTGGTCCGTGGGAGGTGAATCGGGTGAGGGTACTGCAAATCCCATCATCCATGGTCCATGCTGCACCAAACCGGATCAGGACGTAAAGGGGGCCACATTGCACCTGTGTATCAAGTTTGGTACAGTTTCGTCATTCATGGGAATCACAGTGGCCTGTGGGAGGTGAATTGGATGAAGGTACTGCAACTCCCATCGTCCTTGGTCTGTCCTCCCCCAAACTGCTGCAACATATAAAGTGTGTCATTTGGGATATATATACCAGATTTGGTTCAGTTCTGCATTTGTAGCAGTTGCTGTGGTCTCAAGAAGAGAGTGAAGGTACTGCATGTCCCATCTGTGTGCCAAGTTTGGTCCAGTTCCGTCATTGGTGGGCATCGCAGTGGCCTGTGGGAATCGTAGTGATTGAAAGTACTACATATCCCATCACCCATGGTCCATCATCCCGCAAATGGCACCAGGACATAAAGCGCATCATGGGGTAGGCTGTCTGGAATTGTGGGAGTTGGAGTCCAAAACAGCTGGAGGGCCCAAGTTGGCCCGTGCCTGGTTTAAAGGCTTCCATAGAATCCTAGAGTTAGAAGGGGTGCCCAAAGGCCATCTAGTTGAACCCCCTTCTGCCATAGAGGAAGACACCATCCAAGCCCTCCTGACAGATGGCCATCCAGTCATACATACGATTGGGAGATAGATAGAGTCCTAGATTTGAAAGGGGTCTTTGAAGGTCATCCAGTCCAGCCCCATCTGCCACAAAGGAAGAGTCCATTCAAGCCCTCCCGACAGAAGGTCATTCCAACCATACATACAATTGAGACATTTATTTATTTATTTATTTATTTATTTATTTATTTATTTATTTCTGATATTTCTCCCCCGCCTTTCTGCAATGGACCCAAAGTGGCTTGCAAGGTCATTAAGCCACGTGCTAACATCCACCATATAAATAAAACATAAAAGTAACATCAAGCAAAAGTAGTATAAATAAGACATAGCTGTGTTCAGTGGGGGCAGGTGAACTACAACTCCCATATGCAAGTCCATCATCCATGGTCCATCCCACCCCAAACAATGCCCGGGTGTATAATAGGCCATGGGGACTGTATGTGTCAGGCCTGTTAGAGTGAGTAGGCCAAAGCCTGCTCTGTGGTAGTTTTTTGCCTCAGTAAAAACTGAGGGGGGGGGGGGGAGTAAACCATCCTTAAAAGGAAAGATTTAAAAGATAGTCATTATTTTCTCTTTAGTGTGCTGTGAATAATACTATGTCCCAATGAGCCAGGGAAAACCTGTCTTCTTTGGAACAGTATTAAGGGGTGAAGATGGCCCCCGCCTTTGGCCTAGCCGGGCCTAGCAGCCTGTCAGTAGAAGCGCTGAAGGAGGTGAGGTGAAGGGGTAGAGTTTTCATAAACATACCCACAAACATTGTTGAAAAGGAAGCATTAAAACATAATTATTTTCCATCATTAGTTGGATTCAGAATGCTGTGAATGTGTGAGTGAACTGTAATTCTTAGAACCAAAGTTTTTTATTATCAGTCTGACAGTTGGGCATGTTGGGTCTATGTGGTCCAGATCCGTTGTCAGTGGGTTCATGGGTCGTAGGGGTTATGTGTGTCAGGTTTGGTCCAGCTCCGGCCTTCCTGGTGGTCCCAGTGGTGTTTTGGATTACCAAAGTGTAGGCCGAGGCTATTAACTCTCCCAGAGCTAGCTTCGTTCTGAGGAGATAAGTAGGCCGAACGAAGCCAGTTGGTAGTAGTTTTTGCCTCAGCAATCCCAGTGGCCTGTGAAAGTGGAGGCCAATCAGAAAGCTGGCCAATATTCCGGCCGGCCAATCAGAAAGCTGACCTATATTCCGCCAGGCCAATCAAAACGCGAGCACATACACCGCCCGACCAATCAAAACGCTGACACAAACATACAAACATTCACTTTTATTATATATATAGATAGATATAGATATAGATATAGATATAGATATAGATATAGATATAGATATAGATATAGATACAGATAACCTGCACTTTGAATTGGGTCCAGAAACTTATCAGCTGTCAGTGGAGCTGCTTTCATAGGGGCATGCTGTGCTCCCTATAACCAGCTCCGGTTAGTAATCTGGTCGCCGACCTTTGCACTAACTGCAATTTCCGAGCCATCTACAAAGGCAGCCCCACGTAGAGTGCATTGCAGAAGTCCATTCTACATGTAACTAAGGCATGGACCACTGTTGCCAAGTCAGGCTTTTTGAGGTACGGTTGCAGCTGGCGCACTTTCAAGCTTGAGAAATGTTGGAGAGCCTCATCAAAACGTACAAGACCTTGGCCGGAACGTTATAGCGGGATCACTTTTGGGGGCATTATGGCCCTGAGAATTTACACAATCCTGTGTTTTTTGCCTCACGCCCCACAATGTCTCAGGCCAGTTCTGCAAACAGATAAGGGAATGGGGAAAGGCATACAGAAGCAACAAACAGAGGAGGAAGGGAGGCAAGGAAGCATATATGCAAGAGAATGCAGAGATAATGAAGAGCAAGGAGGAGTGCATATGTGGTGGGCTGGGGTCACAGGAGTGCTCCAGTTGTATAATATGCGTCAGCACAGAACTCCGTGTTCTCAGATGTTTATTTATAGACCTTGCTGCTGTTCACAGCCTCTCCCCTCTCCCTGCATTGAGATTAGCTGCTCATGGCTGACCCAGCTGCGGAGGGAGAAACTGGATTCTTTGCTTCTGGCTCCAGGCTTGGGAAGTGTGTATATATGTGTATGATTGCTATATGGATCGAGGATGTAAGTTTGCCGTATTTTTTTTACACACAGGGCTTCCACACAGTTATATAACACAGCCACTAACTGCTGGATTTATCTAGATTTTATGATGTGCTATCACACATAATTGCTTCAGTGTTTGTATTTGAGCCTTCTGAATGTGTTGTACACCACCCAGAGGACACTGGCTAGCAGGCAGCCTAAAAGTGCCATCAGTCAATAAATCAACACTAAATGGAACAAAGTTTTCCCGGTACTGTATCTCTATAACAAGAAAAGCTTTCTTTGTTTTATGTATTTTACTTTTCCATAGCTATTTACATGCCATCTTTTCAGATGGAGGTTTCATAGTGATAAAACATTTATGACACACTATTTCAGAGATCCAGGTTGAGCAGTTATATCACAGACACATCGGATTAACTGAAATCAATATGACACTCCCCTAACAGCCCTGGACAATGGATTGTATGTATATGTCTAATGGTTTAAGGGGGAAAAGGTACTATTAAACTGGACAGAAGGACACCAATTTCAGGAATCTGCCTGTCAGAGAATCACACAGGGCTGCTGGAATCTAACGCCTGCAGGGACAATATTCAAGGATGATGGGAACTGCAGTCTAAACATAAATACACATATTAAAACATACTTATATAGAATACAAATTAAAATATACAAACAAAAATTAGACATAAAATTGAAATTTAAAAATTGTCATTAAAATTGTCTGGGTAGGCCTGTTGGAAGAGACAGGTCTTCACTTTTGTCTTAAATTCTGACAGCTGATTTAGCTGTTGGAGCTCTACTGGCAGGTCATTCCACAGTCGTGAGGTGGCTGATGAAAAGGTCCTCTGGGTGATGGTTGCCAGTTGGGTTCTGGCTGGTTGGAGCAGATGCCCCCCAGAGGACTTCAGTGTTTGGGGCGGATTATACGGGAGAAGGCGATCCTGTTGGTAACTTGGACTCAAATTATGTAGGGCTTTAAAGGTCAAAACCAACACCTTGTACTTTGCCCAGAATTAATTGGCAGCCAGTGGAGTGATTTTAAGATAGGTGTGATACAAGGGTTGAATGAAAAGTAATGCCTCCATTTTTGTAACTCCTCAACAAATGGCAGTACTGGTATGAGGCAGGTACTGGCTTGTTCAGTAGACTCTCCTCTACAGTTCCATTTGGCAGGAAGCCTTAGCATTGAATGGTTGTGTTGTTAAAGTGCAAAGTATGGAACCCTGCACAGATGGTCAGTCAATGTGACTTAAGCAACGTGCAGTCATTGAATTCTTGACAGCAGAAAGTGTCACCCCAAAGGAGATTCATCAGAGAATGCAAGCTATTTATGGTGATTGTGTTGATGTGAGAACTGTGCGTCGTTGGGTGAGTAAGTTTAAAGATGTTGAGGTGGGAACCTCTCACTTGCGTGACAAACAAAGAGTTGGATGTCCTAAGACAGGAACCACCGAGTTTCATAAGCAAAACATTGACAGATTGATTCAGGATGATCGTCATATCACTCAGAGAGAAATTTCAAGCATAATCAGTGTTTCACAAGAACATGTGGGTCACATTATTGCATTGCCTGGCTATCAGAAGATCTGTGCACGATGGGTACTGTGAGACGCTGGTTGCGGAAACAGAGTGTCAACTTGTTCCATGATGGCTTCAGAAAACTGTTCATCGTTGGCAGAAATGTATCCAATTGTCTAGTGATTATGTGGGAAAGTGAATAGTGGTAGTTAAAGAGCACATTCTAAGGATTATTTCTGCATTTGATTTATTAAAATATTCCCATCCAAACCCAAGTAACGAAGGTGGAGGCATTACTTTTCATTCAACCCTTGTATATTCACTCCTGGATGTTCCCGTAACCAATCTGGCTGCCATATTTTGAACCAGTGGAGTTTCCGAAGTTGGTATAAGGGTAGCCCAATGTAAAGCACATTGCAGTAGTCCAATCTTGAGTTTACCAGCGTGTGCACTACCATCTTCAGGTCCTCCAAATCTAGGAAGGGGTGGAGCTGGAGAAGTGGCTGAAGCTGGTAATAATTACTCCTGACCGTTGCATCTACTTGGGCTGACATTTGAGAGATGGATCCAAGAGCTGTCCGAAGCTGTTGTCACAGTCTTTCAGGAGGAGTGTAACCCCATCCAGAACTAGTTGACACAACTCCATCCCCAGATTAGGACCCTTGATGGCAAGCACCTCTGTTTTGTCTGGATTCAGTTTCAATTTGTTTTTCCTCATCCAGCTCATTAACTCCTCCGGGCATTCATTCAGAGAAGACACACTATCCTTAGGTGTAGCTGTTTTGGAAGGCATGGGGAAATATATTTGGGTGTCATCAGCATACTGATAACTTCCCACCTCAGCCTGCGGATTATCTCTCCCAGGGGCTTCATGTAAATATTAAAAAGCATCGGGATAGAATGGCTCCTTTTTTGAGGAGCAGCTATCCCCAAGCAGTTCCCCATTTGGAACTTGCCTGAGAGGTTCGACCACAACCGCTGCAGCACAATGCATCCGATTCCCAGCCCTCCAGGCGTTCCAGAAGGATATCATGGTATCAAAGGCTCCTGAGAGGTCTAGAAGCACCAACAGGGACACACTCCCCGTCGGTGTTGAGACGGAGATCATCCACTAAGACGACCACAGCAGTCTCAACTCTGTATCCTGCTCTGAAGCCGGTTTGTGTCGTCCAAGACTGCCTGAAATTGGAGGGCTACTGAGAACTCCTGAATAAAACAGATAGTTTGCTAGTGTGTGATGGAGGTAGGAAAATCATCCATTTAATTTCAAAATGGAGTGTGCCTGAGCTGTATGGTAAACACTTGACATGTTCAGTGAGATGAAGTAGACAATGTACATGCATGGGCCAGAGCCAACATGGGTGGGAAGTGAGGCTGCGTAAAAGATTGATTGCAGGAATTCACATCAACAAAGTGCCAGCATTGCGTAAGTGCAGTGAAGTATAAAAGTGACCATTCCAATAAAACTATGTTTTAGTTTGCTTAAAAAACACAATTGCTACGAGACAATAGACTGATGTGATAAAATCCTAAGAGGAATGAACCCAGACTGGAGCTGTGCAGATAGAAAGCTGAGATGCAGAAATGTAGTAGGATGGAGCTGTGGGAGAAAAGGAAGCAGATTTAGCCTCTATCCCTAAATTATTGTCTTGTTTGGATCTGTCAGTTGTCTTTTACTTAATTTGCACTGTGGGAGATTTGTATAAATGGTGGACCTCCCCTTTCTGCCTCATGGCTTCACCGTCAAGATCCCACAAGGATATGGTGTGGTGCAATGTATCTCATACTTGATGGATCCCTGAAAAACACACTCCTCTATCACGATGTGCTTATAAAAGTCAGATTATGTGCATGTTTCTGGTGTTGTGTAGTCTCATCCTCTAGAGGGTGCACTTTCCACACTGTTGTTGTTTTCCAACACAAAAACAGGATTGGGAGTGTTGGTATTGCAACAGACCACAACATGACTACAATGTTTCTTGCTAATTCTCAGCTTATCCAAGCTTACTTTATGCACCAATCTTTATTTTACACTTTATTATAAACATAATTTATGATTACATTTTGAAAATATTGAAATAAATTGAATGAAAATATTGAATATATGAATATATTGAATGAAAATATTGGAGCAGAAGCTCCAATAAGTGAACAAGAACAAAGAGAGAGAAATGTCACAAGATTTATTCTGAATGCTGTATCAGAAGAATACAGTTAGATGACTTACTTTAATTCATCTTGGGGCCAACAATCTGATAGATAACAAGAACAACAGGCCATTCCAAAGGTTACTATGAGTTAAAGGGTTGCTAAATAATGTTGTTATTGTTGGAATGCACAGTTAAAGGCCACTTGGTTTCTTTAAATTAATCATTGATCTAGTCACTTTTTATTTTTTGGCTTGTGCTGTTAACTTTTCCATAAGTCCAAATTGCTGTAATTTGCTTTCTATGGCTATGATATGATATGGTGGTGAATGTGGGACTCATGGTTAAGAAGAAAGCTGTTAGATAATATTAATGTTTCCAAAAGACCAAACAAAAGATGTACGTGGGTCCTCAGTATCAGATGGGTTTGGTTCCAAGACTCCCTTGGATCCCCAAATCCGTCAATATTGAAGTCCTATTCTATACAATGGCACAGTAAAATGGCATCCCTCATATCTTCTTCTTCTTCTTCAATCACATAGACATTTCTGACTCTTTGTGACCTCATGGACCAGTCCACGCCAGAGCTCCCTGTCAGCCCTCGCCGCCCCCAGTTCCTTCAAGTTCATGCCAGTCACTTCAAGGATACCATCGATCCATCTTGCCCTTGGTCGGCCTCTCTACCTTTTTCCTTCCATTTTCCCCAGCATCATGATCTTCTCCCAGCTTTCCTGTCTTCTCATGATGTGGCCAAAATACTTCAGCTTTGCCTCTAATATCCTTCCCTCCAGTGAGCAGCTGGGCACTATTTCCTGGAGGATGGACTGTTGGATTTTCTTGCGGTCCAAGGCACTCTCAGGATTTTCCTCCAGCACCAAAGTTCGAAGGCATCTGTCTTCCTTCGCTCAGCCTTCCTTATGGCCCAGCTCTCGCATCCATAGGTTACTATGGGGAATACCATTGCTTTCACCAGGCGGACCTTCATTGCCAGTGTGATATCTCTGCTCTTCACTATTTTATCGAGGTTGGCCATTGCTCTCCTCCCAAGGAGTAGACGTCTTCTGATTTCCTGGTTACAGTCTGCATCTGCAGTGATCTTCGTGCCTAGAAATATAAATTCTGTCACTGCCTCCACATTTTCTCCCTCTGTTTGCCAGTTATCAATCAGTCTGGTTGCCATAATCTTGGTTTTCTTGATGTTTAACTGTAGCCCGGCTTTTGCGCTTTCTTCTTTCACCTTGGTGATAAGGCCTCTCAGCTCCTCCTCACTTTCAGCCATCAGAGTGGTATTATCTGCATACCTAAGGTTGTTAATGTTCCTTCCAGCAATTTTAACTTCAGCCTTGGATTCCTCAAGCCCCGCACGTCGCATGATGTGTTCTGCGTACAAGCTGAATAGGTAGGGTGAAAGTATTCAGCCCTGCCGCACTCCTTTCCCAATCTTGAACCAGTCTGTTGTTCCGTGGTCTGTTCTTACTGTGCCTACTTGGTCTTTGTACAGATTTCTCAGGAGACAGACAAGGTGACTTGGTATCCCCATACCACCAAGAACATGCCACAGTTTATTATGATCCACAGAGTCGAAGGCTTTAGAATAGTCAATAAAGCAGAAGTAGATGTTTTTCTGAAACTTCCTGGCTTCCTCCATTATCCAGCGGATATTGGCAATTTGGTCTCTTGTTCCTCTGCCTTTTCTAAACCCAGCTTGGACATCTGGCAACTCTCGCTCCATGTATTGCTGAAGTCTTCCTTGCAGGATCTTGAGCATTACCTTACTGGCATGGGAGATAAGTGCCACTGTACAGAAGTTTGAGCGTTCGTTAGTGTTTCCCTTTTTTGGTATGGGGATATAAATTGATTTTTTCCAATCTGATGGCCAGAAATAGCCAGGAAATGAACCTTTCCAATGCAAATTGAGGTGATTAACTGCAACATTCACACTGGCTTTCTAACTGACAAAGAGTTCTTCTCACACCCTGGACTTTCTACAGATATATATTAACCTTCCTCGCTTAGTTTCTCCCCTAGGGGAGAAGGGCAGAGTATAAATAAAGTGTATTATTATTATTATTATTATTATTATTATTATTATTATCATCATCATCTTATGGAAATATATATTTAAAGACATAATTTTAGATATAATCAACATTATTTTGTTTTTGTTTTCTTTCTCTCTTGAGGAACAACAAAATCCACACCATGTATATTTTCCAGATCTGTTTAATACCACGTTTGAATATATCCTTGATCATTTACTTAGTTAATTAATGCTCTGTTCTAATTGTTATCTTTTAAATATATATATATATATAAGATAGAAGCCACATTACTCAATGGTTTAGCAACACAGAGGAAAACTACAGGGTCCAAAAGGGCATGAAAATATGCACAAGCTTTCAGGACCTCCTGGTGTCCTCAGAAAATAAGGGCAGGAGAGGGAAGGCAAGGGAGGGAAACTGACCAAATGTTTGATTAATGGGAGGAAAGGAGGGGACAGATTTCTGCAGGCATTCCAAGAAGGCTGCCAAGTATCAGTCCCTACCAAATGTGATTGTGTATGTTTTGTGTATGTGTTTGTGTTGCCTATATCTCCCATCAATCCTAGCTGGAATTCCCATTGGGGAGGACATATGAATTAAACAGCTAAATTGCTGAACTTGCTGACTGGAAGGTTGACGGTTCGAATCCGTGGGGCAGGTTGAGCTCCTGCTGTTAGTCCCAGCTAGCAATTCAAAAACAAGCAAATGTGAGTAGATCAGTAGGTACCGCATCGGCGGGAAGGTAACAGCGCTCCATACAGCCTGGGGCCGGGCTGTGGCGCAGCTGTTGAGCAGCTCCTTAAATCACTCTGACCATGAGGTCATGAGTTCGAGGTCAGCCTGTGGCGGGGTGAGCACCCGTCAATTAAAAATAAAAAATAGCCCCTGCTCGTTGCTGACCTAGCAACCCGAAAGATAGTTGCATCTATCAAGTAGGAGATAAGGTACCACTTATAAAGTGGGGAGGCAAGATTAACTAATTTACGACCTGGAATGAGGAAGTGCCGTCAGTGTGGATGATGAAGCAGCTGCTCCCCCCTGTGGCCAGAATCGAACATCCCCTCAGAAGAAGGTTAACTTGCCTCTGCGTGTGTCTCTCAGTCTCTGTTTGATGTGTTTATGGGCATTGAATGTTTGCCCTATGTGTGTTATAATGTGATCCGCCCTGAGTCCCCTTCGGGGTGAGAAGGGCGGAATATAAATACTGTAAATAAATAAAATAAATAATACAGTCATGACCTAGGAGGTGTCTACGGACAATGCCAGCTCTTCGGCTTAGAAATGGAGATAAGCACCAACCCTCAGAACCTTTACCTTTATCTGGGTTTGTTGTTTTTAGGCATTGAATGTGTACCTTGTGCCTGTGTTTCCTGGAATCTGCCCTGAATCCCCTCGGGGAGATCAGGTGGAATACAAATAAAGTAATAATAATAACATATAATATACTTTATTTATTTTCCACTCTATCTCCCTGAGGACACTCAGAGCAGATTACTAGGACATATATGGCAAACATTCAATGCTGTTATATAATTGACAAAGACAGACAGTACATATACAGAGGCAAGTCTTAGAATAATAGAATCATAGAATAATAGAGTTGGAAGAGACCTCATGGGCCATCCAGTCCAACCCCCTGCCAGGAAGCAGGAAATTGCATTCAAAGCACCTCTGACAGATGGCCATCCAGCCTCTGCTTAAAAACCTCCAAAGAAGGAGCCTCCACCACACTCTGGGGCAGAGAGTTCCACTGCTGAACAGCTCTCACAGTGAGGAAGTTCTTCCTGATGTTCAGGTGGAATCTCCTTGCCTGTAGTTTAAAGCCATTGTTCCACATCCTAGTCTCCAAGGCAGCAGAAAACAAGATTTGTCCCTCCTCCCTCTGACTTCCCCTCAGATATTTATACATGGCCCTCATCATGTCTCCTCTCAGCCTTCACTTCTGCAGGCTAAATATGCCCAGCTCTTTAAGCCGCTCCTCATAGGGCTTGTTCTCCAGACCCTTGATCATTTTAGTTGCCCTCCTCTGGACACATTCCAGCTTGTCAACATCTCCCTTCAATTGTGGTGCCCAGAATTGGTCACAGTATTCCAGGTATGGTCTGACCAAGGCAGAATAGAGGGGTAGCATGACTTCCCTGGATAGATATACAGTATACTCCTATTGATGCAGGCCAAAATCCTGTTGGCTTTTTTAGCTGCCGCATCACATCTTTTCATCTCCGGCATCTGGCTGTGCTTGACTCGGCCATGGGGAGGAGCTGTTGTTTCATTTTCCATGCCTGTCGTCCATGGACACCTTTCCTGATCAGATTTTTGCCAGCGTGTATTATTATTATTGTTGTTGTTGTTATTATTATTATTATTATTATTATTGTTGTTGTTGTTATTATTATTACAGTCCTTAATGTCTTCCGCCCTGAATCCCCTTGGGGAGATAGGCAGCCTATAAATAAATTATTATTATTATTATTATTATTATTATTATTATTATTATTATTATTATTCTCTGTCTAAAAAGTACAAGCCTTTCTAGCTTTGTTTTAGGGCCCTTCCACACAGCCTTATAACCCATAATATCAAGACAGATAATCCACAATATCTGCTTTGAACTGGATTATCTTAGTCCACACTGCCAGATAATCCAGTTCAATGTGGATTTTAAGGGGACTTAAAGTTCTCATAAATTGAAAATACGAGCACCTTCTTGTGCTCAGAGATATATTAGCAACATATTTCACACACACACACCTTTGTCAAAGCATGTCACTGAACCCCATGCAAGTAACTGGTTCATCTGGTTTAGCTTTCATTCCATAAATCACTCCTTCTGCACGTATCTGAAATCAGAAATACAGCTTTCATTACATTAGGATAAGAAATTCATTGAATACCAAGTGTCGGGATAAATAAGATGTGTCTATTCAAGGATGAATCTTTAAGCAATTATGTAGCTGCTCTGAGTATCCGTATGGAGAGAAAAAGCGGAAAATAATAATAATAAGGTAAAAGGTAAAGGTTTTCCCCTGATGTTAAGTCCAGTCATGTCTGACTATGAGGGTTGCTGCTCATCTCCATTTCTAAGCCGAAGAGCTGGCGTTGTCCGTAGACACCTCCAAGGTCATGTGGCCGGCATGACTGCATGGAGCGCCGTTAACTTCCCGCCGGAGCGGTACCTATTGATCTACTCACATTGGCATGTTTTCAAACTGCTAGGTTGGCAGGAGCTGGAGCTAACAGCGGCCGCTCATGCCACTCCCGGGGTTTGAACCTGGGACCTTTCGGTCTCCAGCTCAGTGGTTTAACGCACTTCGCCACCGGGGCTCCATAATAAATAATAATAATAATAATAATAATAATAATAATAATAATAATAATAATAATAATGTATAATATATATTCTAGCTTACTATATATTATGTTGAAAATCTTTTGAGGATTGGACTTATCCAAGTCTTTTGTGATTATATAATCAATTAGAAGTTAATCATAAGGACAAGAGGTGAAGAGAGGGAGACAAGCATTATCATACTGATGTGGACCTTCACAGGAATACAGTGATAGGGTGACTGCATGATAAAAGGGAATGGAGTGTTGTGTTTTTAATACACATGTTTACAAAGAGAGTGGAGAGCACCTTTAATAATTGTGCAGAAGAAGACATTTCAGGAGGTATTGATGAGACTTTTGTTGCCTGAAATGTTTTTGTGTATGTTGGCTGAGAATCTGTCCAGCAAGGATCTGTATCCTGAATGGCTCTGGTCTTTGTCCAATGTCATTGTTGGTTGGCTCTTTGTGGTGGCGGGAAAGTCAATAAACTGTCACTGGAGCATTAGAAGTGTCCGTCCACTTAATGATCCACCTCCGAAAGGGGCATGATCAGAAAGGACATGGTATGGCATTGGGCAATGAGTCCACAATGAGCTTAATGGGTTGACTCCGGTGGAAACAATAGGGTTAGACCAAAGTACTTGATGGGTGCTTAAGGATGATGCCCATTTCAATAGGCGAGTCTGACTTGAGGCATGGGAGATAAGCCGTTCTCACCAATATCTCAGATAATGTCAAGGAAGTCAGGAAACGGACCCAGAAACTCTGACACAAATTCATTATGTGCTCTTCTCACATCTCCCAGTTCATTGTGAGCGGTTATAGAAATTAGAGGAAAGGGTCTGGGTATGTTCAGACAGCATTCCAGAGAATTTATACAAAAGGTTACTGTAAGACAAGGCCAGGTATGCTCACTATGAGTCCCAATGGAGCCGCATCTCGTAATTCACATTTTTAATACATTTCCTAATTTGGAGGTCTGATTTCTCAATATCAGCAGCAGCAGTAGTAGCAATTCCTTCCTATTGTACAGTTGGCCCTCACCCTTTGTGTGTTTTATTTTTGTGGAATTGATTTGCAGATTTGATTAATACATTATCAGTAGGAATCTCTAATCTTCCAGCAGAGGAACTCTAGGTCTTCTGACATGACCTTATTATCAACTTCTGACCACAGAGTCATGCTGGAGTACCTAGAGATTCCTAGAGAGTGCATTTTTCTAATTACTTGGGCTGAGCTTTAGCACAGCAGGTTAACCACCAGCTGCATCTTACCTATCAAAAGGTTGGCAATTCGAAGCCCAGGTCGCGGTGAGCACCCGACCTTCAGCCCAGCTCACTGCTCATCTAGAAGATCGAAGACAGCTGTGAGTAGAAAAATAGGTACTGCTTAAGAGGGGAGGTATTTTAATGGTGCCATAAAGGAAATGCCAGAAAAATGCGGCCGATCACAAAAAGGAGGACGTCTGTGAAGAGGGCTATTTGACATGGAGAATGGAGCAACAGCACCCACCCCCCTGGGGCCGGAATTGAGCACAACTTCCAGGATGCTGAAGATGGGAAATGCCTATATACCTCTATCTGATGTCTGTCCTGTCTATGTATAATAGTATTGAATATTTGCCGTATGTGTTCTGAGATCTGCCCTGTGTCCCCTTCGGGGTGAGAAGGGTGAAATATAAATGTTGTAAATAAATAAATATATAAAATGTGTAAGTACTCCAGTGTTAGATCATGCTGAAGGACCTAGAGATTCTCAGAGAGATGTTCTCTCAGGTTTAAAAATAGTGTTGTTGTTTTTGTAATTTTGACCTAGGTTCAACAAATGTGGAGAACCTACTGTACTAGAGTTGCCAGAATAAAAATTGGATAAGTCTAGGGACTCCTTCTGCACAGCTGAATAAAATTCCACATTATCTGCTTTGAACTGGAATATTTGACATTATGGACTCAGATATCCCAATTCAAAGCAGATATTCTGGGATTTTCAGCCTTGATATTCTGGGTTATATGGCTGTGTGGAAGGGCCCTCAGAGTGAATTTCAGCAAGTACAGTTTGTCCTGCAACTAGATAACAAGTAATCCTGAAATTGAGCAATTTAAAGCAACCGCAGATAGTGAGATCTAGACCACAGATAGCGAAACCTGAAGCGTGGATACTGAGTCATGGTAAGGGGAGACCGGCGGCACCAGCCACAGGCTGCCTGTGGATCCGTGCGCCTGGTGAGATGAAGAAGCTTACCCAATGTTATCCAATCAATAAATCTTGCCAAGTTAAGGAAGAAGCCTTCGAGGTAATTTTTTTTTCAAGTCAGCTGAAAAGGATGCCAGCTTGCAGTAAGCTGTGGAAAGGAAGCTGAGATGCCATACAGTACAAAACATACATATATAGAGAGAGAAATCCTTTGAATTTCCCCGCTCCCGCTCTAGCTGGACCCAGCTTTGCTGTGATTGGCTGAGTTCTGTTGAGGTCAGCTGGAGGGGCTCCTTGAAGAGGCGGGACTGCAGTATCCGCCAGCCAATAGGAGAGCGTTCCCCACTTTTAATACAGATTTCTGCTTTCCAATGGCTGATTGGAGGGGGGGGGTGCAGGCTGGTCCAGGAGACAAAGGAGGGCAAAGTACTTTGAATGAATCACCACTGTCCCACCAAGGGACAGAAAATAGGGAACCATCATGTCCCATGCATTTTATGCAGGCCTGTAGCCCCCCCCCCCCCAAAAAAATTTTTCTGGCTACGGCCCTGATTTTATGTAAGTTCTTTTGTTTGAATGAGTGACCCATCAAACAAAAGGTGGATCCGGCACCCATGGTACCCATAGGTGTCCATACACATAATTGCTCAAAATAATGAGATTAGCAATCCAGTCCTGGGGAAAGGAAATGTCAGTTTGGGGAAAATAGGACATGACTTCCCGGCAAACTGGGAGTCATGCCAGGTGATGAATAGCTTTTGTAATGTACAAGTGACTGTACAAAGGGTGGGGAGCCTTGAAAATGGATTCTGCCATCCTCTGCACAGTCGGGGTTATGGGGATAATAGAGATGGGTTGGCTCTGGAGATGAAGGGTACTTGAGTCCTTTGTGTGGAGTTGATGCGCAGAAAAACTTCTGGAGGGAATTTCCTGGATCGTGGGGTGCTGATGAAAGGTCACCAAGGTCTTGCTGGGTGGCTTGATTCTCCAAAGTTTTATATAAAACATAAAATGACACATTACATACGCACAGGGGGCCCATGGATGCCAAGGAAAACTCTGCAGATGGGTAGCTGGATATCCGTGGGGGAGATTTGGGGTGAAAAAGGTCACATTTGGTGTGAAGGCGTTTTCACCACCTTTGCCTTTTACTTGCAACAGGGGAAATTATAATGCTGCCTCACCTTGCAGAGTTGTTGTAAAGATGATGCGGTAATTGATGTGAAGTAGGAGTGTAACATTCGCGTATCGGATTACTAGAACTGCAGACTCCCACCACCCGTGAAACACTCTACTGAGATGTTGGGTTTATTAATTTATTGTTTTAACCCGGGAGCAGGGGTCTGTGCTCAACAATAACCCCTGAAATTCCTGCTTCTATGCAGTAGTTACATGCAAAGTTTGTAGTCTGACAACCTTGTTTGGTATCATTTTCTCAGTTTAAATCCCTCTCCTGTAATTAAGTACAAAAAGGAAAGGAAAGAATCACAGTGCCATTAGCTGGGTTTCTCTCAGTCTGCGGCTTAACCTGAGCAGGAAGAAAACAGTCTGAGCTCTAAATTAAAGAGTGCTTGATTCCAACCTTGCCTCTTATGTGAAATCACCAGGTAGCTTTATCCAGACTCTTTTTCACTGCCTTGGACTTCTACTTGCAATAGGGGAAATTATAATGCTGCCTCACCTTGCAGAGTTGTTGTAAGGATGATGCGGTAATGTATGTGAAGCAGGAGTGTAATTGTGGGGCAATGTGGTTGTGGTATGAGGGATGGCATTATCTTTCCAATGAGTATTCTGCCTCCCAATTGAAATATTTCTTCATCACCCCAATTCCCAGCACTGCATAGAGTGAGATACTGAAAATTGTTCCCATTTTATACTTTGTTCATATGTCCTTAGTAACTTTGGGTGTAACTACACTGTATAATTAATGCAATCTGACACTACTTTAACTGCCATTGCTCAATGCTATGGTATAATGGGAATTGTAGTTTTACTAGGCCTTAAGCCAGAGCTTTCAAAACCATGTCATGACATTAGCCGGGGAGAAAGACAAGACAGAAATAAAGTAAAAAAAATGCATGTTAGTGTTTCGGCTGCAATGTGTAGGTGTGTGTCATGCAAAAGTAATGAGAAACCTGAGTGTGTGAAATAACAATATTATTATTATATTTATTTAGATCCTACTTTATCTCCCCCAAAAAGGGGGGGGGGGTCAAAGCAGCTTAATATAAAAGCAGTAGCATAACCATTTAAAATATATGAACATTAAATAAGCAAGAAAGCATACATTAAAAATAAATGAAAGTTTTTCATGAGATATACTGTGCCCCCATGTATTTTTTATTATAAATTATAAATATCTTTCCTGTTTGCTAGTAAAACTTAATTACTGTGTTGAGAAATGATGCATGTCTAAAAAGGTGTGCCACCAACATGGCACGTTTGGAGAGCTCTCTTAAGACTTTTGTGCCAAGAGTGCTAGTGCCTCACCAAACTACAATTTGCACAATTCCTTAGCAGATAAAGCAGTGTCAAACTGCATTAACTGGATGAATAGACACATCTCTAAATGATCAACTGAAGTTTTAAATTATTACAATGCTAGAAATTTGGAAAGGAAGGAATATTTCATTGGGGATGGAATTCATAATTGGGAGAATGTTCTAATTCAGCGGTTCTCAACCTGTGGGCCTCCAGATGTTTTGACCTTCAATTCCCAGAAATCTTAACAGCTGGTAAACTGGCTGGGATTTCTGGGAGTTATAGGCTGTTGCACCCCAAGGCAGCGCAAGCACTCGAAAACCAGACCGGAGACAATATAACACACAAGCAGTTTATTGAAGCAGAATATATATATCTATGCGCATTTAAGGTGGAAAGTCAGAGTAAGAAATAGTCCTTAATATATAGTCCATTGCAGTCCAGAAAGAGTTCAGCAATGTCCAAATTGTAATCCAGAAGTGAAGCTTGATGGCATCCTTTAAGAAATCAAAGTCTGTCCATTAAACAATAGCAGGAACAAATCGTAAATCCACTTGAAAAGTCCCTTAGCAGGATCAAGGAAGCAAGGTAAACAAAGCAGAGTCAAACTCGATTCAGGAACATGGAAGATGTGGTAGCAAAGCAAGGTCTAGTCGGGAGTCGTGGCTCAGTGCGGCTTGCCTGGAACTGGGAATTCAGCACGGATTCAGGAGACAAGGCAAGGAGCTGGAAACTCGAACCTCTTCCAAGGAAAGGCAAAGTTGACACCGCAACAAGAATACAGTGAGGGGCACTTTTAAGGAATCCCAAACCTGTAAAATTAAGGAGTGCAGGACCCACAAAAACTTCCCATGGGAAAGTTAGCCATCCAACTTGTGAGCTAATCTTCGACTCCGTCTCACTCCCTCTTTCCTGCTTCTATCTTTTGTAACAAATTCCTTCCAATTAAAAGTCTCATCTTCACCCAGGTCAACACCATCTGGTGTGGGTAACGATGAGGATACTTTGGAATGTTTGCCATTTTAGAGGTTCTTCTGAAACAACCATATCAGGCAGCTGCAAGGCCATGGGGCCTCGGTCTGGGGCAGAATTGTCTGCAAAATCCGCAGCCTCATCTGTTTCCAACTCCATCTCTTGATGGAATACAGGCCATGATGGCTGATCTACAACATAGGCCAAAACACCTGGAGACCCACAGGTTGAGAACCACTGTTCTAATTCATTCTAATACCATCCTATAGGTACATCCCTGAATCCTTCTCATAAGCTTTATAGCCTTGGCACATTGATGAGGAGATCAAAGATTTGGGGGTCTTGCTAGAAATGGAGACCCGCACAAGACCCCAGAAGGAGGGTTGCACAACACCTGGCGAGCTTGCGAGAAGCAAATAAAGATTTTCCTAATTCCCCAATAAAAGGCTCACCAAGTTTGAAGCAAAGGCCACCGAGTTTAATCTGGTCCATCTGGAGCAGGATAATGGTTGCAATAGGTTGTAAAAGGAAATGGCATGCCATTACACAGAAAAAGACACATTTTATACTTTGCATTTTGAATTTCCCACTCCTGCCCACCCAGCCGGCTTTGCTATGATTGGCCAGGGGAGTCCCTGATGTCAGAGGCCAGGAGGAGCAGTCTGGGGGCTCGTGCACCTCAGCCAATGGGAATGCGAGCCCTGCCTGTGACGTCTCTCCCTGGCTGGCCAATGGGAGAGATGGAGGCAGGGCAACAGGAGAAACAAAAGCCATCATATGTTGATAAAAGGCTTAATGAGTGATCCTATGTTGGGTACATTGTCAAATGGTCTAGCGAGTGCCCCAGGGCCCTGCTAACCAAACCTGTCTATTGATATACTGATTAGAATAACAAGTCCCTTGGGTGGAAGTCTGATACCTGGATGTCAGTCCTATTGTCAAAAGAGCAGCAGCATCAGAAATCTTGATGGGATTAAATGATTCAGAGTCCAAGGAAGGGAGATGGCTTTGTCTTGACAACTGCAGCTTACCCTTGCCTCCTCGCAGAGGAGATAAGCTATTTAGGTGAATGATTGGAAGCAAGTGGTCTGGCTTCGCCCTTTGAAGTTTGAGAAAGACTCCATTGTTCTATTTCCAAATGATGATCATAATGCTCTCTACGTGGGGCTGCCCTTGAAGACGGCCCGGAAACTCCAACTAGTCCAAAGTTCGGCAGCCTTGCTTCTAACTGGAGCGGTCAACCCTCCTACTTAAGGAGCTCCATTGGCTGCCGTTCACCTTCTGGACCCAATTCAAGGTGCAGGTGATCACCTACAAAGCCCTGAACGGTTTGGGACCCTCCTACCTTAGTGATCGCCTTTCTCCCTATGAACCTGCACGATCTCTTCGTTTGTTGGGGGAGGCCCTCCTCTCGCTCCCACCTCCGTCACAAGCGTGGTTGGTGGGGACGAGAGAGAGGGCCTTCTCTGTGGTGGCCTCCCGGCTCTGGAACTCTCTGCCCAGGGAGATCAGGCAAGCCCCCACACTGGTAGCATTCAGAAAGAGCTTGAAAACCTGGCTCTTTACTCAGGCCTTTGGATAAAGATTGCTCATCCCCATAACAATTTGTATCTGTGACCATTCTTGTACCGGTTTGCACTTTTTACCTTTGTCAACTTGATATAGACACAGGGTCTATTCCCATCCCAATTTGCACTTCTAAGAATTTGCAGCACTTTATCAGTCACCTCGTGTTTACAATATTTATATGGTGCACCTTACCCAGTCTACTTTTACAACCTCTCCATTTTAATCCATGTTTTTATTAGTTCGTGTCATTTGTTTTTATTGGCTAATGTTTAAATTTTTATAATTGTGCATGTCTTTTGTCTATTGTTGTGTTTTATATTGCTATTGTTTTTATTTGGGCTTGGACCCATGTAAGCCGCCCTGAGTCCCCTTTGGGGAGATAGAGGTGGGGTATAAAAATAAAGTTGTTGTTATTATTATTATTATCATCAAATTTTGTATAATATGGCCTGAGGCAGGCTGGTGAGGATCAGGATGGTGTGTTGGCCAAAAGTTCACATCAGGATCACAGTGCTTCTTTTTATAAGGGGCAAGATACCATAAAGAATAATAATAATAAAATAAAATAGATAGGAAACACATGTGGGATACACAATGGGGGAGAAACACAAGATCCAGCATCCCCATGTGTTGGGAGACAGATGCAGGTAGACTCATGGGGCTTTCAGAGGGCTTTGATCTCCCCTGTGTTTTCCATAAGGGATAAAAAGAGGAATCCCAGAGGTTTCTCCAGCAGCCCATCAGGCAAAAAGGCTTTTGGGGTTCCCCTAGAACTGGGAGATGGCGCAAGGGATACAAGGGGTTCATGCAGGGAAAAGGGAAAAGCGGTCCCTGATATTTTAAGAGTTCATAAGAAGGTGTAAAAGGACATTTTAGATCATGTTTCCCATGCTCATTCATAAAAAGGCAATTTATTCCAGAAAAGGAACTAATTCATTTGTCAGGAGGCGAAACGGGGCCATTGTGGCAAAAAGCAAGATAGCAGTTTAGTGTTCCTGAGTGAAATGGAATTGGTCCGGAGTGAATCCGTTAAGGTGTGGATCCAGGGGCGCAGTGGTTTTCCATATCCACGGTTGGAAAAACTGCATTTCCTTGTTCCCAAGGCGGTTCTGGACTGCCTTGGCCAAGCCGGTGGGGATCCGCAGCTTGGAAAAGGGTTTATTGTTAGTTTTTGAGTTGTGAAAGGAGTCTGCAAAAGAAGCTCTTTTGCAGGCTGGGAAGTGAAAGCAAACAGTGGATACAATTTATTAATCTTGGTTAATGTGTAGCAAAGGACAATGGAGCCTTAATTGAGAGTGGCTGCCTGTGGTTTTCAACTACTATAGCTGATTTGAATAGAGAATACAATGTTTCTATGTGACTGAAGCCTATCTGGAGTGGAAATTCAGGGTTCCTACGAGCCTATGAAACTCCTGACAGAAATCAGCTGTGTGTCAAAGCAATGTGAGTGCGGGGGGGTTGTGTGCTCGACATCAACATTACACTCTGTCTCAGAAGAAGGCAATGGCAAACTCTCTCTGAACAATTTTGCCAAGAAAACTCCAGGATAGGCTTACCTTATGGCTTCCGTAAGCTAGAAATGGCTTGAAGGCACATGGCATTATAATAATTCCTTATTAAGATGTCATCAGATGTACCCCCCCCCCCATTTCTATATACTTTAAAAACAGTTTAAAGGAGTCCCACAGAACCCATCATCATGCAATACAAAACTACTTCCATCTGTTCCCCATTGAATTCTGTGTTTAAAGTCAGGTAGCAATGGCAAAAATTCCACAATATCGGCTTTGAACTGGGTTATCTGAGTCCACAGTGCCATATATCCCAGTTCAAAGCAGATAATGTGGGATTTTATTCAGCTATGTGAAAGGGGCTTCAAATAACCCAGTTCAAAATAGATATTGTGGATTATCTGCCTTGATATTCTGATATGGCTGTGTGGAAAGGCCCAATGCACAACTGATTCATGTAAAGATCAAAAACAGCCATTCAGAAATCTTTGACTGTTGCCAAATTTTTCAGAACCCCAACATTTATCCTATTTGGAAGTCAGGGCCCACAGTTTAAGAAGTAGTGCCTTAGTTAAGACAACAGTTGTTGTTCCTGATTTGTGGAATATATTGTCAAGGTGTGGATGGCTGAATCCATGATGACGAATCTGTGGTTACAAAGGGCTGAACATATGTGGGAACCAAAGGCACTGTATCCGTCATGCTTCCATCTGGAAGATACATCCTTTGGGATCTAAATATCCTCAAGACACCAGATGTGGTTTCATTTTGGAAGCTCAGCAGGCTCAGCTCTGGTTAGTACTTGGCTGGAAAACCGGCAACGAACATCAGATGCTGTAGGCCATATTTCAGAGGAAGGAACTGGACAAACCACCTCTGAGGCCCCCTCCACACTGAAATATATATAATCCAGATTACAAAGATGGTAATATATACTAGGGTTGTCCAAATATTCGTTATGTTTCTCGTTTCGAAATTATTTCGGATTGTTCTCGTTTTTTGAAACGAGTATTGAAACATTTTCCCTGGGCGCAACTGGCAATGTAATTCGAACCATCGTTGGCCCATTCTCTAATTGTTTCTTAAAATTTTCGTTAATTTTTTTCCTTCCAAAATTTTTTTTAAATATTTTTTTTAAAAAAAATTTAAAATTTTTTTTGTTTCTGCAACCTAACATGAATGGGAGCCTAGCGCAGCCTAACATGGCTACCGCTCCCTGGCCAATCAGAGACTTCCACGATGGCTGAAAAAGGTGGGGGCTAGCGTCCTCCGCGTCCACGTGGAGGATCTCCATAAAAATCCCCTCCCCAACTGAGCCAAGCCATTCTGGGTTGGGATACCGAGGAGAGAGGGTGTTTCGCACACGCTGGGAAGCTGCTTGCTTGCTTGGGGGAGAGAGGGCTAAGTGACTGGGGGTAGAGTGTTTCTGTTGTTGCTGGTTCGATATTGTGTTTTTGGGGGGGGCAATTGGCTGGGGGCTGGGGGCTTGGGGCAGAGTCCTTGCTGTGGCTGGCTTTAGGAAACTTTTTTTTTCCAAAGGACATCTGCGTCCCTGCTAGTGCTGAGCTTGGGGTGCTTTCCATCTACTCCTGAGGGAGACCTTTTGCCTTTCTGTTTTCTTTTTTGGAATTTAGCAATCACCACATCAGCCCTTCTTTGCAATCCTGAAAGGGGGGGGGACTTGAAAATAATAGTTTCCAAAGGACTTCTGCGTTCCTGCAAGTGCATTGCTTCCCTCCCGCTCTGTTTGTAATCCCAAGCCCCCGGGCTGAGTGTTATTGCAGCAATCACAAAGACGCACATTGTTTTCAAACCTAAAGGGAACATTGGAAGAAATAGTTTCCAAAGGACGTGGGACACCCGCCAAGGCATTGCTTCCCTCACGCTCCATTTCTATTCCCAAGCCTTGGGCTGAGTTTTATTTCTGCAATCACAAAGTCAGACATTGATTTGATTCAATAGAGGGTCCACAGCAATTTATAGTTTCCAAAGGACGTTGCCAATCCTGCCAAGGCATTGTTTGGCGTGTGCTGCATTTCTAATCCAAAGTCCTCAGCCAGAGTTTCATTTTTGCAATCACAAGGTCAGCCAGTGGCACCATTGATCAAAAGGTTCAAAGGCAAATTATAGTTTCCAAAGGACAGTGGCACTCCTGCCAAGGCATTGCTTGGCGTGTGATGCATTTCTAATCCAAAGTCTACACAAGTAGAAGAGGGACTTTTACAGTGATAAGAACCCAATTGAACAGGAAATAAGACTTTCAAACCAGGAACAGGTTTCTTCAAATATTGAAAAATAGTGTATTATAAAAAGTTATGAAAATTCGCCAAAAATCATAGGAGACAGGAAACATTCTGCAATTTGTTGAGCAAAGAGTGTGGAATGTGTTCTCCCACTGTACCAAATTTGATGAGAATAGCTCGTGAAATGAGGGCGGGAGATCCCCAGAAAAGTCCCCCCCCCCCGTATGGAAATTTGTAATCCCTAAGAGAAAATACTCTGGTTTTAAATCAAATTTACTTTGAAGTATTTTTTCCATCTCTTTATGAATTTCTTGCCAATACTTTTTTATTCTCTTACATCCCCACCACATATGCATAAAATCTCCATTGTGTTTTCCACATTTCCAACATTTCCCATCTCCCTTTCCCTTACTGAATTTCGCAAGTCTTTCCGGTGTGATATACCATCTATAAAAGATCTTGTACCAGTTTTCCCTCAGTTCTATTGAGTACGTAAATTTTAAGTTCCTCTTCCATATCTTCTCCCATTCTGCTAGATTAATTGAATGGCCTACCTCTTTCGCCCACTTAACCATGACCTCTTTCACCTGAACTTCTTCCGTGTCCCACATCAATAACTGCTGGTATAATAATTTTATTATTTTCGTTTCTGCTTTTAGTATTCTATCCCAGCATGTATCTTTAGTTTCAAACCCTTCCTTTTTATCCACTTTATAGCTCTCCTTAATTTGCCAATAGTTTACCCATGTCAGGGAAGGTTCTAATTTTTTTATTTCTTCATATGATTTAAGATTTGTTTCTTGATTTCTCAGATTCAGCAGTTGTTTATATGTCAACCACCTTTCTCTAGGTAGCTCCCTCATGTGTTCTGCTTCGAGTGGTGACAGCCACAATGGTGTCTTCGTGCAGAATCTTATTTTATATTTCTGCCAGATACCCATGAGCGCTGCCCTCAAGTAATGTTTATTAAAAGCTTTGTCTTTACTGGTTTTCCCTCTCCAGAGATAACTGTGCCACCCTTTATTTAAGTCTTGTCCTTCCAGTGCCAGTGTCTTTCTCTTTTTTAAGGTGGCCCAGTCCTTGACCCAGCTCAGGGCCGCTGCATCGTAATACAGGTGGAGGTCGGGCAAACCCATACCACCTCTTCTTATATCATCCTTTAAATATTTGAACCTTATTCTGGGCTTCTTTCCTCCCCAGATAAATTTCCTTATTTCTTTATTCCAGCCAATTAATATTGAATTTTTCCTTACAATCGTTAAGTTTTGAAAAAGAAAAATTAAATCCGGTAGAATCTTCATCTTGACTGCGGCAATTTTCCCTAGCAGAGATAGTTGAAGTGATCTCCAGCTGCTCATTCTTTCTTTTACCTCTCTCCACTTCCTTTCGTAGTTGTTCGAATAAAGTTGGGCATTGCTAGCCGTTATTTCTATCCCTAAATATTTAACTTTTTTAACAGTTTCTATTCCCGTTTCTTTTTGTAATATCTCTTTACTTATGCATGACATATTTTTGGACAATATCTTGGTTTTTTTCCTGTTGATTTTTAAACCTGCCACCTCGCCAAATTTCTCAATTGTCGCCCACCATTTATTGAATTGCTTTAGGGGATCCTCGATTAAACAAACTACGTCATCCGCGAATGCTCGTATTTTATAGCTATAATTTTTGGTACAAAGACCTATCAAATCCTTATTTTTTCTAATAGCATTCAATAAAACTTCTAATGTCATAATGAATAGGGAAGGGGAGAGGGGGCACCCTTGTCTAGTTCCCTTATTTATGCTTATAGTGTTAGACAGCTGTCCATTTATTATAATTTTAGCCGTTTGTTTGGAATAGATCGCCTTTATTGCATTTGAGAAATAAAACCCAGCATCCATTTCTGGACCTTAACACTGAAAAGCTCTTTACATATATGGTAACAGCGGCTAGGATATGTCTAGCGAAACTATGGAAAACGAAAGAAACTCCCTCAGTGGAGAAATGGATTGTAAGACTAATCGACATTAAAAATATGGACTTACTAACGCAAAAAGTGTCACAAAACGCGTCAACAAGACAATGGACAGACTGGGACAAACTGAGACAATACTTGAAAAAGGACAAAATTGAACTTTTATAACTATGTTTATTGAAACCGCAGGCTAAATGTGATATATGGATGTTGTGCTGGAGAGAAAGGGGAGAAGAGAAGATGCAAAAGATGATGCGACGCAGACGATCTTGGAAGTGAATAAATCCCCCCCCCATTCCCTTTTCCTTTTTTTTTCTTTTTTCGTTTGTTTTTTTTCTCTCTCTTTTTTCTTCTCCCTATGTTTTTATATTACACTTGATCACTGTACTGTTTCGTTAAAACTATAAATAATATATATATATATATATATAAAAAGTCCCCCCCCCCCAGTTTCCTGTTTTTTGGCGATTGCGCATGCGCGTCCGCCATTTTAGAAACATTACGAATTTTCGGAAATATCCGAAAATTTTGGGTGAAACATCAAGAAATAATTTCTATATCGAAGAGCCAGCACCCCCTACTTTAGAAACGAGAATTGAAACATTTTTTCCATCGATCGGACAAGCCTAATATATACAGTGTTCCCTCACTACTTCGTGGTTCACTTTTCGCAGATTTGCTGTTTCACGGTTTTTCAATAAACTCTAAAAGGCTATTATAAATCATAAAAAATTACAATTTACAGCCTAAGGAAGGGAGGAAGAAAAAGCCAAAGGGAGAGAAAAGGAGCCCAAGTGGCAAGGGGAGGAGAAGGACGTGATTTATCAACACACGACTGGTTGATAAAGACTTAAAATAGTGTATAACTATTAAAATAATGTATAAATATTAAAATAAATATAGTGTCCCTACTTTGCGGATTTTCACTTATTGCGGGTGGTCCTGGAACCTAACCCCCGCGATAAGTAAGGGAACACTTTAATAACTTTATTCTTATATCCTGCCTAGAGCCCCTGGTGGCACAATGGGTTAAACCCTTGTGCCGGCAGAATTGCCGACTTGAAGGTTGGGATGCTGACCTGAAGGTTGCCAGTTCGAATCCAACCCGAGGAGAGCGCGGATGAGCTCCCTTTGTTAGCTCCAACTCCATGCGGGGACATGAGAGAAGCCTTCCACAAGGATGGTAAAAACATCAAAACATTTGGGCGTCCCCTGGGCAGCGTCCTTGCAGATGGCCAATCTTCTTACACTTGCAGTTTCTCAAGTTGCTTCTGACACAGAAAAAAAATATCCCGCCACCATCTCCCCGAAGGGACTTGGGGTGGCTTACAGCCAGCTCAAAGTGCCTAAAAACAACTACAAAAATGAAGCTTGAAGACTTCTTGGGGATCCATCTCACTCAACTTTTTTTTTTGAATTATTACCATCTGGCAGATGAAACAGGGTGACAAAAGCAAGGATGAACAAACTGAGAGGCAGCTTTTATCCTAGAGCTGTAACTACACTGAACTCCATGGCTTCGCATGTGATGTGGCATTGGGCGCTGTGTGGTGGGAGTGTAGAGGGATGGGTGTGTTGTTTGTGATGTGTGCTGTGTAAAGCATAAATCTCTCTTTGAACTGGATTATCTGAGTCTACACTGCCATATAATCCAGTTCAAAGCAGATCATCTGGATTTTATATGGTAGAGTAGAAGGGGCCTTGGGTCCCTTTCACACAGCCGATTAAAATCCCATGATTTTGAACTGGAATATAAAGCAGTGTGCACTCAAATAACCCAGTTCAAAGCCAATATTGTGGGATTTTCTGCCTTGATATTCCGGATTATATGGCTGTGTGGAACGGCCCTAAGGCCCCTTCCACACAGCTGAATAAAATCCCACATTATCTGCTTGGAACTAGAATATATGGCAGTGTGGCCTCAGATAACCCAGTTCAAAGCAAATTTTGTGCGATTTTCTGCCTTGATATTCTGAGTTATTTTGGCAGCGTGGAAGAGGCCTAAGCAAGCCCAAGGAACCCTCAGGGTCTGCACGCCAGAAGGCCTCTCAAGGCGCAAGCGTCAAAGGCCTGGCCCCGCATACGTGGCACAGCGTTGCTTTTGACTCAGCCTCGGCTCTTGAATCTCAGCCTGGGCTGAGTCACGCACTTTGCGCTGTTGCCACGGCAACAAGAGTGCCGGCGGCGGACTGCCGCGGAAGCCAATGGGTCCGAACTCTAGAGCTAGGAAAGTATAGAACGAAGGAGCTTGAGCTGCTACTGAAAACAGGAAGGGTTTGTTTACCCTCGACTCCCTAAGAAGCAGCGGCGAGTCTCCCTGGACAATCAATGCAGCTTAGAGAGAGAAAAGGGGCCCAATTTGAGAACGAATGACAGAGCAGAAACGACGACAAGAGCTCTAGGACAAGCAAAGGGCCATGTGACGCAAAGGGGGCGGTGCCTGCGCATTGGCCCCGCCCCTTAGGAAAGGGAAGAGGGCGAGCGGGAGTCGGGCGAGGGAGCGGCGCGTGGGTGGCTGGATCTCTCTTGGGCCGACCATGGCGCCTAGCGGCGATATTATGGGGGCAGCTGAAGACCTCGCCGACCAGGTAACGCTCCCCCCCTTTTTTTTTCAAGTGGAATGGTCTGGGCCGGATGCTCGAGCGACTGAATGAGCCTCGTGCTGGGACCGTACCACCTCTGGAGGGGGAGAGGGAGGGCCGTATTTCTCCGCCTTCTGTACGCGGGAAGACTGGCAGGCCGGCTTATACCATTCATGCGGCGGCGGGGGGAGGGAGGGAGAGAGAGGTTTTTTTGTGAAAGGTCGATACCATCTGTTCTACAGGGGAAGGGTGGGTGCTTCAATTGGAAAATGCGGATTGAGGAGGAGGGCTCGGTTTCCTGTAAATCTTTTCCTCCTCCGAAGAGTGAAAGGACCTGAAATGTCTCTAGGCCCCTTACAATTATAGTGTGGACAGTTTTCCATCCTGAATGGTGGCAGAACTAGGAATGGGAAGCCAGAAGGCCCTCTGGTTGCCAAAATGGGTGCATTTGGTGTCATTGAATATTTTGTACCATTTTTTGGTTAGCAATTGTAACCAGAGATTGTTGGACTCGCATTCCATCAGCCCCACACAATGGTTTTCAAAGATTGTGATGATAATTATAATTATTATTTCTCTATATGGTAGATAGGGCTGAGGGAATAGCTGCTTGGTCACAATTATTCAGTGAATCCATGACAACCTATGAACCAGGATCATCACAGAGTTGGAAGAGAGTAAAAGGGCCATTCAACCTAATCCCCTTCTGCCATGCACAACCAAAGCACTCCTGAGAGATGGCCATTCAGACTGCTTCAAAACCTCCAGACAAGGAGACTCTACCACACTCTGAGGAAGCAACGTATCCCAGGACCCTTCCACACAGCCATATAACCCAGAATATCAAGGCAGAAAATCCCATAATATCTTCTTTGAACTGGGTTATCTGAGTCCACACTGCCATATATTCTAGCTCAAAGCAGAAAATGTGGGATTTTATTCAGCTGTGTAGAAGGGGCCCCACTGTCAAACAGCTCTTACTATCAAGGTCTTCCTAATGTCTAAGAGCACTTCCAGACAGGCCTTATATCCCAGGTTCCGATCTCAGGTTTTTTGTTTATCCCAGATTATCTGGCAGTGCAGACTCATATAATCCAGTTTAAAGCAGAAAACCTGGGATCAGATCCTGGGATATTGGGCCTGTCTGGAAGGGCTGTAACGGCCCTTCCACATAGATGAATAAAATCCCATATTATCTGCTTTGAACTGGGATATATGGCAGTGTGGACTCAGATAACCCAGTTCAAAGCAGATATTGTGGGTTATTCTAGCTTGATATTCTGGGTTATTTGGCTGTGTGAAAGGACCCTTAGTGGAATCTCTCCCCCCCCCCCCTGTATTTTGAATCCACTGCAAGCGTTGTATCTTGTCCCTCGCCACTGTGGCAACTCCTTTGCTGCTCTGCGGGGAGGAGCCTGTGGCTTCATGCTGGGGAAAGCCTATCTTTTCAAAGAGTTTTTGTGAATGGTGTAGAGTTGTTCTCGTTCCACTGCCCATTCAGGCTCAGTGTTTTAGTGCTAGATCAGATGATGTCTGCAGGGTCACCATTTCAGTCTCCGTATTTTAAAAAATCCTTCTTTTTCTTGGTTCTGTAATCTCAGAGAATGGGGTGGTTATGTGGTTGTCTTCATGTTGGTCTACGACTTCCCTAGAACCTGCAATATTGGATATGATGGCAAGGACTGGTGAGATTGATGACAGCATATAAAAGGCAGTGCTTTCAGCATCCCCATTTTAGAATGTGAAGCCTGTCTTCGGCATGCATAAATCAATTATTTTATTTATTGATATTATTTATTTATTTCTATCCCGCTTTTTCCCCGAGTTGGGACTCAAAGTGGGAAACAACATATAAAAAGTAGAAACACATAACATATAATAAAAATGAAGAGCACCATCATAATTATATCTAATAAAAGGAATAAATTATAAAAAATCAACATCAATGTAATTGACAACTAGCACAAACATAGTTAGACAATAATAGATTCGAACCCCATCTAAAATCGATTCATTTAGGCAGTAATCAGGTCCATTGCTGGAGGTCCATTATGATTCAAACATTGCACACTATAAATCTGGCATGATCTATAAGATTATTAGTAATCTTAAACTTGAATGGTCCTTTGAGTGAAATAAACCTGAGGATGTGCTGCACCACTACTGTGTGAAGCTTGTTCCTGTGTATGGCATTACTGGTACTGGGCCCAGTTGAGTTTATCAGTTTCACCACTGTGTCAGTGATGTATGGTACATAAAGCATATTAGACAGTTGGATATATAACACATCATATTGTGTATCCTCTATTCACAGAGAAGGTACCTATTACACATTTCCAACCTTGCAATTACAGAGGGATTAGGAGCTTAAAACAACGTACACAAAGGTAGATGCCAACTATATTTTGTGCTTGTGGTTATGAGTAGGAAACATGCATCATGGTCACCGTTCCTTCAGATTACTATTGAATGAAAAAGCTGCACTTCTCATGTGTATTTTCTTATTGTAACATGAGATTTATCTGCACTTTGCCATCAGGTGTACTTTTCAAAATTGTGAAAGAGATTCTTTGTTGTCATGCACATCACCACAAAATACCTTCTTACTGGGAGATCTGGTCTCTTAAACTTTTTGTAAAGATAGCCAGTCATGTGGCCTAGGAGATGGATTCTTTCGTCAGCAAGAAGAAAAAAACATGCTACTTCCTTCCTTGGTTATTACCTAGTTGCTTCTTGCTTTAAGTGATCCTGTAGCAATCATAGCATTTTGTATAAGGAAATTGAAAGCAATGCGTAGTTGACTAATGCCGTTATTTATCAGCCAGAATTTTTGGCAAGTGTCCATACATTGGGTAAAAGTTTAGATATGAACAAAGATGATGATGATGATGATAATAATAATCAGTATCATCATCATATAAGTATTGATGACTAATAAGCCAGAGTTAAGGACATCATTGAGGCCAGGTTAACCTGTGGAACCAGGAGCATGAGTTACTTGGTCTTATTAAATTTTACTGAAAGTAATACCTGAAGTGGCTCTCAAAATGAAATAGACACGGGAGATTTTTCACTAAAGCAATAGGTTTTATCATATGACTTTTAATTAATTGATGGGTAAATCTCCACACTTTTTTGTGGAACTAAACAGTTCTGAAGAAACAAATTACAGTAGAGTCTCACTTATCCAACATAAACAGGCCAGCAGAATGTTGGATAAGCGAATATGTTGGATAATAAGGGGGGGATTAAGGAAAAGCCTATTACACATCAAATTAGATTATGATTTTACAAATTAAGCACCAAAACATCATGTTTAACAACAAATTTGACAGAAAAAGTAGTTCAATACGCAGTAATGCTATGTAGTAATTACTGTATTTATGAATTTAGCACCAAAATATCACGATGTATTGAAAACATTGACTACAAAAATACATTGGATAATCCAGAACGTTGGATAAGTGAGACTCTACTGTACTTTGTATGCTGTGCCCATCTCAGATGCAGTACCCTCTTGTGGAAGAGAAGAGGGGATGCCATTTCAAAGGAAATGCACTACCATCCATCGTACAGGTTGAGCAGAATTCATACGATTCCAACCCACATGGGTTGCTGACATCTTTGCTTTCTGATGATTCAGTGTACCCAGACTTGGTTTTGTGCACAAAACTATTAATAATATTATGTATGCAATTACCTTCAGACTGTGTAGATAAAGGTAATAACATGTTTAGACTTAGGTCCCACCTCCAAGTTATTTCATTATGAATTTATTTTATAAGTATTCCAATGTAAAAAAAATCTGAAATTCAGAATATTCTGTTCTCAGAATATTTTGGATAAGAGATACTCAGTCTGTACTTGTATACTGAAGGTTTAGAAATAATGTAGTTTGCCACCACTTTAACTGCCACAGCTTAATGCTGTTGAATCACACGAGTTTTAGTCTTTAGCTTTCTCGGCCAAAGAGTGCTGGTGTCTTATCAAACTACAGCCTCCAGGATTCCATACCATTGAGCCATGGCTGTTTAAGTGCTGTCAATCCACATTAATTCTACAGTGCAGATGTGCCATAGACGTTGGTTTAATAAGCTGCATTGAGGCCCAGACTTGGGAAAAGGCGAGATATTCATCATCGTCATGATTAGTATCATCATCACTTTATTAAAATAAGCCATTAAAATGAAATCCTGATTAAAAACCTTTAATCAGCTCATCTAATTGATAGATTAAATCCTGTGGCCTTTTCCTCTGTTGCTATAGAGGGCAGACTACTAGCATCTGGGGGTCTAAATGGGTATGCTTTGTCTGAGGAGGCAAGCCATCCCCATTTCCTTACATTTAAAATGTGAGAAGCAGTACCATAGCCCTCTTTTAGGTTCTCCCAGGATGGACTAAGCTCTCACCTTTTGCTACTCTCCTCAGAGAAGTAGATGGTTCCTTTTTTTGATAAGAGTTCTGGTATAGTATTTAACATTGACCCATGGATAAGTACACCTAGTTTTTGGAGGCTGGTTTATTGACTCACATTTCTAGACTCATGCATGAGTATATGCAATATGTGTATTTCTTTGCTGGGTTTTCAGCTCATGTACGTTAATAGGCTAATAATATACAGTAGACATCTTGCTGCATTACTGCTATTCAGTTCTTAAGGTCAGGCCAACTAACACTATGCATTACTGCACTGGGTACAATTACAGAAATTGACTTAGCCGTGTGGAGTTGACAGATACTGTACTTTTGCTAAACAAGTGCTCAGCTCATCTGGGACATATGCACTGAAAATTATGCCTTTCGGTTCCCTGGAATTGAACTATAATATAGTGTCATTTAAATAAGTTAAAACTGCTTCTAGAAATAATTGTGTTTATGTGTGTAAATTCACATATTCTGTAGAGAAAACTCCTCCTAGCTCTGAAAATGTTCTGATATGCCTGGTTTGACATTTGATCAAATGTTCTCAGTGAGCCCGGTGTGGCATATTTAACACCTCTATAAATGCTGCCTGTCCTTGCCAACTTTTTTATTCAAAGGAAATTTATTTTGGCATCTTAAACCAGAAATACAACCAGTTTAAAATAAAGGTTGGTGTACTGAAAATACCTTTAGAAATGAAGAAAAAGCATATGGTATTTTGAGTGCTCCCTTCTGTTCCATGAAACTCGTGGGGTTCTAGATTTGGGACAGGAGAAGATCGTTCAGTGTCTGAGAGAGAGCTACAGTGTCCCTTATGTGGCTTCCCAGTGAGAAGTAAGAAGTCTACAGAACATCTGATCTATGTTAATCCAGTCAAGTCAATGTACAGTGCACAAAGAAATTTACAGTATAGGGAAAATAAACTATGTCCAGAGCTGAGTAGCACCTGAACGGTTTTGGAGAATGTAGTAAAGTTAGTAGAAAACACAATATGTCCTGTTTATATTAAAATTTGTGTGTTCATTATATTTACCGGTATATTAAAAAGAATATGTTCGTTTTAAATTTTACATTATGTTGCCAATCTAAAACTTGTTGAAATGGAGATGATGATTCCATCTGTGAGTTCTTTTTTCTTTTGTTTGCCCAGTTTTGAGCTTGGGAGAGAAGGAAACAGCTGCTCCTTCTCACCCATCCACCTACTGAAAGACATTTAGGAAGTTACAAATACATGCGGGGGAAATAAAGAAAGCAAAATGTTTCTTTGGGTGCTATGTAAAAATAAAAGGGGTAGGAGCAAGAGGGCAGGATCAGTGGAAGAGTGAGCTACATTATTTTAACAGTGAAACAATGCATGTCAATCGAGTAAGAAAGGAACAACAACCGTATTCTCAAGAATTCCCAATGCTTACAACACTCAAAGAATGACAGGCAGCCCAAATCGTAGTGGTTTAGCCCCTTTTTTTGCTGTCAGTATACTGCTTGCAAAGCTCCCAGACGGCAGTGGTTATGTAGCTAACTGTTCTGACTGTTGAGTGAACAATTAGGCAACCTTTGAAATGTCAGCAGCACTGAGGTAGGAAGAAGACAGGAGGGTGGGAGGGTTAATGTTGCCCTGGAGTTTGGCCTGTCATTTTATCCAGAACAGGGACAAAAAGGCCCTGAAATGGGCAGAATGGTGAAGAGAAAACTGGATGAAGAAGCTACAGTAATGATAGCATAAAAGATTGCAAAAAGTTTGGCAAAGGAAAAAATAAACCCTTGTTTTTCCTGGGAAAATACTGTCAAATTACACCAAAGTAGTATTGGGTAAAATTATATTTTACATTTAGACTTAATTCTTTAAACCAGGCATCCTCAAATGCTATCCTCTGAGTGTTTTGGACTCCATTTCTGAGAATTCCTGACCATTATCAAGTTGGCGAGGGATTCTGGGAATTGGAGGCCCAAACAGCTAGAGGACCGCAGTTTGAGGATGTCTGGTTTAAATTGTAATTAATGTAATCAATATCAGCACATGGCTTACAAGCTCTTAAACTATGGACCCTTCTACACTGCCATATAAAATCCAGATTATTTACTTTGTATTAGGTTATATGGCAATGTAGGCTCAGGCCCCTTCTACACTGCCATATAATCCAGATTATTAAATCAGATAATCCACGTTATCTGTTTGAACTAGAGTCTATGAGTCTAATTTGTCATATAATCCAAATCAGATAATCCGGATTTTTATGGCAGTGTAGAAAGGGCCTGATATAATCCAGTTCAAAGCAGATAGTGTGGATTATCTAATTATTAATCTGGGTTATATGACAGTGTAGAAGGGGCCTGAATCAAAGCCCCATCTAATTGAGCATTCTGTGTCCTGAGTTGCTAGTCAGATGCTTATAGAAGCCTATTTGCAAAACATGAGTACAACACACAGTTTGCCCTGTGTCCTTCAGCATTGAAAAGTATATTGTCTCTGATTTTGCAGGTGATGTACAGTCACTGTGATTAGTAGCATTATACTCAATGAAGAATTGAGGTGAACTTTCTGATGCATATCAAGTCATTGTAGTTTGAAAGCTGTGATCTTTGTAAACTAGATGGAGAGAACAACCATGTACTCTTTGTTAAGAACCAATTGGCTTTGAAACTCTTCTGGAGAATGGACATTTAAATGGCCTGATCATAATCTGGATAGATCATAATCACCACACCTGAAGGAGACAGGCTGGAAGGGACATTAAGCGGCTTAGAGGAATTGGGAGCAGGAAGAGCAAACAGTGTGGCTTGTGATTGGTTTCTTATTTCCAACCATACAATTAAGGACCTCTTTTACCTTAAAGAGCAATTTCTTTATTTTTCTTTAGTCTCCCTCTTCCAGGAGGCTAAAGCCAGTTGCTAATTCCAGCTAATTTAAGGAAATTAGCTAATTTAATAGTATGACTGTGAGCGTTGACTTACCATTCAGCCGTTGATTCTGTAGTCTAATTAGTTCAGACTAGCATTTCAATTTGGACAATAACATTCTGCAACAAAAATTGAAAAAATATGTTCCTGTTTTGAAAGTGCTATTTCCTGTTTAATTGTGCAATACTTACTTTGAAAGTCGTTGTTATACTCCAGAAACCTCTCTTGTGACTGCCACAAACTATGTTGAATTGGTTGAGACCCTATGAGATATTTGTTGAAAAACTATAGTAAAATGTGCTACAGGCTGTCCTACAAAAATAAAGGTTTTGCAGTTTAATAAACTTTTTCCATGTTTTTAATGATAGAACCAATTAAGAAATGACATTTATAACCCAGGAACAAAAATCGTGTTACATAATGTAATCAATAGCAGTATATTGGTTGTGATAGGTGATTCTCTAGCTCATCTTTTGTACACATTTTGTTTGACCGAGTGGCTAAAACTGGATGCTAGGAATGAGCTATTTCTAGTTGCTAACACTGGATTGTGACCCACTGAGACTGTTTTTGCATCTATAGTCTGTTCAAGTAATCTTTTAGAAGTATTGAATAATGACTTGAACCAGAGTTGATGTTAGATTTTGGTTTTGTAGTGGTTTGGGAGTATTGCTCTCTGACCCTCTCCTCTCTTCTTTCTAGTTCTTGCGAGTGACGAAGCACTACCTACCTCACGTGGCCCACCTTTGTCTCATCAGCACGTTCTTGGAGGACGGCATCAGGATGTGGTTTCAGTGGAATGAGCAGCGGGACTACATCAACATGTCCTGGGGAAGTGGTACACTCTTAGCCACACTCTTTGTCCTCATTAACATGTGTGGGCAACTGGGTAAGAGTTCTGCTTTTCTCAGCTTGGAAAAGAACTCATGTGAAATTATATGTGTAGATCTCCCTGCAGAATATGGTCTTGTAGATATTTACATCTTTTTTAGAATAGTCATGTCAGAAGTCATAATTCAAAACGTAGACTAGCACCTTCTCGCCTGCAGCTGATATCCTTTAATATGTGGCTGTGAAAAGCAACAGCAGGGATCTTGAAGATCTAGGGTAATCTCAGCTAGAAAATGCCAGCTCCTTAAATGAATGAGTTTTCTATCTTTTGGGGATGAATTCAAAAGATTAGAAAATCTGTTTAAGCAGATTGAGAATGTTTATATGGCCCATCTGTTTTATTAGAGTCGACTTCTGCTTTGTTTGTTCATTCAGTATGTTTTGGTTCAATGTTCAGTTTAGTGTTGATTTAACAGAATAGAAATGTGATACAAAAGCTTATGACAACACAGGTGTCCAAAGTAATCATAAAATAATGTATTATTTTGCACCCAAGAGCAATAGATTTCATAGAACTTTATAAATCTCTTATCTTTGAAATCCAGCACAGAAAATCAACCAGTTTGCCAGAAATCCACATTAAACCCTTTTAAAGCTTAATTTCTCTAATGTCTGATGAAAGGAAATACAGGTTGTAAGGCAGGTTCTGTCAACTATCATTCTCACAGTAATAAAAATAATGCAAGTATGTGTAAGTGCATCTGTCAGATGTTATATGAGAAGAATGATTCCAGCTATAAAGACGCCTTTCATAGTAATGGAATCACAGTGTACAGTGTTCCCTCACTTATCGCGGGGGTTATGTTCCAGGACCACCCGCAAAAAGTGAAAATCCATGAAGTAGAGATGCTATATTTGTGTTGTTTACTATCTCACTGGCAAGTAGCGTCTCTGTCCCCCCCCCCCCCCCTCGCCTCTCAAGTCCGCGCATGCCTTGTGAGGCAAAAACAAAGCTGCTTCAGCCTCCTTTTCTCTCCCTTCGGCTTCTCCTTCCTTCTTTCCTTAGGCTTCTTCTTAGGAAGAAAGTAGAAAGTATTATTTATACTATTATTTTATTGTTTATTAAAAACTGCAAAACAGCAAGGGCATGAAAAGCAAACCGCGAAGTCGTGAGAAAACACTGTACATATGAATGAGTGAATGTAGTTTGATTTTGTTTAGATTCTTACATTTTTTATTCTAAATTGATTCTGTCCATATTCTGCATCAGTTTCTGAGTGGATAGATATATTCTGCGCTAACTTCCAAATGTATTTTCATTCACATTTTTCAAAGCATACTCTTCCAATTTTGCAAACAAATTTACTTTTCAGTACAGCATTCTTGGCATCTTTTAAAAACATATACATGTTATGCAATTTTTCAAAATTTGTCTATTTGACCCCCCCCCCCCCCAAAACTACAGTTTAAACTTTTAAAAAGTATGGATGCCAACATCTGTCAACATTCAGATTTGGCGTTTAGTTCAGGAAGTACAAATTTGCCAATTTCATATTGAATAGATTTCTCCGCATTCTGTCCCATGCAAATGTACTCTATACCAATGAAGCAGCATATATCAACCTTTTACTAAGTAACCTGTGAGAGAGCCTGTAGAGTGTAGCAGTGTCAAAGTGGACATAGACCTGAGATTATATTTCTATTCCAAATAAAGGTCGCTGAGTAGTTTTTGCCAGTCTCCCTTAACTAACGGATTCTGTAGCCAGTCAATCTGGTGTAATGGGTAGGTTTTTTAACTGACCTGTAGTCAATTCATGTGGTCTATTAAAAGGTTTCCAAATAGCGGGGAATATTTTATTTGGCCCTTCAATTCAATTTTTCCCTTTTTACAAAGTTTTTTGGGAGGCTTTATGAGGAATAGCTTATAAAATGAGTATGTTTAGCTTGGAGAAAAGAAAGCTTAGGGTGCATCTACACTGTAGAATTAATACACTTTGGCACCACTTTTACTGTCTTGGTTCAATTCTATGGTATATTTTGCTCTTCCTCCCAAATAATGCTGGTGTCTCTCCAAACTACAGCTCCCATCATTCCATAGCATGGAGCCATGGCAGTTAAAATGGTGTCAAGTTGTATTATTTCTACAGTGTAGTATGCAACCTGGGATCTGTCTTTAAATATATGAAGGGATGCCAGGCACATGATGGAGCAGGTTTCTTTTTGCTGCTATAGAGATTAGAATACAAACCGGCGAGTTCAGCTAACAGGAAAAGGCATTCCACCTAAACTTTTTTTTTAAAAAACCCTTTTTATCAGGCTGAAAATATTAAAAGGGCTTCTTGAAGTTTCAGAGCAGGGATCGGGAAGGTGTGATCTCCATGAGCATTTTTGTGACACCCCCCCCCCCCCGACTCTCCAGTTTTCAAAACAAAAATTAAAAAATATCTTGCAAGTGGGGGTAACTCCCCAAAGTTTCCTGGGGGGCAGTGCGGCCCACTAACTCAAGATACTTAGAGGGACAGAAGCATTGGGGCCAGAGAAGCGTGTTGAAAGAAGACATTTTACTATAAAGTGTCATCTGCCCCTTTCAAAGGCCCTTCAAAAGTCAATATCTATGGTGTGTTACTTGTTTATTTGATTTATGATTTTTTGTAGCCTCCTTTGGCATCAAGTGGGGTTCTCCTCAAGAAATCTCACCAGTGTGGCCAAATGTGATGTCTCCATCCTTCAGCCCACTCAGTGTAGAGATTTCTACAGTGTTCACTGCAATCACCAGGAGTGAGGCATTTTCTTGATCTCTGACAACTGTATAAGGATTTCCCTTTTGTGACACTCAACTGTAGGGGCCGCCTAAGTGCCTTCAGGGTTCCTATGAGGATTTATACAACTTCTGTCCTTACTGGACAAAAGTTGCAAACTCTTTCCTTGTTGGACTCTACGCCTCTCACCCCTTTGGGGATGAGAAAGGGCAGGGTATAAGTACAGTAAATAAATAAATAAATATTATAGTGAAAACATCATAATAAACATTTATTACATTGAATATCACATCCTTGCTCTCTCACAGCCCTAACTCAGATCCTAACTAACTCAGATCCTTAAAGTATCATTAATTTACGCCTAAACCCAACAGACTTAATCACAAATCTTCCACATCCTTTCTCTGAAACCACCATATAAACTCACTAAGCATCCCTTATGGAATTCCAGAATCCTCCAAATCCAAAACTGTCCATATGGGAGGCAAGATAGTGCTTTCTTCTGATGATTCAATAATTCAGTGCTTTCTGGTGATTCAATATGTTTCATGCACAAAATTATTAAAAATACTGTTTATAAAATTACTTTCAGGTTATGCATAAATGCTCCTTACCTTATACCCTTATTCTGCTACCAATAAATTGGATAATATTTCTCATTACAAATCCATCATGCCACAAAGGCTTGTGAAGAAGAAGCTCTTGCCTATTGGGCTTGTTCACCCAGGAGAAGTAGTTCCTAACTTATTGTACAACCAAAGGGAGAATATATTTTCCAATTACTTCATTTTAAAAAATAAAGAGAAAATCTTTACATTGTTGTGAACCTTCAAGTTATTTCCCATTTACCTTAGTTTTCTGGGACTGAGAGTGTGTAACTTGCCAAGATCACCCAGGGATTTCCATAATTAAGAGTAGAATCAAATCTCCCATACACTATCAAAATAGCTGCTTCTGGGCAGGTGTAACAAAAGACTGTGAGGAAAACAGCCTCTGTATTATTTCCGTATTGCTTTAATTTTTTATTTTGGCACTCAAGCATTTTCTCTTTTCTGTTTTTTTTTTTCCAGCTGGGTGTGTACTAGTCCTGGCCCGAAAATTTGTTCCTTATGCGTGCTTTGGCTTATTTGGAATCATTTTTATGCAGGTGAGCTGTATGGTTTAAAGAAAGAGATTTTTTACTGGGAAAGGGATGATATCCTATCAACATCCCATGAATTTGTATGCTTTAGGGCAGTGGTTCTCAACCTGGAGTCCCCAGATGTTTTTGGCTTTCAACTCCCAGAAATCCTAACAGCTGGTAAACTGGCTGGGATTTCTGGGAGCTATACACCAAAAGCATTTGGGGACCCCAGGTTGAGAACCACTGCTTTAGGGGATGGGGATCACATTATTTTTCTCTCTCTCTTTTTTTTGGATATTTTGGATTGCATCTTATTTAATAACAGGCATATTAAAAAACCTCAAGATACATTTTTGAACCAAGAACTGTGTTCTGATATTTGGAAAAGTGTGAACATGGGTGAATATTCCAACCCACACATTATTTCTTTTTTATACATATAATATTCTTTTTTAATTTTTCACAATCGTATTGCAGAATTACATTTTTGATCAAAATCAAATACTATATAATGGCATCATAATATTGCATTCAAGGAAATAAAATTTTAAGTGTTTTAAGGTACCAAGAATATAATGCTTAAATAACATAATTAAAATCCCTATAAAGTATAACGCTGCATATTCTAATTGTCAACAGTATTAAATAAAAATGTTGAATCTTAACTTTGAAGTTTCATATAAATTTATCTATTTATATTACCAAATGTTCTTTCTTGGCAGCTTCAGTTGGCTCTCTATTCTCTAAAAGAGATATTACTTTGTTTTCCTGATGAAATTCTTGGCATTTGTTTTTTTGGTGTGAAAAGAGTCTTTTGATATCCTAAGGCTAGTGTATGTATTGTGGTAAAGCATGTTAAGAATTCTTTACCCAAACCTTCAGATATGATATTCTATATATTCCATCATATCCATCCAACAACCAGTGATCTTATCATCTGGAGACAATGAAGTTTGTAGTCCAACACATGTGTAAGGCACTTTATGGGAGAACATTGGATTAGATTTCCCTTCATTAGATACATTTGGGTTCATTTTTACAGATAAAATGTTTCAAGATTTTAAAAAGATTAGAAAATCCAAAGGCATTGAGACATGAAATGCAAAAAATAAAAAAGCCCTATACCCTGTTTCCCCAAAAATAAGACATCCCCTGAAAATAAGACCTAGTAGGGGTTTTGTTGAATTGCTAAATATAAGCGCAGCCCCCCCCCCCCCCCCAAAAGTAAGATCTAGCAATGTTTGTGTTTGGAAGCATGCCCGCCAAACAGAACACCAGAGCAGGATTGGTAAATATACGTACCATAGATTGTAGTACATGGAAATCATGGTAGTAACAATAAATTCTTGATTGGATTCGCAGTTTGTCTGGTTATGCTGGTTTGTTATGACAACTACTGTACAGTATATAATAAATGTTCAATTTTTTTTGTTCAACAATAAATGTGAATTCTTCTTCATGGAAAAATAAGACGTCCCCTGAAAATAAGACCTAGCGCATCTTTGGGAGCAAAATTTGATATAAGATACTGTCTTATTTTCGGGGGAACACAGAAGTTGTGACACACTTCTGTGCCCAGCTTAAAGTTATTATGCAAGGAAAGAAGGAAATTAAAGAGAACAGTGCAATTAATGGCATTAATTCCAAGGTCTTCTAATTGCTGTTGTAATGCAGCCACTTTGTTTTTATCTTGTATACATTTGAGCTCTCCTTAGAATTGGGAAATACCTCTTGCTACCTACCATATTCCATTTTGTTAGTCTCTGACGCTATTATTTACAAATATAGTATGCTGTTTCAGAAATTGTGTGTGTGTGTTTGTGTGTAGAAATCGGGTTTCAGTTTGTGCCTTGAACAATGTGGGCTTTTCTGCCATCATATAAATCCTTATAATTTTGGCTACTTCATTATGCATTGTTGTGCTTAATGCACAGCAGTATTGGAAATCTTCTAAAAAGAAGTGTTTGAGAAAGACAGACAAGAATTGCTCTTCAGCCTTCTGACCAATGTTGCTTCTATTTCAAAGCTGTTTTCCAGGAAATCTTAAGAGTAATTATAACTGCTGCCAAGAAAGTAGCTTCCAGACCTGAAGACTTTGGCATATACTCACTGTCTTCTGTGCTTGTTTGTTTCAGACAATTGCCTATAGTATCTTATGGGATCTCAAGTTTTTAATGAGGTGAGTAACTCATATAAAGCACATCATATTCTAACCTTGCTAGAAAACCTGGCAAGAGTGTTTAGATATTCTCTGCCTTTGATTTTATATAAACTGGGATGCCCATCTAAGTAAGAAAGGACATTGCTTGTGTGCCAAAGTGAACAATCTCCTTGCCCAGCCTGCGTGTGGAAAGGCTGCTTATGTAAAGAGATTAGAATTGCTCTGAGTTTAGGACAGGTCATTGAATACATACTTAGTAATGCAGTACTATATGCTCCGTGCTAACTTTAATGGTGGAAGATCTCTTCCATAAATATCGAGCTGTGTTGCGCCTCTTCCTTCTTTCTTCATTTGAAACAAGGATTTGCACTACAGATGGGAGAAATGCGATTACCAGTTTTTGCAGGAAAATATTAAAAATCCAGACTGCAGCTGACCTTCAGCTATTAAAAATCCTTTTACTGAGTTAAGTGTAAAGCACCGTTTTGCAGATGATATGATGGAGGAAACTGTCCATTATTTCTTCTAATCTGCCATGAACTATAGGGACCTATAGTGGTCCCGGGACCATCACTCTGAATACCACTGGTTTGAAGTACAATGATACTTTAATGTTGTACAGTATGGTGTTGTTTTTGATCAAAAGCAAAGGGACATATACAGAACAAAAATAGCAAAATGTAAAAAAAAATCATGTCAAGTGCAAAAGTGGAATTGATTTTGTAACAAAGCAAGATCTTCATGGTAGGTAATTCAGTCTATTCATTTGACATTTTTCATCTTTACTAGATGAGTCTTGAAGTTATTGATTTAGTATCTTCTTCTAGTTCCATGGGTTCCCAACCTGTGGGTCCCCAGGTGTTTTGGCGTACAACTCCCAGAAATGCCAGCCAGTTTACCAGCTGTTAGGATTTCTGGGAGTTGAAGGCCAAAACATCTGGGGACCCACAGGTTGAGAACCACTGCTCTAGTTCAATCTATAAATGATGCTGATACAGATGTTGCTGCCTCTAATGCTTGGCAGGCCATAAAAGATTTGAGTTAGGGAAAGTAATAAAAAGTGGGGAATTTATCGCCATGTTCTGTGCATGACTCATATGCATCCTTCCAGTGATATCAGGAGCAGGTGTTGTTTACTCCCAGATTTGGAATAGAAGGCGCTCTGTAGGCTTAAAATAGGGGTCAGGCTGCATATGTACTGAATTACGAACTTGCCCTGTGGACTTGAGGTTTGTGGCAAATTAGATGAAAAGGCAGTTACTGCTGCTAAATAAATAAATAGCTATTTTGTAGGCATTTGGATATTCCTCGGCCTCTTGTAAAGCCAAAATATCCATTTACTTGTAATATATAGCTCAAGAGAGAACTTACATATCTAGGCAGGTACAGGATATTCAAATGCACAGTTGATAAATGATACATTTATTTGGAAGAACTTAAGTGTCTTGGAATTTAGAGTTTTAAAAGAAACAAGATACCGTATTTCATTGCATAATAGTTGCAGTATGTGACTATTATGTGAAGGAAAAAAATGTGTTGGTGTTTTTTAAAAATAAAATGTGTTACCTTTAAGGAGGGCTGATCCAGCCTCAAATAGCTATGTTTCTGTTTGTTTGTTTTTTAGTAGGTACTTTTGTTTTCCTCTAATAATAGTCGTACCCTCCATTTGATGCTCAACCTCCCTCCCTTCCTTCTCTGAAGGCAAGGCAGTTTATAAACTATAAAATTGAGGTCTGGAGCTTCGCTCTTTACTTCTTCCACCTTCTTCCAATGCAAGGCAGTTTACAGAACCTGGAATTGAGTTCTTTGGAGAAAGCAGGGAAGAGCGAAGATCCGAGTTGCAGAGCTCGATTTCAGGTTTTTAAAACTGCTTTGCCTTGGAGTAAGAAGCAAAGAGAGAAGAGTGGAACTTCAGAGACCTCCATTTTGTAATTTTTAAACTGCCTTGCCTTCGGAGAAAGAAGAAAAGAAGGGAAAATCAGCCTCAAATGGGGGTGCGAGTATTATGAGAGGAAAACTAAAATACCATTTTTGGCACTTAAAAATGGAGTGTGACTATTATGCAATGAAATGCAGCATTTCTTTTCAGTTCCATACAGGTGTAGAAAGAATATTTGGACATGTTTTAAAAAGGGACTGGAAAATATATTTCTCAAGCATCAAGAAATCTTGACAAGAAAAATCCTGGCCTGATGATGATCTTCACAGTTTGAGACTTTTGTGCAAAATTTACCTGTGATTGCTTGGTGCAGACACAGTATTTTTTTTCACAGAATATACTGTTAGGACCAATTCTGCACAAAATTAAAAATGGTGTGTTTTGTACAGGAAACAGCATTTTCTGTGCAGAAAGTGTGGGCAAAAGCTCTGCTTTTATGGTAAAAACACAACAAGCAAGTTTTATGCAGAATAAATCCCAAATTGTGAACAGTTTTTCAAAACTGCTATTTTTGAAGACTCTCGTTCCTCTTTAAGAAAATTGCTAAAATTATTCATTAGTCTTTTCAAAAAGAAAATGAGTAAAGAACTGTATCCCTACATCCACATCCTCATGGGATTGAGTTTCTTAGCTGCATTGTTTACATCGAATCTGAAATCAGATATCCAGTTTTCGTTATCTCCCATGCCCATGCCTTCATTCTCTCTGAGTCCAGTTTGTCAGAGAAACTGTTATGTTAGCTTACACAGAAATATCAAATATGTTAGGTTATGTTTGCTGACTCTCAACGTGGAGGCCTAAGTGTTAGAATCCATGTCAAACTCTCCCGGGGTCAGCATATGTTCAGGATAGAAAAGCCTATCTCAACAGTTAAAAAGATAAATATTATAGCGGTAAAGAGGCAATGGAACAAATATGGGGAATCTCAGGTTTGGGGAGTAAATTGGGTCCTGGTTTTCTAACTTGGCCTTCATGGATTCTCTAGATAGCTGCACCCATCCCCATATCATTGTGAACTAGACATTTCCAAGTTGTTGCCTGTGTTTTCTCCATTCTAAATAGCTTAAGTATCTTTCCTACAGTTCAAGTATTGATAGTAGAAACCACATGGTATTTTTTTTAGTTTCACACTTAAGCATTTGGCCTTGCCCACTTTCCAGTAAAAAAAGGGGGAAACGTAAGTCTCCATCCCTTAGAAATGATCAATGGAGAAGTGTGGATGTAGGTGCAGCCATATACTTCTGTTCTGGCCTTCAGTGATGTAATGTCTGAGTTTCTCAAGCACATTTTCCTTCCATGCAGGAATCTGGCTCTTGGGGGTGGTTTGCTTCTTCTACTTGCAGAATCTCGTTCTGAGGGGAAGTCCATGTTCGCTGGTGTCCCCACCATGGATGACATCTCACCACGGCAGTACATGCAGCTTGGCGGCCGGTTGCTTCTTGTCCTCATGTTCATGACACTCTTGCACTTTGAACTTTCCGTCTTCACTGTGAGTGGATTCTTCATTTCATATTGTTTCCCTTAAAGATTTAGAGGTTTCCTTTGTGGGAAAAGAACTGATGCATGCACAGTTGGGCAAGCTTATATCAACCTCATCACAAGGATAATGACAAAAAGAAATGTAATTGGATAGTCTCCTGGCCAGTAAAGCACAACTGCCCACTTGTAGTGATTTGCTTGAGCTACTGCAACTCTGGTACAGTACTTGCAAAGATTTGGGACTTCTAGGCTTTTTTTATGTCAGCTTTCTCTCTTGCCAATGAGTCTTTTGCTGATCTATCGTCACGCTCATTCCTAAGGACTATGACAGACATACTTTGCCAGGAGTGTGCAGTTCCACATTCTTAGGATTCTCTTTATTAAATTAGAAGTTTGTTGTCCTTATCTTTATAAAGGTAGACTTTGAAACACCTATGCAATATCCAATGAAATCTCAGGGCTGCCTGGGTCACCAAAGTGTTGAGAGATGTTCCACAACACTTTCCTATTCCTAATAATAGCAACAGGACCAAAATAGATCATGCAAACAAGCAAATGACCACACATTTGCATAATATTTAAAGCGGGTCAGACTGTGGCTTATGTGGATGCAAATGGGATCTTGTTGCATATGCAGTTTGTCTTTTGGTTTAGGAGCAGCATCTTTAGGGATGTTGTATTAGAAATGGGAAGATTAGGGCATTGATCCCCAAGTAAGAATTCTGCCTCAACAAAATTTCCCAGCAGACATTCCAAATAGGCAAGAAAAAGGAAAAAAAAACCCCAGTATCTTCACATAGAGAAGTTATCATCAGGAAGTTTGCTGTTCCAATAGGACACATATACTACTGCTCTGCTGTCGTTGCTTCAGCCGCACCAGATTTCAGCAACAGGTGGTAAAAACTTAGAACATTGGGATGCTAGTACTACTCACCCTAACCATGGACGGTCTAGCAAATCCCAACACTGTAGAAGGGTCTTCCCCTTATCTGCTGGTAAAAGAAATGATGTTATTACCAATGATACGTTTATTTTCAACAAACAATAGACACACACTCTGTTGGGGTAGGTGTTAGGCTATACGTTGTCCCCTGTGGGGAGACAGTTTTATCACAGGCTGACTTCATGTCTGATCCATTTTCTGTACAGTGTACCTTTCATATACATAGATTCTTCATCCATGGATTCAACCAACCACAGATAAACATATTTGGGGGGAAATCCAAAAAGCAAACCTTGATTTTGCTATGAGGCAAGCACTGTGCTGATGGATAGGCACTCCCTGTTCTAGTCTCTTGACATTTCACAAATCCTCAAACTCTCTGGCACTTATTTGAGTTCTTTACTAGTTTACATAAGGGATGCTATTTTACAAGCATCTACATATTTTGGTATCAGCTGGGGTCCTGGAACCAAATTCCAGCATATACAAAGGGCCCACTGTGTTGTAAATTTTAATAAATTACCGTAGATACTCAAGTATAAGATGGGGTTTTCAGCCCTTTTTAGGGCTGAAAAAGCCCTCCTCGGCTTATACTCGAGTGAGAGTCATGGTTGGCTTATATTCGGGTCAGTGTACACTTGCATATATAAGCAATCGGAGTTGGACAGGCTTATCTTAAATTACAGTTTTATGTAAATATTCAAAAACACTTAACCTACTGATGTCTCAATTAATATAATTATAAAATAATGTTATCTATTTTTATTTTTATTTTTGAAATTTACCAATGCTAGCTGCATTTCCCACCCTCGTCTTATACTCGAGTCAATAAATTTTCCCAGTTTTGAGGTAAAATTAGATGCCTCAGCTTATACTTGAGTATCTTTCTTGAGCATTTTTCTGTTTGGCTGAATGATTTTCATTATCTCACTTTCTGCAGTGCTAAAAATTTGTGGGCAGATGGCAAATTTAATTTCTGGGAGATAATTCCTTTTTGAGAGGGAAGTGCATTTTGCTCCCACTTCTCTGATTAGTATGTTAAATAGGTTTTGATCCGTAAAGGAGCTGCATTAAGTTGCTGTATCCATGTTTTCCCTCCTCAGATTTTCCAGGACATCTTTGGCATGGCACTCATCATTTTGGTAGCTATTGGCTTCAAGACCAAACTTGCTGCTCTTACCCTTGTGGTCTGGCTCCTCATTGTCAACATGATCCAGAATGCCTTCTGGACCATCCCCACCTACAGGCCTCTCCACGACTTCCTCAAATACGACTTTTTCCAGACCATGTCTGTCATAGGTGGCTTGCTGCTTGTGGTGGCACTGGGACCTGGAGGGGTTTCGATGGATGAGCATAAGAAGAAGTGGTGAAAATGGACTGTGAATGGGGCTCAGTGTGGGGTAGGGAGGAGGGAGGATTGGAAGAAAAATAGGGACAATATGGGGTTGGGGCGGGGTTAAACTACAGCTTTTTTAAACCCGTGTAGAATTTTCTCTTTTGATTCTCTTAAGGTTTATCATAGTTCACGGTTGCCTTATCAGGGTGGGAGAACCTTTGCTTTTCTATCCTGTTTGAGACGTGTAAATTAAAGCCGAATTGTATACATGGGTGTGTTGTGTGTTTGCGTCTTTGTCTGTGTGTGTGTGTATTAATTTGCTGAATGTTCGTCCCTAGCATTTGGAACTACATGAGCTTCTGGGATATGGAAACTGTTTTGTCTTCTGACACAAAAACCCGGGATTGGAATAGTGGTAACTATTTTAAATCCTTTGGGAGTTTTCCTCCCATCAGAAGTAAGTGTGGACAGCTTGCATCCGTTACTTCCATGTTGAAGGGGCAGTCCCACAATTGTTTCTAGAGCTCCTTCTACACTGCCATATAATCCAGATTATAAAAGCAGATAATCCACATTATATGCTTTGAACTGGATTATATGAGTACACTGCCATATAACCCAGTTCAAAGTAGATAATCTGGATTTTATATGGCAGTGTAGAAAAGGCCTCCAACTCTGGTTCTGTGTTAGGCTTCTCCACTCCAACACAAGTGTTTATGACCTTATGAGATATCCTCCCCTATTTTCTATTTCTCCCTCCATATCTCAAACTTTCGAAATGTATACATGGTCAGGGAGCTGCAATTTCTGCCCCATTTTACCAGGCCTAACTAGCCAAGGGAAATGCAAATTGTCTTAATAGCATCTCTTCCTCTATTTCTAAACTTGGCATTGTAAAAGTAGAGATACATGGTGTGATTGTGGGCATTTAGATAGGCAGGTTGTGCTCTCTATGGGGCCATAACAAACACTCCTAGCAGCAATAGCTCAGAGCAGATATTCTCAATGGCTTCTTCGTGGCCATTTTCCTTCACAGACTTCATTTGGAGCAACAGTAAAGACAACAGAATTACTTACTTACTTAGGCGATCCCTCGACGTTCGAGGACGATGGTCTTCCAACCTTGGTATCTTGGGCGTGTGTTCTTAGGTGACTGAAGAGACCGATTCTTGACCCGCATATTCTCCCGCAGTGAGGACATCGGTTTCCAGGTGGAAGGCGGTCCCGGTCGGGGTTAGCTTGACGCTCCTTCCTCTTGGCACGTTTCTCCCTTAAGCCCTCCGTTCGTGCCTCTTCAAACTCCGCAGCACTGCTGGTCACAGCTGACCTCCAATTAGAGCGCTCAAGGGCCAGGGCTTCCCAGTTCTCAGTGTCTATGCCACAGTTTTTAAGGTTGGCTTTGAGCCCATCTTTAAATCTCTTTTCCTGCCCTCCAACATTCCGTTTCCCATTCTTGAGTTCAGAGTAGAGGAGCTGCTTTGGGAGACGGTGATCGGGCATTCGGACAACGTGGCCAGTCCAACGGAGTTGATGGCGTAAGAGCATCGCTTCAATGCTGGTGGTCTTTGCTTCCTCAAGCACGCTGACATTTGTCCGCCTGTCTTCCCAAGAGATTTGCAGGATTTTCCTGAGACAACGCTGATGGAAACGCTCCAGGAGTTTGGTGTGACGTCTGTACACAGTCCACGTTTCGCAGGCATAGAGCAGGGTTGGGAGGACAATGGCTTTATAAACAAGCACCTTGGTCTCTCTACGGATGTCCCGGTCATCGAACACTCTCTGCTTCATACGGAAAAATGCTGCACTCGCAGAGCTCAGGCGGTGTTGTATTTCAGTGTCGATGTTGACTTTTGTGGAGAGGTGGCTACCAAGGTAGCGGAAATGGTCAACATTTTCTAATGTTGCACCGTTAAGCTGTATTCCTGGCTTTGCAGAGGGATTAGCTGGTGCCTGTTGGAAGAGCACTTTGGTTTTCTCGATGTTCAGTGAGAGGCCGAGCTTCTCGTATGCTTCTGCGAAGGTGTTTAGAGTGGCTTGTAGGTCTTCTTCTGAACGCGCACAGACTACGTTGTCATCAGCATATTGGAGTTCTATAACAGATGTTGTGGTGACCTTGGTTTTGGCTCTCAGTCTGCTGAGGTTAAATAGCTTGCCATCTGTCCGATAGATGATTTCCACTCCGGTGGGAAGCTTCCCATCAACAAGGTGAAGTATCATAGCGATGAAGATGGAAAATAAGGTGGGGGCAATAACACATCCCTGCTTGACACCTGATTCAACCTTAAATGGGTCACTTTGGGAGCCGTTGCTGTCCAAGACTGTTGCCATCATGTCATCATGGAGGAGCCGCAGGATGTTCACAAATTTGTCAGGGCACCCGATTTTTTGGAGGATGGTCCAGAGAGCGCTGCGATTCACTGTGTCGAATGCCTTTGCAAGGTCAATGAATGCCATGTACAGAGGTTGGTTTTGTTCCCTGCATTTTTCTTGGAGCTGTCGAGCAGTGAAGATCATGTCCACTGTTCCTCTGGAGGGGCGGAAGCCATTCTGGGATTCTGGGAGGGTGTCTTCTGAGACAGGGAGAAGGCGGTTTGCAAGGATTCTTGCGAGGATTTTCCCGGCGGAGGTTAGAAGGGAGATACCACGATAGTTCCCGCAGTCTGTTCTGTCCCCTTTCTTGAAAAGGGTGATGATGGTGGCATCCTTGAAGTCTGCTGGGATTTTCTCGGTCATCCACACCTTTTCAATAAGCTGGTGGAGTTGTTGCATCAGCTCAGGTCCACCCTCTTTGAAGATTTCAGCGGGAATCCCATCAGGTCCGCTAGCTTTGTTGTTTTTTTGTTGGCTGATGGCATTGCTGACTTCTTCCAAACTAGGCAGTGCTGCAAGCTCATCCCTGGTTTGTTGTTGCGGGATTTGTGAGAGGGTCTCTTCGGCCACATTGGAGCTGCGATTCAGCAGGTTCTGGTAGTGCTCTTTCCAACGTAGTGCAATTGATGTTTTGTCCTTCAGAATTTTGGTTCCATCTGATGAGCGTAGGGGCTGTATGCCATGGTTTCTTGGTCCATAAATGATCTTTGTGGCTTTGAAAAATCCCTGAGCGTCATGGGTATCTGCAAGGTGTTGGATTTCTTCAGCCTTCTTTGTCCACCAGATGTTCTTGAGTTCTCTGGTCCTTCTTTGGACCTCGGCTTTTGCACTGGCATAGATCTTTTTCTTGGCAGCACAGTTGGTGTCTCTCTGCCATGTTTGGAAGGCTTTCCTTTTGTTATCAATCAGCTGTTGGATCTCTTTGTCGTTATCATCAAACCAGTCTTGATGTTTCTTAGTTAGGTATCCAATGCTTTCTTCGCAGGCTGTGATGATGGAGGTCTTCAGTTTGTTCCAATGTTCCTCAACATTTTCGGGGTGTTCTGTGGGTAGATGATCTTTGAGTGTTGTTTGGAGAAGGGCTCGTTTGGAGGGCACCTGAAGGGCTTGGGTGTTCATTTTTCGCCTTGTTTTCCTTCCTTGGAGTCTGCGTTTGGGGACGATCTTGATAGCCATCGTGGATCGGATTAGCCTGTGGTCTGTCCAGCAGTCATCAGTACCTGTCATGGCTCTTGTGAGAAGCACATCGCGGCGGTCTCTGGCACGTGTGATAACATAGTCCAGGAGGTGCCAATGCTTTGACCGAGGGTGCTTCCATGATGTCTTGAGCTTGTTTTTCTGGCGGAAGAGCGTGTTGGTGATGACAAGGTTGTGCTCTCCGCATTTGGTGAGAAGCAAGATGCCATTCGAGTTGCTGTTTCCGACCCCGTCTTTTCCTATGATCCCTGGCCACAGGTCAGAGTCCCTTCCGACTCTTGCGTTAAAGTCCCCCAGGAGGATGATTTTGTCCTCCTTAGGTATCTCCGATAGGATGGTATCCAGCTGACAGTAAAATTTTTCCTTGATGTCTTCGTCAGCATCTAGAGTTGGTGCATAGGCGCATATGATGGTTGCCTGTTGGTTTTTGGCAAGGTTAATTCGGAGGGTTGAAAGTCGTTCGTTGATGCCAGTGGGTGCTTCAGTCAGGTGCTTCACCAGGTCGTTTCTGATAGCAAAGCCAACTCCGTGTATTCTTCTTCGCTCTTCTTCAGGTAGTCCCTTCCAGAAGAAGGTGTAGCCTCCCTTTTCTTCCTTCAGCTGCCCCTCTCCTGCTCTCCGGGTCTCCTGAAGGGCTGCTATGTCGATCTTGAAGCGTCCCAGCTCTCTTGCAATGAGAGCAGTCCTGCGTTCGGGGCGCTCGCTGTCAGTGTTATCTAACAATGTCCGTACGTTCCATGTTCCAAAGTTCATTTTTCTTTTTTGGCCGCAGAGTGGTGACCCCTCTGGACGCGGCAGTCCAGTCAGGGTAGGAGAGGCAGACTATGTTTAGGGCACCTTTTCTAGCCCCTTCCCCGTGTGGGGTGAGCAGAGCGGATCCTAAAAAGGGCTGCTCAGTCATGGATACAGCTGCCGGACTACTCAACTGCCTCGGTCCTTGAGGTAGAACGACTGAGTCCATATCCACCGCCCATGTGCCAGTCTGTGACTAGGGGCTTCCAGATTTCACAGTCCTGCCCCCGTCGCCACTCGCTGATCGCCATGGGACTTTTGTAGGTTTGTTTTTATTTTTGTTGGAAGACGCCTGTGCGTGATTTTTTTTAATGTGTGGAGGTCGGTGCACGGCCGGTCAACACACAGTCTTCACAGAGTGAGGTTCCAGCAGTGGTGTGGTTAACACAACGACAGTGGCTTCTCAGTCTGTTGCAGCCTTCTTCCGCCTTCACAGCCGTTGTAACATGTACCATGTTATCCTCCGCCTGCTCCGCCGTTGAGGTCTTTGGGTCTTCGGATTGTGCTTGGTCTGGAACCTCCCCTGCGGCCACTCCTGGGAGTGCATCACTCCAGTGCCCACAGGTTCATCGGAACACGCAAGCCCCCTCACCACGGCAAGGTGACAATCCATCGAGGGGGACAACAGAATATCCCTTTTCTATCAAGACTAAGCAGGAGCTTTCTGGTAAGCAAGTCGAGTTCTGTCCCCCACCTTCCAAAAACTGCTATCCTTCAACAAATACCTGTCATATATATTGGCCCTAGAATTGTAATTAATACAACTGATAGAATTTTAGACCATCCATTAACATTTCTGAGATGTGGTGTTGATGGCTTTCATGGCCAGAATCACTGGGTTGCTGTGATTTTTCTGGGCTGCATGGCCATGTTGCAGAAGCATTCTCTCCTGACTTTTCGCCCGCATCTATGGCAGGCATCCTCAGAAATGGTAAGGTCTGTTGGAAACTAGGCAAGTGAGGGTTATATAATCTGGAATATTCAGGGTGGGAGAAAGAACTCTTGTCTAAGGAAAGTGTGAATGTTCCAATTGGCCACCTTGATTAGCATTGAATGGCTTTGCTGCTTCAAAGCCTGGCTGCTTCCTGCTGGGGGAATCCTGCTGGGAGGTGTTAACTGCCCCTGATTGTTTCTGAGATGATTCATAAAGCTTACAAAACAAGACAAGATGTGGAAAGATGACAATATAATAACAAACATGTACCAGCATGAAACTGGTCAAACAATTTTCAATGTGATATTTCAAAGTGTTTGCCTAGTATGCAAAAGATAACAGTGAGGCACAAAACAATTCCTAGGGCTTGTCCTTAAAAAGATGTGCAAGAGGGTAAGAAATTGGACTCAATGACTGGTATATCCTTTTCCTATGAAGTTCTTGGCTCTTGTTAAAAGAGGATCCTGGAACAATAGATGGACATTGCCAACATACTTTAGGACTACTGTAGGACTTTTAGGATTGGCGGTAAAAGATACCCACTCCAAAACTAGTCAAATGGTGTCACACTGCATTACTTCTACAATGTACAGTTCTCTCTTCCCACTTTGATCTCAATTTGAGATCAAAGTGGGAAGAGAAGGAAACTGGCCACTGCTATATTATTCAGGTTATCAAAACAGATAATACAGATTATCTGATTTGAGCTGGATTATATGAGTCTACACTACTATTTAATCCAGTTCAAAGCAGATAATTGGATGTTTAATATGGCAATGTAGAAGGGTCTGGGACATTTTAAAAGTAGTGGAACAGGTGGATTAACTGGGACTGTTTCTGCCAAATTGGAGTATTTAGGGTGTATGTGGGGCTTTACCTGAAAAAACACAGTCTCTTCCTGGTGTCTCGTCCACCCATTTAAATGGAGTGGGGACAGAACATGACCTCATAATGTAGAATCGAATGCAGGGCAGGAATATATGAGAGAAGGTGATCCTTGAATACCCTTTCCTACCTGGGATAACGATTGAATTGATTTTAGTAATCAGGCCCTATTTGCTCTTACTGTCTGTTGTGGATTAAATCTTCTCAGCTTCAGTTTAAACCTGTTCAATCTTGTGTTACAAAAACAGATGGCTTTTTCTTAAGAAACAGAGTTGAGCAATCGGAAATCCCTTGACAATGCAGAAGGCCTGCCCAGCAATGCTGACTTCCTCTCCTACATTCCTCCCGTGTTTCTTTTTATAACCTGCCCTCATAGGATTTGCCTGCCCAATGTGGTCCCATCTTCCACACAAGGTTTTGGACGTGTCATTGCATGTTTCATACAACCCAAGTGCCCACAGAGATAGGTACAATAAACTAGAAATTTAATCCAGAGGACATGGTCTTCCTTAAGGCATAGCTAAATTAGTACAGTGTTTCAGGGCCCTTCCACACAGCCATATAACGCAGAATATCAAGGCAGATAATCTACAATATTGGCTTTGAACTGGGTTATCTGAGTCTACACTGCCATATAACCCAGGTCAAAGTAGATAATGTGGGATTTTATGCAGCTGTGTGGAAGGAGTCTCAGTATACAAAGAACAAGAAGTGGCACCTTTAAGACTAGCAATTTTATAATAAAACCCATATGTCTAACAAAGTAACACAAGCCTGTCCCTCCTGCCCATGTTCTAGGCTTCTTTGCCACTAAAGGGAGGGTTGGGGGAAAAGGGGAAACTTCTGTGAAATTCTTTGTTTTGACTTGAGTCGGTCATGCATATTAGAATCAACCCTAGGTATCCAGTTTCTACCATCCACAGCATGAAAATAACCACCCACCCCAATTCCAAAAAGCAAACCTTAATTTTCCATTTTCTATAAGGAATCCCGTTTTATCATTCTGCTAGACATAATCTACTCCATAAATTTCAATATGGGGGGGCCACTGAATCGAACTCAACTGTATTTTTCCATAGCAACAAGACTGGTGAGTGCGCAAAGACAGTTTTTCAGAAATTGATAAACTATCTGGCTTGGTCAGAGAAAAATAATCAGTGATATTTCTAAAAGATTAGAAACCCTCTACATGTGTATTTGTGAAATAAAATGACCTAAGTAACTTAGTTTTGACAATGTTAGGTTTTGTTATCAGAAGATGTAAACAATGTAGCTAGGAGCCCCTGGTGATGCAATTAGTTAAACCCTTGTTCTGGCAGGACTGCTGACTGACAAGTTGGCAGTTCGAATCCAGGGAGAGCGGGATGAGCTCCCTCTGTCAGCTCCAGCTCCCCATGCGGAGACATGAGAGAAGCCTCCCACAGGATGGTAAAACATCAAACATCTGGGAGTCCCCTGGACAACGCCCTTGCAGATGGTCAGTTCTCTCACACCAGAAGCAACTTGCAGTTTCTCAGGTCGCTCCAGATACAAACAAAACTATAAAAGCAATGTAACTTTACAGAGAGAAGTATGATTATACCATATGGATGCATAACTACCAAAAAGAAAGTAAGAAGTCACTTTTATATTAGTCTAATAAGACCCATGAGAATAGGCAAGTTAGAAATACAATTATCATCATCATCAGATTGTATTTCTATATCCTTGATCTCTTTGTCTTTCCCACATTTTATTGTTTTCTTTAAATACTTATAATTGTTATTGTATTTGGGGAAAAATTTAATAAAAATTCAAGGAGTCATTTATAATGTTTGTATCTTGTAAATACAGTAGAGTCTCACTTATCCAACATTCGCTCATCTAACGTTCTGTATTATCCAACACGGTCTGCCTTTTATTTATTTATTTACAACATTTATTCCCCGCCCTTCTCACCCGAGGGGTCAATGTTTTTGTAGTCAATACTTTCAATACATTGCTATGTTTTTGTGCTAAGTTCATAAATACAGTAATTACTACATAACGTTACCATGTATTGAACTGCTTTTTCTGTCGATTTGTTGTAAAACATGATCTTTTGGTGCTTAATTTGTAAAATCATAACATAATTTGATGTTTAATAGGCTTTTCCTTAAACCCACCTTATTCAACTTTTTTGGTTATCCAACATTCTGCCGGCCCGTTTATGTTGGATAAGTGAGACTCTATTGTACTTTCAAGACTTTAGTGCTCCATCTGATATGGAGCACAAGTTACCAAATGTAATGGGATTATAATGTATGGTATACATGATAACAATGTATAATAATAATAAAATAATGTACAATAATTAGAGAGCCAGTATAGTTTGAACATTGGACTCTGGAAGAGCAGGGCTCATATCCTTTCTCAGCCATAACACTGGATGACCATGGTGGGCAAGTCACATTCTCTCAGCCTCTTAGAAAGGCCAAATGCAAACCTCTTCTGAACAAATCTTGCCAAGAAAACCCTGTGATAGGTTTGCTATAAGTTGGAAACCACTTGAAGGCACACAGCAGCAACAACTGAATATGGGCCTCTAGATAACAATCTAGTAATCCTATACATCCTATATGGGCCCCCTGGTGGCACAGCGGGTTAAACCACTGAGCTACTGAACTTGCTGACTGAAAGGTTGGCAGTTCGAATCCAGAAAGCGGGGTGAGCTCCTGCTGTTAGGCCCAGCTTCTGCCAACCTAGCAGTTCGAAAACATGCAAATGTGGGTAGATCAATAGGTATTGTTCTGGCGGGAAGGTAACGGTGCTCCATGCAGTCATGCCAGCCACATGATCTTGGAGGTGTCTACGGACATTGCCGGCTCTTTGGCTTAGAAATGGAGATGAGCACCAACCCCCAGAGTTGGACACGACTAGACTTAACATCAGGGGAAACCTTTACATTTACTAATCCTATACATATACATTAAGAGTTAGGGATCTGATGGCATACTATTTTTAAATTTTTAAAACTGTATTATTAAGGGGCCTACCTGCTCAGAAACTAGCAGCCTTAAAAAAAAGTGGCATTTCTTTATGAAGGCAAATACTCGGAAGTCTGTCTCTTGCCAGAGATCAATCCTAGACTAACCTCATGAACGTCAGACTGAAATCGCCCTTCATCTGTGTGTATCACAAGAGAGTCCAACTGTTTGGTCTCCAATGAGGAATGCATTTTAATGAATTACCTTAACAATATTAATATTGGTACAGACTGTGCATTCCTTACACTATTCCAAAATTCTAAAGTGTTCATATAGGCAGTGGAGACAGTGAAACCTTTGCCTCCTGATGGTTCAATGTACACAAATTTTGTTCCATGCACAAAACTATGCAAAACATGTTCTCTCTACATAAAAGTCCATGTAAAGGCAGTCCCCAAGTTACAAACATCCAACTTCCAAACTACTCATAGTTAAGAACGGGGCTGAGACAACAGGAAGTGAGAGAAGTCTACCCTTCAGAAGGAAAATTCACTCCTGGAAGAGTTATTATCATGGGGAAAAGATGTCTCCACTAAAGATTTTTTCACCAATTCTTGTTTCTACAAGCCAAATTTTTCAAAAGCCAACCATCTTGGACAGAAAGGGAGGCGAAATCTTCTGAACAGGCACAGGCAGCAAAATAAACACCACAGGGGTGTTAATCCTTCCTTATGCTATCCAGATGTGTGTGTGTGTGTGTGTAGATATATGTATGTGTATATACATTACCTAATTTAAAATAATTCCGGGGTTTGAACTCGGAAAACCACCTTTCAGCTCAGAGCCGAGGGAAAGGAAAGGAAGCAGATTGTGGCTAGGTGTCATGGATCTGGATCAAAGCGTTGTATGTTTTCCGGGCTGTATGGCCAGCCCAGAAAACATACAACAACCCTGTTATCCCAGCCATGAAAGCCTTCGACAACAGATCTGGATCAAACTTGGCATGTAGCTCTTTCTTTACCCAACTTAAAATAATTGAGAAAAGATCTAGCAACACCTTTGAAACCAACAGAGGCCCCTTCCACACTGCCCCTATATTACATGATCTGATCCCAGATTATCTTCTTATCCCAGATTATCTGACAGTGGAGACTCATATAATCCAGTTTAAATCAGATAATCTAGGATCAGATCCTGGGATATAGGTCAGTGTGGAAGGGGCCTGATTTTTTTTACCAACATGGGGGTGCATCTACACTGCAGAATGAATGAAGTTTGACACAACTTTAACTGCCTGTGACAACATACTCTGGGCTTATGTGAGTAAGTAAAGCTTTATTTCTATCCCACCTTATTTCCCCATAGGGGCTCAGGGTGGTTCACAACATAAAAGGCAAACATTCAATGCCATAAAATACAACAAAAGACTAAAACAATTCAGAAGAAACAAAATAGAGCATTCAACAATAAAGCAGACCATAAAAAGGTAAAGGTTTTACTTTGACATTAAGTCTAGTCGTGTCCGACTCTGGGGATTGGTGCTCATCTCCATTTCTAAGCCGAAGAGCCGGCATTGTCCATAGACACCTTCAAGGTCATGTGGCCGGCATATGAAAACAATAATAATATGTTATACTATGTTAACAAAGCAAAGTCAAAAGCTGTGTCTAAATTCCATTCCTTATTTCATAGAGCCAGATCATGGGATTTATTTGGGGAAGCACCATCACTCCTTAAGAGAGAGGGCTAGACCCATGCAAGCCCATAGTCAAGGGGGGGGGGGGGTTAGGGGTTTAAACCATCTGCAAAAATGTTTAGGTAAAAAAAAAACCCAACCTAGCTTAATCATAGATTTTAACTGGTTAACCAAATCCCCCTACCAAGTCAATCATGTCAAAGCGAATTGAGGGTACAGTCATAATGTATTTTTATAAACCACAAAGTTAAAACTTGATATTATACTAGATTTCCTTTGACCAGAAGCCAGCCACTGCGAATGCCTTTGGTGTCGCTGTTGGAAGATCCTCCATTGTGCATGTGGTAGGGCTCAGACTGCATTGTAGTAAGTGATCTATAGTTTGCTCTTCACACTTGCATGTCGTAGACTCCACTTTGTAGTCTCATTTCTTAAGATTAGCTCTGCATCTTGTGGTGCCAGAGCACAGTCTGTTCAGCACCTTCCAAATCGCCCAGTCTTCTGTGTGCCCAGGAAGGAGTTTCTCATCCGGAATCAGCCACTGATTGAGGTTCTGGGTTTTAGCCTGCCACTTTTGGACTCTTGCTTGCTGAGGTGTTCCTGCGAGCATCTCTAAAGATCTTAGAAAACTATTTCTTGATTTAAGGCGTCGATGTGCTGGTTGATACCCAAACAGAATGGGATGGAGATGTCAATGCCTTGGTCCTTTCATTATTGGCTGCTACTTCCCGGTGGTGCAATGCCGGCAAAGCTGTATAATTTCTCCAGTGGTGTGGAGCATAGACATCCTGTGATAATGCAGCATGTCATTAAGAGCCACATCCACTGTTTTAACACAGCTATGGGCCTGCTCCCATGACACCACAGCCTTGAGTCATGGTGATGAAAGTGGTGTCAAACTTCATTCATTCTACAGTGTGGATTCCTTCTACAGCTGGAAACCTTCTGGCCAATGTTCTGGTTTTTACCTCCATACAAAATCACACTACCTTTCAGTCAAAGGAAGAATGAGTCCTTTCCTAGGCCTGCCCTGTTGATTAGCCACGCCCACCGGGCGTCACGTGAGCTCAACGTCACGCGACGAGGGTTCTCACTGATTGGCCGCCGTCGGGATGACGTAGCCCAAGAGGAAGAGACTGAGGCAAGAAGAGCGGACGTTGGGTGGAGAGGTCAGTCGGAGCGTCGCTTTGCCGTCTTCGGGTGGGGGAGGGTTCTCGGTTGCCATGGAGATCGCCTATATGGCCCAATGTCCCCCACTCAAGAGAGATCTTGGGTGTCTTAGATATGGAAACAGTGAAGGAAGAGGGAGCCTCCCAGGGCCCTTCCACACAGCCATCTAACCCAGAATATCAAGGCAGGAAATCCCACAATATCTGCTTTGAACTGGACTATATGGCAGTGTGGACATAGATAACCTAGTTCAAAGCAGATACTGTGGGATTTTCTGCCATTAGTTTCTGGGTTATATGGCTGTGTGGAAGGGCCTTTAGATAAGGAGACACTGAAGGCAGAGGGAGTCTCCCAGGGCCCTTCCACACAGCCATCTAACCCAGAACGTCAAGGCAGAAAATCCCACAATATCTGCTTTGAACTGGCTTATCTGAGTCCACACTGTCATATAATCCAGTTCAGAGCAGATAACGTGGGATTTTATTCAGCTGTGTGGAAGCGGCCTCAGTATTCAAAAAACAAGAAATTACACCTTTAAGACTAGCAGTTTTACAATAACACTTATGTCTAACAAAGTAACACAAGGTTATCCCCCCAGCCCATGTTTAGGTTCCTTTGCCACTAAAGGGAAGGGTTGTTGTGTGTGTTTTTGGGCTGTATGGCCATGTTCCAGAAGCATTCTCTCCTGACGTTTTGCCCACATCTATGACAGGCATCCTCAAAGGTTGTGAGCCCTCTCAACCCGGTCATAGCAAATTTCTACATAGATCACTTTGAAATGTATAAGAGCCTCCGGTGGTCTAGGGGATAAAAGCCTCGTGACTTGAAGGTTGGGTTGCTGACCTGTAAGCTGCCAGGTTCGAAACCCACCCGGGGAGAGCATGGAAGAGCTCCTTCTATCAGCTCCAGCTCCATGCCGGGGACATGAGAGAAGCCTCCCAAAAGGATGGTAAAACATCAAAACATCCGTGCGTCCCCTGGGCAACGTCCTTGCAGACGGCCAATTCTCTCACTTCAGAAGCAACTCCGGTTGCTCCTGACATGAAAAAAAACAACTTTGAAATCTCTGAGGATGCCTGCCATAGATGTGGGCGAAACGTCAGGAGAGAATGCTTCTGAAACATGGCCATACAGCCCAAACATACACAACAACCCTGTGATTCCAGCCATAAAAGCCTTCAACAACACTAAAGTGAAGGTTGGGGGAAAAGAGGAAACTTCTGAAAAATGCTTGACTTGACTTGAGTGGGTCATGCATATTAAAATCAACCCTCTGTATCCAGTTTCTACCATCCACAGCATGAAAATACCTACTCACCCCAATTCCAAAAAGCAAACCTGCATTTTGCCATTTTCTATAAGGAACCCCATTTTATCATGCCGCTAGACATAATTTACTCCATAGATTTTGGTATCAACAGAGGGGTCATTGAACCGAACCCAATTGTATTTTTCCATAGCAACAAGACATAGTTGCTATAAAGACATAGAGTGCATAAAGATGGTTTTTCAGAAATTGATAAAACTATAAGGCTTGATCAGAGAAAAATAATCAGTGGCATATCTAAAAGACTGGAAACCCTCTACATGTGTATTTGTGAAAGAAAATGACCTGATTAGCTGTTAGTTTTGACAATAACTTAGGTTTTGTTATCAGAACATGTAAACAATGTAGCTTTACAGAGTGAGTTGTGGATGCAGAATATCAAGGCAGAAAATCCCACAATATCCGCTTTGAACTGGGTTATCTGAGTCCACACTTTCATATATCCCAGTTCAAAGAATATAATGTGGGATTTTTTTCAGCTGCGTCGAAGGGGTCCCACTCTCAGAGTCCCACTCTAAAGAGGGCTTCTCGTTAACAGGCTTATGATAGTGAACCTAGGAATGAGAGACCTCCGTCTCCACTGCAGAATGAAAACAGTTTGGTATCACTTTAACTGCAGCAGCTTAATGTGAAGGATCTAGGGGCTGTAGTTTGGGGAAGCATCAGCAGAGAAGGCGAAATACATTGTCAAGCTACAACTCCCATGACTCCATAGCATTGGGCAGAGAATTGTGCTGGAGGACCTACAGATCCCTAGAAAGAATATGTCAACAATAATAAAATCCACAAAAGTTAAGCCCGCCTATGTGGAGGGCCAGCTGCACACTGTGTGGACAGTCAGGCATCAGCATCAGATTCTTGGAGACGGATACAGAATTTGGCCTTTAAAATCCAAACTCAGCAAGATTAAACTTTGTTTCTGTTAGGACTTCCAAATGAAAAACAACAACATTGATTTCTAGTTATCGTGCTATATGATAATAGCAGCAAGATTACTTTATGCACAAAAATGGGGGTAGGAGGATAACTGGCAAATTTTATATATCTCATGTCTTGTGATTGTATTTCTATGTTGCTGATTTTATATGTTGTAAGCCGCTTTGAGTCACGTCCCTGGAGGAAAAAAGGGAAATAAATAAATAAATAAATAAATAAATATAAAATGCTTGCGGCTTTTAAAGATTAAATAAAATATTACAATATCAAAGTAGAATAAAGCAGCTGTTTATGATACAAAGTTAGCAGGATGATAATACTATTTTCTTTGCATTTAAGAGAGGAAGGGGAAGTCTTAACTTTTTTAATTTTATGATTTTAGTTTTCGGGGAAGAGGGAAGTTAGTTTTCATTGATCAAAGAGTTGGAAGAAATCACATGGATCATGTAGTCTAACCCCCTGCCATGTAGGAAAATCACAATCAAAGCAGCACCAACAGATGGTTATCCAGCGTCTGTTTAAAACCCCCAAGGAAGGAGCTTCCACCACACTCTGAGGCAGAGAGTTCATCTGTTTAACAGTTCTTACGGCCAGGGAGTTCTTCAGGTGAAATCTCCTTTCCTGTCATTTGAACCCATTGCTCCGAGTCCTAGTCTCCAGGGCAGCAAAAAACAAGCCTGCTCCCTCTTCCTTATGACATCCTTCTACATATTTATACATGGCTATCATATCTATTAATGGGTTTATAGATAGTATAAGTCATGAGTTTTAAAATATTGACTTTACAGATTATACAATGATTTTGCTGGAAAAATCTATATTTTAAAAAAGCAGATTCTGATGGTGGGATTGGCTGTCTACTCTTTCAAACTCTCCCAAAACGCTTGTTAGAAACACATCTCTCCTATTCCTCTCTTAGGCTGCTTGTTCCAGTTGCTCGTCTAGACCTCCTTCACCATGGTGAGTGAATATTGTCTTATAACACCACCACAATCAGAGGATTGTGTGTTGTTGCACACACATACTGTAAACATGCCATGGCCACTCAAGGCCTGTTCTCATCCTCACTCTTAGTGACCTTCATGTCAAGGAAGCAGACAGATATCTCAGTGCAGTCCATGACTGTGAACAATTGCTTAATCTTTAGTAGAAAGTGTTACTTCTCTGGAGGCATTTTTGCCTGAACCAGTGCTTTTATGCAATGTGTAGCCATCAGGATTTGTGCAGTCACAATGCACACAAGTCCCCCAATTCCCACACAGGTGTTGCCTTTTTAAATTGCACACACACATTCACTCTTTGGCTGGACTTGACCTCTCTTTCCCAAGATACTATTACCAAATGAAAACTTGTATGGTTGTTTAGGTTTGATCTACCTCTATTGCTTGAATAACACTATGTAATACGATTTTTGTTCCTGGGTTATAAATGTCATTTCCTAACTGGTTCTATCATAAAAACTTTGAAAAAGTATATTAAACTGCAAAAACTTTGTTTTTGCAGAACATCCTGCAGCACATTTTGTTATAGTTTTTCAATGAATATCTCATTGAATCTCAACCAATTCAACATAGTTTGTCGCAGCCAGAAAAATGAAGTTTCTGAAGTATAACAACTACTTTCAAAGTAAGGACCACACAATTAAACAGGAATAGCACTTTCAAACCAGAAACAGATTTTTTTTTCAAATTTTGTTATAATTTGTAATGTGACTGCTTGAACTAGGCCATAGAGATGGAACAAAGGGTTGCTGTTTGGACTTATTTGACTAGAACTTGGGCAAATTCCATTTTTGACTACTGTTTCCAGAGTCTCCCAACCAGTATAGCCACTAGGAATCTTCTTCACAGTTCCTCTATTTTTCCAATCTAAAGACCTGCTGATTATTGTAGTGCGTTCATGCATTTTGAATTGCCTGAGATAAGATCAAAGATAAGAGTGAGGAACAGAACGCTAATGTTTTCTTTGTTGACTTACAGGGGGAAAGAAAAGGAGTCAATAAGTATTATCCACCTGATTTTGATCCTGCCAAGGTAAGAGAGAATCCAGACATTTCATATCAGCTCTGTGCTTTATGAATTTGTTTAGTATGTCAGGGACACTTTCCTAATTATGAGATGGGGTTTTCTTGGGTTCAACTAAAAGCAGGTCTAGAAGGTATATTTTTCCCTTTCTATATTTGTTTGCATTATGGATAGAGGAAAGTTTGGCACCTCCAGAATTTTTTTTTGCCTCTATCACAAGCCTCACTTAGCATGGCCAGCAATGGGGTTATACACCAATATGTGATATGGAGCACAATAAGTTTTGATAATCTGAAAGGGAACGAGTTCTTCATCCCTTGCATATGCTACTCTGATGTTGAACTGAGTTCCGACTTGTTATCTTAAGTTCACTAAGGCAGAGACACAGAAGGGAAAATATCCTAGAATGTTTCACTCTTGGTTGAGAACCCAGAAGTCACCCTGTGTCTCTTTAGAACTGTCAGTGTTACCGGTTTCTGGAAATAGCCTTCTGTCTATTGGCATGCTCATTGAGGAGTTGAAAGGTGAATGTGTCAAGGCCCCCCCTTTGCCAGGGGCAGATTCTTTTCCTTCACTCTGAGGCTACACTTCCATATAATAGAGTTTCTGAATCCAGATTATCTGCTTTGAACTGGATTACATGACTCTACACTGTCATATAATCCAGATCAAAACAGATAATTTGGATTCAGAAACTGGATTATATGGCAGTGTAGATGGGTCCTGAGAAATCCATTGTGGATGTAACTTTAGGAGGTTTTATCCCACAATAACTGATTGTGTGAACAGTATCTGGGTGCCATATGTTTCCAGAGTGTTCTCAAAGCAACTCCCCTCTCAAATCAATGTTTCCATTTCCTTGCAATGATGGTGAGAAGTCTATGATAGAAATCTCTATCCCTCAAGAACAGCTCTGCTATTGCATTTTAAATGTGTTTAAAATGGGAAGCACATGAATAAAGTTGGAGTCTTGCTTGTTTGATAGGTTGTGGACTTTTTCCACTTTTCATGCCTCCCCGCCGCCGCTGCCAACATATTGTTAATATGTGGTCAGTGAAACAGTTTTGGGGGGATGAGGGTTTTGGGAGGACAAACTGCCTTTTGGTATAGGTTTCAAATGCAATTTCTCCAAAATTACATTTTAAATTATTATTTGAAAATTGCAGTGCTCAGAGGGCTTTTTAAGGTCGCAAAAGTGTGGGTTTGGGTGTTTGACTTTCCTCATCTCCAGTTGAGCACCTTCCTTCTCTTTCCTTTTGCAGCATGGCTCCCTTAATAAGTACCGCAACAGCCACCCATTGCGGGAAAGAGCACGTAAGCTCTCCCAGGGCATCCTCATCATCAGGTAAGGACACCTAAAAATCATCTTTTGCATGCTTGCCACTTAAAAGAGACAAAGATAGACTCCTTGGTGATGACAGCATGGAAGTCTTAACTCACTGTTGTCTTAGCAAGGAAGTACTGGAAAAACCACCTTTTCTCTCTGGGCCTTTCCACACAGCCATATAACTCAGAATATCAAGGCAGATAATCCACAAGATCTGCTTTGAACTGGGTTATCTGAGTCCACGCTGCCATATATTCCAGTTCAAAGCCGAAAATGTGGGATTTTATTCAGCTGTGTGAAAGGTGCATCTGTGAGGCCTGCATATAAGAGCAGAACTTGCTCTAGATTCACCAGGTTATGAGCAAGCATCACATGAGGCTTACCTTCAAAGCCACTGAAGCTGTTGGATGTTTATATGGTGTGTAGTAAACTTCCCTTGGCTCCTTTTTTTAAAGGTTTGAAATGCCCTATAACATCTGGTGTGATGGCTGCCAGAACCACATTGGCATGGGTAAGTCTGAGTTGCACCTTCCAAACAACCTTTCAAAGTAGCCAGTGAAAAGAACTTGAATTTAGCAGGATTTAGAGATGAGGGGTGGGTGATACAGAGTGAGTCTAAATTCATAATGTGGAAAAAAGAATGCTGCTGGTCTACCCAATATCCTAAATCTCACCTTTTGCATGTAGTTTTCTAGTGTTGGACATAATCACCTACTGCTCAAATACTTGGCACCTTGAGCTGGATTGGGAAGAAACGTGAGAAGGAAGACATGCATTTTACACTCAGTAATAACATAGAGGCAAATGTAGCTCATGGAAACAAGAAGAATGGGCTTTAGGAACTCTGGGAAGATTGAGAGGGAGTGGGAATGAGAACCTTTAGCTTTTTGACAATTTCACTATGTAACATGATTTTTGTTCCTTGGTTATAAATGTTGTTTCCTAATTGGTTATATCATCAAAACGTGGAAAATATTTATTAAATTGCAAAACCTTTGTTTTTGTGGGACATCCTGCAGCACATTTTGCTATAGTTATTCAATTAATATTTCATGAAGTCTCAACTAATTCAACATAGTTTGTAGCAATCATGAAAACGAAGTTTCCAAATTATAAGAACTATTTTCAAAGTAAGTTCTGCACAATTAAACAGGAAATAACACTTTCAAACCAGGAACAGATTTTTTTTCCAAATTTTGTTACATAGTGTTTGGTAAAGTGTATTGAAAATTGATTATATTGTGTATACTTAAAATAAATAAAATGATCATGTCTGGTAGTTATCAGATTCCAGGGAGAGGACTGTGATCAGGAAAACTGTTGAAGGTATGTACATAAATGGAATGTCCTTCTTCACTCTCTTTGCCACAGGTGTTCGCTACAACGCAGAGAAGAAGAAAGTTGGCAATTATTACACAACCCCCATCTACAGGTTTGTATTGTCTTTAGTGGTGCTTTTGCGCTGGGCAATTGTTGGAGGCTGGCAAGAGGATGGATTTTAACTGAATATTTTAGTGCTGTTTTTGTTTAATTCGGTTTTTAATGTTTATATATTTGTATATTTAAAATTCTATACTATCACTTTGAGTCCTCTTTAGGGAGATAAAGTGGGGTATATATAAATAATAATAATTACCATCATCATCATCATAGGAGACAGCAGCTAGCCAGCCTATATGTAATTTTTGCCCACATTTCCAGGCAAACAAATGTAACTCTGTATACATTTGAATATAGTGTGTATGTCCAGCTCTATGAGCTTGGAAAAAAGTATCATCCCTCAATGACTATTGAATCTCCTGCCCTCTAAAATCTATCTGTGCCCAATTGTGTTTTCAAACCATAAAAACTGTAGTAGTTGACTGGTACACCATGCTGTCCTCTAAATGCAATGCCAATTTTTTGTTAGCAGCTCTACAAAATACACATAGTCCTAGTATTCATTTTATTTTTTATATTCCCGAGTGGGAAGCAGGGAGAGAGCCAGCATAGCCTCTCACAAAAAGACATGCCAGAGGGTGGGAGTAGCCACTGAGAAGACTCTCATGTCCACACCAAGCGAACCTGTGATGGTGGCAGGATAGAGAGCAAGTGTTCCCCTCAAGATCTTAAAAAATTGTATCAGGAGATACAGTAGAGTCTCGGTTATCCAACTTCCATTTATCCGACACTCCGTATTATCCAAGGCTGGGGCCACCCTCCCTTGCTCACTCATCTGCCCTCCCTCGCTCACTCACCGCTTCCAGGACCCAGCCTGGTGACTAAGCGAGAGAGCGAGGGCAAGTGAGTGAGTGAGAGAGGGAGAGCGAGTGACAAAGGCGGCAGCAATGGCTGAAGTAGGAGCCTGGAAGAGGTGTCCAGGCTCCTGCTCCTGTCGCTGTTGCACCTTTGTTTATTTGTTTATTTATTTATTTATTTGCAGTATTTATATTCCGCCCTTCTCACCCCGAAGGGGACTAGGGGCGGATCACATTATATACATATAGGGCAAACATTCAATGCCCATATACACATAGAACCAAGACAGACACAAACGCAAAGGCAATTTAACCTTCTCCTGAGGGGATGTTCGATTCTGGCCACAGTGGGGAGCAGCTTGCTCTTGCTCTCTTACTCACCTGCCCTCCCTCGCTCTCTCACTCACTCACTGAGCCGGGTCTCCATTTCACCTCCTGGGTCATGTGGCCGGCATGACCTCATGGAGCACAGTAACCTTCCCACTGAAGCGGTACCTATTGATCTACTCACATTTGCATGTTTTTGAACTGCTAGTTTGGCAGAAGCTGGGGCTAACAACGGGAGCTCATCCCATCCTGCAGATTCGAATCACCAACCTTCCAGTCAGCAAGAACAGCAGTTTAACCTACTGTACCACCAGGGCCCAATAAAGATAACATAAACATCAACTATAATTTTTGTGGTTTGGGGGAGAACTGTTTAAAAATATACAAGGGCAGTAAAAGAATCACCCACAGGGCTCACTGAGCAATTATTTAGTATACACAGGCTTTGTATTCTCTGATTCTGCAGACTTTTGTAAAGGGTGCAGCTCCAAACCTAGTGGCAATGAGATTCTCCCTATTCTCAAAAATGTCCCCATCTCCTGTAGAGCACAAACTGCTGTGCAAACATAAACCCCCCTAGAGGACAGCTTGGTTTCCTCTGGAAGATACAGCAATACATCATGGTCCTTGATGTGTTGTTTCCCAGCCTTTGACTTTCCATACCTTTTGGACTTCATCTCCTATTATCCTTGGCCATTGTGGTTGGGGCTTCTGGGAGCCCAAAGTTTGAGAGCCTTTGTTACAATATGGCCCTGGGTGTCTTTCCTGGCCTGCCCACTCATAGCCACAACAGTGGATGGCGTTCCTCCAGCCATTCTGTGTCACCCTCTGCCTTGCAGGTTCCGTATGAAGTGCCATCTTTGCCCCAACCACATTGAGATGCAGACAGACCCTGCCAGCTGTGACTATGTCATTGTCAGTGGCGCACGGCGCAAGGAAGAGCGTTGGGATGGGGAAGCCAATGAGCAGATCCTGACCACAGGTGAGAGGGGAGGAGTACCCATCCTTCTGTTGGGGCCCTTGAGGGCTCATCTGGCTTGGCCTGGCCTGCCTCATGCCTGTGTTTGTCTGCTCCCAGCTCATGAGGAGAAGCAGAAGTTGGAGACGGATGCCATGTATCGGCTGGAACACGGCTCAAAGGATCAGAGCAAACTCCAGCGAGCCCTCCCCACGCTGCAGAACATCCAGGAGGCCCAGAGTGCTTGGAAGGATGACTTTGCCCTCAACAGCCTCCTTCGGCGAAAATTCAGGGTAAGCCAGTGGGAGGCAGGGAAGGATCATTTCTCTTCACAGCTTTAGAACAAATTGGTTCACAGGCCTGGATGAAGCAGAACAGGACAGAAGCACAAGTGCATTTCTATTAATAAGCATTTAAAAACAAAAATAGGACAGTCAGAACATTAAATAAGATGTACTTAATTGTCCGTGAATTATAATGGATTACATTTAAATAAGGAATAAGTATCCCTTATATTTACAATGAAAAGTTATCAGTTCTTGATAACCTTTAAACTTTTTATCTTACTTTTACAAAGCTGTAGAAATATCAGGAAAATTGTCTGATCTAATTAATTAATTATAGTTCATTAATCCAAGGAGCCCCAGTGGCAAAGTGTGTTAAAGCACTTTGCTGCTGAACTTGCAGACCGAAAGGTCCCAGGTTCAAACCCCGGGAGTGGTGGGAGCGGCCGCTGTTAGCTCCAGCTTCTGCCAGCCTAGCAGTTCGAAAACATGTCATTGTGAGTAGATCAATATGGCGGGAAGGTAACGGTGCTCCATGCAGTCATGCCGGCCACATGACCTTGGAGGCATCTACGGACAATGCCGGCTCAACTTAGAAATGGAGATGAGCACCAACCCCCAGAGTCAGACATGACTGGACTTAACATCAGGGGAAACCTTTACCTTTAATCCAGTAGTAATCACTTTCTGCAGACCCCAGACCCACTTTTAACTCAATCTTGAAATGTGAGCCATGTTTAGATTTTTTTTTCTATATAGGTATCTCCTTTCTCCCCGTCTTGGTCTTATTTTCCTTCACTTGCTATTTTTCTCTATTTCTCCTACCGTATCATTGTAAACTGCAAAACACTGGTTATTCTGTTGGCACAATGATCTCCAATTGGAGCAATGTCTGAATGTGAGTTAATTAATTTGTAAATTAAGCCTGAGGTTCAATACCCACTTACTAGGAAGGAAGTTTAATTGTGTTCAGAAGGACTTATTTCCCATGAAATATCTATAGCATTACACTGCAAATAATTCTTAAAGAGGTCCATAAAAGTTCACTGACCTTTAAATTGATGCCATTATATTTATTTTTGGATTATGATAATAGATTGTGATTTCAATAATTTTAATGTTGAAATGTTTTAGCAGTTGTTTTAATACTGTATATATGTTTTATTTGTTGGATATGTGTTATACAGTATCTAATTGTGCCTTTATGTGCACTGCCCTGAGCCCCCTTTGGGATGAGAAAGGCAGGATATAAATATGGCAAATAAATAAATAAATCTTGGTCTTTTTCATTATGAAAGTTTTTTTTTGTAATTGATATTACAACATCTGGATTGTGTATAGTAATTTCTACAAACACTACAATAATAAGAAAAAGAAAAGAAAGCACAGAAGAAACAAATACCAGAACCCCAGAGAATATGGTCACTAACCTATCCCGAGATTCTCCCACATCTAAACAAATGAACAAATTAACTTCCCAACCATCAGTAAAAAAAACTACAGTAAACTCCTCATTACTACTTAACTAAAATTTAAACTTTCGTTTACAAATCAAATAATAAAGCTCAATGTGTTGTCGAAGGCTTTCATAGCCAGAATCACTGGGCTGCTGTGAGTTTTCCAGGCTGTATGACCATGTTCCAGAAACATTCTCTCCTGATGTTTCAAGATATGTTTATATATCTGTGGAATGTCGATGCAGGAATCAGCCAGGCTTTGAAGCTGCAAGGCTATTCAGTGCTAATCAAGCTGGCCAGTTGCAACATCCACACTAGCCTCAAATAGACACATGTATTTTTTTAGTGATCTACTAAATGCCATAAACTCCTCTCCGGTTATCACAGCTTTTAAAATGTTTCTCTTTCTTTCTCCCACCCTGGACATTCCACAGATATATCAACCCCACTTGCCTAGTTTCCAACAGACCTCACAACCTCTGAGGATGCCTGCCATAGCTGTGGGCGAAACGTCAGGAGAGAATGCTTTTGGAACATGGCCATAAAGCCCAGAAAACTCACAGCCACCCAATTAAAGCTCAGCTTTCTAATGTCATAAGTATTATTATTCTTTCTGCTTTATGTAGGATAAAAATGCTCCCAGGGTATTAATTTTCCAAATAAATTAGATTTGTCCCTTTCTTACTGGTTTGTTTTCTTCTCACCATGTTAGTCCTCATCCTGTGTTTTGCTCTGCCACCTCTCAATCTCTGTTAGCTTTAGTCTGTGGTCCTAGATTTTGAATGTATCTCATTTTCTCCTTTCCCTTTGCCATAGGAAGAGAAAAAGGTCCTACAAGAGGAGGAAAAGAAGGACCTTGCCTTGCAGAAAAAAGCAAATCTGTGCATCCCTCTTGTACGAGAGTCTGATGAAGATCGGCATCTGGCAGCATTGCTTAAATATCAGAGCCTTGGCTGTATGTTGAAATTGAACTGCTGTGGTTTTTCATCGGGGCAGAGGATGCAAGTGCAAGGATATAAGAATTTTCCAGTTGATAATATACTGCTGATAATTGTAGTACTATGACTCCATTGTTAGCTGTTGTGATTCCACCCCATTGAATCCTGAGATTTGCCATGTAGGGAGTGGCCTTTTGATTTCGCAAGCATCTCCTTTGGGTCTGAGCAAACTGCAAGCCCCGGGATTCCATAGGAAGTTGTAAAGTGGAATCATGGTGCTGTAATTGTGTAGTGTGAAAGGGCCTCTGGTCAGTTGTGAAAAGGCTGCTTTCTGAAGAAAGCTTTTGCTTTTTTATCGTGTCAGAAGCGACTTGAGTACATACTGCAAGTTGCTTCTGGTATGAGAGAATTGGCTGTCTACTAAGATGTTGCCCAGGGGATGCCTGGATGTGTTTCTGCTTACAACATTGCTGGGATTTCTGGGAGTTGTAGGCCAAAACACCTGGGGATGCACAGACTGAGAACCACTATCCTAGATTATCTGTCAGTGTAGACGAATATAAAGCAGATAATCTGGGATCAGATCCTGGGATATAGGACAGTGTAGATCCAGCTTTAGTATCATTTGCATTTGTTAGTCTTTCTTCTGTGTTAGGATTTGTCAAAGCTTGATTCCTTTAAGAATCACTAAAACTTCATACTGTATTCTATGGCCCCTTCCACACACTGAATAAAATCCCACATTATCTGCTTTGAACTGGAATATAGGGCAGTGTGGACTCAGATAACCCAGTTCAAAGAAGATATTGTGGGATTTCCTGCCTTGATATTATGGGTTATATTTGCTGTGTGGAAGTGCCCTATATTTAGTTGATCTAATATGATTGATAGCAGTGCTCCCACCTCAACAATGATGGACAAATATAGGAGTAAATAAATTTTCACTGAAAAATATTGGAAAACACCCCATGTTTCTGATTGGCGAGACATAGATTTCCCAGTGAATTATAAAACTTCCTGGACTATTTGCACTTTCTCTGGGCCCTTCCACAAAGTCATGTAACCCAGAATATCAAGGCAGATAATCCACAATTTCTGTTTTGAACTGGATTATCTGAGTCCACACTGCCATATAATCCATTTCAATGTGGATTTTATACAGCTGTGTGGAAAGGGCCTCAGATAATCCAGTTACAAGCATATATTGTGGATTTTTTTTTTCCGTGTCAGGAGCAACCTGAGTTGCTTCTGGTGTGAGAGAATTGGCCGTCTGCAAGGACGTTGCCCAGGGGACGCCCGGATGTTTTGATGTTTTACCATCCTTGTGGGAGGCTTCTCTCATGTCCCCGCATGGAGCTGGAGCTGATAGAGCGAACTCATCTGCGCTTTCCCTGGGTGGGATTCGAACCTGGCAGCCTTCAGGTCAGCAACCCAACCTTGAAGTCACAAAGCTTTAATCCACTAGGCCACGGGGTCTCCGATATTGTGGATTATCGGCCTTGATATTCTGGGTTATATGGCTGTGTGGAAGGGGCCTCTGCCTGGCATAACTTGCAGGTCTGTTAAAAATAAAGTAGCATGGAGAAGACCTGTGTATGCCACATTGACCTCATAGGAGGTGAGTCACGATATAAATGCAACACATAACACAATTGTCTTCATTGACAACCCCAGTCAAAAAGAGTCTTGGTTACTTGGTTTTTAGGCCTGTTTCTGGGGTTATATGGGACGCAGACCGAAAGGTCCCAGGTCCAAATCCTGGGAGCGGAATTAGCGCCCGCTGTTAGCCCCAGCTCCTGCCAACCTAGCAGTTCGAAAACATGCAAATGTGAGTAGATCAATAGGTACCACTCCGGCAGGAAGGTAACGGCGCTCCATGCAGTCATGCTGGCCACATGACCTTGGAGGTGTCTACGGACAACTCCGGCTCTTCGGCTTAGAAATGGAGATGAGCACCAACCCCCAGAGTCGGTCACGACTGGACTTAACGTCAGGGGAAAACCTTTACCTTTACTATGGGACACTGATTCAGAAGATTGTATTGAATAGACTGCATACGCTCTAGTTTCTTAAATATGGTTATCATGGTTTTCTATGGATGAGCAGACGAAGCATGGTAGATGGTATATGTTCTGCATCTCAAAAACCAGGGAGACTGGTACAACTTTTGGAATTGGCAGGTCAAATATACTCAGAAATGACTAACATTTGAGGCACCAAAACGTGTTTTGGACAGTATAAGTTTTGCCTTTATTGATGATAACTCACTCCCGTCTCTCCTTCCAGCTTATGAAGACAAACAGAAGCAAAAGCGAAGTGAGATTGCTGACCGCCCATGGTTTTCACCCAGCCAGCCTTCAAACACTAAAGCCAGTGACACTGTGAAAAGGCTGGCCTTTGCTGGGAAATCAACGGCTGGCAAGTCACCAGTAGCTATGAACAGCCTGGGCGTTGTGCGTCGAAAATCGAGGGAGAAGGAACAGTCTGACATGGAGGAGGAGAATGAGGCTTCCAATCTCACGGCCCACGTTTGCAGGCAAGACCAGGACAGTCACACACATGGCGTGTCCCTTGACTCTTCCGTGGGGCCCGAGGGGGGTTCCCAAAAAGCTGAAGGAATCCCTCCATCAAATTTGGCTGCCTCCTTAGTTGCAGATTATTCAGACTCTGCATCTGATCCAGAAGCTGAACTATGAACAGAGGCCTGACTAGAGCAAACAAAAGACTGAAGTATAAAAGCTCAATGACTACAAAGCGAGACTGTGTGTGTGTGTGTGTGTGTGTGTATGTATGGGAAAGTATCATAGAGAGATTGAAAATATATTTGCATGCTGCTCAGGAGTTACATTCTCCTGCCTCTTCTTGGGCTGTATGGAACTGACTTCCTGGTTATTTAAACATGAACTCTTCCAATAAATGAAAGCACTATCCCCACAGAACTGCTTAGTGTGTTCTTAATAAGAGCTTGACTGCTTCACACAAATACTACGTACAGGCAGAGATCTTCAATTATCCTTGCAGACAAGAAAAAAATTGACACACATTTTACAAACAATACTGGACCAGAACAAAACAGGATTTTAAGGGTGGAAAAAGAAAGGAAAGGAAGAGAGAAGGAAGGGGGGAAAGAAGGAAAAAGGAAAGAAAGGAAGAAGAAAGGAGGGGAGGGAAAAAGAGAAAGAAAACGGGAAGAAGAAAGGAAGAGGGACGGGGAAGAAAGGAAGGGAAGAAGGAAGGAAAAAGGGAAGAAAGGAAAAAGAAAGTAAAGAAGGAAGGAAAAAAGGTAGAGAAGAAGGAAAGGAAGGAAGGGAAAGAGAAGGCACACTTGGAGTCAACTTGTTTGACTGAATTTTGTATCCACGATGTTAAAATCGATTTCATCAGAATCAACAGAAAAAACTGTACAGGATTTCAATTTACTAGCCATTCTTATACATAAAGTTTCAATTTTATTAGACCCTAAAACTGGCATTTTCTTAAATGTTGTGGGCACGCTGACTAGCTACCCTTCATATAAGGGGTTCTATACCAGCAATTGCAGTTAAGAGACTTCAAACGTTGGGAAACTTAGTTTTAACACCTGACTGGCGCTACAGCTAAAATTTGAACAAAAATTGAGACATGATGGTGGGAAGGTTTAGATCACCTGGCATGGAATGACACGGAAGAAAGGACAGAAGAAAGGAAAAAGGAAGAATGGAAAAGGAAGAGGGAAGGAAGGGGGAAAAGGAAAGGACGGGAAAGGGAAAGAAGAAGGAAGGAAGGAAGGAAGGAAGGAAGGAAGGAAGGAAGGAAGGAAGGAAGGAAGGAAGGAAGGAAAAAATGAAAAGGAGGATGGAAAAAAAGATGAGAGAAGGAAAGAAGAAAGGAAGGGGAAGAAGAAAGAAAGTGAAGGAAAAGGTAGGGAAGAAAGAAGAATAGAAAGGGAGAGGGAAGGATAGGGGGAAGAAGGAAAGGAAGGGAAAGAAAGAAGGAAGGGATGAAGGAAGAAAGGACAGAACAAAAGAGGAATAAGGAAGGAAGGAAAAAATGAAGGAAGAAAGGAAGGAGAGAAAGAAGGAAAGAAAATAAGAAGGGAGGGAGGAAGAGGGAAAAGGAAGAGAGAGAAAGAAAGATGGAAGGAAAGAAAGAAAAAGGAAGGAAGGAAGGGAACAGAAAGAAGGAAAGAGAAAGTAAGAGGGAGGAAGAGAGAGAAGGAAGGGAGGGAGGGAGGGAGAGAGCGAAAGAAAGTAAAGGAAGGAAGAGAGAAAGAAGGAAAGAAAGAAAAAGAGGAAGGAAGGAGACAGAAAGAAGAAAAGAGAAAGTAAGAAGGGAGGGAGGGAGCGAAAGAAAGTAAAGAAGGAAGGGAGAGAGAGAGAGAGAGAAGGAAGGAAGGAAGGAAAGAAAGAAAAGGAGGATGGAAGGAAGGAGACAGAAAGAAGGAAAGAGAAAGTAAGAAGGGAAGGAGGGAGGAAGAGAGAGAAGGGAGGAAGGGAGCGAAAGGAAGGAAGGAAGGAAGATAGATAGATAGATAGAGAGAGAGAGAGAGAGAGAGATAGATAGATAGATAGATAGATAGATAGATAGATAGATAGATAGATAGATAGATAGATAGATAGATAGATCCCTAAACTCAGGCCTACTACTAAAAGACATGCAGTGGTAGGCTCCCGCTGGGTTTTCTGTCGCTCCGATCCCTTGGCGCTTCTTGTTTCGCAGCGCTACGCTGCCGCTTCCCTTTCCGGCGTGGCGTCACAGGCGAAGGGGCGGACGACCCGGTTTCCTTCCTCTTGGCGTGCTTTGCCGGACGCAGCTGGCGGCGTGACCCGGTGCGATGGCGCAGGGCAAGCAGAAGTTCCAGGCGCGGAAGGCCGGCCCCGCGGGGAAGAAGGCGGCTCCCTCGGCTGCCCGGGGGCCTCGCAAAGGAGGTACGGGAGGGGGATCTACACTGCAGAATGAACGCGGTTTGCCCCCCCTTGAACGGCCGCGGCTCAGGGCTGTGAAATCCTGGGAGTTGTAGTTTGGGGAGGCACCCCCAGTTAGTCTGGTTGGATCTCCACTCCCATATTATCCAGTTCAAAGCAGATCACACTATGTGACACCATTTGGGGGGGGGGAAATCTGTTCCTGGGCCCCTTCCACGCAGCTGAATAAAACCCCACACTATCTGCTATATGACAGTGTGGGCTCAGATATTCCAGTTCAAAGCAGATATTGTGGGATTTTCTGCCTTGATATTCTGGGTTATATGGCTGTGTGGAAGGGCCCCTGGTTTGAAAGTGTTGTTTCCTGTTTAATAGTGTGGTACTGTACTAACTTTGAAAGTAATTGTAGTACCCCAGAAACTTCGTTTTTGTGGCTGCCACAAACAGTGTTGAATTGCTGGGTTGCTGTGAGTTCTTTGGGCTGTATGGCTCACAGCAACCCAGTGATTCCGGCCATGAAAGCCTTCAACAACCTATGTTGAATTGGTTGAGACTCAATGAGATATTCATTGAAAAACTATAGCAAAATGTGCTGCAGGGTGTCCTGCAAAAACTACCATAAAAACTTGATTGATATGAGTTTTTCGGGCTCTATGGCCATGTTCCAGAAGCATTCTCTCCTGACATTTCGCCCACATCTATGGCAGGCATCCTCAGAGGTTGTGAGGTCTGTTGGAAACTAGGCCAGTGGGATTTATATATCTGTGGAATAATGTCCAGGGTGGGAGAAAGAACTCTTGTCTAATCAAGGTGGCTAGTGGCCACCTTAATTAACATTGAATAGATTTGCAGCTTCAAAACCTGGCTGCTTCCTGCCTGGCGATCCTTCGTTGGGAGGGGTTAGCTGGCTTGATAATATCTTGTCTGGAATTCCCATTTTCAGAGTGTTGTTCTTTATTTACTGTTCTGATTTCAGTGTTTTTTAAATACTAGTTCATTTTCATGGTATCCTCCTTTCTATTGAAATTGTCCACATGCTAGTGGATTTCAATGGCTTCTCTGTGTAGTCGGATATGATGGTTGTTAGAGTGGTTCAGCATTTCTGTGTTCTCAGATAATATACTGTGTCCATCAAATGCTCTGTTGTGGCTGACTTCTCTGCTTGAGTTAGTCTGCAGTGCCTTTCATGTTCCTTGATTCGGGTTTGGGCAAAGCCTCCGAAGGGGAATTCAGTCCTGAAAGAGTTATGATGGGGAAAAGCTGCCTCCAGTGAAGTTTTCTCATCATTTTTTTCAAAATCCAGTGACCACAGGGACAGAAATTGAGGTGAAATCTTCTGGACAGGGGCACAGACAGCAAAACAAACACCACAGGTGTGATAACCATTCCCCATGCTGTCCAAAGCTTATATATACAGTATATTTGGCTGGAATTACACTTTAAAATATACCTGTTCTGACTTACATACAGATTCAACTTACGAACATGCCTATAGAAGCTATCTTATTTTTAACCTGGGGACTGTGTGTGCCAAATGCAATTCTATCCACGTGTGTGGCTGAGACAGTGACACCTTTGCTTTCTGGTGGTTTAGTGAATACAGACTGCTCTTGTTTAACAATATCATATGGAAAAGATTACCACCAGGTATGTTTATAAGTTATATATGAAGCATAAGTGCATTTCTTGTTTAGATTTAGGTCCTATCTCCAAGATATCTCATTAGGTGTAAGTAAAGGTTTCCCCTGACATTAAGTCTAGTCGAGTCCGACTCCGGGTGTTGGTGCTCATCTCCATTTCTAAGCCGAAGAGCCAGTGTTGTCCGTAGACACCTCCAAGGTCATGTGACCGGCATGACTGCATGGAGCGCCATTACCTTCCCTCCAGAGTGATACCAATTGATCTACTCACATTTCCATGTTTTCAAACTGCTAGGTTGGCAGAAGCTGGGGCTAACAGTGGGAGCTCACTCCGCTCCATGGGTTCGAACCTGCAACCTTTCAGTCCATAAGTTCAGCAGCTAGGTGGTTTAACCTGCTATGCTACTGGGTCTGTACCAAACACGAATCAAGGAACATGAAAGGCACTTCAGACTAACTCAAGCAGAGAAGTCAACCATAGCAGAGCACTTGATGACCCGGGTCTCATTAGGTCTGTATATATGCAAGTACTAGTATTCCAAAATACAAAATAAAATAAAATAAAAATCCAAAATACTTCTGATCAAAGTGTGTTGGATAAGGGATGTTCAGCCTGTGCTGCAGTTGTTGATGGTTGAATGTTTTAGATATCTGTGTAAACCCAGATGTATCCAGTGCAAGTCTCCATTCACGGTGATAGCAGTTGTGATTCCACTTGAGCTGCCTTGGCAACATCATGGCGAATCCTGGCATTTGCAGTTTTTGTGATGACTTTAGGATTTTGACCCAGGGAGAGTTTACATTGCCATATAATCCAGTTCAAAACAGATAATCTGGATTTCATATGGCAGTGTAGAAAGTGCCTCTTTCAAAGTTTGGTGCCCAATTTTGATTCTTTTTCTCCTTGAACTGTACCTGTAATTTAGTGACTCAGAAGTCTGGCTTGAAAAGTTGGTCTCTTTCTGGTTGCATAGTACACATAGTAGATGAATTCTATCTTCTAAGCTTGTGTAGTCTATAAAACTTGCTTTATGGTGAATATATTGAATGTTTTATCTGCATTTCATCTGGTGCAGGCCGCGTTATTGCTCCCAAGAAGGCTCGTGTGATCCAGCAGCAGAAACTAAAGAAGGTAAGCCATTGTCCATTCTAAGAGGCAGACATGAACAGCTCCAAGGAGACTCCTTTTTGTAGCAACTAAGGCGGGGATCCCCAAACTAAAGCTCATGGGCTGAATGTGGCCCTCCAAGGTCCTTTTCCCAGCCCCAGCCCTAAACTTTAGACTTAGGGTCGCCCGAAGTCTGAATTGATTTGAAGGCACACAACAACAATCCTCATTAACTTGACAACCTCATCAGCTAAAATAGGGCCCATACTTCCCATTGAAATACTGGTAAGTAGATGTTGGTTAAAATGGTTCTTCGTTTTGAATATTGTATTTCAGTTTTTGCACTACAAATTGGATATGTGCAGTGTGCATAGAAATTTGTTCGTGTTTTTTTTCAAACTATAATCTGCCCATCCGGCCCCAACAGTTTGAGAGACCGTGTTTAAAAGGTTTGAGGACCTCTGAACGAAGGCTTACTCTTTTTGAACATTCATTTGCTCATGTCCCACTGGTGCAGAATTATTTTTGGCCAATATAAGGTCAATATGCCAGCAGAATACTGTCCTGAGGCCCTGTCATAGTATACAATACCAGTACCATTATTCTGCTTTGACTGCCATAGTTCTATCTTATGGACTCCTAGGAGTTGCAGTTTGGGTTATTCTCTGCCAAAGAGCTCATCTCTAAACTACGAATCCTAGGATACCACAGGATGTAGGTATGGCAATGAAAGAGAAATTACAGTATTATAGGAGCCCCCAATGGTGCAGTGGATTAAACCGCTAAGCTGCTGAACTTGCTAACTGAAAGATCGGCAGTTCAAATCCGGGGAGCGGGGTGAGCTCTCACTTTTAGCCCCAGCTTGTATCAACCTAGCAGTTCGAAAACATGCAAATGTGAGTGGATCAAGAGGTACCCCTCTGGTGGGAAGGTAACGGTACTCCATGCAGTCATGCCAACCACATGACCTTGGAGGTGTCTACAGACAACGCTGGCTCTTTGGCTTTGAACTGGAGATGAGCAGCATACCCCAGAGTCGGACACGACTGGACTTAATGTCAGGGGAAAACCTTTACCTAATGTGAGAGACACTCTGGACGGAGACTGCCTGGCTAAATATCCATGCCCTCATAGCCTACTACACGTTTTTTGGTTTTTTTTTTACCTCGGAAAACATTGCTGGACTGCAACTCCTAGCATTCCTCATCATTGGCTGTGTCTGCTAGGGCTGATGGCAGTCTCATGCTCTCAGTTAAATGCCCTAAGCAAAGAAGGTACAATATTACACCTGTCCCCCCATGGCATTCATAAGTATCTTCCCATGCAAGTCTTAGGCCCCTTCTACACTGCCATATAAAATAATAATAATAACAACAACAACACTTGGGAAGTGTTTGACTTGTGATTTTGTGATACGAAATCCAGCATATAGATCTTGTTTGCTGTGTCATACTATGTCTTTGTGTCAATAATAATAATAATAATCAACTTTATTTATTTCCCACCCTATCTTCCTGAGGGGACTCAGAGCCAGTTTCAACAGATATCGGCAAATATTCAATGCCGTGAGAAGCTGAACAAAGACAAAAATAACCAACCCATGAATCCCAAAAACAAATCCACATTACATCAAAAATAATAACACTTTATACTGCAATGTTACTAGCAATATTATATGTAATATATAATATACTATTATCATATTATAATACGTTATTATTACATTGTACTATAATTACACCACAAGGAGCCCCTGGTGGCGTAGTGGATTAAAGCCTTGTGACTTGAAGGTTGGGTTGCTGATCTGAAAGCTGCGAGGTTCAAATCCCACCCAGGGAGAGCGCGGATGAGCTCCCTTTATCAGCTCCAGTTCCATGCGGGGACATGAGAGAAGCCTACCACAAGGATGATAAAAACATCAAAACATCGGGGCATCCCTTGGGCAACGTCCTTGCAGATGGCCAATTCTCTCACACCAGAAGCGACTTGCAGTTTCTCAAGTTGCTCCTGACACGAAAAAAAAATTATACCACAATATATATAATACACTACCAGTACATTATACTATTAGCGTTATATAATATATTGTATCATATCATAAGTTGTAGTATATACAATATATTATATTACAACATTATTCATATTACATACACTCTAACACCACCATTACATTACAATGTTATTATTTCTATATATCATTATATTGTATATATTGAGGGGCTCCTGAGTGATGTTGCAGGAGACACAACAAAGCTGTGCCTTCCTGGTTGCCCCCTCTTCACTCTGGCCTCAGAACAGCAGTTCGTGTCGGATAATTTGGATAATCCAAATTATCTGCTTTGAACTGGATTATATGGCAGTGTAGACTCATGTATGCTAAACCCTTGTACTAGCGGTTTCTTCTGACCAGTTGTACCTGTTGGTTAACTCCTTGACATAGCCTCAGAGTTCAACCCAGTTTAAGGCTCTTCCCATGACCTTGTAGCACCTTAACTTCCTTCTTGTTTACAAGTTCCACTCAGTGCACTTTGCCCAGTTCATTTTATGTTTTTATTGCTGTGTTTTTCATGTGTTTTATAATGATTGTGATTTTTTAATACCTTTTAAATTTTAATACCCTCCTCTCCTTCCGGAAGAGCCTAAAAACCTGGCTCTTCCAAAAGGCCTTTGATGATTAATTGTTGTGGGTTTGATTTATCTGCCCATTCTACAATAGCTCCATCGTTGATGCTTTGCCATTATTACTTTGCACTTTATTGTCCATTTTAGCTGTGAAACTACCTCTCCCCATTTTGGAATATTCTGCACTTTGGCCTAGATCTGTGTATTAGTCTCTTGTTTTTAATATTTTATGCTGTATGTTGATTTTAATGACTGTTTTATTGATGCTGATGTTTTTATTGTTGGGATATTTGTTTTATTGTTTTGTTGTTGTTATTATATTGTTGTATCGGGCAAGGCCCCATGTAAGCCGCCCCTAGTCCCTTCGGGGAGATGGGGCAGGGTATAAAAATAAAGTTGTTGTTGTTGTTATTATTATTATTATTATTATTATTATTGTATTTGATATTACTGTATGCTGGTTTTATATCTGTAAGCCGCCCCGAGTCCCTCTGGGGAGATGGTGGCAGGGTACAAAATTAAAATTATTGTTATTATTATTATTATATAATCTAGTGCAAAGCAGATAATGTGGGTTATCTGCTTTGATCATCTGGATTATATGGCAGAGTAGAAGGGTCCTTGGTGGCACATTTGAAAACTGGATCCTCTCTGCTCACTTGTCTTCTCAATAAACCAAGGCACATGTTCTCTCCTCTCTTTCCCCAGAATCTGGAAGTTGAAATCCGTAAGAAAATTGAGCATGACGTAGTCATGAAGGCCAGCGCAAAACTACCAAAGAAACTGAGTGTTCTGAAGACCCCAAAATCGGAAACCTCAAAGGATCAAGGTCACTCCAGCAAGTCATAGCTTGGTGGAGTCAGGGATGATGGGTTACCACTTATGGTGGTGGTTATTGACTTTATCTATGGCAGTCGTCTTGCGAGAAGCTGGGTGGGAGTCTCCAATGTGACATTTCAGTTGATCAGCATAAAGGATTTCCTTTCACAAGAGAAATACATGAACAGCGACTGGCCCTGCTCCTAGATTATAGTAACAGCTGTAGTTTTCAACTCTAACCTCATAATGTACTGTGAGACTCCAATATCCTCATGGGATACGCTCCCAGTCGGACCATGGTTTCCCGAAACCACAAATACAATTGAACTGCATTGTGCAACAGGGTATATACCGTAAATCTAAGACTATCCTTTGTATGTATAAAGTCTATACATAATGCAGCTTACATAATGCAACATACGCAGCTGTATGGTTGTATCTAGGCTTAGTCATGCTGGGACCCAATAAGTCATGCTGGATCAGTGGGACTTAATTTAGGGATGACTAACTAGTCCCATGGATTTCAGTGGATTCAGTCTAAGCATAATGGAGCCTCTTGTCAACCTGTAAGCTTCAGTATCTATATAAGAGGCAGCCACTGTTGAATTAACACAATCTCAGTCTACCATTTAAATATGTTCTTAAGATGTCAGTGAATGGAAGGTCCCAGCATCCCTGGCTAGCAGTGGCAAAGAGTGCTGGGAGTTGAAGTCAAGTGACATTGAGAGAAAAGCACAATTCACCTTAACCTACATTCTGGGACAGGTATGTTTTCAAATTGGAAATTTCAAACTAATGTTTTTTTAAAATCTTAAATTGCTTTCTTCCCACGATTACTGCAAAACCTTGTTTATGAGGAAACAATACTATTGTGTTGCATTTTAAAAAATTCAAGAGATGTATTTTTAATAAAGTGGAGTTGTATCAGCAGTTTTGCTATTTGTTAAAGCTTTACTGCCTGTTAAAGGAGACAAAGATTTATTGGAAAGGTTTGGAAATGTTTTGAAATGGCGGCAATGTGTCCAGCTTGAGGACTTCCTACATTGGGGAGATCCTATGTTACTGTAGTAATTATTACTGTTGTTGTTGTTGTTTATTCATTCAGTTGCTTCCGATTCTTCCTGATCTCATGGACCAATCCATGCCAGAGCTCCCTGTTGGCCATGGCCACCTGCAGCTCCTTCAAGGTCAAGCCAGTCACTTCAAGAATACCATCTATCCATCTTGCACTTGGTCGGCCCCTCTTCCTTCCATTTCCCGCAGCATCATTCTCTTCTCCGAGCTTTTCTGACTTCTCATTATGTGGCCAAAGAACTTCATCTTTGCCTCTAATATCCTTCCCTCCAGGGAGCAGCCAGGCATTATTTCCTGGAGGATGGACTGGTTGGATCTTCTTGCGGTCCAGGGCACTCTCAGAATTTTTCTCCCAACACCACAGTTCAAAAGCATCTATCTTCCTTCACTCAGCCTTCCTTATTGTTGTTGTTATTATTATTATCTTTATTTATACCCTGCCTTTCTCCTTGGGAGGACTCAAGGCAGCTAACAATCACAAACTTTAGTCAGGTTTAAAAAAAACAGTACAAAAGTTAAAAAGCAAATAGTACAGTGTGGTAAAAACATTTTAAAATATAATAAATGCACTTAAAATATCCTTTAAAACTCACAGTCCTTTCCCCAATCCCACCCACTACCTCCCCAAAGCCTGTAACGTAGGGTAAATAAGTGCCAGCAAAGATGTTCCAGTTGCATTACCTAAGCCATGTACAGTTGCCCCTCCATATCCATGGATTCTGCATCCAGAGCTTGAAAGTATTCAAAAGAAATATTTAAAAGGCAAAACATGATTTTTGCTATTTTATATAAGGAACAGTATTTTAATACACCATGGTATATAATGGGACTTGAGCATCCACAGATGTTGGTATTCATGGGGGGGGGGGGAGGGTCTAGAATCAAACCGCAGCACATACCAAGGGCTCATTATATTGGATAGCATAGAAGACACCCTCCCAAAATCCCAGAACGGCTTCCGCCCCTCTAGAGGAACAGTGGACATGATCTTCATTGCACGACAGCTCCAAGAAAAATGCAGGGAACAAAATCAACCCCTGTACATGGCATTCATTGACCTTGCAAAGGCATTTGACACAGTGAATCACAGTGCTCTCTGGACCATCCTCCAAAAAATCGGATGCCCTGGCAAATTTGTGAACATCCTGCGGCTCCTCCACGATGGCATAATGGCAACAGTCTTGGTCAGCAACGGCTCCCAAAGTGACCCATTTAAAGTGGAATCAGGTGTCAAGCAGGGATGTGTCATTGCCCCTACCTTATTTTCCATCTTCATCGCTATGATATTTCACCTTGTTAATGAGAAGCTTCCCACCGGAGTGGAAATCATCTATTGGACAGATGATCGGACAGATCTATTGAATGTTTGAGGATCGGGACATCTTTAGGGATGCCAAGGTGCTTGTTTATAAAACTATTGTTCCCATTCCCCCCAACCCTGTTGTATGCCTCCGAAACATGGACGGTCTACAGACGTCACACTCAATTCCTGGAACAATTCCATCAGCGTTGCCTCCGGAAAATCCTGCAAATCTCTTGGAAAGACAGGAGGACAAACGTCAGCATGCTAGTAGGAGCAAAGACCACCAGCATTGAAGCGATGCTCCTACGCCATCAACTCCGCTGGACTGGCCACATCCGAATGCCTGATCACCATCTCCCAAAGCAGTTGCCCTACTCCCAGCTTAAGAACAGAAAATGAAATGTTGGTGGATAGAAAAAGAGATTTAAAGATGCGCTTAAAGCTAACCTTAAAAGCTGTGGCATAGATACCAAGAACTGGAAAGCCCTGGTCCTTGAGCACTCTAACTGGAGGTCAGCTGTGGCTAGCAGTGCTGTGGAATTTGAAGAGCCACAAATGGAGGGTGAAAGGGAGAAACATGCCAAGAGGAAGGCGCGTCAAGCCAACCCTGACCGGGACCCACCTTCCACCTGGAAACAGTTGCCCTCGCTGTGGAAGGACATGCGGGTCAAGAATGGGGCTCCACAGCCACCTATGTATCCACCGCTAAGACACTACACTTGGAGCCAGGCCATCATACTTAAACAATGAGGGGTTACTTAAATAAAAGTAAGTACCGTATATACTCGAGTATAAGCCGACCCGAATATAAGCCGAGGCGCCTAAATTTACCACAAGAAAACTGGGAAAACTCAAGTATAAGCCAAGAGTGGTAAATTTCAGAAATAAAATAGAAACCAATAAAATTACATTAATCGAGGCATCAGTAGGTTAAATGTTTCTGAATATTTACATAAAACTCTAAGATAAGACTGTCCAACTCTGATTAAATCATTATTCTCATCTTCTTCAATGTAAATGCCCTTATGTATCCTTTTAATAATAATAGAGTAAAATGATAAATGTAATAACAATAATATCAGAGTGAAATAATAAACATATTACTAATAAAAAATAGAGTAAAATAAATGTAATAGTAGCAACAATAATAGAGAAAAATAATAAATGTAATAATACCAATAAAAATAGAGAAATATAATAAACGTACCATATATATTCGAGTATAAGCCAGCCAGGACCCTCGAGTATAAGCCGAGAGGGGCTTTTTTCAGTCCTAAAAAAGGGCTGAAAAACTAGGCTTATACTCGAGTATATTCAGTAAGTAAGTAAGCACAACAAATGTGGATTGCTAAATGCTGACACACAGGCTCATTGTGGGTTGGGTACACCCTACTGAATATTTGTTTCCATATGTTCTGCATGTGTACTTTCTCTTCCATTGCTATCATTTGGATATGGCCATTGTATAATCTCCAGTACTTCCCAGGTATAATACTACTGGCATAATGTCATTAACAGGCCATTGAGAAACAGGAAGCAGTGCGAACTCATATAATCTAGTTTAAAGCAGAAACCCTGGGATCAGATCCCGGAACACAGGGCTTCTCTGGAAGGTCCCCAAGACTTTTTATTTATGTTTATAAGATTGTTATCCAAGGTCTGGAAGCCATGTCCTATGAGGAGCTGCTTTGAGAAATCTGGACTGCAAGACTAAAAGAAAAAGGGTGAAGACTATTCTTACAGTTTAAATGCAATGCTTTGGGTAAGAGGAAGCTTGGGTATTGTCATTGTGCTTCCCAGCAGCCTGATGCCAAGAACAGCCTCCACCCGAAATCTAAGGCCCCTTCTAAACTGCCATATATTCCAGATTATCAAAGAAGACAATCCACATGATCTGGTATGAACTAGATTATATGATTCTACAATGCCATATAATCCAGTTCAAATTAGATAATCTTGATTTTATATCCTAGTGTAGAAGGGGCCCGTGCCTGTAGGTGAATGCAGATAACATTTGGGAGGTATTTGTGTAGCTTTTTTATTTTTTAAATTTTTTTAAAAAAACTTTTCTACTGATACAATTAACAACAACAATAATGACAATAACAAAATGATGATACTGATGAAATAATTCCACACAAATCATGATACTGATACCTACTATTACCACCAATAATAATAATAATAATAATAATAATAATAATAATAATATCAGTACTAAAAATTCGGACAGTGTTAGTCAGAAACTGGAAACGGAAACTGAAATCCAGTCTCTGACTAACACTGTCCGAATTTTTAGTACTGATATCAGCATGGAGTTTGGCTTGGACAAATGTTCAACAGTGGCATTGAAGAAGGGAAAAATCATTGAAAGTGAGGGCATAAATATGCCTAATGGCCAAACAATAAAGTGTCACCAGCCAGAGGCCTATAAATATCTGGGAATATTACAGCTGGACAACATCAAGCATGAACATGTGAAGACTGTGGTCAGTAAAGAATACACACAAAGGGTCAGAAAAATTCTCAAAAGCAAGCTCAATGCAGGCAACACCATCAAGGCCATAAACACCTGGGCCATACCTGTCATAAGATATACTTCTGGCATCATAAACTGGACACAGGCGGAACTGGACAATTTGGACAGAAAAACAAGAAAACTCATGACCATTCATCATTCACTACACCCTCGCAGTGATGTTGACCGGCTCTATCTGCCTAGAAGATCAGGGGGCAGAGGACTCTTGCAAGTAAAACAAGCAGTCAAAGAAGAAGAACATGCCCTGGCAGAATATGTAAAGCAAAGTGAAGAACCTGCCTTGATTGAAGTCAAAAATCAGAAACTCCTCAAAGCACAGCAGACAAAAAACCAGTACAAGAAAGCCACACTACAAACTAGAGCTGACAGCTGGCACAACAAAACACTGCATGGAAAGTTCCTTGACAAAATTGAAGGAAGAGCTGATAAGGAGAAGACCTGGCTCTGGCTCACAAATGGGACCCTGAAGAAGGAGACAGAAGGCCTGATCCTTGCAGCCCAGGAGCAAGCCATCAGAACAAAGGCAATTAAGGCCAAGATCGAAAAATCAGCTGATGACCCAAAATGCAGACTATGCAAGGAAACCGACGAAACCATTGATCATATCCTCAGCTGCTGTAAGAAAATTGCACAGACAGACTACAAACAGAGGCACAACTGTGTGGCCCAAATGATCCATTGGAACTTATGCCTCAAGTACCACCTGCCAGCAGCAAAGAACTGGTGGGATCACAAACCAGCAAAGGTCGTGGAAAATGAGCACGCAAAGATACTGTGGGACTTCAGAATCCAGACTGACAAAGTTCTGGAACACAACACACCAGACATCACAGTTGTGGAAAAGAACAAGGTTTGGATAATTGATGTTGCCATCCCAGGTGACAGTCGCATTGATGAAAAACAACAGGAAAAACTCAGCCGCTATCAGGACCTCAAGATTGAACTTCAAAGACTCTGGCAGAAACCAGTGCAGGTGGTCCCGGTGGTGATGGGCACACTGGGTGCCGTGCCAAAAGATCTCAGCCGGCATTTGGAAACAATAGACATTGACAAAATTACGATCTGCCAACTGCAAAAGGCCACCCTGCTGGGATCTGCACGCATCATCCGAAAATACATCACACAGTCCTAGACACTTGGGAAGTGTTCGACTTGTGGTTTTGTGAAACGAAATCCAGCATATCTATCTTGTTTGCTGTGACATAAGAAGAAGAAGAAGAAGAAGAAGAAGAAGAAGAAGAAGAAGAAGAAGAAGAAATAATTCCATGCAAATGATACAATTGATACTGATAAGAGTAACAACAATAACGAAATGATGATAATGATGATTTATATATATGGCATCATAGAGTTGGAAGAGAACTCATGGCCCACTCAGTACTGGTATCATCAGTATCATAATTTGTGTGAAATTATTTCAACATTATCATCATTATCTTACCCTCCGGTGGCGCAGTGGGTGAAACCCTTGTGCCAGCAGCACTGCTGACTTGAAAGTTGGGTTGCTGACCTGTAGCTTGCCGGTTCGAATCCAACCTGGGGAGAGCACGGATGAGCTCCCTCTATCAGCTCCAGTTCCATGCATAGATATGAGAGAAGTCTCCCACAAGGATGGTAAAAACATCAAAACATCCGGGCATCCCTTGAGGAATGTCCTTGCAGATGGCCAATTCTCTCACACCAGAAGCAACTTGTCATTTCTCAAGTCGCTCCTGACATGATAAAACCCCATTATCTTGTTGCTATTATTGTTTTGGTATTACTATTAGTAGTAGTAGTATCATGATTTGTGTGAAATTATATATCCCACCTCTCCTCTCCTTAATAATTGTTTAGTGATGAAAGATTGTGACATTTTGTGTCTTAGTTTAATAATAATAATAATAATAATAATAATAATAATAATAATAATACATGTATTACCCACCTTTCCTATAATAATAGTTTGGTAATAAAAATTATTACATTTTGTGTCTAATAATAATAATACATTAATTACCTGCCTCTACTCTCCTTAAATCATAGTTGTTTTCTGGTGGTTCACTGCATGCAAACTTTGTGACCACTCTTGTTTAGAGAATATCATATGTATAAATCAGGGACAAGAATTTATTCCGTATGTGATTGGTACAATCCCTAGACTTCTCTGTGACAAGCTCTCATTGTCATTCAGTGACCTGGACATTCAAAGGGTTCCATAGACTAGAGCTATGGCAGTTCTACTGGAATCAAACCACTATCATTGAGTAATGTGGATACATCTTGGAGTCTCCTTCTCTGGAGGTTTTTGGACAGAGACCAGATTGCCATCTGTTTGGAGTGATTTGATTGGGTAGAAGGGGTTGGGCCGAATGGACCTTGGCATTTCTTCTAAGTCTGTGATGTTATTATTTGAAGTCAAAAAGACAAAATATAGACAACCTGGTTTGTTTTTGCCTCTGCTTTTGAACACGCCACAGGAATGACAGCATAAGCAGACATCGCTTCCTTCTGTTTTCCAAGATCACTCCTCCCATTTTTAAACCTCCTCACCTTTGACATTTTCATCTGCAGAAGCCCTGATCGGATCAAATCCCACCAAGAAGAGGGCACATCTCTGGGGGCGAAAGGCTTTTGTTTCTTTTACATGAGAGGATAATCCTGTTTCAGAGCCACCAGGAAGAGGCCAGTTCTGGGAAGGGCTGGAATGAATAAAGTTAGGGAGAAGGAGCCATGGAGCAAAAGAGATCAAACAGCTGCTTTCAAAGAAGTGGATGGATCACATTTGGAGGACACAAACCATTTGGTTTCTTTACAAGCCCAGGGTATGGAATAGCAAATTTTTTGAACGATAGCTCTCAGAGACTTAAATTCTGCCTATACAGTAGAGTATACAGTAGAGTATAACAATATAACATAAACAGACCGGCAGAACGTTGGATAAGCGAAAATGTTGAATAATGAGGGATTAAGGAAAAGCCTATTTAGCGTCAAATTACGTTATGTTATTACAAATTAAACATCAAAACATGTTTTACAACAAATCGACAGAAAAAGCGGTTCAATACACAGTAACTTTATGTAGTAATTACTGTATTAACAAATTATCACCAAAACATCACAACGTATTAAAATATTGGCTACAAAAAATATTGACTGCTAAAAAACTGCCTACAAATAAAGATAGAATTGCATAAAATGAACTTACAGTAACAACATTGTCGGAAGTTAAATCCATAAAAAGTTCAGTCCTTTCTGCCTAGAGAAATAACTGTGGATCCGGGCGGGAAGTAGACTGCGTTGGATAATCCAGAATATAGGATAAGCGAGACTCTACTGTATTTCTAAGCTGTATTGTGTGATCACAGATAATTAAACATGAGATGTCACTCGTATAAAACACAATACAAGGTTATACAATAGAAAACAACCAAATGTAGCCCAGCAGTTATTCAAACATAAAAAATATAATGAACATTGTATAATTAACAGGAGAACAAAAAATACCAGATATTTTTACCGGCCTGAATAATATTCTAACAAAGCTTGGTAGCAGAGAGAAGAAACTTGGCAACAATTCCTATTATGCTTTTACTAGCATCTGCTAAATCAATTGTCAATCATAGGGAATTGTGCAAGATTGTGCACAATCCAAGGTCATGTGGTTGGCATGACTACATGGAGCGCCGTTACCTTCCTACCAGAGTGGTACCTATTAATCTCATATTTGCATGATTTCAAACTGCTAGGTTGGCAGAAACTAGGGCTAACAGCGGGAGCTCACCCTGCTCTCCGAACTCAAACCGCCGACCTTTTGAACAGCAAGTTCAGCTCAGCGGTTTAACCCACTGCGCCATCGGGTGTGGCTTTATTAGCAGTTGCTAAATACTCACATTCTACATAACTGTTTCCTCCAAAATAAGACAGGGTCTTATATTAGTTTTTGATCCAAAAGATGCTTTAGAGCTTGTTTTCAAGGGCAGCCTTATTTTTCCAAATTGACTTTTTAAAATGAACTACAGTGTTCCCTCACTTATCACTGGGGTTACATTTCAGGACCACCAGCAATAAGTGAAAATCCGTGAAGTAGGGACACTAGATTTATTTTAATATTTATACATTATTTTAGTAGTTATACACTATTTTATGTCTTTATCAACCAATTGTGTGTTGATAAATCACCTCCTTCTCCTCCTGTTGCCGCCTGGGCTCCTTTTCTCTCCCTTTGGCTTCTCCTTCCTCCCTTCCTTAGGCTGTAAATTGTATTTTTTATGATTTATAATAGTCTTTTAGAGTTTACTGAAAAACCGCAAAACAGTGAATCCACGAAAAGTGAACCACGAAGTAGTGAGGGAACACTGTATATATAGGGCTTTTGAAATGGGGCTTATATTTCGAGCATCCTCAGAAATGCTGAAAAATCATAATAGGTCTTATTTTCGGGGTAGGTCTTATTTTTGAGGAAACAGGGTAGGAGAAGACAGGGTGATCCCTTCTAAGCAGGCATCATGGGAGCAAGGGAGGGTGCAGGGTGTGCAAACTACTCTGGGTGACAGCACCATCAGGAGGGATGACAACAGCTTGCCAATCTATAAAATATCCTGTAGTCATACAGTACAGAATCACAGTTAACATGTGCTGCATCCATGTATCTATAAGGCCAAAATCTTCAGATGCATATATGCTCTAGTCAGAGCTCTTATTATCATTCTATTATGATGATAGAATCGTAGAATTTGAAGAGACCTTGTGGGCTATCCAGTCCAACCCCCTGCCAAGAAGCAAGAAAATCACATTCAAAGCATTCCTTTGAATCGTGGTTTGCACACACTACAAGCATGCACTGTTGCTTTTGTTTTTGCTGTTTTTATAGTCACTGATTTCATCATTTTTTTCTTATATTGTGGTTTGGTCAAATATGGGAGGAGGTCCATGTGGTGAAACCATGAGCTACCATGCTGGGTGGCACCAACTCTATGTCATAAGGTTACACAGCTTCTTCTATGCATGGTTATTTTGAACTCACAAGAGCCTTGAGTTAGTTGATTTCTTACAGCACACGCAGATAGCACGGTTTTATCACAGCAACTAGTGTGAACTGGCAGGACACACTTCACGTATTAGTTCCCTGAACCTCTCTGAGTCCCCATCTACACTGCCAGATAAAATCCAGATTATCTACTTTGAACTGAATTATATGGCAGTGTAAACTAATACACTAGTCTCACTTATCCAAGCCTCGCTTATCCAAGCCTCTGGATAATCCAAGCCATTTTTGTAGTCAATGTTTTCAATATATCGTGATATTTTGTTGCTAAATTCGTAAATACAGTAATTACAACATAACATTACTGCGTATTGAACTACTTTTTCTGTCAAATTTGTTGTATAAAATGATGTTTTGGTGCTTAATTTGTAAAATCATAACCTAATTTGATGTTTAATAGGCTTTTCCTTAATCCCTCCTTATTATCCAAGATATTCGCTTATCCAAGCTTCTGCCAGCCCGTTTAGCTTGGATAAGTGAGACTCTACTGTATAATCCAATTCAAAGCAGATAATCTGGGTTTTATCTGGCAGTGTAGATGTGGCCTTAGCTTTGAGTCTTAACACTAAAATATTAGTCTCTGATGACCAAGAGAGGTCACTGTTGAAGACCAAATATACTAATACAGGCATGTCTTTAGCCAAATAGATACCCCCCCCACCCCCACCCGTTAAACCCCTGAGCTGCTGAACTTGCTGAACGAAAGATCGACTGTTCAAATCCAGGGAGTGGAGTGAGCTCCTGCTGTTAGCTCCAGCTTCTGCCAACCTAGAAGTTCAAAAACTTGCAAAAATGTGAGTAGATCAATAGATACCACTCCAGCGGGAAGGTAACGGCACTCTTTGCAGTCATGCCGGCCACATGACCTTGGAGGTGTTTACGGACAATGCCGGCTCTTCGGCATAGAATAGAGATGAGCACCAACCCCCAGACACGACTAGACTTAATGTCAAGGGAAAACCTTTACCTTTATAATGGATATGTGACTGTAACAGAAAAGGAACAACACAGCTCATACAGCTCAGGAACCGTACAACACTCCTGTGATTCCAGCCATGAAAGCTTTCAATAACGCAAACAGTTCTGCATGCTTCAGCAAATTATGCTTAAACAATATGTACGTGGTCAGGTAAGCTTTGTATAAATAAAGGTAAAAAATGTGGAGTCTTTCAGAGACCATTTGAAGTTTTCTTCCAAAATGCATCTAATGCAGTGGTTCTCAACCTGTGGGTCCCCAGGTGTTTTGGCCTCCAACTCCCAGAAATCCCAGCCAGTTTACCAGCTGTTAGGAGTTTTGGGAGTGGAAGGCCAAAACATCTGGGGACCCATAAGTTGAGAGCCACTACGCAATATTTTTCTCCTTTTACCAGGCTGTATTTTCATTATGCTTTTTATTGTGGTGGCCCTTTATTGTGGTGGTCCCTGGGGGTGTGATTGCCATGTGTTAAGTACAAATCACAATTGTTCACTGCTTGTCCTTCATACAGAGAAATGTATTATTTTTCCTGTTTGAAAATGGAGACAAAGGGCCCTTCCACACAGCCCTATATCCCAGAATATCAAGGCAGAAAATCCCACAATTTCTGCTTTGAACTGAGTTATCTGAGTCCACACTCAGATAATGTGGGATTTTCTGCCTTGATATTCTGGGATATAGAGCTGTGTGGAAGGGCTCAAAGCTAGAGGGGCTATCCCAGATCAGAATGAAATGAGGGGATTATGCCTCCTAATTTATTTAAGGAGATGGGATAAGAGACATTTAATCCTATCTACATGCTTCTAACCAGATGGTAGGAGCAGAGCACAAAGGAGGGTGAACCCTGCCATTACAACCATAGGAGGGGAAGAGAAAAAGAGTCTCTGCAAATCATAGCTACAAATCATGCCTTGTAACTTGCGCTAGTGTTTTGGATATAGTTGTTCACAGGGGTTGTATTGTATTTTAAAAGTCAGGAGAATATTCAAAACCACATTGACCCCAACCTGCAATATGGGCTCTTGTTCCATCACCTTGAAAAGCAGAATTCTGCAGATTGACTTGGGCCCCTTCTACGCTGCCATAGAAAATCCAGATTATCTGCTTTGATTCATATAATTGAGTTCAAAGCGGATGATGTGGATTATGTGCTTTGATAATCTGGATTATATATAGTAGAGTCTCACTTATCCATCATAAATGTGGCGGCAGAACATTGGATAAGCGAATATGTTGGATAATAAGGAGAGATTGAGAAAAAGCCTATTAAACAACAAAATAGGTTATGATTTTACAAATTAAGCACCAAAACATCATGTTATACAACAAATTTGACAGAAAAAGTAGTTCATTACACATTAATGCTATGTAGTAATTACTGTATTTACGTATTTAGCACCAAAATATCACAATGCATTGAAAACATTGACTACAAAAATGTGTTGGATAATCCAGAACGTTGGATAAGTGAGACTCTACTGTAGCAGTGTAGAAGGGGCCTTGGAGAGTCAGAGACAAGATATTTAGATCCCAGTCAGGCAACTCAGGAAATAAAGGCACTTTCACACTGCCATATACAGATTATTTGTTTTGAACTGAATTATATGGCAGTGTAGACTCAAATAATCCAAATAATGTGGATTATCCACTTTGATAATCTGGATTATATGGCAGTGTAAGTAAGTAAGTAAGTAAAAGTTTATTTGTATACCGCCCTCTCTCCCGAAAGGGACTCAGGGCGGTTTCCAATATAAAATCAGCATAAAACATTGTACAATAAAACACTGAAAACACTATAAAACGCTATAAGAATTAAAAACAAAAACAAAACATAATGATTGACTAAAACAATCACATAAGCAGAAGGAATATAATCACTCAAATAACATATGAATCTGCAAAGAAAAAGGAAAAAAGACCACTGGGATGGAGGAGAGGATGTAGAAGGGGCCAAAGTCATTTTAGCTCAAGTAGGCTTGGAGACCACACAATTCAATTTGGATTTCGATCTAAAGCTCCTTCCACATTGCCACATAAAATCCAGATTATCTACTTTGAACTGGATTGTATGGCAGTGTAGAAGAGGTTTTAATTTGAATATCCAAAACTCGGCGTCTCCCACTGACCATCACTGAAAACTGATCAACGGATGTAATGCTTTTCTGTTAATTAGAATTGGACAACGAGTCGAAATGTCGGAACACAAATCAATGGACTCAAATTGCATAAGAAAAGATTTCTTCTAAACATCAGGCAGATTTTTTTTATTGTCAATGAAGTTAAACATTGGAGCAGACTGCTTTAGAAGGTAGCAGATTATACTATGTAACACAAGTTTTGTTCCTGGGTTATAAATGTCATTTACTAATTGGTTCTATCATAAAACATGGGGAGTTTATTAAACTTCAAAAAACTTCATTTTTGCGGGACATTCTGCAGCACATTTTACTATAGTTTTTCAAAGAAGATCTCACCGAGTCTCAACCATGTCAACGTAATTTGTGCCAGAAACAAAGTTTCTGGAGAATAACTATTTCCAAGTAAGTACTGCACAATTAAACAGGAAATAACATTTTCAAACCAGTAACATAAAATATTTCAAATATTGTTACATAGTGTTGTCTTAATGTGTTGTCGAAGGCTTTCATGGCCGGGATCACAAGGTTGTTGTATGTTTTCCGGCCTGTATGGCCATGTTCCAGAAGTATTCTCTCCTGGAACACATACGTACAACAACCCAGTGTTATCTTAGTTGGAAGGGGCCTTAAGGGCCATTGAATTCAAATCCCTGCTTAATGTAACAAATCCACCCTGAATATCCCCACAGCAGCTAGTTGTCTAGCTTTATTAGGGAACAAGGAGACTCCCCGCCCCTCTAAATGTGTTCCTGGACAATACAGTACATCTTTAACAGTAAAATTGATACCAGTGGTAGAAATGACATGGAAATAGTATGAAGAGGTTCCTATGCCATATACACACAGAGAAACCAAGACCCCTTCCACACAGTTGTATAAAATCCATATTGAACTGGATTATATCTCAGTGTGGACTCAAATAATCCAGTTCAAATCAGATATTGTGGATCATCTGCCTTGCTATTCTAGGTTATAGGACTGATGGATTTATTCAAAATTAAGAGTATGCATATGTGAAATTTAACAAGATCACGTGAGCCTTGTATACGCAAACAAAAATATTCTAAAAGGTGCATGGCTTGGCCACTTGGAAATCTTGTTCCAAAATGCATGAAGAGATGACTTTTACTTTCACCAGTCTCCACTTTTCTTATTATTTTATTTGGATGATAAAACCCAGAGATCTATGATGGAGCTGGTGAGGTAGGGCTAGGAGTCTTTCCACACAGCTCTATATCCCAGAATATCAAGTCAGAAAATCCCAAAATATCTGCTTTAAACTGGGTTATCTGAGTCCACACTGCCATACATTCCAGTTTAAAGCAGATAATGTGGGATTTTATTCAGCTGTGTGGACGGGGCCTAATTCACATTCTCCTTTATTACTGTTTTATTGTCCATACATGCTGATCAAGGGATTTCGGAGGCAGCTGCTGTGACTTCACCTGTTATAGGCAGGCACAGACAACTAGAATCAGATTGGTTGAGGAATATCCCATTTTCTCCCAGCTTGAGCTTTATTACACCAATTGCTACAGACCTGCGGCTACCACCCAGTAATTACAGAAAGTGTCCTATTTTTTTGGGTCAACTATCTTTCCAAAGGTTAGCGGTTCGAATTCGGAAAGCGGGATGAGCTCCCGTTGTTAGCCTCGGCTTCTGCCAACCTAGCAGTTCGAAAACATGCAAAGGTGAGTAGACCGATAGGTACCGCTCCGGTGGGAAGATAACTGTGCTTCATGCAGTCATGCTGGCCGCATGACCTTGGAGGTATTTACAACACTGGCTCTTTCCTGCACAATCTTGCACAATTCCCTGTGATTGACAATTGATTTAGTAGATGCTAGTAAAGGCATAATAGGAATTGTCACAAAGTTTTTTCTCTCTGCTACCAAGCTTTGTTAGAATATTATTCAGGCTGGTAAAAATATCTGGTATTTTTTTGTTCTCCTGTTCATTATACAATGTTCATTACATTTTTCATGTTTTAATAACTGCTTTTGGTTGTTTTCTGTTGTATAAGCCAGCTCTTCAGCTTAGACATGGAGATGAGCCCCAACCTCTAGAGTCGGACACAACTAGATTTAACGTGAGGGGGGGAAAAATCTTTCCAATGTCAGTGTGGTTTAAAAATCTTAGATAAGTAAAAAACCCTTTGCAAATAGGAGCTTATTTTTCAGAGGTTTCATTAATGAAGGTAAGTGTAATTGGTTTAATTGGTTTCTTCTTTGGAGGTTGTTAAACAGAATTTGGTAGGCCACGTCTCAGGAATGCTTTAATTGCCTATTTCTGCAGGGCTAGTAGAGCTCCCATCTGTTAGCTCTAGCTTTTGGGGACATGAGAGAAGCCTTCTAGCAGGATGGTAACACATCCGGGCATCCCCTGGGCAACGTCTCTGTAGATGGCCAATTTTCTCACACCAGAAGCAACTTGCAGTATGCTTTCAAGTTTTTTCTGACATGATAAAAAAAACAGTAGATATAGCCCCTTCCAACTCTACAATTTGTGGTTGGAATCCCTTATGCCATATTTCAAACAAAAACATTGGTTCAACATTTCTTGTCTTCATGTGACTGGCAAAGAAGCACTTGAACAACCAGCATGTTTTGAGTCATCCCTCCCAAGTCCCACCGATCCTACCAAAAGCATATTTCTATTCTTTGGGGGAAAGAATTAGTAAAGGAACACTGGATGCATTGGAAGGAGGAATTGTTTCTAAGGAGCAAGAGAATGTACATGAGCTGGGAAATGCCTGCTACAATATTTTCCAGGCAATAACCAGTTTGGACAGATAGTATGCACTTTTATAATGGTTTTTGTATCAGAAAACCAGTGAAGTATAGTGGTTGAAATGCTAGATTAAGACTCTGGAGACTACAGTTCAGATTTCCTTTCAGCCACAAAAATCTACTGAGGCCCCTTCCACACAACTGAATAAAATCCCACATTACAGTAGAGTCTCGCTTATCCAACATTCTGGATTATCCAACGCATTTTTGTAGTCAATGTTTTCAATACATCATGTTATTTTGGTGCTAAATTTGTAAATACAGTAATTACTGCATACTGAATTAATGTGTAATGAACTACTTTTTCTGTCAAATTTGTTGTATAACATGATGTTTTGGTGCTTAATTTGTAAAATCATAACCTAATTTGATGTTTAATAGGCTTTTCCTTAATGCCTCCTTATTATCCAACATATTTGCTTATCCAACATTCTGCCGGCCCATTTATGTTGGATAAGTGAGACTCTACTGTATCTGCTTTGAACTGGAGTGTTTGACAGGGTGGACTTAGATAAACCAATTCAAAGCCGATATTGTGGGAGTTTCTGCCTTTATATTCTGCGTTATATGGCTATGTTGAAGGGTCCTGGGTGACTTTGGGCAAGCCACACTCTCTCAGCCTCAGAGTAAATCAATGCCGTATTTCCCCTGAACACATCTTGCAAAAAAAAAAAAAAAATCAAAGGGTCACCATAAGTGAGAATAGATGTAAAGTCACATGATAATATGTTTGTTTGTTTTTTTTGTAGAAGTCTGCTTTGCGATCCCTAGCATGGAAACCTCTAGATGTGCCCAGCTATGATTCCCGTCATTCAGCTGCGTGACTGCTATGTTGGCAAAGTATAATGTGAGCTGTAAGCCAACAGATCTTGAGGGTGCCAAGTTGTGGAAAGTATAGGTAATGTTATCCAAAACTAGCAAGGATGTGAGTGCCAGTGCTTCGAATTACTTCTGGGAACTGTAGTTTAAGGGCCTCATCACACAAGAGTTTGGATTCACTTTAAATCCACTTTAGGGAGGGGGGTGTAAACAGCTCAGCTAGACAGGTCCTGGGCCTCACCAAATGACAAAACCCAGAATTCTGCAGGAGGCAGAAACCGGATTCAAAGTGGATTCATGCTCTAGTGTGATGAGGCAGCAATATGTTTTTTCCTAAACTTTGAAGACACATGAAAATTGAGAATACACACAAATGTGGTGTTGGTGGTGGGATGTAATCAGTGAGGCAAGAGGGAAATGAAAGGCAATTCCAGACTGCAACAGCTGTGTTGTGAAAGCGTAAATGTATGTAAAATCAGGAAAGTACAGAAACCATTTGCAAAGCAGTTGTTAAGATAATGGACAGGTCCGGGCATTGGTAAGCTAATTCCCACCCATGCTGGGATATCATGCTACCTTTCAATAGAAAAAAACACCTCTTGGTGTATTGTAATTCAGTAAATTCACACTGGCATTTCTCTTTTGAAGTACCGTATGTTTGCTTTTCAGAAAAGACTGCTTTAAAGTCTGTGATGGAACTTCCTGTGAGGTGAAAATGTTGACCCTCCTTATTTTTGAATACTACTATTTCCAATGTTAGTTATGTGTCGTTTTTTTTCTTTTCGTTTTGGTTGAGATCAACTTGTTTGGTCTAGGTCATTGCTGGCATTTCCCCCATTAGAAGATGAATAAATCTGAATGAATAAATAGGATGAATAAATAAAAACTTGTGATAACCTGGCTGAAAAATATTATATCCTGTAGCCCTGTTGTTATCATTGATGTTAAATGTCTTCATGTTGATTTGATACACAGCAACCTTTTCACGGGGTCTTCTTGACAGATTTACTCAAAGGAGGATTGCCATTGCCTTTCTTCTAGGCTGAGAGAGTGTGGCTTGCCCAAAGTCACCCCCCCCCCCGGTTGCTTTGGGTTGCTGACCCGAAGGTTGCTGGTTCGAATCCAACCTGGTGAGAGTGCAGATGAGCTCCCTCTATCAGCTCCAGCTCCATGCGGGGACATGAGAGAAGCCTCCCACAAAGATGGTAAAAACATCAAAACATCCGGGTGTCCCCTGGGCAACGTCCTTGCAGACGGCCACACCAGAAGCGACTTTCAGTTTCACAAGTTGCTTCTGACACTAAAAAAAAACCTCCCCAGGTGACCTTAGGTAAGCCGCACTCTCTCAGCCCCTGGTGGTGCAATAGGTAAAATCCTTGTGCCAGCAGGACTGCTGACTTGAAGGTTGGATTGCTGATCTGAAGGTTGCCGGTTTGAATCCAGGGAGAGCACGAATGAGCTCCCTCTGTCAGCTCCAGCTCCCCATGTGGGGACATGAGAGAAGCCTCCCACAAGGATAGTAAAATATCAAACATCCAGGCTTCCCCTGGGCAACATCTTTGCAGACAGGCAATTCTCTCATACCAGAAGCGACTTCAAGTTTCTCAAGTCTCTCCTGACACAGAAAAAAAAGCCCCTTGTTCTATAGCTGAGCACTGATCCAAAGCCTGGTATCCTTGTCCAATGCTCAAACCACTCTAGACCAGTAGTGCACAACCAGTGGCCCTTCAGGTTTTTGGGATTCTTACTCCCAGAAGCCTCAGCTAGCATGTCCAATGGTCAAGAATTCTGGAAGATGAAGTCCAAAACACCTCTAGGATCACAGGATGTGCTCCACTACACTACACTACACTACACTACGCTAGCTGTAGATATGTATTGTCTTTGTATTATCATCCAATTTGAATAGTATTCCTTCCCAACCTCTGTCTCAGTTGTTTTTTTCCATCAGTCAGTCTCTGCTAGAGCTGCCAACCTATTCTTTAAAAGACAGATATTCTGCCATAAGAAACCTCCCTTGCTTTTGTTTTCAACTGTAGAGAAATGCTACAAAAAAGCTAGGGAATATTCTCTCCAACTATACCATTCTCACTAGTCTTTCTTTCTTTGTCCTTTTTCCTTTTACTCTACTCATTGCCTCCCTACATATCAGGTAATCGCACCTCTTTCCTCTCTTTCAACTTGTTGAAGAGTTCAGGTCCTTTGCATAGGGAAGCAGTAGTCAAGCTCAGTATTATTATTTTTTTTTAAAAAAAAATTTTGAATATCTGCCTATATGAAGCTATAGACCAGGGGTTCTCAACCTGTGGGTCCCCAGATGTTTTGGCCTACAACTCCCAGAAATCCCAAACTGATCCAAACAGTTTACCAGCTGTTAGGATTTCTGGGAGTTGATGGCCAAAACATCTGGGGACCCACAGGTTGAGAACCACTGGTGTAGACCATAATGTTTCCTTAGTGCTGTTTGGGAAGTCTGTCATCTAGTGACTGAAGATGGCAATACAGGTAGGAAGAAAGCAAGCTATAGCAAGGTGGGCACCTCTGCTTTAGATCCACTGACATCTATATTCCCATCATTATGGAATTGTTTAAAAATCTATTAGCTGCTTTAAAACCATTGCTTGCAAAGTGTCCCCTGAAGCTGCAATAAACGCAACAATTTCAGCAATAATTGAAAATCCTGCCTGAAATCAAGCATATAAACTGCCTGGGCTGGTTGCTGTGATATTTTGGAGTAACACACAATGTTCTGGAGCAAACACGTAAATGAGTTGCTTATCTGGTCGACCACTCCCAGCTAAAAGTGAGACGTGAGAACTGTTCTGGGAAGTCATTTTCCTCTATTCATTGCCTTCCTATATGTCAGGTAGTCACACATCTTTATTTATTTATTTGCTGGATTTTTACCCCACTCTAAGGGGACTCAGAGCAGCTTCCAGATTGGCAATATTCAATGCCGTATTAAACATAAAAACATACAAAATACAGAACACAATATACATTAAAATCATTTTAAAAATCATTAAAACAATGGCATATAAATACATTGCATATACAGTAGAGTCTCACTTATCCAACACTCGCTTATCCAACGTTCTGGATTATCTAATGCATTTTTGTAGTCAATGTTTTCAATACATTGTGATATTTTGGTGCTAAATTTGTAAATACAGTAATTACTACATAGCATTACTGCGTATTGAACTACTTTTTCTGTCAAATTTGTTGTATAACAATGTTTTGGTGCTAAATTTGTAAAATCATAACCTAAGTTGATGTTTAATAGGCTTTTTCTTAATCCCTCCTTATTATCCAACATATTCGCTTATCCAACGTTCTGCCGGCCCATTTACGTTGGATAAGTGAAACTCTACTGTACTGTTAAACATTGCACATAGACCCAAAATCATAACCCAGATGCCATTCCAAATTACATAACATTCAATTCGCTTCATACCCTGTTTCCCCTAAAATAAGACATCCCCAGAAAATAAGACCTAGTAGAAGTTTTGCTGAATTGATAAATATAAGGCCTCCCCCGAAAGTAAGACCTAGCAAAGTTTTTGTTTGGAAGGATGCCCACCATACACAACACCAGAGCTTGAAGGATCAGTAAATGTACGTACCTTAAAGTGTTGTACATGAAAATATTGGTAGTAACAAGAAATTCTTGATAGGATTCACAGTTTGTCTGGTTATGCTGGTTTATGATGACAACTACTGTAAAGTATATAATAAATGTTCATTTTTGTTTAACAATAAATGTGTATTCTTCTTCATGGAAAAATAAGACATCCTCTGAAAATAAGACCTAGAGCATCTTTGGGAGCAAAAATCAATATAAGACACTGTCTTATTTTCAGGGAAACACGGTAGCTGCATGTTGCCCTGTGCTTTCCTCTCTCTCTCTCTCTCTCTCTCTCTCTCTCTCTCTCAATTTGTTAAAGAGTACATGTCCCTTTCAGAGGGAAGCAGTACTCAAGCTCATTATTTAAATTTTTTTAAATCTCTGCCTATATGAAGCTGCACAGAGCATAATGTTTCCTTAAAGCCACCTAGTGACTGAAGATGGTAATACAGGTATTTATAACTTAAATTAGTCATTTAAAAAGCTCTCTTCCCATGCATGATAGAATCACACTCAAATGCCTGTATCATGATAACGTTCTCAAACAGAGGTACCCGATTTGCAATTGCCGACTTCGCTCCTGCACAAAAATTCTGGGAAATGTAGTTTAAGGAAGCCATAGACCTTTCTAGCACCACCCTAAACTACATTTTCCAAAATTCTACAAGAGCAAAGTGGAAGATAGCAAAGCGGGCACCTCCACTTTAAAACACTGATGTGATTTTATCCACAGTCATTGATGTTCCCGTCATTATGGATTTGTTTAAAAATCTATTAGCTGCTTCAACACCGTTGTTTGGAAAGTGTTACCTGAAACTGCAATAAGTACAAAATTTCAGCAATAATGGAAATCCTGCCTGAAATCAAACAAATGAACTGCCTGGGCTGGTCGCTGTGATATCGTGGGGGTAACACCCAAGGTTTCGGAGCAAACACATAAATGAGTTGCTTATCTAGTGGACCACTCCCAGCTAATAATGAGACATTAAGACTGTTCTGGGAAATCCAGAGAGAGAAAGGGAAGCAAATTTGTGTGCAGAAAGAAACATTCTCATGTTCCAAACAGGTTTCGTCTGGCCTCTAACATCTGAGTGGCATCAAAACCAGACTGAAATGTGTGTTCCTTTTGTGTTCCATTTGAATGCCATTATCTCTCCTCACACAGAGACAGTGTGGTATAGTGGTTTGGTCATTGGACTATGATTCTGGAAACAAGTGTTCAAATTATATTCAAAGGGGATTTGCATTTGCCTTCCTCTGAGGCTGAGAGAGTGTGATTTACTCAAGGCATGCAAAAAAACTTTGTGATCAGGTTGCCATAAGTCAGAAATTATTCGAAGCCACACAACAACAGCCTCTAAGACTAGTGATAGTTGAAAACAGTGGTTCCTAAGCTGTGGGCCGTGGCCCACTGGTGGGCTGCAAGACCTAAAATAAGGTCCATGAGACATGTGGGGAAAATCAGCTTTAGATTATTAAATATGGTTTTCTGTGTACAAGCAGATGGTGACTACTGGATGGCATGTGTTCTGTATCAGAAACTAGAGCTGATGTGGTCTATCCAGTGCAATTTTCTGAATCAGCACCCCAAATAACCAAACCAAATCTAAAGTTGACCAAAAACTGATTCATAACCCTTTTGGTGCTAATGTTGGAGAGTGGTCCCTGGTCAAAGTGGTCCCTGGTCAAAGTGGTCTCCAGTCAAAAAAAAGGTTGGGAACCACTGGTCTAAAAAGTACATTGCGATAATCTAAACCAGTGTTTTTCAAACTGTGCTCCTCCAGGTGTTTTGGACTTCAGCTCCCAGAAATCCCAGACAGTTTACCAGCTGTTAGGAATTGTGGAAGCTGAAATCCAAAACATCTAGAAGAGCACAGTTTGAGAAACTCTGATCTAAACAATGCTTCTCCAACTATCAGATATGTGTGTCTGGCAATTAGGTAAAGGTAAAGGTTTCCCCTGATGTTAAGTCCAGTCGTGATCGACTCTGCGGGTTGGTGCTCATCTCCACTTCTAGGCCGAAGAGCCGGCCTTGCCCATAGATATCTCCAAGGTCATGTGGCCGGCATGACTGCATGGAGCGCCGTTACATTCCTGCTGGAGCAGTACCTATTAATCTACTCACAGTGGCATGTTTTTGAACTGCTAGGTTGGCAGGAGCTGGGGCTAACAGCGGGCGCTCATTCCACTCCTGGGATTTGAACCTGGGACCTTTTAGTCCGCAAGTTCAGCAGCTCAGCGCTTTAACACACTGTGCCATCAGGGGCCCCTGGCTGGCAATTATATTTTCCCAATGTGCTAGACACGGATATTATATTTGTGCCTATTGATTGCAACCAGGGATGAGCTACAGTTTCTTGGTCCCTATCCAATGCATTATCAACCATGGAGACGATGGTTTAGCAATTTTTCTTCTTGGTTTCACAGTCTGCCAGATGTTACCAATTGGAATTTTGGACCATCAATCTTGGAATGAGGTATCGTCAGATAATGTGGTATGCTTTAGTTTGCATCAGTTTTCTGCTATGGTGATCCTATCTATAGCAATTTAATTCAAACGTTTTGTCTGTTTACTTGGAATAGGTCCCAGTTCAACTAATACTACTGATGAGGATAATTTATTCATTTACACCCTACTTTCCCAGGAAAACTGAGACTCAAGCTGGCCAATTGCAACATTCACACTTGTCTCAGACAGACATGAGTTCTTTCTCCCAATATGAGGCTAACCAGCCCTGTTTTCTGTTTTGCTAAACTGCTTTCAGCCTCTAAAAAATATTTGGGATTTAAAACTATGCATATTAAGGAAATAGTCACCTACAGGTTAGCCATGCCTGTGGCTTTGGAAAAAGTTCCCTTTTTTTCTTTTCTTTTCTTTAGCCTTGATGGCAGTGTCCCTGAAAATCCCAAGTTGACAATGTTAATAATAATAATAATAATAAAACTTTATTTATACCCCGCCACCATCTCCCCAACGGGGACTCGGGGCGGCTTACATGGGGCCATGCCCAAAACAATACAATGTAAACAGCATATAAAAGAATAGCACAACACAATACAATAATCAATACAGTAAATAATATCCATTACAAAATAAAACAAGAAGACAATAAAAACAAGGGCAGACCACATGAACATTAAGTTAAAACTCGGGGTGAGAAAGACATAAAAATAAAAACCACAACGAACAGGGTCATAAGGGAGTGGGGTATTCTGGAGGATAGATATTAGAGGGAGCAACGGAAAAGAAATATAAAATGGTTACTCTCCAAAAGCACAGCAAAAGAGCCATGTTTTCAAGTCTTTCTTGAAGGCTGCTAGTGTGGGGGCTTGCCTAATCTCAGCGGGCAGAGAATTCCACAATCGGGGGGCCACAGCAGAAAAGGCCCTCTCCCTTGTTCCCACAAGGCGGGTCTGGGATATCAGGAGTGGGGACAGGAAAGCTTCCCCTGATGAGCGAAGGGATCGTGTAGGCTTGTGATAGGAGATACGGTCACAAAGGTAGGTGGGTCCCAAACCGTTTAGGGCTTTATATGTGATGGTATACACCTTGAATTTGGACTGGAAAATAAAAGGCAACCAGTGGAGCTCCTTGAACAAGGGAGTAGATCTCTCCCTGTAACTCGTCCCCGTAATTAACCTGGCAGCCAAGCGCTGGACCAATTGTAGTTTCCGGGCCGTCTTCAAGGGAAGCCCCACGTAGAGCGCGTTACAGTAGTCCAGTCTAGAGGTAACTAAGGCATGCACCACCGTGGTCAAGTCAGACTTCACGAGGTATGGTCGCAGTTGGCGCACAAGCTTGAGTTGTGCAAAGGCCCTCCCGGCCACCGCCGACACCTGCGCCTCAAGTGTCAGCGCTGAGTCCAGGAGGACCCCCAAACTGCGGACCTGTGATTTCAGGGGGAGTGCGACCCCGTCCAGCACAGGCTGCCACCCAATACCCCGATCCGACGCGCGACTGACCAGGAGGGCCTCTGTCTTGTCAGGATTGATCCTCAAGTTTGTTCCTCCTCATCCAGTCCGCCACAGCGGCCAGGCACTGATTCAGCATCCGAATGTTGGGCCCATCCAGTCAGGCCTGGACACAAAGTGGAGTGTGGAGAAGAGCAAACCACAGACAAAGGACATTTAGTATAATGCCAAGTTGTTGTTGTTGTCTGTTTTTTTTGTTTTTTTTTTACTTTTTGTGTTTTCAAATACATTACAACTTGTACCCTCGGTTTGCTTCTGACACGATAAATAAATAAATCCCAGATTTTCTGTTTTAAAAGGAATTATATGAGGCCCCTACCACACAACTGAATAAAATCCCACATTATCTGTTTTGACCTGGAATATATGGCAGTGTAGATTCAGATAACCCAGTTCAAAGCATTTAATGTGGGATTTTCTGCCTTGATATTTTGGGTTATATGGCTGTGTGGAAGGGCCCAGTGCGAGATAATTTGGGATAAACAGAAAACCTGGGATCAGATCCTGGGATACAGCGTTCCCAGGGCCCTTCCACACAGCCATATAACCCAGAAGATCAAGGCAGGTAATCCACAATATCTGCTTTGAAATGGGTTATCTGAATCCACACTGCCATATAACCCAGTTCAATGTGGATTTTACACAGCTGTGTAGGAGGGGCCTTAGATCTCTTTGGCTTTAACCTGTGATTAGAATTTGTCTTTATTTTTAATCGGATGTAAAAAAAAGGAAAAGAATAAAAGCCAATTCCCACCTCTGTTTCAAACCAGTTGGAGACAGGAAGGGAGAAACTAAGCGGGGGGGGGGGGGAGGAACCCCTAGGAAGTGACGGACGGCGCGGCGGGAGGGGCTGGAGACAGCCGGGGCCGGAATGCCACTCAGCTGCCCCCCTCCCGCCGCGCAGCTCGCTCGATCTGCATTGTTGTCATTCCCAGCCGGCTCCAGAATGTTGTGAATGGAAGGATCGCGGCGGAAGCCACGCCCACTTAGAACCCCATCGGGAAAGGGCTCCGGCCTCCCTCCGCGCCTGATTGGCTGGGGCCTCCCGACCTTTGATTGACATCCTTTCCTCTTTCTCCCCCCCTCCCCTTTCTAACTCCTTATTTTTTAATCCCCCCCTTATCGTTTTGAGAATGCAATTATAATGCATAAAAAACCACAAACAAAGTTTAAAATGTGGCATTCTACTAAATGTCCTTTGATCAGAAGCTGGCCACTTGGAGTGCCTCTGGTGGTGTTGCTATAAGAAGGTCCTCCATTGTGCATGTGGCAGGGCTCCCACTGCATTGTAGTAGGTGGTCTGTGGTTTGCTTTCCTCCACACTCGCATATCGGGAAGTCCACTTTGTAGCCCCATTTCTTAAGATTGGCTCTGCATCTTGTGGTGCCAGAGCGCAGTTTGTTCAGTGCCTTCCACGTCACTCAGTCTTCCGTGTGCCCAGGAGGGAGCTTCTCATCCGTTATCAGCTACTGATTGAGGTTTTGGGTTTTAGCCTGCCACTTTTGGACTCTCGCTTGCTGACGTTTTCCAGCGAGCATCTCTGGATCTTAGGAAGCTATTTCTTGATTTAGGTCAGTGATTCTCAACCTATGAGTTCCCAGATGTTTTGGCCTTCAACTCCCTGAAATCCTAGGTAAAGGTAAAGGTTTCCCCTGATGTTAAGTCCAGTCATGTCTGACTCTGGGGGTTGGTGCGCATCTCCATTTCTAAGCCAAAGGGCCAGCGTTGTCCATAGACACCTCCAAGGTCATGTGGCCGGCATGACTGCATGGAGCGCCGTTACCTTCCTAACAGCTGGTAAACTGGCTGAGATTTCTGGGAGTTGTAGGCCAAAACACCTGGGGACCCACAGGTTGAGAAGCAATGATTTAGGTTGTTGACATGCTGGCTGGTATCCAAGGAGGATGAGCCAGAGATGTCAATGCCTTGGTCCTTTCTTTATCGGCTGCTATTTCCCAACAGATGTCAAGTGGTGCAATACTGGCTAAACGGTATCATTTCTCCAGCGGTGTGGGGCGTAGACATCCTGTGATAATGCCTTTCAAAACAGCGTGTCTCTTCTGAATAAATGCCTGGAGGACGTAATGGGCTGGATGAGGAAAAATAAATTGAAATTGAATCCAGACAAAACACAGATGCTTGCCATCAAGGGTCCTAACCTGGGGATGGAGGTTCTAGATGGAGTTACACTTCTCCTGAAAGACTGTGTCCGCTGTTTGGGAATGCTTCTGGATCCGTCTCTCTAAATGTCAGCCCAGGTAGATGCAATAGTCAAAGAGTGTTTACTTTCAGCTTCAGCTGATCCGCCAGCTGTGCCCCTTCCAAGATCTGGAGGACCTGAAGTGCATGCACTGGTAACCTCAAGGTTGGACTTCTGCAATGCACTTTACATTGGGCTACCCTTGTACCAAGTTCGAAAACTCCAGCTGGTTCAAAATACGGCATCCAGATTGGTCACAGGAACATCTAGGTGTGAGCATATCACACCTATCCTAAGGTCACTCCACTGGCTGCCAATTAGTCTCCGGGCAAAATACAAGGTGATGGTTTTGACCTTTTGACCTACATGGTTTGGGTCCAGGTTACCTACAGGATCTCTTTCTCTCATACAATCCACTCCATATACTTCGGTCTTCTGGGAGGTGTCTGCTTCAACCAGCCAGAACCCAACTGGCAACTATCACCCAGAGGACCTTTTTATTGACCGCTCCATTACTGTGGAACAGTTTGCCCGAAGAACTCTTAACAGCTAAATGAACTGTTGGAATTTAAAACCATGTAAAGACCTATCTCTTCTGGCAGGCCTACCCAGACAGTCTTGAAACATGAATTTTAAGTGTGCTTTGTTTGATCTCTGTTTTGTGAATTTGGCTCCCAATGGGGTTAATTAATGGTTTTAAATATGTATGTTATATTTGTAAATAGGGTTTTATTGCTGATCGTTTTAAATAATCAGGTTGCTATAAGGAATTTATTGAGTTTTAATCTGTTTTAATTTTTACTTTGTATGTTCGAAGGTCTGCATAGTTAAAGCAATTGTATTCCTTGTAGTAAGCTATGGATGCGAGAGCTGGACCATAAGGAAGGCTGAGCAAAGGAAGATAGATGCTTTTGAACTCTGGTGCTGGAGGAAGATTCTGCAAGACCGCAAGATGATCCAACCAGTCCATACTCCAGGAAATAATGCCCAACTGCTCACTAGAGGGAAGGATACTAGAGGCAAAGATGAAGTACTTTGGTCACATAATGAGAAGACAAGAAAGCTTGGAGAAGACAATGATGCTGGGGAAAATGGAAGGAAAAATGAAGAGGGGCCGACCAAGGGTAAGGTGGATGGATGGTATCCTTGAAGTGACTGGCTTGATCTTGAAGGAACTGGAGGTGGCCATGGCTGACAAGGAGCTCTGGCGTGGACTGGTCCATGAGGTCACGAAGAGTCGGAAGCAACTGAATTAATAAATGTTCGTATTGTATTGTTAGCCACTTGGAGTGCAGTAGTGCAGTACCTTAGTGCAGTAGAAAAGCGGGGTAAAATCGACTCAGATAAATAAATAAATGTGGTGTGTTTTAGTATGTATTTTGTAGAGATACGTTTTGGTGTGTAACCTTGATGGAGGTATGTCTGAGTGTGTGTATTTGTAGTGTTTTTGCTGTGCTTATGTATTTTAATTACTTTGTAACCCGCCTCGAGCCATGAGGAGAAGCGGGTAAGAAATAAAATTATTATTATTATTCAGTAGCAGAATAGCAAAATGCAAGGGTAGATGTCTTCACTGTGTCTGGTTGTGATCCCGATGTTGAATACTCATGACTAGTGTGGAATAAATCTCACAATGTTAAAACAGTGGATTTGGCTCTTAATGAGACATGCCACATTATCACAGGATGTCTACATCCTACACCGCTGGAGAAATTATACTTTTAGCCGGTACTGCACCACTTTATATCTGTTGGGAAGTAGCAGCCAGGAAAGAATGGTTCAATGCATTGACATCTCTGGTCCATCCTCTGTTCGGATATCAGCCAGCATGCCAACGTATTACATCAAGAAATAGTTTTCTAAGATCTATAGAGATACTCACAGGATCACCTCAGCAAGCGAGAGTCCAGTAGTGGTAGGTTAAAACCCAGAACCTCAATCAGTGGCTGATACCAGATGAGAAGCTCCCTCCTGGGCACACAGAAGACTGGGCGGCTTGGAAGGTGCTGAATAGACTGCACTCTGGCATTTTTATTTCATGTCAAAAGCATTGTACAACAAATACATTTCAAATAATGGGAAAAAAATCACAAGCAACTAAATAGGTTTGGACCAAAAGCATTGGATGAATGCACTCTGGCATCATGAGATTTAAAGCTAATCTTAAGAAATGGGGCTATCAAGTGGAGTCCACGATGTGTGAGTGTGGAAAAGAGCAAACCACAGACCACTTACTGCAATGAGGTTGGAGCCCTGCCACACGCGCAATGGAAGACCTCCTTACAGCGACACCAGAAGCACTCAAAGGGCCCTTCCAGACAGGCCCTATATCCCAGGATCTGATCCAAGGTTTTCTGTTTATCCCAGATTATCGGACAGTGTGGACTCATATAATCCAGTTTGAAGCAGAAAACCTGTGATCAGATCCTGGGATATAGGGCCTGTCTGTGAGGCCCTTCCGCACAGCCCTATATCCCAGAATATCAAGGCAGAAAATCCCACAATATCTGGAGGTGTCTACGGACGTCCGGCTCTTTGGCTTAGAAATGGAGATGAGCACCAACCCCGAGTCGGACATTACTGGACTTAACGTCAGGGGAAACCTTTACCTTTACATACATACATACATACATACATACATACATATATACAATAGAGTCTCACTTATCCAACACTTGCTTATCCAATGTTCTGGATTATCCAACGCATTTTTGTAGTCAGTTTTCAATATATCATGATATTTTGGTGCTAAATTCGTAAATACAGTAATTTATTTATTTCGTGTCAAAAGCATTGTACGACAAATACATTTCAAAATGATGGGGGGGAAAAAGGAAATCACAAGCAACTAAATAGTTTTGGACCAAAAGCGGGCAACAGCAACCGCATTGTCCGTAGCTTTAAACAACTCCTCCTCCGTACATGAGGCAGGGCATTGTGGGCAAGCATACATATGCTGAGTTGTTTGTTCTGCTCCACAGTCACACAAGGTGGAGGATTCCTCCAGGTAGTGCCACCTTGCCAAGTTGTCTTTTGATCTGCCCACTCCGCTTCTCAGTCTGTTCAGGGACTTCCAAGTTGCCCATTCTTGGTTTGCCCCTGGAGGAAGACCCTCATGGGGGGCCATCCAGTTAGAATTACCAGGTTTAGCTGCCCAGAGAGACACCCTTGCTGCTGCTGGAGGAACATCAAGAGGAGTGGTGGTTCTCATGAAGCCCTTCCGTGATTTGAGTTTGGTGGGACGAGGCTGATAGTCATGCAGTGAGTGGCTTTCACGATGTTCGACCTTTTTTCTCTCACCGTTAGCAGCAACTTCCCGTCACACATCAGGAGGGGCAATACTAGCTAACTTATAGAGTTTATCAACTCTAGGTTTAAGGCATCCTGTGATGATTCTGCATGTTTCGTTCAGTGCTATGTCCACCTGCTTCGCATGGGCAGACTTTTGCCAGACAGGACAGGCGTACTCCGCAGTTGAGAAAGACAAGGCCAGGGCTGATGTTCTTATTACTTGTGGGTCTGCACCCCACAACATAACATTACTGCGTATCTACTTTTTTTGACAAATTTGTTGTGTAACATGATGTTTTGGCACTTAATTTGTAAAATCATAACGTAGTTTACTGTTTAATAGGCTTTTCCTTAATCCCTCCTTATTATCCAACATATTCGCTTATCCAACATTCTGTCGGCCCGTTTACGTTGGATAAGTGAGACTCTACTGTATATATATATATATATATACATATTCATACATGAATATATTCATGTATGTATACTTACATATACATATATATAGTCATTATTCTCAATTCGCATCTGATACAATAAATCAATCAATCCCTAGGTTGTGCCAGTCAGCTTTGGTATGATATTAATTCTAGCAGCACCCACTTTGTGCTTGATAATCATCAAGCAGTGTTTTTAAACCCCCTCTCCCACAACATGGGGGCGTACATTGTTCCTGCTTGAGCGACAGTTTTGCCCGGCCAATCCCTTCCCGTCTTGCTTTCTCCCGGCCGGCCAATGGGGAACGAGGGAGGCGAAAAGGCAGGACCGGGGAAGCGGCGGCCGTCGAGCTCATTGTTGTGGGAGCTCCTTAAAGGGGACGCGCGGGGGGGAGGGAAAGGGAAGGACCCAGAGGCAGAGAGAAGAGGAGCCCGAGTGCCCGGCGCTGGGGGATAGGGTTCTCGGGAAGGTGCTCAGGAAAGGCCGGGGATTGGCCGGGCCTATGGAGCCCCCGCCGGCCAAGCGCAGGTGCGGCGCCGCCGGAGAGGCGCTGGAGTCCGGGCCGGGACCTGGCGTCTCTGCCGCCTCCTCCTCGTCGTCGTCGTCTTCCGCCGCAGCTGTGGTGGAGACATTGCTGGACCTGAGCGCCCGGCGGGTGGCTGAGACGTGGGCCTTCGAGCAGGTGAGGAGGGGGGAGGCCTCCGCTTCTTTTCAACCTTTTGGGGCTCAAATGCCGGCCGGTGCTGAGGACTCCTGAGGGGAAGGCCCTTGAAAGGTCCTTGTCCCTTTCTCTGCCTTCCTCTTTTCCTTTCAATAAGAGGGAATAGGAGGAAGGAGCTGCCACTCTTGAAGCGAGCCCCTTTCTTTCCCCTTTCCACAGAAGGGAGGCGTCTCCTTTTTATTTTAATAGGACCTTTCTCTCTCTACACGCACACATATATATACATAATTATATATATAGTTTAATATATACATATATATTATATACACACATATTATTGGACCTTTCTTTAGACACAGGCTTTTAATATATACATACATTATATATTTTACATACATTATATATATATATATACACACACACACACACACACACACACATATACACACAGACACACACCGTATATACAGTATATGCAATAATAATACAATTTTTTCATTAGGAAATTTCTATATCGCCTTTCTCTGAGGATCTAAGGCAGTTTACAACAACAACAAAACATAAGCCGTTAAAGTAATCCCATACGTTCCTGTCGAACATAAAATTGACATTGAAAGGAATAAAACCATATAAAATTCTCAGGAAAATAAAATAATGGTTATTAAGTGCAGTTCCAAGGCTTCTGTCATCTTTAATTAAAAGCAATTCCACATAGGAAAGATTTCGGTTATTATGTATACACACACATATATAACGTACATAATAATACTAATAATAATAATTTTATTTTTTATACCCCGTCACCATCTCCCCGAGGGGACTTGGGGCGGCTTACACATGTTAATAAGCCCAAGCATACAACCAAATTTACAGCTAAAATACAGTTGGAACGTAATAAAATAATAGAACATATAACAGTGTAATTAAAACAGTAGGGTATAAAAAGCATCGTAAAAATATATCAAACCAACAACCAGTAACCAGGAATAAGGTTGGCATGACTTGTGCAAAAAAGCCTGTATCTTATTATTATCATTATTATTGGAGCCTTTCTCTCTCTTACCCCCCCCCCCCCCCCTTGCTGCCCTTCTGACAAATATAATAATTGCCACCAAGCAGGTGGAAGTGCTGGGAAGATCCATCTGCTGAGCTCAGTGCATCCAGGTTGCCTTTCAAAGGCCAAAAAGGGAAAGGGAGAGAAAGAGATGCTGACTGAGGATGGGGTTTCTCCTCTTCTTTTCCCCCCACTTGGCAATTGTAAGGGTCTGGAACAAAGCCGACTGTTGTCATCTTTCTGTTTTTCTGTCTTCCACCCTTCACCTCTTCCTTCCTTCTCTCTGTGTATTTGTCCTCTTCTGTCTCTTTTCTTCTTCCTGGCTTGTGGTGTCAGACTTCCTTTTTTCTTTTTCTTTCCCCCCTTTCTCCTCCTCCTCCTGCTGCCAAGCCATCAGCTTGCCATTCACACTTGGATTTGCATGCTTTGTAGCTAGTAGTATCCTCTCCTTGGGGGTCAAGTTCTGGTTGATGGAGATTACTGACTTCTTTATTAAAGGGGTTCCCTTTCTAAAAGAGCTGTTTCCCCCTGAGACTTCTATGGCATGTGTGAAGGAAGTGGGAGGTGATGATACGTCAAAGGAGATAGGCTTTGGATATGTCATGGACTGGATTGTTCTCTTTTCCTTCCTTCTGGTTGGTAACTATTTTTTTCATCCTGTGGGATGACTCGAGGGGCAGTTTCTATCCTCCCATGCCTTCTGATTTGGACTTTCAGACATTCCTCTAAGGTCCCTTTCACACAGCTGTATACAATCCACATTGAACTGGATTATATGGCAGTATGGACTCAGATAACCCAGTTCAAAGCAGATATTATGGATTATCTGCCTTGATATTCCGAGTTATATGGCTGTGTGGAAGGGCTCTCAGACCCATGAGGGATGGGATTGTGGGATATTATCTCCTGGCTTCCTCTTGCCTCCTCCTTGTAACCCTATGCTACATTCCACGTCTATTTGTGTTTTGTCTTTCTCACCTGAGCTTCCCACCCCCTTGTTTTGGCAGTTCTTTTCTGTACTAACCCCCCCCCCCCCTTTCACAGACTGATGTCTTTATTCTGCTTGGTCTGGGGGAAGTGGTCATGCTGCGGTGTCATCTCTAAGCTTGCTCTGAATGTGAAGGATGAAAAATAGGTGGAGTAGGGAATAGCTGGCATTAGTGGGTGCATAGTACTGGGAAGATGTAGGGCTAGTCTGGGCAAAGCTCAAATCATGCCATGTTGCATGTAGGGGCCTGGGAGATGTCACTCTTGCTTCATGGCTTCTCCTCTCGAAACTTGATGAAGCATCTCTCACCAATGATTCCTGAAGATCGCAGTGTGGCTACTTCCTCATGTCAATCTGAGAATTCTTTCTAAGCGGCTTCAGTTTCTATACAACGAGATAACAGGACTTAATTTCAGTGTTAGGCTGGGAAACTAGTCAAACAAGACTCTCTTGTCACTAGTATCAGTAAGTGAAACTTGTAGATCGAAGCATCTTAGTATCTGAAATAAGGGCGAATGAATAGGAGGTCTAGACCAGAGAGGTAATTCCTCCTTTTCAACTTCAAATTGTAAGATTGGTTTTCCCCAGGTATTTGAAAATACTTGTGTGTGTGTGTGTGTGTGTGTGTGTGTGTGTGTGTGTGTGTGGTGGTGGGGGTGTTTAAAGGGCCACAAGACAGCTCTGGAGTTTACTCATCTGACGGTCCAAACTACTTTGGACCATTGCTGTTCCCGGGGTGGGGCGGTGGGGTCCATTGGCTAGTGCCAGTCTGTGAGCTACTGCCTTCAGGTCAGTGGTGAAAGAGAGACCAGAAATAAAAGAGAGTTGTAGCCAATGGGCTGTCTTGCCTGACCTCCCATTTTGTGCTTACAGTGAATGTTGAGTGTCAGAACCAGGAATCATGAACCTGTAGACCTCCAGATGCTGCTGAATGACAGCTCTTTTCATTCCTTACCCTGCACTGTGCTGGTGGGACTGATGGGAGTTTAGGTTCAAAAACATTAGAATGTCACAGGTTCTGCATCCTGGCAGTCTGTTATTTTCCCTTTCATCTTTTACTCTGAAATATAAGAACTTGATGACATGGTAAATCAACTTGAGGAAAAGAAATAAGGGTTTGGAAGGAGACAAGAGCTATTTCTCTTCTATAAACTCTCTGATGGTTTTCATCTTGCAACAGATTGGATTTGTATTTAACAAGCTATAGTTAGTAGTGGGCTACCCTTCAGAATAGTTGTATTTTAATCACCAATGGTGTGTCAGAGAGGGTGGAGGGAACCTTGATTGGACCACAGACTACCAATTGTTATATCTTAATGCCTCATCTTATGTGGATTGGCACTATTGAGACAGTGAATTTGATCTGAAGCTGGCAGGCCTGTAGTCCTAGTCTATAATGTCATTTTGTCTGGAGCGTCTGTCTGAGGTGGTAAAGCTACACCTGACCTGCTTTGCTTCCAATGCAGTTTTTATTGGATGAAGTGTAGCTATATACAAAACAATTCCTGTTTAAAGAAGAGTGGCATATTAGGGTTCTGGAGTTGTGTTCTCCTTAGTGTATTCCCATGGCAGATTGGACGAAAGGGCAATCTGTTGTAGGAACCTTCACTTACTAACAGGGATAGGGAAAATGCAATACTCTTCTTCTGTATTTCCAGCGTTGGTTTTCCATACATTTAGGTTAATTCTCCTTGCTCTATTCCATTGCCACTGGGTTTTGGATTGAGATGCCCCTCTGTCAGAACATGTTTCTGACTGATACTGCTTTTGGGATTTAGAAGTGATGGATCCATTAAGCTCCCCCTCTTGAATATTTTCCTGTTGGGAGTCATGTTGGCTGAAATACAAGTGAGACTATGTTTAAGGTGACACAGTCGGAATGGGTGGTGAGTTTTGATGCAATTAAGAACAACAAGCATGAGCTGGACCGAACCTGATCCTTGAGTTGAAATCACCAGGGAGGTTCTGCTATACACACCCAATTGAAGTGAATAGCTGTTGCTTTGTATCTCCCATTTATTTGAAGTTTTGCTGCTAGAACAGAGGTTCTCAAACTGTTCTCCGTGGAACCCTTGGGGCTCCACGGGTGATAGTGAGGGACTCTGCAGCACATGCTGCTTCCTGCCTCCTCCTCCTCCTGAGAAAAGCAGGGAAATTAAAGTTTTGAGCTGCCAGAAATAATAACAGCAGCCTCCTACAAGGACACAGACCCTTTCTCCTCCACTTCCCTCACTGCCCAGACTCTTTTCCTTATTCTCTTTCCTTTCCACTGTGTGAATTGGTGTACACAAACACTCTCCATCTGCCACTGGCCCATGTCTGATACACACACACACACACACACACACACACACTGTATATATAATACAATATATAAACATTTCTTGTGGCCCCACAAAAACTTCTGCTTCAAAAAGATGAAAAAGTTTGAGAACTCCTGTACCAGAGCAATGGTTCTCAACCCTTGGTCCTCCAGTTATTTTGGACTTCAACTCCCAGAAATCCCAGCCAGCTTACCAGGTCTTAAGAATTGTGGGAGCAGAAGTCTAAAACACCTGGAGTAGCAAAGGTTGGGAACCAATGTTCTAGAGGATTGCATCCTCATGCTAATTGATGGGATATAATTCCATCTCCATTTGAAGTTTTCTGCTTGGGGCACTGACAATTGTTTAAATTAAAATGAGTTGTATCCTTTGTTTCTGACAGTTCAATACTTGGAGTTGCTCTTAAATGTCTCTTCACAGTAAGCCCAAGATCAATCATAGAATCATAAGAGTTGGAAGAAACCACATTGGCCATCTATGCAGGAAAAATATGAAGCACCCCTAACAGACAGCCATTCCTTGGAAATTTCAGAGTTGAGTTCAATAGTAGCCAGAAAGCGGGAAGGATTTATCAAGTGGCATCTAGCTTATTGTCGTGTTTCAAATCATTTGTGGCTACTCTAAATCAGGTCTCTTTGTTGAAAGTGAGGTGATGTCATTCCCTTCTTTAGAGACGGAGACAGCATTACTTGCCTAAGGTTGCTGGTGGACTTCCATGGCCAAATGGGAGTTTGAACCCTGGTCTCCTGGATTGTCATGGCAACACGCAGGGTCAAACAGTGCCATGCTGGCTATCTAGTAGTGGATGAAAAACAGCAGTGGGTCAACTTTGTGAGTGCTGTAAGTTACAGGTGAATTTTTTTGTTCCAGAAACAAAAAGTTGAGTTTCTGAAGCAAGTTGGCCTAGTAGAAGTAGCAGAGCTTTTGCTTTTAATGCAGGAATCAGTCTAGAAGAAGGGATAGGATGTTGATGTGAATGAGAAGATGGAATGAAAGAAGAGGAATAAAGGGGAATGCAGGTAGAGAGTTTTGAATTAGAATTTCTGGAGAAGGGTATGAGAGCATAGCAGTGAAGTGTGAGGAAGAAGGATTTCGTGAAGGTGTATGAGCTGAGTGAGTTGAGAAAAATCCCAATAGTTTAGTTGGCTGTGCAATAGTGAGTGTTGAAGTGGAAAGACATGTCAAGGCTGGATGTATATGTGTCTCCTCAGTATCGTGTTAATCCTGGGAGTCCAGTTTTATACAGGGTGAGATTAAATTATCCACTGAACTTTTGCCAGTCTGGCAAAAGTGGAGAAGGAATTAACATGTGTTTGATGTCAAAGACTATGGGATTCTACTGAAGGTGATTAATTATAAAGAGATGGGAATCAGAGGTGATGCCAGGGTTTAAAGATATGGAAGTATATTTCACTTTCATTTTATTTCTTAAATCTCTCACCCCCAACTTTCTTGCACTTGAGTATTTTGTTATGCAGTTTTCTTAATGTGATGACCCATGGGCCTTGTAGTCCTGCTCAGGACATTGTAATTCCTGATGAAGATGAAAACTTGGGTTTTTTACCTTCCCAGTCTGAACTGGATTCCTCTCAGCCAGATCTTTCCCAGGCAGATCTGGGAACCTTGCACCTGCAAGAAAGTTGTCTCCCAGAAGTATGTCAAACAAGCCCAGAGCCTACTTCTCCCGTATTCTTGCGCCGGGAGTTTTGTAAACAACAGAGAAGTTTGGATTCAGCTTCGCGCAGGAGTGCGAGGATTGCAGCTAAGAATGTGGCCAATTAAGACTGCTTCTCGTGAGAATCTTTGGGGAGTCTCACATCTGGTCTCAGAGTTAGCTTTCGGTTCTGTTTCCCAGAGAACTGCTTCGGCGGGAAGCTAGACTCTATTTAGGTGTTTTACCCGCGTAGTAACTTCGCGGAGTCAATTCGTCAGCCTACGGAGCGAGTTGTGTCTGGACAGCGCGCTCCGGTTCAAGCCTCGCTCCTGCTCAAGCCTTGCCTTGCTATCCAGCCTTCGCCTTGCTTCCCAGCCTTTGTTTATCTACGGACTTTGCCTTGTTTCCCAGGATTAATCCTTGCCTTGTTCCACGGATTTATCAAGTTATTCCACGGACCTTGTTCTTGTTCTTAGTTACCTTGTTCCACGTTCAAGCCTTGTTTCAAGTATCAAGTTATTTCCTAGCCTCGCTCAAGTTTCATGGACTAAAGGACCTTGTCATCTCCCCTCACTTTGCTTGGCAAAGTGAGTGTTTCGGTTATTGGATTACAACTTTGGACCTTAATATTTCTTATTGGACATTGCTTTTTTGGACTAATTCTGACCTTACCTGAAAGGTCTAATTCTGGACTATTTTCTACACTAGTTTTTATTAACTTTATATAATCCTACAATAAAGATATTAGATAGATTCTGGCCTCTGTGTATGGTTATTGGTGCTCTGCAGCCTGGGTCGTGACAGTTTGACTCCGCCACCCTAAGCACCAATTAACCTTGGCCAGAATGTCTACCGGAGTCGTACCTGGGCCGAGCGGCCAGCCGATTACCTACACCATCGACAAGGAAGAGGTGGACCGAATCCGTGATAAGCTCAATGCACAGGATGGAGAAATAAGGGGTTTGAAGGAACGCGGAGTTCGTCTTCCGGCCATGGCGTTGCCAACCAAGTTTACTGGAGAAGCTTCTAAGGTTCATGTCTTCCGTCGCCAATGTCAAGCTTATCTGGAGGCCCGTGCTGCCGAGTTTCCCCAAGAAGACATCAAGGTGGCATGGGTTTACAGTCTTCTAGACGGGCCAGCGGCCAGCTGGGCGACGGCACTGTTCGACCAAGCCTCTCCGCACCTAAGATCAGCGCAACACTTCTTGGACCACCTCAAGGAGACTTGGGGAATCGAGGACAATTTGGAGGCAGCCGGTCACAAACTCCGTCGCCTTTTCCAAGGAGACAGACCTATGTCTCAGTATATAGCCGAGTTCCGAGTGCTGGCCCACAACACCGGCTGGAACGATGTAGCCCTCAGGGGACAATTCCGGGAGGGTCTCAACATTGAAATGCTGGAAGAAATCTCCAAGGTGGATCCTCCCCAGACCCTCGAGGCACTCATTGATCAATGTTTACGGGCTGAAGTCATGATTGCCAACAGGAAACAGTGGGTTCGAGGCCAGGGCAGTAGAGCCGGGGCAAAACCCCCCGCTCCCGCCAGCGTTCAGCCACGTCCGGTGTGGAGACCCCCACCGCCAACCCCATACCCCAGAGGAGGCGAGGAGGTGCCGATGCAGTTGGGCAATGTGCGTCCCAGACTAGATGCCGCCGAGAAGGCCCGTCGTCAACGCTTAAACCTCTGCTGGTACTGCGGGAACGGGGGCCACTTCGCCAGAGAGTGCCCAGCCAAAGGGAAGCCTGCCGCCCGTCTTGCGGCGGCGTCCTCCACGGAGACGAAGGCGTCTGAGCCGACTGGCACACAGCCGGCGGGGGAAGCCAACGACCGGGTGTAGAGGGGCTCGCCAACCCGGTCAAAAAATCCATCCAAGAGCCGCCAACCGGGGTCCTGTTCCTTCTCGTGGTCACATTATGGTCAGCAAAAAGGGGACCCGTCATGATCCACGCCATGATAGACTCTGGAGCTACCAACAATTTCATCGATAGAGAGTATGCCGACTCTCTGGGATTACAATATCATGATTTCAAGAATGCCCGTGTGGTGCAAGCCATAGACGGCCGTCCCCTCAAGACGGGCCCCGTAAGTCAGTGGTCGGAACCCACCAGGATGTGGATAAGGGAACATATGGAAGAGATTTCCTTCTTTGTTACCGAGGTTCCCCATTTCCCTGTGATTTTGGGAATTCCATGGCTGACTCTCCACGACCCTAACATCTCCTGGTCCAACAGAGAACTGCAGTTTGCTTCACCGTACTGCCAAAACCATTGCCTCGTAGCCAAGGTATGCCATGCCACAGACACCGAGCCCATCATCACCTTGCCAAAGAAGTACTCCGAGTATTGGGATGTATTCAATGAGAAAGAAGCCGAAAAATTACCCCCACATAGACCTTATGACTGTGCCATTGACTTGGTGGAGGGGGCCCCGATCCCGCGAGGGCATCTCTACTCCCTGACTGAGCCAGAGCAAGAAGCTCTCAGGGAATTCCTAGAGACAAACCTTCGCAAGGGGTTCATCAGACCCTCTCAATCCCCAGCCGCCTCCCCAGTGATGTTTGTGAAGAAGAAGTCAGGGGAACTACGCTTGGTGGTGGACTACAGAGCATTGAACAATATCACCAAGCGGAACAGCTATCCCCTGCCTTTAATCTCGGATCTACTGGATCGGCTTCGAGGAGCCAAGGTTTACACCAAGCTGGATCTTCGGGGGGCTTACAACTTAGTTCGCATCAGGGAAGGGGACGAGTGGAAGACCGCCTTCCAGACCAAATTCGGATTATTTGAGTCCCGAGTTATGAATTTCGGTTTATGCGGAGCCCCCGCAACGTTCCAGCATTTTGTCAATGACATTTTTCAGGACTATCTAGACAGGTTCTTGATAATCTACCTGGACGATTTTTTGGTGTTTTCCAGATCACAATCAGAACATGAGAACCACGTCAAAATGGTGTTACAACGATTGCGGGATCATGGACTTTATGCCAAGCTGGAAAAATGCGCTTTTGATCTACAAGAGGTAGATTTCCTTGGTTACCGCATCTCGCCTCTAGGGCTTTCCATGGACCCAGCCAAAGTTTCAGCAGTATTGGAATGGCGGGCGCCAACTAACAAGAAAGAGGTGCAGCGTTTCTTGGGGTTCGCGAACTACTACCGCAAGTTCATTCCAGATTTTGCCCGCTGGTCCGACCCCATCACTAGCTGCATCCGTGGAAAGCAGCCTTTCCGCTGGACTGATCAAGCAGAGAAAGGGTTCCAGCAACTAAAGAAACTATTCACCTCCCAGCCAATTCTACAGCACCCAAATCCTGGAACCCCTTTTGTGGTGCAAGCGGACGCCTCTGATGTGGCAATTGGGGCTGTACTCTTACAACCGGTGGGAGATCACCTCCACCCCTGTGCCTTTTATTCTCGTCAACTAACCACACCAGAGAGGAATTACACCATTTGGGAAAAAGAACTACTGGCCATAAAGGCAGCCTTTGAAACTTGGAGACATTGGCTAGAAGGGGCCAAATTTCCCATTGAAGTCCACACTGATCATCGTAATCTAGAACATCTAAGAACTGCCCGCAAACTAAATCAGAGGCAGCAACGTTGGGCTTTATTCTTTGAACGTTTCAACTTCCAGATCCATTATGTGACCCCAGCCCAAACCAAGCAAGCAGACGCCCTGTCACGTAAACCGGAATACGCTGCAGGACGCAAGGAGACCTTTGAATCCCAACTGCTACAACCTGAGAACTTTGCCACGCTCACGGTGGGGAACACCAAATCCATTCCCATTGGTTCAACTTCCCCTACTCCAGGACCCATCTGTGCTCAAGAAATCAGGGCTAGTCAGCAAGCAGATGCCTGGGCGCAGGACCAACTTCGCCAAGGTCTGCATTTCCCCTTTTCGCTTAAAGATGGGCTGCTCTGCTATAGAAATCATGTCTATATCCCACCCGGACCGGGCAGAGAAAAAGCGCTTCGTCTGTGTCATGACTGCAAACCAGCAGGACACTTCGGACTATTTAAAACTATGCATTTGATCCTAAGGGATTTTTGGTGGCCCAAGATCCGCAAGGATGTGAAAAAATATGTCAACACCTGCCCAGTATGCCAGCGCTCCAAGATACGAAGGGAGAAGCCCTCAGGGCTTTTACACCCCCTTCCTACCCCATCTCGCCCATGGGAAATAATTTCCGCGGATTTCATCACTGACCTACCACCTTCCTGTGGATTCACCACGATCTTAGTGGTGGTGGACCTATTCACCAAGTTAGCCCATTTCATTCCCTGCGAAGGCCTCCCCACGGCCAAGGAAACTGCGGATCTATTTCTTCAACATGTCTTCAGACTACATGGATTGCCCAAGAGTTTAGTCACAGACCGTGGATCTCAATTCACCTCTCGTTTTTGGAAGGCACTACAAAAACTATTGGGCATAGACTCTCGCTTATCTTCAGCTCATCATCCCCAAACAGATGGGCAAACGGAGCGCACCAATGCCACTTTGGAGCAGTATCTTCGCTGTTATGTAAACTATCAACAGGACAATTGGGCTTCTCTGTTACCACTGTCTGAGTTTGCCTACAACAATGGAGTTCAAGCTTCTACAAAAGAAACGCCGTTCTTTGCAAACTACGGCTTCCATCCACGTTTCTTTCCCCCTGTCATTGAAACTTCAGAGGTTCCCGCAGCAGAGGATTGGCTGCAGGAACTCACAGCGGTGCAACAACTTTTGCTCCAGCAACTGGACCAAGCCAAGGAGGACTATAAACGCCACGCTGACAAACATCGCCAGCCGGGCCCTGAAATCAAGGTAGGAGATCGGGTTTTCCTGTCCACTCGCTTTCTGCCCTCCCACCGCCCTTGCCGGAAGTTAGATGCCCGTTTCATTGGTCCCTATCCAGTGGTGGCGCAATTAAACCCCGTGACTTTCAAACTCCAACTTCCGCGTTCAATGCGCATTCACCCAGTGTTTCACCGTTCCCTGCTCCTTCCGGCGGATGGTGTGCGACCTGATACAGACCAACCGGCCCCCCCTCCTGTTTTGATGAATGGGGAGGAGGAGTTCGAGGTTGAGGACATTTTGGATTCTCGCTTTCACCGCCGCCGCCTACAATATCTCATTGACTGGGTGGGTTTTGGCCCTGAGGAACGCTCTTGGGAAGACGCCTCCACAGTCCATGCCCCTGATCTAACCCGTCGCTTTCATCAGACCTATCCCACCAAACCGCGACCTCGCGCCTCGGGGAGAGGGCCCCAGTTTGGGAGGGGCCTTGAGGAGGGGGATAGTGTGATGACCCATGGGCCTTGTAGTCCTGCTCAGGACATTGTAATTCCTGATGAAGATGAAAACTTGGGTTTTTTACCTTCCCAGTCTGAACTGGATTCCTCTCAGCCAGATCTTTCCCAGGCAGATCTGGGAACCTTGCACCTGCAAGAAAGTTGTCTCCCAGAAGTATGTCAAACAAGCCCAGAGCCTACTTCTCCCGTATTCTTGCGCCGGGAGTTTTGTAAACAACAGAGAAGTTTGGATTCAGCTTCGCGCAGGAGTGCGAGGATTGCAGCTAAGAATGTGGCCAATTAAGACTGCTTCTCGTGAGAATCTTTGGGGAGTCTCACATCTGGTCTCAGAGTTAGCTTTCGGTTCTGTTTCCCAGAGAACTGCTTCGGCGGGAAGCTAGACTCTATTTAGGTGTTTTACCCGCGTAGTAACTTCGCGGAGTCAATTCGTCAGCCTACGGAGCGAGTTGTGTCTGGACAGCGCGCTCCGGTTCAAGCCTCGCTCCTGCTCAAGCCTTGCCTTGCTATCCAGCCTTCGCCTTGCTTCCCAGCCTTTGTTTATCTACGGACTTTGCCTTGTTTCCCAGGATTAATCCTTGCCTTGTTCCACGGATTTATCAAGTTATTCCACGGACCTTGTTCTTGTTCTTAGTTACCTTGTTCCACGTTCAAGCCTTGTTTCAAGTATCAAGTTATTTCCTAGCCTCGCTCAAGTTTCATGGACTAAAGGACCTTGTCATCTCCCCTCACTTTGCTTGGCAAAGTGAGTGTTTCGGTTATTGGATTACAACTTTGGACCTTAATATTTCTTATTGGACATTGCTTTTTTGGACTAATTCTGACCTTACCTGAAAGGTCTAATTCTGGACTATTTTCTACACTAGTTTTTATTAACTTTATATAATCCTACAATAAAGATATTAGATAGATTCTGGCCTCTGTGTATGGTTATTGGTGCTCTGCAGCCTGGGTCGTGACACTTAATAAGTTACTTTTTATGCATCTATCTATTGACTGAAGCATGTGAATGCATATTTTTCAAATGTATGCATGTTTAGTCATGAGCATTTGCTTTTTGTGTAATTCAGAAAAGAAAAGAGAAAAACAGAAAAGGAAATCTCATGGTTTTAGTTTACTCCAGAATGGCAGGAAGTGAAAATATGCATGCATGCTTTCATTAATAATTTTTCACTGAAGTTGTTTTAAAATCCCTCAATAGCCTATGTTAATGAGAATTACTTTTCCATTGCTAGCCAGGTTGCCTGTCTGAGATGAGAGGAATTTTTTTGAGTAAAATAGAGTCAACACTTCACTATCGCTGGGGTTAGGGGCACAGGTCTCCCGCAATTTTTTTTTAAAACCCCATGAATAAATACTAAGAGAACATCTCTCTATGATTTTTTAGGTTTTTCAGCACAGCACTGTGGTCAACATCTACTGGAAGCTGAATTACACTGGAGAATCTAAAATTCCTAGAAAGGTGTTTTCTCTATGAATCTCTAGGTCCTCCAGCCTAACCGTATGATTGATTTTTAATGCGTCCGTACAGATTCCTAGAGAGAACATTTTAAGCAATAACATGAATAATCAAATTTGCAAAATATGGAGGACCAGTCAGACTATATAGGCAAAAATTTAGGCTGAGACATGAAATTGCTTTTTCATTTTGAATTTGAGAAGATTTGGTGGGTTAACAGTGGAAGGAGATCAGAGCTTTTACCAACAGATTACTGCTTATTATAGAAAAAAAACCCCTTTTACCTTGAAGAAAGTGCTTACATTAGCAACAGTTAGCTACTTTTACTTCCAGCAGCATGAGGCCTTGATCCTATTTTCTGGTCATAATTGTGCACTGATTAAACTTAACTGGGAGAAAATTACATGCAACTGGATCCTTGGGAGCCTGCTTGGAGCACCATTTATTCTGAAATAGGAGGAAGCATTTTGCTTGTGGGCTTCAGTCGGTTCCTGGTAGTGGCAGCTGTGTGGGAGTCCAGCACCTAAAATAGCACGGAAGGCCAATTTATGCATCCTTTGCACAGAAAACTGGTGTATAGATTTAGAAGTCGAAATGTGTCTATTGTTGCAACTCAATCTCTCATAAGAATCACCATTATGAAACTCTGACACTGTTTGGCTGAACTCATTATGATGTCTCAGGCAGTTCTTGAACGTTGTGAGTGGAAGAATGTAATGAACTATGCTGAATGTTTGTAGATATTCATCCATCATCATCCTGTTTTGGGTGGGTTTAAGGGGCCCAGGAAATGCCACCCCCTCAATGGAGAGGCGCCAGCCAGCTTGCAGTCAATATGGGAAGAAGCTCAGTGGCCATGAAAATCAGATGGGGGTGAATTTTGTTCCAGCTGACCTAACTGGGCAGATCTACCATGATAGGTGTAAGCCGAGATGAGCATTAGACCAGATAAGTTTCTCAACATGTTTTGCAGGTTAGCGTGGCAATACCTGGCTTCACCTTTTTCATCCTACTTTTCTTCATGATGGCATCAGCTGACTCAGCAGCTCCTATATGCTCTCAGGCCCCCTCCACACTGCCCTATATCCCAGGATCTGATCCCAGATTATTTGCTTTAAACTGAAATATATGAGTCTTTACTGCCAGATAATCTGGGATAAGCAGATAATCTGGGATCAGATCCTGGGCTATAGGGGCAGTTTGGAAGGGCCCCCAGAGAGCCTAAAGAAGTTACTGCCACAGAGGCAGGGGACTAGCAAAACAGTGAAAACCTTAGTTCCAGTCTGGCCCTGCCAGAACTCTCTCTGTACTAAAGGCTACTAACTAGCTGTGTTATTGGCTTCATGCCTCTCGTTTACAGTAGATGATGCTTGGAGGTTACATCTTTGGATAGCTATTTGCATTCCTTTCTCAGCCCTTCTGCAGTCCTGTGGCTTACAGTATCACTGTTCCCAGTAATTTTGCTTCCCTCTCCCATCCCACAGCTGGAGGTAAGTCTTGGGGAGTTTTAGTATATTATTCACCTTCTTGTTTTGAAACAGATTGCTTGGAGGAAGCTAACACTTGGTAATCCATAGACATTAATCTTGGAATTCAGAATCAAGAGTATTTTCAGTCATACGCTGTGTGTAAAAAGTCACATTAGTACATACAAGAGATTTTTCTTTCCTATTACGTTCCTTCTCATCTGATTAGTATAGTGTAGGGGTGCATAAACCATAGATTCCTAAGGCCTTAGCACATCTTTGTGTGGTACCCTCATCCCCACTTCCCAACCAATTCCATACATTTATCTTTTACTGATTTCATACAGTGTGTTTTTGCATGTGTAGCCCTTGAATCTGAACAGTCACAGTAACTGTTGAAAAGGTAACTGAGCTCTGGCACCACGAAGTGCAGAGCTAACCTTAAAAAATGGGGCTATAAAGTGGAGTCCATGACATGCGAGTGTGAAGAAGAGCAGACCGCTTACTACAATGCAGTCTGAGCCTTGCCACATGCACAATGGAGGACCTTCTTACAGTGACACCAGAGGCACTCAAAATGGCTAGCTTCTGGTCAAAGAAAATTTTGTATAATGCCAAGTTTTTAACTTTGTTTATGGTTTCTGTACATTATAACTGTATTCTCAGTTCACTTCTGACCCAGTAAACAAATGGAAAAAGTTTGTGTGTAACATGTTTGTTTACCTTTAGTAGAACCAGTATGATGTAGTGGTTTGAGCATTGGATTATGATTCCAGGGTTTGTATCCCCACTTAGCTATGGAAACCCATTGGGAGAACAAATAGGACAGAAAGAAAGAAACAAATATGTCGTTAACATCTCAAGAAAATGGAAATATAACAAAAAGCAAAACACTCACTTGGTACCTGAAAGCCTAAGGATGGGTGCCTTCCAGATATTTTGAGGAAGGGAATGCTGTAACTGAAGTGCTACTAAGGAAAGAGACCTGATCTTAGATTATGTCTTTGAAGATAGAGTACCTGGATCAGGTCCTGGAGGGATGTTCTTGAGGGCAGGTTCATGTGGGTGAAGCCTGTCCTTGAAATACCTGCTTTACAGATCGTAATCCGACAAGTGCCTTGTCTTTTTCCTCTCCCCTGCTGTCCAGGTGGAGGAGCGTTTCTCCCGTGTCCCAGAGCCTGTTCAGAAGCGCATCGTTTTCTGGTCCTTTCCACGGAGTGAGCGGGAGATATGCATGTATTCCTCCCTTGGCTATCACCCTCCCGAGGGCGAGAGGGACTCGCGTGTACCCTTTAATCGTGGTCTGAATTTGCTGCAATCAGGTGCTGTTGACCGAGTCCTGCAAGTAGGTGAGTGAACCAACTGGTCCAGAAGCTTTTGCTTTGAATGTGTTTTGTGCACTGGAATAGGGTTACCAGCATGAAGAGCTATCATGGCCTCTGTTGCAGAACTGAAGCAGAGATAAAAATGTGCTTCTCCAGAGTTGAAAGAACAGAAAGAAGATGTAATCTCATCTGCAGCAGCATTTTAGCCAGACTCAAATATTCATTTGTATTTGGGAGGAATTGCTGTTCAAACTGGTTAAATTATGTTTGAGTAGATAAGCATGGGACTAATTGCCAGTTTAACATCTCATGGAGATAGACTGGAGAAGCTAGGTTCTTCCTACATTTTCAAGTGACAATAGCAAATACCCAAGACTGATGTTAATTTCCATTGTGGGGGCTTCCAAGTGACTGGAGAAAGACAATACCCCAGCTCTCCAAGTGAAACGACGGGACAGGAGAGGGCAAGGACTCCAGATGTGGCTGAATTCCTCTCAGAATTCTTTACCTTAGACTATGTTGGCAAGGAGTTTGTAATCTAACAATATCTTGAAGGCTATGCTTTGCCCACTCCTACGATGAGTTGATGCATTTTCTGCTTTGTTGAACTAATATTAAAAGATGGGAATAAAACAGAGCTGTTGGTACTTGAAACAAGAACTTTCTTGAATTATCAAAAAGTACAAGAATTTATTTCAATGAAGTGCTCAAGAAGCACTTAAAATCACAAAAATGAAGCCCAGGAACTTTATTTATATATTATTACAATTACATTATAGTAAAGCATATTTGAACATCAAAGGGTTACATCAGTCACTATTGCAGAATACTAAACTTTTATAAGGCCATTAATGAGAACAGTGATCTAACCTCCGGAAAAGGAGTCCCACAACCCCTCTCTTGAGGTGGTGAGACATATAGTAGCATCAAGAATGTGATTTGGAAATCAATAGGAATTAACAGTGTAGTTGTTTCAAAACCTATATTATAGTTTATGAAACACATACCTAAGAACAAGCTGGCCAGCATGTTCTGCACTAGCTGTAGTTTCCAAATGCTTTGCAATGAGAACCTCACACAGACTGTATTTCAGCAATCTAGACATGAAGGGACTGAGACATAGGACCCGTCTACACTACCATATAAAATCCAGATTATCTTCTTTGAACTGGATTATATGGCTCTGTGGACTCATATAATCCAGCGCAACGCAGATAATTTGGATTATCTGCTTTAATAATCTGGGTTATATGGAAGTGTAGAAGGGGCCATAGATGATGGGGATCTGTTTTCCTCAGGAAGAGAAGCAGCAGATGTTGGGGCTTGGCAAAACCCTTTCTGATCTCTAAACTGCATGATCATCTAGGGAGGTGGTTCTCAACCTGTGGGTCCCCAAATGTTTTCTCCTTCAACTCCCAGAAATCCTAACATCTGGTAAACTGGCTGGGATTTCTGGGAGTTGTAGGCCAAAACACCTGGGGATCCACAGGTTGAGAACCACTGATCTAGGGGCTGTGTAGCCTAGAAGACTGGACTTGACTTATGCACCTTATCCTTTAGAGAAAGGGTGCCATACATCTTGAGCAACTTGTATTCCAGTCCCACATTTGCCTGATTATCTCTGTCTCTTGTGATTTGAGTCTTGGCCTATTCATCCATCTCAAATCCTTTGCCTTTTACATTTCACCATATAAAACTTGCACCTGATATTTAGGAATTTTAAATACATTTACCAGTTGTGGAGGAATTATTTGGCTAAAATAGAAGGGAGAGAAGGGGCATGGAGCTTAACACAACTTTAAACAGCTAGGTTGAGGGGAGTTGCCTTCAGTTTCTGAGCTGACCATGTTAGCTGGTTGGAGAATCTTGTCAGCTGCCCTCACTAGTTTTGGGCTTTTGCTGTGACAAAAACTACAGTATCTCCTGTATTGCAGTGTATCCGTATACTCCAGTGTATACGTCTGAACTAGTTTCTGGAATTCTCTTCCACAGGCCAGATTTGTCCAGAATGTTTTTTATATTCTGGGAATATTAGATCACTGGCGTTCTCTGATATGCTTCCAAGTAGCATTGTGGGTGTTTTGGAGAAACTATTTTGTATGTGATGCCTAATTGTTTGTTTCCCTGGAAGGGTGTTTCGAGAGCAATGATACACAACTGTGTTTGGCTTTGAAGTTATTTCAGATTGTGGGCAGTATGCTAATATGTTTGAGAGCTGATCTTCCATGTTCATATAAACAATGCATATTTCAATAGTGAGCAGTTCAATGAATACCCTCCTGAATACTCTACAATAAAAATGTTGAAAACAGAGATACAGAACTAATAATGGAACTGGCTGTACATTCGCCATGTGTTTAGCATGAGATTTAGCTATTATACATAACTGAACCCTTTTTGTCATTTCTGCTTCATATTGCAATTGCAATGCTACCTACTTAAACTCCAGTCCACTTTGTTTTCATCCTGTAGAAGAGAGAAGCTGATTAAATGTGCTACATGGCTAGATTGCACTCCGTATTATAGCACTTTGTACATGAAATGCAGTGCTATCACCAAAAGGACAATTTGGCCCAGGACTCCTAGAAGTAGATGGCTGGCCTCCGATTTTAAATTTCAGTTCCTCTCTTTCTCTTCTCCTCATTCCCCCTCCTCCTTCTCCAGTCTTTTTCTGATACTAAGAGGGCTGACATAATATTGTGTATTGTGCTTGGCTGTTCAAGACTGCTGTGTGTCATCCAGTCCCCTGAATTGTCTATCTATGGACATCTTTTCAGGATGGCTACAAATCTTACAGACCACAAAGAGCACATCTGTGTAGAGCTAATGAATTGGCTAAAAGTAGGAGCTGTGTGGCAGGAAATCCCCAGTTCAACTGTTGCCTCTAGCAGCCATGAACTGACTGTGTGGTTTTAAGCAAAGCAGTGGTCTCTTGGGCTTGGTTCAGAGCCTTTCTCCCCCACAACAAAAGGAGGATGCTAGTTTGCCTAACAGAGTGATTATAAGAATTACCGTACTTAGATAATATTGGCACCACCTGGAATGTAGTCTATAAATACTATGCATTATTTAAAGATTAGTGTATGAATTCTATGTTGCACAAATATGTTTTTGGTAGAGATGAAAATAAAGGAACAAACCTGTCTGATACTCATGACTCCTGATCAAAAAGTCATTTTTACAATGCAACCCTATATGCTTTTACTCAGAAATAAGTCTCACTGAGTCCAGTGGGAGCTATTGTAATCATGTTTAGTTTAATGGTTGATTATGCTCTGCATTTTAAGTGTGTTCCTTTGGCCAATGATGGGGTCTTAAATTAAGACTTTTCTGGCTGTATAGCCAAACTAATTTTTAAAATCCTAATGGTCTTACTGTCGTTACTGTTGTTCTTAAGATGGTGCACACAGTTGGATTGAACGAATAAGGGATCAACAAAGGTAGTAGCAATGAATTCTCACTATTTAAGATGCTGTGCAATGTTCTGGCAATCATGTGTCATAGGGGAGACATCTAGAGGGCAAATAAATGGAAAAGAATTTGGAGCACCTTACATCCCAGAAGAGGCTGAATGTGTTTGTGGGCTATTGCTTCAGAAAAAAATATTAATTGGAGGTTTCTTTTATAAAACAACATATGATGCTGCTTCATTGGAGTTGGCAGCAATTAAACAGTACAGTCAAGACAGACAAAAGGAAAGTACATATTTCTTTACATATCTAAACTTTGCTAAGTGTTTTATGTGTTTGTGGTTGTAACATAAATGAAATAAAATGCAAGTGACAGAACAGTCTATTCATGTTAACCAAATGATATGCCTCTGTTCAGAAGCACTATAGATCACCAATGGCTTATGTAAAGCAAGAGTTCATCCTGACCTGGGATGCCATCTTCTAGTTGCCTTAGTACTTTGGCTGCCCATTTTACAAAATGTGGGAGAGGGGGACTTGAAGCCAACTCTCTATTCTAATAGCAGCTCGGCTGTGTATGCTCATTCATCACAAGCCATTGCACATGCTTGCTTCATTTGGTAGTATGAATAGTTATCTTTACTCAAACAGTACAGAGCTGTTGTGTCTCTCCTCACACAATGCTTTTAAATGGAAGCCATTGGTACATTCAACTGAGACTCCCTGAGTAATGTACATGCATGTGTGAGTAATTCCTAATTCTGGCCTAAACACAAGTTTGCATCTTGAGTAGTTCAATAGACCCATGAGCAAAGTTAAAAGAAAACATAGCATTACAGTTTCATGCTATATCCTCCCCAAAAGGGGACTGCAAAGGCTTTGTAAATTTTAGGTCAGTCCCAAGTATTGCAGAGCCGTTTTACAGAATGCAGCTAGACAGCCTTGTAAGATGGCGAAACACTGGTTGGATTTTCCTTGCATCATCATGAAGACTGAAAAAAGTGAGTCAACACTTTTTAGGATGACTGGCAGGACTCAAGGCAGGTTTGAAGCACCTTTGGCTCATCCGTGCTAAGGGATTGTGGAAGTTGGAGTCCAAAACATCTGGAGGGACAGAGGTTTCTCAGCACTGGTTTAAGGCATGCTGTACTGCAGTGGTGTCAAACGTACAGCCCTCCAGGTGTTTTTGGACTTTAGCGTCCAGAATTACTGGCTATTGGACAAACTGGCTTGGGCTTCTGGGAGTTGGGGTCTGAAACCTCTGGAGGGGCACAAGTTTGACATCTCTGCTGTACTGTATCAGGATCCCCATGCTATGTTTTTTTTTTAAACAACACATTGAGATGTAGTATTTCTTATAGTTTTTGAACCTTGTGTTCAAATTCATTAGTTTCCAACTTGACACAATCCAGATTTCATCACAACATTGGCTGCAAGCAGGTACATTTCAACAAGCATCCTCTGGAAGGAGTTGTGTATTGCTTAAGCCATGGAGCTGAACTTCTGGCTGCAGAATAAGACAGGAAGTTCCAGGAATCTGTATCTAATTTGCAGAAAATCCTTTCCTATTCCAAATATGGTCGCCAAACAGTCATCCCAAAGAGATCCATCCCTCCTGTGTTAATCTCCAGTGTCAGTGTGGCTGTACTTTGACTGTCTGGGTTGTTATCCATCTGTAGGCTGTGAACTGTGAGGGAAAGTGCTTAGAAAATTAATTTCCTGGCATAGTCCATGTGGATTGTGGACTGTGCTTTTTTAAAGTAGACAGTAAATCCCCACCCCACACTCTACTCTGCTCGTGGGTTTAAAGTCCCTCCAGATCCTATACTTTTCCGTAAATCACATTGAAAGTACAATTGTCCTTCTATATCCACAGACTCAACCGTCTACGACTTGGGGAAATATATATATATATAAAAACTTTAATTTTACAAAATTGTATAGACAACTCCATTTTATATGCCATATATATAAAACAAATTGAGCACTCACAGATTTGGGTAGCTACAGACCAGTGAACAACAAGGGCCCACTGTGTAGACTTTAAGCAGATTTTGTATTTGACTGGGATAAGAGTTGGAGACTACAACGTTCCCAGTTCCCAGTGTGGATTCCAGAGAGTTCAAAATGTTTGGAAGAGATTAGCAGTGTATTGAAATGATTAAGAGGGACATTGAAGAGAAAGCAACATGGCAAAATGTGTATAATGTGTGGAATAAATATCACTTCTCACATTTCTCATAAGGAAAAAGACTTCCATTACTAACTAACATTTCTCCATTAAGAATCTATACAAGAACCAGACAACTGTTGGAATATGAATGTTGGACCAAAATGTTGCCTACCTCATCTTTTCTTATATTAGCGGTGACATTTATGGTACATTACTGCATTATTTTTGTACCATGTGAAGTTGTTGGGGATTCAGTATTTTGACATTTCAGAGTTTCTTTAAGAATGACATCATAATTTATTGTCCCATGGAGAAAATGCTGTTTCTGCAGAATTAATATACTCTGTTCTCTAATAGAGAATGCATCAATGCTCTTTCACCGAGAATATATTATTATTTCCAATATGGAGTAGTGGTTTGAGTGTTGGGCAATGACTCTGGAGGCCAGAGTTTCAATCCCTGCCCAGCCAGGGAAACACACTGCGTAACCTTGAACCTTAGAGGAATAAATCTTTCCAAGAAAACCTCATGATAAAGGTCTGCCATAAATCTAATATGACTTAAAGGCACATGACAACAGTATTGTGATGTAATGATTTGTATTGCCTTTCAAAGCCTTCTGTAATATTTCCCCTCTTTTGGTTGTACATTTGCAATATGTGATTTAAAATCTCACTCTGTATTAGTAGACCTTGCAGTAGAATTGCAGATTTAGGGACACTGATATTTTAGTTGTAGAGGCAGAACCTGTTTACCAAAAATATATATACAGTGGGGTCTTAAATCAAATACGTTAATACTGTACTTCTTGGCAATTGTATGTCACTGTTTCCCCCCATTGACTCTGAATTTTGTTTTCTGTGCCCAGTTCTTTTGCTTTGGGCAACTGAGATAGCTTAAGTCAGTAGGTTAATACTTATAAGCCTTTGTCATCCTCTCATAACAATCCAAAATATCTTGCTGGTTTTCTGTCTTTTAAGCAGCTCCTCCAGCCTTTATATTATGGCCACCATAGAAAGCTTAGCCTAAGATGTACTGAATGGAATGGAACATTTTTAGTCCAGTAAGATCCATAATCAGTAGCGCAGCAGGTTAAACCGCTGAGCTGCTGAACTTGGTGACCGAATGGTCAGCGGTTTGAATCCGGAGAACTGGGTGAGCTCCTGCTGTTAGCCCCAGCTTCTGCCAACCTAACAATTCAGAAACATGCAAATGTGAGTAGATCAATAGAAAAATCAGACAATGTGATTTTCTGAATGTGTTTTCTCATGTTGTCTCTCATAGTTGAGGTCTACCTATGATGTCAATTACAGGCCTCTCTCATCTTTTTAAGTGGGAGAACTTGTACAATTGGTATCTGACTAAATACTTTTTTTCCCCCACTGTAGCTTCCTTGATATCCACAATTGAAAGGGGAGTTTTATATGATAGAAGCCTACAGGTCTATATATCAGCGGTCCAACACTTTTTTTTGCCATTTTTCCGTAAGTCTGTCAACAACTAAAACCACAGAGGGTCATACTGCGCCTTAAGGACCTTGGTAATGTTGATGCTGAAATCCCATGATATACAATGTATTAGTAAAATAGTCTCTGATATATATATATGTAATATATGTAATATGGTAAAATCAAGCTTGGTTTTTGGAGAGTTTTTTTAAAAAAATTTCAATCCATGGATGGCTAAATCTTAAATCCATGGATGCAGAATCCATGGATATTAAGAGCCAATTGTAGTCATGCATCAGATGCTTCTCAGAATAGAAAAGTAGACAAGATGAGGAACCATTGAACATTTTACACTACAATTCTCAAAATACATCACCTTTGGTCAAGCTGACTGAGACTTCTAGGAGCTGAAATCTAAAATAGCTGGAGATCCAAATAGCTCTATAGCTGCCTATGCTGCTGTAGGCGTTTATGTCCAGGGACAAGACCAGTGCGCTGATGTGAAAAATAGCAAAAGCAATGCAATTTTCCAGGACTTTTCAGTCTCAGATGATTGGTCTTTCAGTGAAAAAAAGGATAGACTTACAGTTTAATACTTTCCGTGTTTTGCTATTGTGCCATCAAATTGGCTTCAACTTATAGTGACCCTTAAGGAGTTCAACTTACGCCAACATTTCCAAGACATCCTGTCATCATATGTCCTCTTCAAGTCTTGCAAACCCAGACTGTGACATCCCTAATTGAATCGTCCACCTCTAATGAGTCTCCTTTCGTACTACTATAACTGAGCATTATATTTCCATTGAGTCATGTGTGCAAGAAGTAAATTCCACTAAGTTTATCATGATTTACTCCATAGCAATTGTCTTTAGGATTTCAGCATTAGCGTATAAAAACCATTTGAAGGTGCTGCTTCTTTCATACAATGTTTAGATACCCTTAAATAAATAAATAGCATAACATAAATATAAACATTTCACAACTGTAACAATGTATTCATTCACTGTAACAATGTATTCAATGTTTTCATATAAGTTGCATTATTTTTCTGTTCACCTTTTCAAGTTAAATATTATAATAGTAATGTTTCACTAAAATATATGTAAAGAAAGAATACCGTCCTAGATAACCAAGTTTTGATGTGGAATGCTGCAGTGATATATCCTTGCAATGTAGCTTTAAAACCAGAAAGGTCATTTATGGACCCACAAATCATTGCATACACCCTCTATGTTCATCAGATGGAACCAAACTTCTAAAGGACAAATAATTAGTTGCACTGCATTAGAAAGAGCACTACTATTTCCTCCTCAACTGCAGTTCCAACATGGCCGAGAAGATTATCTCTCAAATCCCGCAACAATAAACCAAGGATGAGCTTGCAGCACTGCCTAGTTTCGAGGAAGTCAGCAAAGCCATCAGCCAACTAAAAAAAACAACAAAGCCACAGTATAATCTCTTTAACCTCCGCAGCCTGAAAGCCAGAGTAAGGTCCCAACAACTTCTGTTATAGAATTCCAATATGCTGATGATAACGTAGTCTGTGCTCATTCAAAGGAAGACCTATAAGTCACTTCAAACACCTTTGTAGAAGCATATGAAAAGTTTGGCCTCTCACTGAACACTGAGAAAACCAAAGTGCTCTACTAGCAGGCACCAACCAGTCCCTCTGCAAGGCCAGCAATAAAGCTTAATGGTGTAACGGTAGAAGATGTCGACCATTTCTGCTACCTAGACAGCCTCCTCTCCACAAAAGTCAACATTGATGCTGAAATACAACACCGTTTGAGTTCTGTGAGGGCAGCATTTTTTCAAATGAAGCCGAGTGTTTGAAGATCAAGACATTCATAGAGACATTATTTATAAAGTGATATATTACATGAACTAAATTTAACATTACTCCTATAGTAAAGCCTTTGAAAACAACATTACACGTTAGTCATGAATATGGTGTAAATAGAATAAGTGTTGGAAATTGCCCTACATGTTGTGTATGCTACTTAGACTGCTGCAGTGGTAGGTAACTTGCTGTCTTCCAGATCTTGGAACTACAATGTTCAGAATGCCTCACTACTGGATTTGTTGAATTGGGCATATAGAAGGAGTCTAGAGGGTACCATATTGCCTGCCTCTGATGCACGGTATATTAGTTAACAGTGTGTCGGGGTATGCCAAAACCATATGTATTACATATGTATTTGTGAAATCTGGATTTTTACAATATATATTATTTATATTTTTTTGCCGACTTGTTTACTTTATTGATGGTATGTGTGCATGTACCATTGGTTAAAACCTTTTCAAATTCAGATTTTTAGCTCTTGTCACCAACCATAGTACAAAAGAACTTGCCGGTGGGGGTGGGGGAGGAAGCTTCATTACAAAGGATCATGAAGAAAATATGTGATTAGTGAGGACTTCTTGTGGTCCTAGATGCATGCTCTTGCTAGTCCAGAAGTGGAGTTAGAGGAGCAGGAGTCTTCACACGCACATATTAAAAGCCCCTCCTGTATTTAGACTATTTTGCAGCTGTTCTGGCATTCTCTCTGAATTGGGAGCCAGACAGATTAGAAGCTCAAAGCTTCTTATTCCTCCTAGCATCAACAAGGTATTGTGTCTCTCCATGGATGTGTCATTTATATAGAGCATGTGGCTATCTTGTAGTGAGTAGATTTAGCTATTGTGCCTCCTGCAAAGAAATACCTATCTTCATTCTGACCTCTTGTGTTTGTTTTGAGTGCTTTTTAAAAAAAATCCAAACAGATTTGTGTTGAGACAACTATATGTGGGGGAGGAATCTTTTCATCTAGTGACTTGTAAACATTGCATTTCAAGACCATAAACCAGGCTTTCTTCTTAGTTTATGAATTCAGGTTAATTTTGGAGCAGCTATCCAAGAGCCTGGAAACCAATGGTCAAATTTAACATTAGGATTAGCTTCTTTGATTGGACTAGTTCAAGAATGAACATTACGTGTCCCTCCCACTATTGCAGTGCCTGGTATTCCAACTTCTATGTTTTTCTGTTAAAACAGGATAATCATGTTCTAGGATGTGTGACTCCTTTAAATCGAGGCGCATGGCACTCCAGGCCTTGTTTGTGTACTAAAGGCTTTTTTTCACTGAATAACAGCAAGTGGACTTCCAGCAGGTTGGAAATTGATCTAGAGACCCTCCAGAGTTGCCTAACTTGCCACTGGCAGAAGACGCCAAGCAGGAGGGAATGGACTGCATGCATTAGTAGTGCAGCTCATTCAGAGTAAACTAGTATTTGTACAGTTCATACTGTGATGTCCAAACATGCCCAGTGTTTTAAATGTGATTGCACCATAGATTTATATGTTATGTCACACAGTTTGCTTTTTTAAAAAAGTGCAATTGCATTGTGCATCAGGTCAAAAGCTCCAAAGAATTGCTTTAATTTAAGGTTCTCTAGATGTATTATTAGGCCTAATTATCCTAAAGGCACTTGAAAGCACATTAAAATATCAACTACATCCCATTGAATTTTGGAAGCTAAGCAGGATCAGTCCTGGTCAGTACTTGGGTGGGAGACAGCCAATGAATCCCAGGTGCTGTGGGCTATATTTCGGAGGAAGGACGTGGCAAAATCAGGTATTACTTGCCAGAAAAAAACCCTATGAAATTCATGGGGCCGCTATAAGTCAATAGGACATACAGATGTGTGTGTGTTTTTTCCATGTCAGGAGCAACTTGAGAAACTGCAAGTCACTTCTTGTGTGAGAGAATTGGCTGTCTGCAGGGATGTTGCCCAGGGGACGCCAGGATGTTTTGTTGTTTTTTTTATCATCCCTGTGGGAGGCTTCTCTCATGTCCCCACATGAAGCTGGAGCTGATAGAGGGAGCTCATCCGTACTCTCCCCGTGTGGGATTCGAACCTGGCAGCTTTCAGATCAGCAACCCAACCTTCAAGTCACAAGGCTTTAATCCACTACTCCACCGGGGGCTCCACAGATGTGTTGTGACTAATTTCCATAGTTAAGAGTTCATGGAAACATCTATACCCATGTGTGTGCACATGACTGTTGGTGCTTTTCTGGAGCCTGTATGTTACAGATATTTTTTTTGCCTGGGTTGTAGTAGAATGAAAATGAAAACCTACATTTTGCTAGGTTCTGTTTCAGCTTTGTCCCTCCCAGACATTGGAAGTGTCTTTGGACTGAACCTCCTATCCAAAGTCTTAATCCAAAAGAGGGACGGTTGTGTATCTGGTAGTTCCAGATTTTTTCCCTTTTGGAAGTTTCCTTCTATTTATAGCTGCATGTGTAACTGCCAGCTTTCTCTTGCTTGATCTGTGAGGAGAGCAGGTTGCTGGGTGCGGATCTGGATTTGGCAGGTAGCGTGAGTCACCTGCTGGTCCTTATTGCAGAGCTGGCAGTTAGCAGCAGGGTATTTTTCTTCTCTTGACTGCACTTGTCAGTGACACAGCAAGGGCTGCAAGGCAGGGCATTTTGAAGCCTGACCGGTTCAGTCAGGATGCCCTGCTTGTGTCATGTGTGACTCAATGGACTTGGTCAATACACCTGCACAACCCCGCCCAGGACACACCGTGCTGACGTCTCTTTCTCCACCTCTTGTCTCTGTGTGGGACGGGCAGAGAGGGAACACACGGCTGGCACGCTTTCCAGAATAGGAAGACGGAAGAACTGCTGAGAGCAGAATTGCATTCAGGCCTTGAACTAAGAGCTCATTGCTTGGGATTTCCTCTGCTATGTTGCCTGAGTTTTGTTTTGGTTTGCATGATGGTGTAGATAATAATAATAATAATAATAATAATAATAATAATAATAATAATAATAATAATAATAACAACAACAACAACAACTACTACTACTACTTTATTTTTATATCCCGCCACCATCTCCCCGTAGGGACTCGGTGCGGCTAATATGGGGCCAAGCCCAAATAGCCACAAATAAGCAGGAACACAGCTTGTTCTGGTTGTGACTGCATTGTTATAGGTGCTCTTAGAGGCAGCAATGCTCCAGGATGGTCAGATAGTGATAGTGGCAAGGATTATGTTTGCTTTCCTAGCCCAACTTTTGCCTCTCTTCTAATATAAGGCAGAGCTACCCACAATGCTCTGTGCATAAATTGCCCATGTCACAATTAGAGTAAGATCCCCGTAACCGCAGAATCCATATCCATGGTTTCACTTACCCGCACCAGAGGAAAAATGATTTCTAGGACTTCTTTAGGTTCTCCAGGCAACACTGTGGTATGTTTCCTTTGGAAGTTACTATAGTGTCACCCTGGAATTCCTAGAGAAGCTGTCTCCAAGAATCTCCAGGATGACGCTAGAACCAGATTTCGATAATTTTATGTTATTTGGCCATACTTACAGTTTCTGATAACTACAGTTTGGCCATAAATGTATCTCCCATAGAAATGGGCATCTTACAATACTGTAATATGATCTGGTGGATAAGGCAACCCTATAGCTGGTGCATCACATGGCTGCCCAACTATTATCTGGTGTGGGTTTTACAGAACAGATTGCACCATTGTAGAAACATCTGCATGGATTTCCTTTTCGTTTCCAAGTCACATGTTTCTCTTTCGAGTCTGTATTCATTGTCTGTGATCTCGTTATGTGTCTCACTTTTTAAAGAGATAAGACTGGTGAGAAGACCATAAAGAAGACCTGCTTGCCCTAGCTGTAGGATTTTGCTGTAGCATTTACATGGTTGACTGGACTCTACAGTTCTACCAAACTTCTAGTTATTGAGACTGCTTTTTGATCTCAGATTTCCATGCCTTTTTTGGTATCAGTTTTGTTCTAATACTTGTTTGAATTTGTTTTTATTTTATTGTCGTTATGGAATTATTGTAAATGGCCTTGAGTGCTGATTCAGTGGGGTGTGGAGATTAGAAATATTTTAAATCAGTAAGTAAGCATGTAATGTTTCTTGTCCATAGTGAGCCTGAAGGGAACAAAGGCAAACTGACTGGATTGCTGACCTATTACTCCATAGTTTCTGCTTATTGCACAGTTGGTATCAGGTTGAGACATTTTGTTCACAGCTAAGCATTGTTGCCCCCTAGTCAATAGGGGCATTAACACTTTTTTATTATTATACTTCCTCGTTCAGCTGGAGTTTATCTAGCTATCTGTATATAAGTCAAAGTATGTTGGTTGGTTTGTTTGTTTGTATCACAATAGCTCCTGCATGCCTTGATGGATATGGACCAAACCTGGCACACATAACCATCATAATCTAACCTAAAATACTGGCAGGGTTTGGGTTGGGAGGCCTGATGGAGGATGATGAGAGTTGGAGTCCAGTCACATCTGGAGAGTCTTGTCGGTACAAGTTCCAATCCATCCAGATCTGGCCCTGATGAAAGTTCCAGCCAAACACATCTGGAGCTGATAGGAGTTACAGGCCAACCAGGCTAATAGGAATTCAAGTCCATTACCTGTATGATTTGATAAACCAGTAAATAAGCATGTGATGTTTCTTGTCCAGATATACATTTTCTAACGGGACCATTGATAAAATTGTTAAGCTGGCAATGAATAATAAATATGATGATGACTAAAAAACTATCCACACTCTGGTTATATTAAAACTTCTGTTGGCCATACTAACTTATCAGCACTTTCTATACAAGGTCGCTATCTCCTCAGTCATTGCTGTGCAGTTTTGAGAGAGTTACATCAGTTTATTTGCAATTGTGGTGAAAAAGAAAATGGCTGTCCCCTTTGTGATTTGCGTGAAAGAAGAGCAGTGATTCATTTTCTGTTGTCTGAGAGTGTCTGATGCTGATACTTATTGAGGGTATTTTATAGCAAGGACAGCTATCCAAGGGTGTTGTGTTGTTGCATGTCAATGCACATCCACACACCACTACCAACACTGTTGACGCTCTCTAAAAACTTTGCTTTGAAACATCAAAGCATCCTCCCTATAGTCGTGATCTTACCCCATCAGACTATCACATGTTTGGACCCTGGAAAGAATCCTATGAAGACAAATATTCATGTTTATTGAAGAGGTACATCCCTGGCTCACAGGTCATCCTAAAGCACTATTTTAATAAAATAATATGAAGCTTCTTGACAAATGGACAAAGTATATTGAAAAGCAGGGAGATGTATTTGTCTTTTCTGAAAGTTGATTGAAATTTTTGACTTATCCTCATAAGGCCTCCCACACTTTTCATAGGTCTAAGGGAGATTTGAGCCTGGATCTCCCATGTCCCCGCACAGTACTTGTTGAGATGTTCTCTCAGTGCCCATGGACTTGACAGCTGATTTGGGAGTTCGCTTTCACTATAGGAAAAAAAAATCATACTATTAATGTACCTGGCACTATGGTCCAGACACATGTTTTTGACAATTTGCTTGCAATATGGTCCTTTGTGCTTTGATCCAATTTTAAAAACCTTAGCTTTTATATCCATGGTTTTACAGAAAAATCTGGATACTTTGGTATGTAGCCAGTCTTCCAGGCAGTTTCACTTTGCTGTGGAATTGAGGGGAGGGGTTAGTGATGGGAGGAGATGATTTGTGGGGGGTGATACTTCTTACCAGGAAGTGTTTCTTTGCAAGGTTGAATTAAAAAAATATTCACATGCATGATGGTAAGAGAGAAATGCAGAGCAGTCATAGCCATGTGGTCAAAAATAATGTGAAGGACTGGAAATGTATTCGTCTTGGAGAAATGTGTATCATATATGTTGCAGTATTGGGAGTCACTGCAGGGTTACTGCAGCACAGGAAAATGTGCAAAACATACTTTTTCAGTATAAACAAGCTCTTTGACTCAGATCTCAGTCCTGTTTTCTGCCATCATCATCATCGCCATTCGTGCTGTTCTTCGATTTTGTTATTTGAAGATATTATAGACTTCTTGCATAGGGGGACAGTTCCTTAGCGTGCTTACAGCCTATATCTTGTTTTTCTCCTCCTCCTTGACTTAAAAAATCTTACAGGTTTCCATCTGAGTGGTATTGTAACAGAGCCACCTGGTCCCAGTGAGCCCGAGCACAGTTACCATGTCTCCATCAGCTTTGACCGCTGCAAGATTACGTCGGTGAGCTGTGCCTGTGATAACCGGGATATCTTCTACTGTGCCCATGTGGTGGCCTTGTCCTTGCACCGCATCCGACATGCTCGCCAAGTGGAGCTGCGCCTGCCCATCTCTGAAACCTTGTCACAGATGAACCGAGACCAGCTGCAGAAGTTTGTGCAGTACTTGATCAGTGCTCACCACACAGAAGTGCTGCCGACAGCTCAAAGGCTGGCCGATGAGATTCTGTTGCTTGGCTCTGAAATAAACCGAGTGCATGGTAAGGAGCTCTGCTTGAGTCCATGAGGGAACCAACAATTGGAATGGGGGAGATAAGGCCAGAAGAAGGTTCTTGGGGTGCCAACATCCCTTGCTTCCCTTTTCTCAATTTCTTATTGGAGGAATTGAGACATAGATTTGTAAGAGTGGCTGCTAACAAAGGCCACTGAGTGAGGCCAAAAATCTGCTTCACCAAGGTGTACTGCCATATGCATATCTGTAAATGAACAAAGTTCCTTAACTCTTTCTGTATCAGTGTTTCCCAACCCTTTTTTGACCAGGGCCCACTTCAACGGGGACCACTTTGACCAGGGATCACTCTCCAACATTAGTACCGAAAGAGTTAGGAATCTTTGGGTTGCTGTGAGTCTTTCGGGCTATATAGTCATGTTCCAGAAGCTGTCTCTCCTGATGTTTCGCCCACATCTGTGAAAGGGAAGATAGATAGATAGGTAGATAGATAGATAAGAAAGGAGAAGGAAAGGAGGGATGGGGGAAGAAGGAAAAAGGAGAGAAGGAAGAGAAAGGAAAGGGGGAAAAGATGTGGTATTAGGGAAAGAAGGGATAAAAGCGGGGGTGGAGGGGGTGACCCCTCCGACAACTGGGCAACATTGGGTTTATACGCTATTACAGAATAAAATAACTTAGAATGGAATAGCCATACTGTGGCCAGTTTGTGTTTTGCTGGCTGAGAAAAAAGACAAAATGATGCAGAAGGCAACTAGACTAGGAGTTGCACTTGATTTCAGTACTTATGATGGGACGGTATCTTCCACCTTACCTGAAGATTAGTTTACAGCATGCAGGATTGTTTTCCTGGACAGTATTGTTGTGCTCACTGTTTTACGCTGCCCAATGTTAGGGCTGCCCTGAGCAACATTTCTTTGATGTGAGTGGTATGGAATTTCTAAAACAATGCAGATGTATTCAGTGAATGAAGTAGTTGTATACTTTGGCACTACTTCTTTTACAGAATAACTGGTGCCAAGGGCAGAAGTCGTATAGAGAGGTTCCTGTACAACCAAGAAGAGAGCAGTCCAACAAGTTTCAGCAATTTTAATACAACATTAACAATAATATCTACACTGGAAATAAAATAACCAGATTAGATAAAAATTTGTATAATTAAATGAAAACATTTGGAAACCTATAGAGATCACTTGAAATCATCTTCCAAAATGAATCTAGGGATAATTTTTTTTAATTTTTATCATTCTTCATTTTTCTTACAATTTTCCTTTCGATGGCCAGACTTACAGATTTGTGCTCTTTTTTAACATGTTGGGGGTAGCTGGTGAGGTTGGCTTATCTGCTCTCCCTGTTATCTCTGTTTTGCTGTTCATGCATCGTAAAGGAATCTGGAGGCAGCAGCTGTTTACATTGCCTGTTGTAGGCATAACTCCAGTAGGATTGGCTAGAGTAGAAGCCCATATTTTTTCCAGCTCAGGCTTATTACACTGCAGACATGTTGCTTCAATCAATATGAGAAGTCTGTTTCTGTAACCCTGATTCACCATCTTCCCAATGCAAACAGTGTAAGCAAACGTTGAACTAGACAGATGACAAGGAGGAATGGAGGCAGAACAGATCTCAGAATCATTAGATAACATTTTTTTAAATCTCCATATTAAAATTATACATGTAACTCCTCTGACTGAAAAAAACTCAGTTGTTATTCTACCTCTGATTCTAAAGTTAGTTTGCAAGCCAATCTCCCCAAATTGTTTGAATCCAAGGACTGATTTCAAGCTCAGCATAGTACATGACTTATGAGGTCCCAAATACTGGATTCTGGCTTATTCCTGAGCTTAAAATGTCTATGGTAGGCCCTCCACATTTGCTTGGGATGGGGGTGCAAGACCCCTCTGAGGAAGCCTACCTTCCAGATGCGAGGGTGACTGTATAGGAAAACAGAGGTATTTGGGGTAGTGTAGGGGTCTAGGATGCCCCTAGAGATAAGGTGGGGTATTTTCATGCAGTTGTGGGGCTTTCTGCATGTTTTAACAGCAAAAATTACCTGTTAAATCATGCTGAATTTTTTTCATTTAAAATGAGTGGGGGAGTTGGGGGTATTGCTGGGAGAGCTTAAGATCCACAAAAGTGGGGTTCAGGAATTGCATATGGCCCTGAATTGCACTGTGCCCATTTTGATCAAGAGCAGGTCTTAAACTTTTCCACTAGCAACCACTTTCGGCCTCAGAAATGTTTACGTAACACTGAGCATATAGGTATATAAATTAGGTATAAAAATCAAACAAATCAGCGTTTGCAAAGCTTGCTAGGCAGGCAGATTTTTCTTTTCGTGAAATCCAGCAGAAGCATCTTCCGCAGAGCCCACTGTAACCTCTGAACAACAGACCTGTGCAATTATCTACCACAGTTGCTAAGTGACATTCAGAAAACTTTTACTTTTGCCAAAATTGTTGTGATCCCAACCTTGAGCTAAGAGGACCCCATTTGGGATCACGACCCACAGTTTATGAAGTCGTGATCTAGAGTAAAAACATCCTGATTCATTAGTTAAGCTGAAACAAGAACTGCTATACTTATCCTTCTTTTGTGTTCTGAAAGTAGGGGTCATGAACTTGGGTACTTCCAACATTTTGAACTTCAACTCCTACAAGTTAAGAGTAATTGGGTCAATGGTGAGGAATAAAGTGGGTCCAACAACTTTTGGAGGGTCACCCATTCCCCGCTGTTATTCTCATAAAATCTGGAAAGGTTTTTTTACTGGACAGGAGATGGGGCATATTTACTGGCTTCTAAACTACAGTGCCGACTGGGTAACCCAGGCTGTTACAGTTATTGCATATTTGACAGCCAACATTTTGATGATTTTTTCCCAGGTGCCCCTGACCCCACAGCTGGTGCTGGAATTGAGGATGCAAACTGCTGGCACCTAGATGAAGAGCAGATCCAAGAACAAGTGAAACAGCTTCTCTCAAATGGAGGTTACTATGGAGCAAGCAAACAGCTGCAGTCCATGTTCAACAAGGTAAAGGCTCCTGCTCATCTGTAGTAGGGTAGGAGGTGCAACCTCCACCCTGTAGAGGGGTCTTGTTCTCCCAGGCTCATCAAGCCCCTCCTATCATGGTCAGGTGAAGAATCAGTGTTGTCTTTGGTCACTGATTAGGGATTATGAAGATTCCTTTTCCAGTTCTCAGCTACCCCATCTGAGAGGACACTTGAGTGTCAGTGTGAACACTTGTTCCTGAAAAGATCAATTGAAATGGCTTTTGTTCTCCTTCCCAAGTGTGGATTGGATAGGAACACAACTTTGTTTTAGGCAGAAGCACCAGTGGGGAACTCCAGGCAACATTTAGGGCTCAAGGGGAGATCCTCTTAACAGCATCCAGTCTGTGGAGGGAGTGGGAATGTTTTTTCTTTCTTGTCATCTATCTCCTAATAAGTTGTGGATAAATATTGTGTCTACTGGTACTTGGGGATCTGGGATGATGCGGGTATAATGAGCCACCATTATTTGGATTGTGAGGGCTCTGGAGTGCTAATGCTGAGGCCTTCCACACACTCAGAATAAGGATTGGGCAATGTTAATTTTTGACAAGTAGAGTTTGAGATCTGCAGATTTTAGAAAAGTGGTAGTTAGCCAACATATCCACCTTGAGTTTTTCAAAAAGATAACATTTCCAACCTCTGGAGCTAAGGCAAGGACTCCTCCTTGATTTGTGGATACAGCTTTAGCAGAGAAATTGGAGTTACTTCCTGACATTCTTGAATCTCTCCTATTATGATATCTCTCCCTCCTCAGGTGCGGGAAATGCTGAGAATGAGGGACTCCAATGGGGCACGGATGCTCATCCTGATGACAGAGCAGTTCCTGCAGGATCCGCGCCTAGCACTATGGCGGCAGCAAGGAGCTGGCATGACGGACAAGTGCCGGCAGCTCTGGGATGAACTGGGTGAGAATTCCTCATAGAGCATGGAATTGCTGTTCGTTGCTGTGTGATTCACAAGACCAGAGCCCTGGAAATTGGAACAAAATTCAGATATCTTTTATTTTCAAAAGTGCAAGCTTCTAGTCTTTATGGCTACAAAAGAAAATTTGAAAATATATGGATACTGCTTGATTGGAGAAAGCTGCTTCAAACAGTTCTAAAGCAAGAAAGGTGGGAGAACCCAGTGTACAATGGATAAGGACTATCTACCTGTTTTAAAGCCAAATTACATGTTATATGGCTTCATTTAAAAAAAAATGATGTCAAATCTACCTTTGTATAATACATTGTAAGAAACCGAATGAGAAAGTACTTCTGTGATGGGGCTGATATTTTGCATCTTGTACTGAAAAACAGTTGTGTGGGACATCTTTCCTGACTTCATATAGGGTCTTACCTTCAATCTCAAGGGTTTTGAAAAGTTGTTGTTGGGAATGCAATTTCTAGTATCTCCCATCTAGCCCATGCTTAAACAGTGGTGCCAATCATAGATTGAAGGTAACATCTGTTGAACAGATGAAGGAACCTTGTTGAGCCAGATGTTACCTACTCCTATTGTCATTTGCTTGTCAGTCACTTGTGGCGAACCTAAGGTGACCCAATCATAGAGTTTTCTGAGGCTGAGAGTGTGTCACTCAGCCAAGATTACCCAATGGTTTTCATAGATAAGCGAGGAATTGAATCCTGGTCTCAAGAGTCAGAGTCCAAAGCTCAAAGCAGTGCACCACACTAGCCTTTTCCTAGTTTAAGCCAATAATCTTTGAGCAGAATATATCTTGACTATATAACTGATTTTTTTTCTTTTAATCTTGCCTCATCTCCCTGCCCTGGTGATGAACCTTAGTCTTGCTGCAAATTATATGTTAGATTGTATATTTTATTGTTGTCTTTTACTACATATTTGTCCTTTTCATTTTCCAAGCTGGAGCTCAGAGCAGGCTCTGTGGAACATCTATCCAAATGCTGGTCACTGTGAACTTTGTTTATCCTTCATAAAATTGTGGGTCTGTTTGCCTTCAAACCATAACTCAAACTACCACCCCAGCTCACCTTGCTGTCCATTTTAAGTTGAAGTTCCTCTTATACACAGTTTTGCCTGGATGTTAACCTGCCTGACCTCCATTTTCCCTTTTCTGCTGCAGGAGCACTGTGGGTGTGTGTGGTATTGAGCCCCCACTGCAAGATGGAAGAACGGGCTCTCTGGCTGCAGCTTCTCAAGAAGTGGAACAAGCTGGATGTCTGTCCCTTGGAGGAAGGCAACTACTCCTGCGACAGCATAGGACCTAGCAGTGTCTTGCCCCCTAATCCAAACCGCAACTCAGGTAAGGGGACACATGCTAGAAGTATGCTGTCCTCTAGGGCAGTATTCTCCAGACTTTGTTCTTCCAGGTGGTTTGTACTTGCATCTCAAGCTTCTGGATGCTGAAGTCCAAAACCTGGAGGACTAGAGTTTGTGAATCACTGCTCTGTGGGGACCATGAACTAGATTGTTGTCTTCTCCTAGAATATAATTGCATCCTATGGAGTATGTTTCTAGAGTTTAATAACCTCAAGGTTGGGGGTTTAAACCCCACCTTTAATATTTAAACCATGTACTAACCTTAGTAGCTGTGGCTCAAATCAGACTCACTTTTGTGCCACAATCTCATTTTGAGGGGTGGAGTAGAAAATTTCTCACTCAAATTCACACTCACAGTATAATGATGGCCTACTCTATGTTACTGTCATGAAATGTTCCTGCCTGACATATGTTCCTCTGTTCCGCCTGGTCTTTAGTGGAGACGTTTGTTTTTGTTTTGCTTTCAGAATTTTTTTTATTTTTTATTATTTTATTTATTTTGTGGAGACTTCTCTTAATTTTCTCGCTGGATCATGTTTATTACTGATGACTGAGTTTAGCTAAATATACTATTTAATTGATGAGTCTCCACAATAATTGCAATGGTTTTAAATGTTTTTAATGCTTAATATTTATTTATATCTTATTTCTGGACATTGTTGCGCTTTGTGTGATTTTTGTCTTGTATTTTATGTTACATGTGCTTTGATTTGTATTGTATTATATGTATACACTGTGTATGTGCAATGTGGCACTGAAGTTGCCAAACTGTAAGCTGCTCTGAGTCCCCTTCGAAGTGAGAAGAGTGGAGTAGAAATATAGCAAATAAATAAATAAATATGCTTTGTGGTTTTAAATTAGTACTTGGAAGAGATGAAGGATAGAGGTTTCATTCTGTACCCACAGTCCATTTTCAGACGCTTACACTGATCTGTATGTTCCTTTATAGCTGCGGTTCGGCAGACGGTTTTTGGACGTGCCATCAAGGCTGCGGAACTTCGCTGGGGTGATTGTCACCTGCAGAAGATCCTGAGCAGTGACTGCTACGGCGTCTCCTTGAAAAGTGGAAGTGACAAGCTGGGCTTTGACCCCCAAGGCCACCCACTTTGGCTGGGCGATGCTTTCCCCATGGCTTGTGCTCGAGTGGATGCTTTGCGCTCCCATGGCTACCCCCGTGAGGCCCTGCGCCTTGCAGTGGCAGTGGTAAATGCCATGCGCTTGCAGCGGCGTCATCAGCTGGAGAGCTACAAGCAGCAGAAGAAAGGCAAGAGGGGAGCGTAACAGGGCTTGGGTGGGAGTGAGGCAAGAGACTTGGCTTCTGTTCTGTTTGTGGGTGGGAGGTGATGAGAAGGCAGGTAAAGCTCAATAATAGTGTGAAAGGCTCTCTCTGTCTCTCTATTGAAGTTTTTTTTAGTACTAAAGTTGGAAAAGAGTCTCTGGAACCTGGGGAAGGATAGTGGTAGGGTTTCCCTTTGACTTTGTGCACTTGCCCCTGCTGCTTTCTGAGTACCTTTGAAGTGGAAAGCTGGCATGTGCATTTGTGGATCTCTTTTTATTCAAAGCAGGAGGTGCCTCAGATTTGTGGGCAGGGGGGAGAGACCAGCCAAGCATTTTCACCCTTCAGATTGCCTTGAATTAAACTTCCACAGTCCCCATCTGCAAACCATTCTAACTGCAGATTGTGGAAGCTGAAGCCCAAAACATCTGGAAGGCCATACATTCTCCACTTACTTTTCAGTTTCAAGTGGGGAGGAGGCTCTCAGTATTTTTCTCTGTTGTCTCGCTTCTCTTCCTGTTGCAGGTGTTTCCCATTTCCCTAAGACTTTTCAAACATGTAGAATCGTTTTCATTTGTATTGCCATTCCTCAGGCCTGCATTGTGATAATCTCTGCACAGTTTTTGGTTTCTGAGTTATTTTTCCCTTTTCTAGAACTCCTGCACAAAGGCACAACTAGCATCACCAACCTGGAGGGATGGGTAGGGCACCCTTTGGACCCTATTGGCTGCCTCTGCCGCACTTTTCTGGAGGCCTGCCGGACAGATGATGAAGGGCTGGCCCTATATCCAGGTACTGAAAATTTTGGGGAGAGAACAACAAAATCAGATTGATGGGTAGAGCTAGTTGGAGAGAACTGTTTATTCCTCCCCATATGCTATGCCAGTGACATATCCCTCCTCTCTGACCTATATTAGCAGTCTGGGGGAATGCTTTTCCTTGTGGCTCAGATAATGCAAGGAGAGGTCATTGCTGGGTTTCTGTTCTCCTTTGAGAAAAGGGTTTACGTATATACAGATGTATCTGTGCAGGAGTTTTCCACTTGCTTGTCATGGCTATGATGGGACTGCCCAGACATTTCAGAGGAGAGCAGAGCAGAGCTTGAAAAAGTGGACTTTTTAAATTACATCTCCATCAAGCTTCCAACCAGTGACAGTAGGCATGCTGTCTGAGGGATACTGAGATTCATAGACCCAAAATAGGACTTCAGCAAGCTCTGGGTGAATTTGCACAAGGGTCCTCCTGAACATTAGCATGTTTTTGTAGGATGTTGGCTATTCTATTTTTAGCCCTCTATTCAGTAGTTCCATCCTTGTTGCCCCTTCCCCATTCTTCAGACTCCACAGCAGAGCCCAAGAAGGCCCTGTATCAACACATTCCTGTACCTTCGAGTCCTGGTGAGTCGTACTTCATGCTGGCCTTGGAGGTGTCCTTGCTGGGGCTCGGGCAGCAGAGGTCCATGCCAGAGGGGCTGTACGCTCAGGATAAGGTGGTACGCAGTGAGGAACAGCTGATTGGCCTCCTGGAGGAGATGGAGCTGGACGAGCGGCTGGTACCCGTGCTCCGCAAACAAGCAGCTTTGCTATTGGATGGTAAGTGAGTGGGTGATGGTTGTCCCCTGGGTTCCTGCAAACGAAGTACTCCATCACTCCACCACAGTGCTACTAAAGAAGTGATGGGAGAAGGCAGCATGGGTTAGCCAAAGTGATGGGAGCTTCCTCTTGTGCAGGACAGGGTGTCAAGAATTTATCTGCTTATGGCAGAGGAGGAGAATACCTGTAGCCCTTCAGGTACTATTGAGCTATAGGTTCCATCATCCTTGACCACTGGCCATTTGGGTTTGGGGCAAATGGAGGTTTCAGTCTCGGATCATCTAAACCAGTGGTTCTCAACCTGTGGGTCCCCAGATGTTTTTGCCTTCAACACCCAGAAATCCTAACAGCTGGTAAACTGGCTGGGATTTCTGGAAGGTGTAGGCCAAAACACCTGGAGGGCCGCAGGTTGAAGAGACCTGAAAGGGGACCCTTGATTTATGGTGGTGGTGATGGTGGAGGAGGAGGAATTGGTGACACTGACCCTAGTGATGCCACTGAGAATCATTTATACCAACATGCAGAAATACAGCCTTGGGAAAGTATGTTTCTGGAACGCAATTTCCAGGCTTTGTCTGGTGAGCCCTGCTAACTAGAAGGTTCTGCAGATGGTAGTCCCACAATGTTATTGTCCTAAGATCTGGCTGGAAACGAGTACTCGCCGACCTCCCTTTCACTTTGAAATAATTGCTCATCCACTCTAAATTATGGTCTCTGACTAGTCACTTGCCTTTTCTTCCCAGGGGGTCCCTTCAGCGGATTTGGAGAGGTTGTGTTCCGCGAGAGTGTTCCCATGCATACGTTTGCCCGCTACCTCTTCACAGCCATATTGCCCTATGATCCTGAATTGGCCTATCGCTTGGCACTGCGAGCCATGAGGTATGTAAATCCCCATTCCTCTGCACCCTCTGTGTTCTTCCCCTTGTGTCTCTTGTTCCCTTGAAGCATAGTTAGCCTTGTATAATTACCTATTTGCTGTATTCCTCCCCTTTCACACATACACAGGCACTCTTCTTCCCTAAGCCATTACCTGATTTTTCTGACTAATTGAAAATGGCAAAGTGGGGGCTGTTGGCCACATATGGGCCCAGGACTTTTTTTGTGGCCCACAGAGTACCCTCGAGGTCAAAACACGGAGGCCTTTACATTCTCACAAATTTTGGCACTTCACACTGTTTTAGACCCAAGAGAGGACTTAAAAAAACAGGAAATTAATTTTAAAAACAACTGTTTTGCGGGGAGGGGTACATCCACCCAAAGTTTGTTGTGTGGTTAATGTTCCCTGCTAATCTTTGACATTCTCTCATCCTGCACTAAATGCTGTTGATCACAGCATTTAAAAAGTCATGCTCCCTGACCGGAAAGGACTACCTTGCCTCAGATTCTTCCACCTCCCTATTTTTGTTTCCCAAATAGCATAGAGGAGGGAGATGTAGTGGTATCTTAAAAAAATAAACTGCTAAGTTGGCAGTCATCTATATCTCTGTGTTAGTTAGTTTGCTTGTATATATGTTAATTAGCTTATTTATGTGAATGTAGTATAGTAGCTAGCCAATAGTTGTGCATGTATATATGCATGCTTTATGTTTTATCATATCTTTTTTCTTATTTTATGTACTGTATTTACTTTCTATATAGTTTTATATTATCAATTCTATATAAATACACACAGAGACATAAGTTCTTCCACCTCCAAATTCCCCTTTCTCTGAAGATTTGCTTGAAGTCAGGTTTTCATTACTGGAGTCCTCTAAATTCTGGCACACAAGTCCTGGCTCTTTCTCCCCCCAAAGCAGCAACCCCTAATACATTTCCTTTTTCATTCTGTTTAGGCTTCCTGTTCTGGAAACAGTGTTGCCAGCCACTGATATCCTGCACCAGAATCCACTAGACTCCATGATGGCCAATCGCTTCCCCCGCTGGTTTATCCTGGGTCATCTTGAAACTCGGCAGTGCGAGCTGGCATCGGCTATGCTCACTGCTGCTAAAGGTAGCCCCAGTTGTGGAAGAGGGGAGAATTCAGATATTTGGGACTCAGTTTCTTTCTCTTTGATGGGATGAGGGCATGATCAGTGGCCAGAGCTATGTAGCTTGGTTTGGTTTAGTGTAATATTTTGTGCTTCCCCTCCACCTTTTATTCTAGGTGACCCCAATTGGCTGCGCATGGTCCTAGGCTCCATCCAGCAAAACATCCATTCTCCAGCGTTGCTGTTCAAACTAGCTCAAGATGCCTGCAAGACTGCCACGCCTGCCAACACTCCTCCAGACACCACTTTGCTGAACATCTCCCTGGAGCTTGGCCTGCAGGTGAGTGTACCTTTCAGCCAGTTGTGCCCATGTTCTCTCTGAACGACATTTAGCATTTCCCAGTGCTCATTGCTTCAAGTTTTAAAGCAGGAGTGGGGAAACTTCTTTGGCGTGATAATTGACCCCCCTCCTCTTGCTCTCCATGGGCCAGGTGATGTCAGCGGTCTGACTGCGCCTGTCAAGGACAGAACGCCACAAGATTCAAAGTAACAGAGTTTATTAGATTACAGAACTCAAAAATGCCCGTAAAAACACAAGGGCCAGGCAGTTTTTGCCTTTAAGAGCAAAAAAGGACAAAAGTAAATGTTCAAAAGATAAACCGGATTAAACCGGAGTTTAATCCGGGTAAAACAAAACTGCTTGCTTCAGCCTAGGTATTAACAGAACGAAAGCCAAGGAACAAAAGATACAAAGAATGCAACTAATTGGCAGCAGATTCCTCTCTGCTGCCAACACTGTGCTTAGAGTAACTTGCGTCGCTCCCACACACACACACAGCAGACAGGATCTCCAACACGAGCAGACGCAGCCAAGGATTGTAGAAGTAGAGTAGACCAGTTCCGTTCCGTAGATCAAAGCCAGACGTTTGTAGTTTTTCCAAGTCCAAGAAGGGGGGAAGACAAGCCGTGGTCAGTTCAGTCCGGGTTCTCAAAGCAGGAGATGGCGTCCGTCAGAAAGACGACGGAAGGTCAAGCTAATAAGAGTAAGCACAGGTTTGCACAAACAAATGCCCACACAATCCCTCCCGCCGTCTGACCTTGGATTCCAATCAACTTACGTCTCAGCACAGGAAAGCACACAAGTCTTCAGGGAAGCGTCCCACACACACACACGGATCCCAAGCGTTTGCCCAGATTACCTTGCCCGACGCAATTTGCAATTGCTCCCAAGCCCCATTTTATGCCAGTTACAAATCTTCATCACTGTCAGCTGCCCTCCTTAACCCGGGCGTTTCCTCATCACTTTCCTCGTCAGAGCTGGAACACCTCTGACTACGCCCAACAGCATCTCCAGCTGTGGATCCCGTCCCATCCCTCCAGCTACGCCATGGGTCTAATCCTGAAGGTCCCCATTCATCTTCTGCCCCGTCATGGCCAGTGGCCCCCAATTCCTCCCTTACCCGAGTCCAATCCATCTCATCCTCCTCTGAGCTAACCAGCCCTTCCTCCATTCTCTCCGTGAACCCTTCGAAAGACTCTTCGTCAGAGGGTGCTGCAAATATGTCTCGCAGTCTTTTTCTCTCTCGCTCCTCGAGAGTATCCGACTCTCGAGGAGTCTTACGCCCACGCCTGTCAGAAACAGAGCCACGAGGCTCAATCATAACACTATCCCCTCTCACAAAGGCCTCCTCCCCCGATGGCGGAGAAGTGGCAGTGATACCCTCCGCTATAGCACCACGACGACTAGAGGTATCAAGTTTCAACAGCGAGCGATGAAAGACTGGATGGACCTTTAAACTAGACGGTAAACGCAAACGAAACGCAACAGAAGAAATCTTTTTAACGATAGGAAAGGGACCCAAATACCGAGGCGCAAACTTTCCCCCAGCCTGTTTAATATGTTTGGAAGATAACCACACCAAATCCCCTTCTTCCAATTCCTCCCCAGCCTGCCTGTGGCGGTCAGCCTGAGTCTTCTGCGTTGCCTTAGCTTCCAACAGTAAGCGACGGGCAACATCATGCAATGCAGCCATTTCCGAAGAGCGGTACACAGGGTCCGAAGAGACCACATTGGTCGACGGCGCCACACCTCCCCGTGGGTGAAAACCATAAGTTAGCTCAAATGGCGTATGCTGACTAGACGTGTGCACCGCATTGTTGTAAGCAAATTCCGCCACCGGTAACCACTTCACCCAAGCCGTGGGTTGATCTAAACAAAAACAACGCAGATATTGCTCTAAGAGCCCATTAACCCGTTCCGACTGTCCATCCGTTTGCGGATGAAAGGCTGAAGAAACGTTTAACTTAGTCCCCAAGCACTCATGGAAATGTTTCCAAAAGCGTGACACAAATTGCGGAGCCCTATCTGAAATAATCACCTCGGGTGCTCCGTGCAAACGATAGATGTGCTTTGTAAATAGTAAGGCCAACGTAGGGGCCGCCGGAATGGTCGAACAAGGAATAAAATGAGCCAGTTTACTAAATAAATCCACCACCACCCAAATACAAGTATAACCCCCAGACTTAGGCAAATCTGAAATAAAATCCATGGAAATGATTTGCCATGGCCTGTCCGGAACAGGTAAAGACGACAACAACCCTCTAGGGCGCCCAACAGGCGTCTTACTCTGCTGACAAACGGCGCAGCTGTCACAAAAGCGCAGAATGTCTTGCCGCATTTTTGGCCACCAATAGCTCCTGGTAATGAGCTGCACGGTCTTGAATCTGCCAAAGTGCCCAGCCATGGGTTCGTCATGGTGGGCTCTAATTACCTCTAACCTGAGGGCCCCCACTGGTACGTAGACCTGCCCCCTGCGTACCAATACTCCGTCTTGATCTTGTAGATGCGGCAGTATGGTACGGTTACCTGCTGAGAGCAGCATCAGTTGCTCCTGTGTCCACACATCATCCCTCTGAGCCTCAAGGATCTGGTCATGTAACCCGAGCTCATTATCTACAACACACAGAGAGGCAGTAGGCAAGATGGTCTGACATACAACCTGCTCATTGGTCTTAAACTCCGGCTTGCGGGATAAAGCATCGGCCCGCAAGTTTGCCTTCCCCTCTACGAACTGCACCTTGAAGTTAAACCTGGAGAAAAACAAAGCCCATCGGATTTGACGCTGGTTTAACTTCTTTGCTGTTTGTAAGTGCTCTAAGTTCTTGTGATCAGATCTGACCACGATCTGGTGCCGTGCCCCTTCAAGCCAGTGCCGCCACACCTCAAACGCCACCTTAATCGCCAACAACTCCTTCTCCCATATGGTATAGTTCTGCTCGAAGGGTGTTAGTTGCCGCGAGTAAAATCCACAGGGACGCAAGGTCCCTGAGGAATCCTTCTGAGACAATACAGCCCCCAACGCGTAGCTAGAAGCGTCCGCTTCTACCACGAACGGTTTGTCAACATCAGGATGTGTTAGTATGTTATCTGATTGAAAACTAGACTTAAGTTGTAGAAACGCCTCGTGAGCTTCCCGCCCCCACACAAATGGCTGTTTCTTGCGCAGAAGCTGCGTCAAAGGTACCGTGAGCTTTGCAAAATTCGGAATAAACTCCCGGTAGTAATTAGCAAAACCTAAGAACCTTTGTACATCCTTCTTAGTCTTCAGCTCCTGCCATGAGTTGACGGCGTCAACCTTATGTGGGTCCATTTTAAGTTCCCTACCTGACACTACATGACCTAGGAACTCCACTTCAGGCACATGAAAGACGCACTTGGAAGCCTTGGCGAAAAGGCCATTAGCCCGCAGTCGGTGCAGAACCTGCTTGACATGTTGACGATGTTCTTTCTCGTCCTTAGAAAAAATCAAGATATCATCCAAATAAATCACTAAAAATTGGTCAATTAGGTCCCTGAACACATCGTTCATGAACCTCTGGAAGACCGCAGGAGCATTGCAAAGCCCAAAAGGCATGACTCGGAACTCGTGGCATCCGAAACACGTGTTAAATGCCGTCTTCCATTCATCCCCTTCCCGTATACGGATTAAGTTATAGGCCCCCCGCAGGTCAAGCTTGGTAAAGACCTTAGCCCCTTGCACCCTTGATAACAGTTCCGAGATTAAAGGGAGCGGGTACCTATCCCGAATGGTGTATTTGTTTAGGATCCGATAGTCGCAGACCAGCCTAAGTTCCCCAGTCTTTTTGGCTACAAAGAATACTGGTGCCGCAGTTGGAGAACTAGATGGGCGAATAAACCCCTTGGCTAAATTTTCATCTAAAAACTCCCGCAAAGCTTGCCTTTCCGGTACAGTCAAAGCATACAGCCTCCCTGCTGGCAGTTTCGCACCTTCTGCCAACTTGATGGCGCAATCATATGGCCTGTGCGGTGGTAATTTGTCCGCTTCTCTTTTACAAAATACATCAGAGAACTCCCCATACTCAGCAGGCACTCCCTCCATATCAGCAAGAGTAACGTTTAGAGTGCAACAATCCTGCCTCTTTAAGATCACCTTACGTGTTGCCCAATCCACTTGTGGGTTTACTACAGCTAGCCAATCCATCCCCAGGATCACATCATATCTAGGCAAGCTCGTAATATCCCACACAAACGTTCCCGTTACTCCCTGCACCTCCCACGTTACTGCTGAGGTTTCCTGGTTAACCACCCCAGTCTCCAGCAGTCTCCCATCTGCTCCCTCCACCCATACGTCGCATGCCTTGCGCACTCTAGGAATGCCATGCTTCTTCGCAAACTCAATGTCTACATAGGAGACCGTAGCTCCTGAGTCCAGCAGTGCCAGAGTAGAAACAAGTTCCCTTCCCCCAACAGATAAAGTAATGGGTACGAAAACATGCTTCCTCCCCTCAGTTGACTGCTTGAGGAGCCCTAGTGCGTTGGACTCACGTCGCACTAGGGCTGGCCTTTTCCCGAAAGCTGGGAAGGTTTCACATTACAATTTTTGGCAAAATGCCCAGCATTCCCACAGTACAAACACAAGCCCAGCTGCCTCCTACGGCTCTTTTCCTCTGTAGACAGCTTTTTAAAGACCCCAAGCTCCATGGGCTCTTCCCCCATCACCACAGGTGCCCTGGTTACATGCATGGGTGGCGCACACATTGCTTTTGAGTGTTTACGAGCCTCGAACCTTGCGTCTAAACGTAGCACCTTAGCTACTAAGGCGTCCCAGCTTTCAGCCGGCTCCAAGCGTGCTAATTCGTCCTGGAGCATATCACTTAACCCGGCAGTAAATAAAAGCATGAATGCATTTTCTCCCCAATCCAGCTGGTGGCGATACAGGTTAAACTTATTTAAGTAATCCAAAACAGTCCCCTTTCCCTGTTTCAACCGATACAGAGCCCACCCAGCGTTCTCCGTGCGGAGAGGATCCCCAAAAGTATCAGTTAACAACTTTTTGAAATTATTCAAATTGTCTTTGACTGGGTCGTTTCCCAAAATTAAATTAGTGGCCCATTGTCCTGCGGGACCGGTCAACAAACTCAAAATAAAAGCCACCTTGCTAGTGTCAGTAGGAAAAGCATGAGCACTGAGCTGAGAAAAATAAAGCTCCACTTGTGCCAAAAAGGTTGGCAATTTGCACCTGGTCCCGTCAAAGCGTTCAGGAGTCAAAACATGTCCTTTCACAGCAAAAGCTGTTTGGCTTACGGTAAAGGCCGTTTGCAATTGATCTACTTTGGCTCTTAACTCTTCCATCGTCTTCCTGACGGGTTTATTGCTGCAATAAACCTTTTATGGGCGTCGGGCAATCTGTCAAGGACAGAACGCCACAAGATTCAAAGTAACAGAGTTTATTAGATTACAGAACTCAAAAATGCCCGTAAAAACACAAGGGCCAGGCAGTTTTTGCCTTTAAGAGCAAAAAAGGACAAAAGTAAATGTTCAAAAGATAAACCGGATTAAACCGGAGTTTAATCCGGGTAAAACAAAACTGCTTGCTTCAGCCTAGGTATTAACAGAACGAAAGCCAAGGAACAAAAGATACAAAGAATGCAACTAATTGGCAGCAGATTCCTCTCTGCTGCCAACACTGTGCTTAGAGTAACTTGCGTCGCTCCCACACACACACACAGCAGACAGGATCTCCAACACGAGCAGACGCAGCCAAGGATTGTAGAAGTAGAGTAGACCAGTTCCGTTCCGTAGATCAAAGCCAGACGTTTGTAGTTTTTCCAAGTCCAAGAAGGGGGGAAGACAAGCCGTGGTCAGTTCAGTCCGGGTTCTCAAAGCAGGAGATGGCGTCCGTCAGAAAGACGACGGAAGGTCAAGCTAATAAGAGTAAGCACAGGTTTGCACAAACAAATGCCCACACAATCCCTCCCGCCGTCTGACCTTGGATTCCAATCAACTTACGTCTCAGCACAGGAAAGCACACAAGTCTTCAGGGAAGCGTCCCACACACACACACGGATCCCAAGCGTTTGCCCAGATTACCTTGCCCGACGCAATTTGCAATTGCTCCCAAGCCCCATTTTATGCCAGTTACAAATCTTCATCACTGTCAGCTGCCCTCCTTAACCCGGGCGTTTCCTCATCACTTTCCTCGTCAGAGCTGGAACACCTCTGACTACGCCCAACAGCATCTCCAGCTGTGGATCCCGTCCCATCCCTCCAGCTACGCCATGGGTCTAATCCTGAAGGTCCCCATTCATCTTCTGCCCCATCATGGCCAGTGGCCCCCAATTCCTCCCTTACCCGAGTCCAATCCATCTCATCCTCCTCTGAGCTAACCAGCCCTTCCTCCATTCTCTCCGTGAACCCTTCGAAAGACTCTTCGTCAGAGGGTGCTGCAAATATGTCTCGCAGTCTTTTTCTCTCTCGCTCCTCGAGAGTATCCGACTCTCGAGGAGTCTTACGCCCACGCCTGTCAGAAACAGAGCCACGAGGCTCAATCATAACAGCGCCTTTTAGATGAGAACTTAGTCTCCAAACATCACAATTTCCCTTGAAAAAATTTAAATTAACTTTTTATTTTTATTTTTAATTAAACAATTTATTATAATACACCTACAATACACATATACAAACATGTACAGATACGAATATCACAACTTCTTGATCAGATCAGACAAGAACCGCCTTCACCCCACCTGTAGGATGTGGTGCCCTCTCTAAACCATGTGGATGAAAGAGCATCTCTAAGTGCACAAGGCACTGTAGTGGTATTCCCTCAATTTTGTGCCTTTGAGGCTCCATTTTACACATGGAGAAATAAGAAACACTGGGACCCCTACACTGCCATATAATCCAGATAATCAAATCAGATAATCCAGTTTATCTACTTTGGACTAGATTATATGAATCTACACTGCCATATAATCCAGTTCAAAGTGGATAATCTGGATTTTATGTGGCAGTGTAGAATGGGCCTGACTCACTTGGGAAGTTAGACACAGTGAGTCCATACTTAGTGTGGCTACCAGCAGATCACACATGAGTTACCAGTAGCACCAAACTATTTGAACCACATATGCATTAGGAAGGAGGAATACTTCAGAAGAGCAACCTTCTTTTGTGGCCATGTGGAGTCTAGCATCTGAAAAAAATAGTTTTTTCAAGGTCAGCTGCTAACCTGTGTTGTGGCTTCTTAGAATCCTGCCTGTCTTGAAAAAGCCTTTTTGGAATTGCTCTTTCCATAGGTGATGCGGATGACATTGAACACCATGACCTGGCGTCGCAGGGAAATGGTGCGTTGGCTGGTCAGCTGTGCCACTGAAATTGGTGAGTAGATGGAAAGGCTACGCAGCTTGGGAAAAGTCACATTTTGAGATGACAGCCCAATTCTCAAATAGTATGACTGTTGTCAATGCTAGTTCAGGGATTCTGAAGTTGCAGTCCAAACAAAGAACTTTTCCAAGCTCTGGCTTGGAATTTGCTGCCAGCACTGCTACTTCTGCTGCCACCCCCATCAAAAGTTCTTGAATCCTACATACAGATTCTTGACTGAATTCTGCTCCTTAGAGCATAGAAAGATTTTAAGTACTGTAGTAGAATGGACTGCCTCAAAGAGTGGTGGACTTCCTTGGAGATCTTACATCAGGGCCTCTTTAAGAAGCATTTTGATTATTTTTGTATGGCAGGTGGCTAGGCTGGGTGATCCTTTCCAATTCTGAGGTTCTGAGGTTCATAGAATAGGAAGGGACCCCAAGGACGTGCTGGATCAGGGCAAAGCCCTGTCTAGTCCATCATTCTGTTTTTTTTACAGAGGCCAACCAGGTCCCATTAATGTTCTCTAGCAGATTGCCTCTGACACTATAGACATGGACTGTTGGTAACTTATCTTCTATGAAAATGCCTCATCCTCTTCTCAAACCATCGAAGCTGGTGGTCAGCACTACCTGCTGTGAGAGCAGATTCCAGAAATTTGAGTATACATTGTGTGAAAAAGAATGTATTTCTATCTTTCACGAACTTTTAAAGGCTAGCCATCTAGCCTTTAAACAGAGGCTGGGTGGCCATCTGTTGGGGGTGCTTTGAATGCAATTTTCCTGCTTCTTGGCAGAGGGTTGAACTGGGTGGCCCATGAGGTCTCTTGGAACTCTATGATTCTATGAACTTCCCTCCAAAGTTTTTCCAGGTTCTAATATCAGAACGGGAGGAGGAGTTTTTCCACTTTTCCCCATTCCCAGTTTGTGCAGTTACCTCTCCACATTCTCTGGGTTAGTAGCGTGAGATCCCCGCAAAAATGAAAAAAAAAAAAACCAAACAAACCATGAATTACTTGAATAAACACTTATAAGAATCTCTAGGTCATCCAGTACCACTCTATGGTAAACATCCATAAACCATTGGATGTTTACCATTGAGCAGGCTTGCATAATCTGTGCCCCTCTGGATGTTTGGGACTTTCCACTCTTAGTTCTTTTGGTAGCCTTTCATTCACTCTAGAGACAGTCTGCATTGTGGTCTTTTGTAGTGAACTTGTGCCCTCTTTTCACACTTTCTCCTACAACAGGTGTCCAGGCCCTGATGAACATTATGCAGAACTGGTACACACTCTTCACACCCATTGAGGCAACAACCATTGTGGCTGTGACGGGCACCACACATGCCACGCTGCTAAGGCTGAGCCTGAGCTCGGCACAGCGGGATGAGCTCTGTACTTGTGCCCGGACGCTAGCCTTGCAGTGTGCCATGAAGGACCCCCAGAACTGTGCACTGCCCGCTCTGACTCTCTGCGAGAAGAACCACGCTGCCTTTGAGGCAGCTTACCAGATCGTACTGGACTCGGCGGCCTCTGCTGGCATGGGTCACTCTCACCTCTTCACTGTGGCCCGGTACATGGAGCATCGTGGGCTGCCCATGAGAGCCTACAAGCTGGCCACTCTGGCCTTCTCGCACCTCAGCATTGCTTTCAACCAGGACACCCACCCTGCCCTCAATGACGTCCTCTGGGCTTGCTCCCTTAGCCAGTCACTGGGGAAGAACGAGCTGGCTGCCATAGTCCCACTGGTCATCAAAAGTGTGCAGTGTGCCCCAATGCTCTCGGACATCTTGCACCGCTGGAGCCTTCCACCCCCTGCCCTTGCCTCGCTGGGTGGGGGGCGCCGGGGGGCTGGCAGCGCCAGTGCTGGAGGGAAGCTGTTTGCCATGGACAAGGCCCCGCTCTGCCAGCTCCTGGAGGCAGCCATGGCAGCCTACATCAGCACCACTCACTCGCGCCTCACCCACATCAGTCCCCGGCACTATGGAGAGTTCATTGAGTTCCTGGGCAAAGCCCGTGAGACCTTCCTCATGGCCCATGATGGGCACAGGCGCTTTGGGCAGTTCCTTGACAACCTCAAACAGACCTACAAGGGCAAGAAGAAACTGATGTTGCTGGTGCGGGAGCGCTTTGGCTAGAGGACCATTAGAGGAGGGAAGGCTTTGGCTTAAGGGGGTTTCGGCAGTTGGAGGGATTCCCTCCCCCCCTTGATCAGAAGCACTTTGTCATGGAGTGCAAAGCAGAAAGCTCTGTTCTCTTTTGGACACATGTGCTTGGGTACGTGGCCAGCCAGAGTCTGGATTTCTTCCTGGATTCCAAAACCCTTTGCCAGTTGCAGGAAGAGCAGCGAGGCCTCTCTCCTCCTTTTGGTGATGGTGCTCCAGCACTGTAAAACTGAGCAGACAGTTCTGCACTGCAGCCGGGGTTCAGAATGGAGCCCCAGATGGGATGGCATTCAGGGGGGTGGGGTGGGGATTCTGCAACACCTGGGCCAGGCACAGACTCCATGCAAGGTTTGAAGCACCAGCCCTGTTGGCAGGGCAGGAAGGAACTTGGCCTGCGCTTTGGAATGCAGGAGTTGCCAATTTCAGTATTAACATGCAGGATGAGAGGAGGAATTCCCCCTTACGCCCACACAGGCTTTGCTTGAATGCTCCAGGCCTTGGCAGGCTCTTGCCGGTGTTGGGGCATCCCATCCTGTGGAATTTCACAGCTGCTCTCCCAATTTTATATTTCAACACCACTGATGGTGCTGGTGATTGCTTTGGCCTCATTTATGTAATTTTGGGTGGTTATGCACCTCTTTCTCCTTGCTTAGAGTCCCTGCTCCTCACTTGCAGTATCTCTGTGACCTCAATATTCCTTACATTTGAAGTACCAAACCTGTGTTGAAACCTGTCTGGTCAGGAGGGACTGGTGGAGGAGGAATGGGTTGTCCTTGGATCCATCTTTGTACTGACAGGTTCCTGTGCCTTTGTGCTAAAAGCATTTGGTACAGAATCTCTGTTGCTTTAAGGGATTGCTCTCACTGGCTGGGCTGTGGGTTTTTCTCAAGCTGGACTAGTATGATGGAACCACTTCCTGTTGAATGGTCTTGCTAATGTCAGTCTGCTGTTGACAAATGGGCTACATTAGGGAGTTTAAATTCTCTGAAGGGGGTTGATGGACCTGATGCACTGAGTCAGAAGGGGCTTTCTGTGTCTTTCATGGAACAGTACCTGTTGAAGAGACCAGGAGGGCATCATGCCCAGGCCTCAAGCTTGGCTTCCCCACCACCACGCAGACACAGGCACATTAACTCCTCCAATGCCAACCACAACCTTATACCCCAGCTGGCTTCTCCATCAGTCTTCTAGTCCTGCTGTGCAGTTGAGGATTGTCCTTCCTCCTCTCGGGCTTGCCTCCGTTCCCCAACCCCCCTCTCCCAAATGTTTCAGTATTTCAGATTTCCTTGGGCTGTGCTCTTGGGCCACTAACTGTCTACAGAACTTGTTTACAGTGTGGTTGGGGGCACTGAAGGGGATGCACCAAGGGCACTTTGAGGGGCTGGTGTCCTTGTCTGTTGTCATCCCTCTTTCCTAATTTTCTTCCTCAATTGATGCCCCCAGACTCCTACAACTGAAGGATTCCCACTTTCTGTCTCTGCCAGTATAGATACTTGGAGCTGCTGGTGGGCAGACAGCTCTCATACCTCAAACCTCTTCCCTCTTTCTCCGACCACAGCAGCGCTACGACGTGGCCAGGCCTGCCACCACAGATGCTTGCCATGCCCCAAGTTGCTGGCACAAGAGAGCCAAGAAGTTCCCCTTCCCCCTTTTTGGAAAATCTTGGGTCTCAGGTTTCTTGGATTATAATCTACATTGTCAGCACCCATAAAATCATGCTGCCCAACTTTGGGCTTGCATAATCTTTTAGAGAGCAAAGTGGGGGAGTTCTGTGGCCACTAGTGGGGTGTTGAACGATATTTCCAGAAACATTCTGCTCCAAATTCCCAGTTTTTTTTCTGCTGGATAAAATGTACTCAGGAACAAACCACAACAAGCTCATGCTACTAATTAGATTATTGTGAAGACAAGATAATGTTTTACAAAGTTAATATATATGAAGAGGCAAGGGGGCCAAGAGGGTCCCCCTTTTTTGTGCGCATGGGGCTGGGGGGCAGGCTGCGTCCTGGGCTCAGCTCCCCTGGCCCTTAGTGTTGGTGGAGATATTGGTGTGTTGCACAGCTCCACTTTGGAGCCAGCTAGTCGGTTAGTTTTCAAGTTTGGGGTTTTTTTCTTTGTTTTTTCCTGTATTACAAAACAAACAAAATCCTGTAATTTTGTAATTTTTTTCTATTTATTGAATCATTTATTGTATTATTTTGTAAAAGGTTTAACATAAACCTCAATGTTTGGTTTTTCTTTTCTTTTCTGGCTTCTCTTTTGGATACTGTGAATAACAATCGGCCATTTGTTTCCAGCTTGCCACAACGAGTGTTTGCATCAGAATCTGCAGTTGGCTCATGCTTACAAATGCAAAGCCTGGAGAGTAGCAGAGTTTTTAAAAAAATATTTATTTTAGAAAGGGTAACATTTCATTGAGTCAAATTCAGATGTGGGTGGTTTGTGGTAACCTTTTTCTTTTTAAGAGGTTTTACAAATCCGCAGGCACATTGTGTTGAATTACTACAGGTGGAATCTGACCATGGCTCACTTGGAAACCAATGTTGTATTCCTGCTCTGCCGAGCTCCTTTCTTCTTGACCTGCTAGGCTCTGCTTCCTCCGTCTCAAAAGACACAGCAGTTCTTTTGAATGCATCACAGGGCCAATGGGAAAGTTCCAAACAGCCATCTCCAATATCTTGTTGATCTCCAGGCTGTTACCTTCAGATAAGTGCCAGCTAAAGGCACTCCCAAATGCCCCTGATGCTGCAGGAAAATCTGTATAACTACTGATCTTCCAGTTCCAAAAATGTTGATCATCAGGTAAGTGCGCCTGGAAAATACTGAGATAGGAGAGGAGAATCGGCGAGCACATTACCAAGGCATCCTTGAACCAGGAGCAAGTATAGAGTGAACTATTTGGGTTTCCTGGATCCATTATTTCAGGCAGACTTTCAGGGGCTTTCTGCACTGTTGTTCCTAGGCTAAGCAGTTATCATTCAAAATAGTTTGCTGTCTGAGGCAGAGAACCAAGAAGATGCTCCTCCAATTCCACTTAGAGAAGCCAACTGGGTTGGCAACTGAATCTGGTTGCAATACTGATGGAGAGTCAGATGTTCAATTTAATCTCTGTGCCGTAGTGCAACCCTAAATCTAAAATTTAGGATGGGCTGGGTAAATAACCTTGGAGGCCATATCCAGCCTTCAGGGCTTAGAGGACCCCTGACCTAGAGATTCCCAGAGAACATTTTCATCAAAATATGTGAATAAGCCACAAAAGTTAAACCCACAAATGTGGAGGGATGATTGCAATGGCCTCAACCAACCTATCAGAAATGTTACATTTCTTCCATTCTCAGGCCAATGAATAGAAAAAATCGAATGTAAAGGTAAACACTGATGTCAGTTCCCAGCCACATACGACTGCCTATTTTGAAATAGCTCAGTCTACTGCTGAAATAGATGTGGGATGAGGTTCCAAGAATAGTCATGACACTGTGAACTCTATGGTTAGAATCATACCTTTGGGCGAAACCAAGCAATGTTAGGTTGGAATCTATTTTCAAGTGACACAGTTCTGAATCACAGCCATGAAGCAAGTAAGGACTTGCCTGTGGGGTTTAATTATTACGTAGGATATATGACTCTATCCCTGGTTTCTAAACTGGGGGCTATATAGACAGGGAAGGCAAACAGGCTACAGGCCTGGATGAGTATTGTTTTGTGGGTGTTGATGTTCTTGAAAGCCAATTTCAAAATCTGAAATGTTTTTGAGGGTCGGGGTTTTTTTGGTCACTTGCTCAGTAGCTACAAAAAGTAAGAATTTACTATTGGCAACTGCACTTCCATTGTCTGATGTCAGCAATGTCACATCAGTTATCAAATAGCCTTTGTTCCCTGTCAGAAGTGACTTGAAAAACTGCAAGTTGCTTCTGGTGTGAGAGAAATGGCCATCTGCAAGAACATTGCCCAGGGGACGCCCAGATGTTTTGATGCTTTACCATCCTTCTGGGAGGCTTCTCTCATGTCCTTGCATGAAGCTGTAGCTGATAGAGGGAGCTCATCCACGCTCTCTCTGGGTTGGATTCAAACCGGCAACCTTCAGGTCAGCAACCCAATCTTCAAGTCAGCAGTCCTGCTGGCACAAGGGTTTAACCCACTATGCCACTGGCGACTCAAATAGCTAAGGGGTTGGCAGTGAGGGGAGAAGCGAATTCTGAAATCCATATTTTGCCAAGCTAAAATATGCTATTAAACAGTTTTGATATTAACTGAATGCATTTTAGCAAACCAGTTAAGTCAAATATAGCTGAATACTCAGCCCTCCATATTCATGGACTGTGTATCCAAAGACTGAATTATCCATGACTTGAAAATATCCCCCCAACTCCCGCAGCCAAAGAAAAATTCAAAAAAGCAAACCTTGATTTTGCCATTTTTATGAGAGACATCATCTTACTATGTCTTTATATATAGTGGGACTTATATATCCAGTGGCGCAGCGGGTTAAACCACTGAGCTCCTGAACTTGCTGACTAAAAGGTTGGCAGTTCAAATCCGGGAAGCAGAGTGAGCTCCCGCTATTAGCTCCAGCTTCTGCCAACCTAGCAGTTTGAAAACATGCAAATGTGAGTAGATTAACAGGTACCGCTTCTGCAGGAAGGTAATGGCGTTCCATGCAGTCATACTGGCCACATGACCTAGGAGGTGTCTACGGACAATGCTGGTTCTTCGGTCTAGAAATGGAGATGAGTACCAACCCCCAGAGTCAGACATGACTCTTAATGTCAGGGGAAAACCTTTACTTTTAACCTAAATATACGTGGATTTTGTTCCTGGAACCAAACCTCAATAGATAGCAGGGCCCATTGTTTTGAAAAAAACATGCCGACAATATAGATAGAAGTACATTTATGTTAACTCGGGCTCAAATCACACTTGCATATTTCATAAGTTTAGATGGTGGTCATTATGTGAGCGGACACTATAATGTTAGAGAGATTTGAAACAATTCTGATTCTCTTCATGTTATTAAACAGATGCCATTATTACAGCACTAACAAAGTGCCATCCAGATGTTTTGGGTTACCATCTCCTTTTCTCAGAAGGATAGCTTTTAGCACCACGGACAATGTACAACTATAATTTCTTTCACTCTTGAACAGGTTTTCTGAAGTAAAAAGGAAATGGAGGAAGCCTTTAGGGAGGTTAGAAAGGCAAAATGACATTGGATGCTTCTGAGTGAGGCTTTAAATACGTATTCTCTCCCTGTTATATTCACAGAAATATATCTTGGGCTGCAGGCATTACCATGTCATCTCACCAGTTCTTCCACTTTCTTTACCATAGAAAAATGTACATGTGTATAGAAAGACAGAATATATACATGTCATTTTACTGGTAATGCTAAGAATTGTCATCTAAAAATATGCAGTGTCTACATGTATAGGATGCATGTGTGTGTATATATCTTGAAGTCTTCTGTTGACTTATAGTGACCCCATTATTTCTTAGGGTTTTTCTAGGTAAGGAATATTCAGTGATGGTTTTGCCAGAACAGTTTAGGAATAATCAATCTGAGAATTGGATATCATCTAGAGTGGGAAATCTTGGTGGGTCCAGGATCATACCCTCAAACAATCCCAATACGAAATCCATTTGAAGCCATTGAAATCCACAAGCATGTGGACAATTTCAACAGAAAGGAGGAAGCCATGAAAATGAACACAATCTGGCTACCAGTATTTAAAAACACTCTAAAAGCAGAATGGTAAATAAAGAACAACACTCAGAAAATGGGAATTTCAGACAAGAAACAATCAGGGCCCGCTAACACCTTCCAACAAAGGATTCCCTCAGGCAGGAAGCAGTCAGGCTTTAAATCTGCAAGGCTATTCAATGCTAATCAAGGTGATCAATTGCAACATTCACACTTGCCTCAAACAGACAAGAGTTCTTTCTCCCATCCTAGACATTCCATAGGCAGATAAACCCCACTTGCCTAGTTTCCAACAAACCTCACAACCTCTAAGGATGCCTGCCATAGGTGTGGGCAAAATGTCAGGAGAGAATGCTTCTAGAACATGACCATACAGCCCGAAAAGTCACAGCAACCCAGTGATTCCAGCCATGAAAGCTTTTGACAACACAATTCTAATTTGGCAGGGGCAATTTCAATTGCTTTTAGGATGCAAAAACAGGTAGATAAAATTTATCATTATCATCATTGTCATTTTCCACTGCAGCAAACTGAGGTCAAAATACAAAATACAATTGGCTGGGAGGGGGAGAAAATGTGTGGAGCCCTTTCTAGTAGATTTAAGCAAAAGCAAACTGCTGCCGCTTCTAGCTTATATCTTCTTCCTCATTAATGTTTGCCATCTTGACCACACTCTGATGTTGCTCAGCCACACATGTTCCAGTTTTAATCTGTGAAATATTGATAGGTTATTTTATTTATTTATTGAGTCAGAAACGAACTGAGGGTACAGTTTTAATATATTTTAAAAGCACACAAAGTTAAAAACTTGACATTATACTAGATTTCCCTTGACCAGAAGCTGAAGAGAAGGCTGAGAGGAGACATGATAGCCATGTATAAATATATGAGAGGAAGCCATAGGGAGGAGGGAGCAAGCTTGTTTTCTGCTGCCCTGGAGGCTAGGACGCAATGGAACAATGGCTCTAAACTTCAGGAAAGAAGATTCCACCTGAACATCAGCAAGAACGTCCTCACTGTGAGTGCTGTTCAGCAGTGGAACTCTCTGCCCCAGACTTGGTGGAGGCTCCGTCACTGGAGGCTTTTAAGCAGAGGCTGGATGGCCATCTGTCAGGGGTGCTTTGAATGCGATTTCCTGCTTCTTGACGGGGGGTTGGACTGGATGGCCCATGAGGTCTCTTCCAAATCTAAGATTCTATGATTCTATGAGGGCGATCCTAAGTCTAAAGTTTAGGGTGGAGCCCAAAGAAATGATAACATCTGGCTCACAGGCCTTTGTTTGGGAACCTCTGGCCTAGAAAGATACCTATTGGAGTCTGATTCTTCTTCTTTTCTATAGTGCCCTTCTGGAATAAAAATAGGCAAGGACTGCATATTGTCTATTACTGGACTCAGCTGAGCCTCCTGGGCAGTGCAGGCCAGTAGCATCAAACATGTGGCCCTTCAGGTGTTTTGGATTTCAGCTCCCAGAATTCCTGGACATTGGACATGCTGGCTACGGCTTCTGGGAATTAGAGACCCAAACATCTGGAGGGCAACAAGTTTGACACCTCTGGTGTAGGCTCTTCAGTGCTGGATGCAGCTACTTTTGGGGTGGGGATCATGTTGAAGGGTAGAGTTGAAATATCAGACATACAAAAGGACGTGAAGATAGCATGAGCCCTGAAATTGAGCAGGAAGGTAAAGAGACAACAAATTATAACTTTTGCCAAAGGAACTACCAAGCACAGTACTGCTTTCAGTCCAACATGGTAACAGCAGTATTGAAGACAGAGTTTATTTCAAGCATCAATCTTTTGTAGGACTTCAGGACTACAAAAGAAAAAAGAAAATAAAGAAAGTGTACATAAGCAGGATATTAGAAGCAAAGATGGAGTACTTTGGCCACATAATGAGAAGACAGTGAAGCTTGGAGAAGAGAATGATACTGACAAAAATGAAAAGAAAAATAAAAGGCCGACCAAGGGCAAGGTGGATTGATGGAAGTGACTGGCTTGACTTTGAAGGAGCTGGAGTGGCAACAGTGGAGAGGGAGCTTTGGCGTGGGCTGGTCCAGGATGTCACGGAGAGTCGGAAGCGACTGAACGAATAACAACAACATAAGCAATATCTAATTCCTGCATGGTAATTATTATCTAATGTCTATGCAACCAGCACAGAATGTAGGTATAGATAGCTAGTTGTTTATGATGATATTCCCAGGGTTTGGCATTGTAGACATAACATCAGATGGGGTGGCCCAGAGCACAGATTATTGCAGTTACAGCATTTTTAGCATAGTAGAAATGGCAAAGTTCAGCAAAACAATACAGGCCTTGGGTGAAATGTCAGCTATTGTCAACAAGGAGACTGGCTGAATTTGTATGAGGGCATCTCCCCGCAGCCTTAGTTTAGGAAATCAACCATATTTAATGGACCGAAGGATTCCCATGCCTTCCCATTTGCTGCCATGTCTTCATTGAGAATATGCACCTACTGCCATTGATTTATCTCTCGAGGCAGTTTGTTCCCCAGCTAGAAATGGCAGGAGGTTTCTCCTCATGTTTTACTGAAATCTGCATATCATTTCTAGCCTCTGGTCCTATCCTCTGCAGCATAAGAACACCAGTCTGTTCCTCATGACAGCCTTCCAGAATTTAAAGACAGTTACTGCACTGTGCATCAACATCCAGACTAGCATGCCACATACAAATATGCATAGACATGTGCATAGCCCAGAAACATGACCTTTTCTGAATTATAATTCTCAAAACCCTTTTGCCGGCACAGCCACTGACCATGCTCCATGGATACCAAAATCTGTGGATTTTCAAGTCCCATTATATACAGTGATGTTGTAAAGCAGTGGTTCTCAACCTCCGATGTTTTTAGCCTTCAACTCCCAGAAATCCTAACAACTGGTAAACTGGCTGGGATTTCTGGGAGTTGTAGACCAAAAACATCTGAGGACACCAGGTTGAGAACCACTGTTGTAGAGATGTCCCTAATAAAAATTGGACAATCAACATTTGGGAGGTTTTTTGGGCTTTGCTTTTAATATGTTTCAGCCTTGAATGGTTGAATCCATGGATCAAAGATCCATGAATATGGAAAGCTGCTGTATTTGATACCAATGCACAGCACTTTTTCCACACACAACACGCAAACGAAAGCACAAACACAGTTCTATTAACTTCAATAGTGGCCATTTTTACTTTGCGGAACAGGCTCTACCAGGGAAACCTCAATCTGCCCAGCAATACACATCCTTTAATTAAATGGATGGTTTAAAGGGGGGGGGGGGGTTTCAAAATCACATAACTTTGGGATATAGAATGGATTTCTACCAAACCAGAGGCTTGTCCTTAAAATACCTCTGAATGTTTTTATTTAAAACCTAAACTCTCTCTCAAAAAAGAAATGTCAAATATACTTTAGGAGGCCACAAAACTCATTGCAAATATATTTCAGCTTGCTCTTCAATACATTTTGGGGAGGATAAATCTTTAGAAATCTGCTATATTCCTTTAGAATTTTCTGGACTTTGGTCAAATTATGCCCTTCAGAAGCAGAACTGAGTTAAACAATTTTTTTTTTAAAAAAGAATACAGCTCGTTGTTTCTTTAACCAGCATACACTTTGCCCAGTGTCTGTTATATATAATTTCGAAGCTGTAATCACAAAGGGGGCTTTCTATGCAAAATTCTCCACTGTTCTGATTTCATTAAAAATACATTTTTCAGGCTTTGCCGAGGGGGCGGGGGGGCGGGGGGGTCATTGTAAATAAAGGTAAGGGTTTCCCCTTGGCATTAAGTCTAATCGAGTCCGAATTTGGGGGGTGGTGCTCATCTCCATTTCTAAGCCGAAGAGCGGTACCTATTGATCTACTCACATTTGAATGCTTTCGAACTGTTAGTTTGGCAGAAGCTGGGACTAACAGCTGGATTTGAACCGCCAACCTTTTGGACAGCAAGTTCAGCAGCTCAGAGGTTTAACTGGCTGTGCCACTGGGACATATATATACAGTAGAGTCTCACTTATCCAACATAAACGGGCCGGTAAAACGTTGGATAAGCTAAAATGTTGGATAATAAGGAGGGATTAAGAAAAAGCCTATTATACATCAAATTATGTTATGATTTTACAAATTAAGCAACAAAACATCATGTTTTACAACAAATTGACAGAAAAAAGCAGTTCAGTACACGGTAATGTTATGTAGTAATTACTGTATTTACGAATTTAGCACCAAAACATCACAATGTATTGAGAATATTGACTACAAAAACATTGACTACTAAAAGGCAAACTGCATTGGATAATCCAGAACACTGGATAAGCGAATGTTGGATAAGTGAGACTCTACTGTATATGGCTGGAGTTCCACTTTAAAATGTACCTGTTCCAACTTACATACAAATTCAACTTAAGAAGATACCGACAGAACCGATCTTGTTTGTAACATGGGGACTGCCTGTATTTGCACAGTACAAACTCTGTTTTATAGATCAAACATCTTAAGCACAGGGCTATCTTTAAAGTCAATTTCCAGCAACAGCTTTTGTCACAGACTTGTTAAGCCTCAATGGCCAATTTTTATTGTTGGGAGCGGTGGGAATTTACATAGTATCTCCTCCTTTGTTTGTCCATCGCTTCTTCATCATTTTTTTTCTTACTGCAGAAAAATCTATCAAAGAACTGGGTGGAGGTGGAACAGCTGCACGGTGTTGTCTCATTAATAGTGTTGGATTCCCTCTGTTTGAAAATGCTCCCAAAATTACGAATGGGGGAATTGGAAGCTGCTAAGATCCTTTATCATTTAGTGGTTGGGGGGTTAGACTACACATCTGGAGACCAGAGTTCTAATCCTCTAAACCAGTGGTTTTCAACCTGGGGTCCCCAGATTTTTTTGGCCTACAACTTCCAGAATTCCCAGCCAGTTTACCAGCTGTTAGGAATTCTGGGAGTTAAAGGCTAAAAATATCTGGGGACCCCAGGATGAGGACCACTGTTCTATAGCATGAAGCCATGGCAGTTAAAGTGGTGCCAAACTGTATTAATTCAGCAGTGTAGAAGCACTCCTAGGGGCTGTCCCCGTCATGATGTCATTAAGAACGATGCATGAAACACCAACCACTGTTGCTTGTAATTCAGAGAACATTTTTTCATCTTTGGAAAATTAAGATGGCAATATTCATTGAGAGGCCATTCCCAGGTCAACATTTAGTCGACTTGCTTCTAGGCAGAAGGTGAAGGTAGAGCGGAGTTGAGGATGAGCCCTGGAAGCACAATCATTAGGAAAAAATGAAGAAGCTATAATACAGTAAATGTATAGGTCCTCCGCATCTTGGCAAGCTGTAGCAAGAAATCAATTAAACTATGCAAATTATAGCAATCTGCAACTAGTGACCTGGAGATTTGCATATAGGTCTTTTCTTCTGCAGGAAACAGAACCTGCTGGAGAACTTTCACACCTGTTTTCTCCCTTGAGATGATCCACAAAAGCTAATGATTTGGGACAAAACCCTGAGATCTGACAACCTAAAAAGTCCTCCTTGGGCCCTTCCAGACAAGCCCTATATCTCAGGATCCGATCCCAGATTTTCTGTTTATCCCAGATTATCTGGCAGTGGGGACTCATATAATCCAGATTAAAGCAGAAGACCTGGGTTCAGATCCTGGGATATAGGGCCTGTTTGGAAGGTTCAGATCCTGGGATATAGGGCCTGTCTCTCTCCTTAGGCCTTCCTTTTGCTCCCTGATTTCGTTGTCTTCAAGTTGTTTCCCACAACAAAAGAAGACCTAGAAAGAGATACAGATTTGCACACAATTCATATATGCTAACATATGTGTAAAGCTGAAAATGTTGTGTTATTTGAATCAGACATGACTCTCATTATCACGAGGAATAATGTGATCAGTCTATGCCTTTCCATGGCCAAGTGGGGATCTGAACCCTGGTCTTCAGAGCTGTAATCCAAAGCGAAAAGCACAACACCACATCGGCTCCTTTCGTGGGAAAAGAAGGGGAGGGAATGCGTTTGCCAGAGGCCTCGGCTGGTTGCTAGTGGAGGCTTGAACTGACTCCATTTCATGCTATCCTGAAGGGTGCAAGAAATGACAGTAAGTTGAAGCCTGCAGGTAGCCTCTAGCATATTATCAACCGGTAACATGTCTTAAAAGAAGAGGTAATTAGCGCCCTATGAGAAATTAAATGTATCCTTGTATTAAGAAGAATTGAGTTCAAATCTACATTTAACTATGACATTTGGGTTGATTTCAGATACCTAGTTCTCAGAAATGGCATTGGAATTGCCCTCCTGGCTGCAGTGCAACTGTAATCCTTAAGTAACTTTCAGGTGCTTCTATAAGGTAAAGGTAAAAGTAAACGTTTTCCCCTGACATTAAGTCTAGTCATGTCCGACTCTGGGGATTGGTGCTCATCTCCATTTCTAAGCTGAAGAGCATTGTTCATAGACACCTCCAAGGTCACGTGGCCGGCATGATTGCATGGAGCGCCATTACCTTCCCACTGGAGCGGTACCTATTGATCTACTCACATTTAATATTAATAATAATAATAATAATAATAATAATAATAATAATAATATAAACTGCACTACAAACTAGAGCTGACAGCTGGCACAACAAAGCATTGCATGGAAAGTTCCTTGACAAAATTGAAGGAAAAGCTGATAAGGAGAAGACCTGGCTATGGCTCACGAATGGGACCCTGAAGAAGGAGACAGAAGGCCTGATCCTTGCAGCCAGGAGCAAGCCATCAAAACAAATGCAATTAAGGCCAAGATCGAAAAATCAGCTGATGACCCAAAATGCAGACTGTGCAAGGAAGCTGACGAAACCATTGATCATATCCTTAGCTGCTGTAAGAAAATCGCACAGACAGACTACAACAGAGGCACAACTATGTGGCCCAAATGATCCATTGGAACTTATGACTCAAGTACCACCTCCCAGCAGTAAAGAACTCGTGGGATCACAAACCTGCAAAGATAATGGAAAATGAACATGCAAAGATACTGTGGGACTTCCGAATCCAGACTGACAAAGTTCTGGAACACAACACACCAGACTTCACAGTTGTGGGGAAAAAAAGGTTTGGATCATTGATGTCGCCATCCCAGGTGACAGTCGAATTGACGAAAAATAACAGGAAAAACTCAGCCGCTATCAGGACCTCAAGATTGAACTTCAAAGACTCTGGCAGAAACCAGTACAGGTGGTTCCGGTGGTAATTGGCACACTGGGTACCATGCCAAAAGATCTCAGCCGGCATTTGGAAACAATAGACATTGACAAAATTACAATCTGTCAACTGCAATAGGCCACCTTACTGGGATTTGCACGCATCATCCGAAAATACATCACACAATCCTAAACGCTTGGGAAGTGTTCGACTTGTGATTATGTGATACGAAATCCAGCATATAGATCTCGTTTGCTGTGTCATACTATGTTGTTGTGTCAATAATATAATACGTAATAACTTTATTTTTATATCCCGCAATCATCTCCCCGTAGGGAATTCGAGGCGGCTAACATGGGGCCAAGCCCAAATAATCACAATAAAACAAATAATATACAATCAGAACAAATAACATCATCCACGGTAAAAATTTAAACAGTTTAAAAGTACTAAAACAACAGTGAACCGCCATAAGGAACAAAGCAGATTAAAATAATAAAAGACTGGGCAAAGTGCATGGTGTGCATGGTTAGGCATCTGAGGAGATCGATAATAAAGTGCTGCATTATAGCTAAGAAAAGGAGAATTCGGATGTGGGCAAAGAAGAAGAATTTGCATGTTTTTGAACTGCTAGGTTGGAAGAAGCTGGGGCTAACAACAGGAGCTCAATCCCACTCCCCGGATTTGAACCCCCAACCGTTCATTCAGCAAGTTCAACAGCTGTGTGGAAGGGGCCTCACAAGCATTCTCTAGCAAAGACACAACAACTAAATATCCACACTACTACTCCTTCTTCTATTTACAGTATTTATATACTGCCTTTTTCTCTTAAAGAGGCTCAAAGTGGTGAGTGGTGATAAAAACAGTTTAATATACAATTTAAAACCTGAAGACTAAGCATTAAAACAATTAAAAATAGTTGTTGGAGATGAGTAGTCTCAATAGAGGTTATTTGGCATCAGTCCTCAACATCTGAGCTGAGCATCAAGTGGCCAAGTATGATTGCTTTCCAAAGGTAGAGTCTTGGCGTTGGGTCTGTAAAATGGCTGTGAAGATCTATTCTGGATCCAGATGATATTTTACAATGAGGACATAGGTTTTCAGGTACAAGGCAGTCGAGACAAGAGTTTGCTTGATGTGGCTTCCTCTTGGCATGTTTCTTCTTTTTGCCTTGTATTCATGCTTCTTCAAAATCCATAGCACTGTTGGTAACAGCTGACCTCCAGTTACAGTGCATGAGGGGCAGGGCTTCCAAGTTCTTGGTGTTTATTCCACATTTTTTAAGCTTGGCTTTAAGCCTATCTTGAAATCTCTTTAATTAAAAATATTGTATATAAATTACTCTGAGGCGTATTTGAAACATAAACGAATTGCATGCTTAGTCTTGGGTCCCATCTTGAGGATTCTTGTGATATAAATGTAGACAAACACAGGTACGATATTCCACAATCCAAAATAATCCAAACCAAACATTTCTGACCCTGTGTTTCAGATAAGTCCAACATCTCAAGTACTCCAAAACCGAAAATGGTTCATCTGAGTGGCTGAGATAGGGGGCCCTTTGCTTTTTGAATGGTTTCAAGCACAAAAATATTAAAAATATTCTGTGAAAATACTTAGACGTGGGTCCCATCTAGATGTTCCATGATGCAGATATACACAGGTCTTCCAAAATCCAAAATAAACCAAAATAGTTCTCCTCACAAGCGTTTCAGATAATCCCAAATACAGTAGACTCTTAGGCGCCTTCTACACAGTCCTTATATATCAGGATCTGATTCCAGATTATCTGTTTATCCCAGATGATATGGCAGTGGAGACTCATATAATACAGTTCAAAGAAGATAACCTGGGATCAGATCCTGGGATATAAAGACAGTGTAGAGGGGCATCAGATTTTATATGGCAGTGTAGATAGGGCTTTAGTTAAGCCTGTTTTTAATACTGAGTGTACCCAAAATTGTCATAGGAAAAATGGGAAATTGCAGCTAAAATTTTCAACCCAAATGGTTCAGCAGATTTCCCTGGTTATCCTACTTATTTCATGTACAAGGTGCACTTTGTAAGTACGGTGTGGTGTTTGGAGGAGAAGTTGAGGATAAAGGTGCTTATCAGAAGCTTGGTTCATTGGTTACTAAACCATTTGAGTGATGGAAAGTTGCAATAGAAGGGAGATGTTGACAAGCTGGAATGTGTCCAGAGGAGGGCAACTAAAATGATCCATGGTCTGGAGAACAAGCCCTATGAGGAGCGGCTTAACGAACTGGGCATGTTTAACCTGCAGAAGAGAAGTATGAAAGGAGAAATGATGGCCATGTATAAATATGTGAGGGGAAGTCATAGGGAGGAGGGAGCAAGCTTGTTTTCTGCTGCCCTGGAGACTACAATGCAGAGTAATGGCTTCAAACTACAGGAAAGGAGATTCCACCTGAACATCAGCAAGAACTTCCTAACTCTGAGAGCTGTTCAGCAGTGGAACTCTCTGCCCCAGACTGTGGTGGAGGCTCTTTCACTGGAGGCTTTTAAGCAGAGGCTGGATGGCCATCTGTCGGGGCTGCTTTGAATGCGATTTTCTGCTTCTTGGCTGAATAGGGTTGGACTGGATGGCCCACGAGGTCTCTTCCAACTCTATGATTCTTCAATTGTTGTTTATTTGTTCAGTCACTTCTGACTCTTCGTGACCTCATGGACCAGCCCAAACGAGAGCTCCCTGTCAGCCGTGGCCACCCCTAGCTCTTTCATGGTCAAGCCAGTCACTTCAAAGATACCATCCATCCATCTTGCCCTTGGTCGGCCGCTCTACGTTTTTCCTTCCATTTCCGCCAGCATCATTCTCTTCTCCAAGCTTTCCTGTCTTCTCATGATGTGGCCAAAGTACTTCATCTTTGCCTCTAATATCCTTCCCTCCAATGAGCAGCCAGGAATTATTTTCTGGAGGACGGACTGGTTGGATCTTCTTGAGGTCCAAGGCACTCTCAGCACTTTCCTCCAAAACCACAGTTCAAAAGCATCTTTCTTTCTTCGCTCAGCCTTCCTTATGATCCAGCTCTCGCATCCATAGGTAACTATGGGGAATAACATTACTTTAACTATGCGGACCTTCATTGCCAGTGTGATGTCTTTACTCTTCACTATTTTATTGAGGTTGGTCATTGTTCTCCTCCCAAGAATTTATTTATTTACTGCATTTATATATCGCTTTTCTCACCCCTGGGGGTGAGAGGTTGGTCATTGTTCTCCTCCCAAGAAGTAAACATCTTCTGATTTCCTGGCTGCAGTTTAAGTCTGCAGTCATCTTCACGCCTAGAATGATTCTTCAATAGACACCAAAAAGCAAAGTACCATCAGAACAACTTGTACTTGGCTGAAAACCAGTGGAAAATGTCTTCATGATAAAGGAAATGAGAAGGAAATAGAAGAAAACAGAAGGAGCCCCGGTGGCGAAGTGCGTTAAAGCACTGAGCTGCTGAACTTGCAGACCGAAAGGTCCCAGGTTCAAACTCCGGGAGCGGCATGAGCAGCCGCTGTTAGCTCCAGCTCCTGCCAACCTAGCAGTTCAAAAACATGCCAATGTGAGTAGATCAATAGGTACCGCTCCGGCGGGAAGGTAACTGCGCTCCATGCAGTCATGCCGGCCACATGACCTTGGAGGTGTCTATGGACAACGCCGGCTCTTCGGCTTAGAAATAGAGATGAGCACCAACCCCCGGAGTCAGACATGACTGCACTTAACGTCAGGGGAAACCTTTACCTTTACCTTAGAAGAAAACAGAAAGAAACTTCTGCCAGTTGTGGAAACTATTGTCCTTTGTGGTCGACAAGAAATGGCTTAAAGAGGGAGCAATGATTCAGGACCTATTTACCTGAGAAGCACCTTTGCACGATGGTGGTCATTTCAGGGCCTTGTTGAGATATCGTGCCAGATCGGGACATACTGATCTGAAAAGTCATCTCGGGGGAAAAAAGTGTCAACTCCTCCCGATTTTTTCCCCTCTGCTACGGGCCTGCCAAGCGTTCCAGGTAAAGGAGGCTCCACTCAAAGCCACAAAAGAGGCGAACATCCTTTGTCTGTCTCTCTCCCTCGCTATGCCTTGGTCTGCCACTAGAGGGCGCCGGTGCAACGCCTCTCTAAGGCCGTGCGCTACGTGCGCCTGCCGCTGTTTTGCCCTAGGGCTGTTCCCGAGCGCCGCCGCCGCCCTCCGCAGCCCACGCTCGCCGCCGCCGCCGGGGCGGGGCCAGGAGAGCAGAGCACAGGACGCAGCCGCACGCAAGGCTTGTTGGACGTTGCTCCTGTATAAGAGTGTTATACAATAGTAGCTTGGGGATCCAGCCGTGCCCGGGTTATTAGAAGAAGACATTGTTTATTTTGGGATGTGAGGTAATATCACTTAAGTTTGATCCAGATCCATCGTTGCTGTCTGGATAAGAGTGAACTGCAACACCCAGATTTCCAGGGCATTCACCCCCAGGCCCTGCCAGTATTCGCAGTTGGCCATGTTGGGTCTGTGTGCCAAGTTTGGTCCAGTTCCGTCACTTTCTGGGTTTAGTGTTCTCTGAATATGGATGAACTATAACTCTCGGATCCGAGGTCAGTCACCCCCCAAACCAGGCCTGTTTGCACAGTTGGCCATGTTGGGTCTGTGTGCCAAGTTTGGTCCAGTTCCGTCACTTTCTGGGTTTAGTGTTCGCTGAATATGGATGAACTATAACTCTCGGATCCGAGGTCAGTCACCCCCCAAACCAGGCCTATTTACACAGTTGGCCATGTTGGGTCTGTGTGCCAAGTTTGGTCCAGTTCCGTCACTTTCTGGGTTTAGTGTTCTCTGAATATGGATGAACTATAACTCTCGGATCCGAGGTCAGTCACCCCCCAAACCAGGCCTATTTACACAGTTGGCCATGTTGGGTCTGTGTGCCAAGTTTGGTCCAGTTCCGTCACTTTCTGGGTTTAGTGTTCTCTGAATATGGATGAACTATAACTCTCGGATCCGAGGTCAGTCACCCCTCAAACCAGGCCTATTTACACAGTTGGCCATGTTGGGTCTGTGTGCCAAGTTTGGTCCAGTTCCGTCACTTTCTGGGTTTAGTGTTCTCTGAATATGGATGAACTATAACTCTCGGATCCGAGGTCAGTCACCCCCCAAACCAGGCCTATTTGCACAGTTGGCCATGTTGGGTCTGTGTGCCAAGTTTGGTCCAGTTCCGTCACTTTCTGGGTTTAGTGTTCTCTGAATATGGATGAACTATAACTCTCGGATCCGAGGTCAGTCACCCCTCAAACCAGGCCTATTTACACAGTTGGCCATGTTGGGTCTGTGTGCCAAGTTTGGTCCAGTTCCGTCACTTTCTGGGTTTAGTGTTCTCTGAATATGGATGAACTATAACTCTCGGATCCGAGGTCAGTCACCCCCCAAACCAGGCCTATTTGCACAGTTGGCCATGTTGGGTCTGTGTGCCAAGTTTGGTCCAGTTCCGTCACTTTCTGGGTTTAGTGTTCGCTGAATATGGATGAACTATAACTCTCGGATCCGAGGTCAGTCACCCCCCAAACCAGGCCTATTTACACAGTTGGCCATGTTGGGTCTGTGTGCCAAGTTTGGTCCAGTTCCGTCACTTTCTGGGTTTAGTGTTCTCTGAATATGGATGAACTATAACTCTCGGATCCGAGGTCAGTCACCCCCCAAACCAGGCCTATTTACACAGTTGGCCATGTTGGGTCTGTGTGCCAAGTTTGGTCCAGTTCCGTCACTTTCTGGGTTTAGTGTTCGCTGAATATGGATGAACTATAACTCTCGGATCCGAGGTCAGTCCCCCCCCCCCCAAAAAAAAAACCCAGACCTGTTTGCACAGTTGGCCATGTTGGGTCTGTGTGCCAAGTTTGGTCCAGATCCGTCACTTTCTGGGTTTAGTGTTCTCTTAATACGGATGAACTATAACTCTCGGATCCGAGGTCAGTCACCCCCCAAACCAGGCCTATTTGCACAGTTGGCCATGTTGGGTCTGTGTGCCAAGTTTGGTCCAGTTCCGTTACTTTCTGTGTTTAGTGTTGCCTGAATACGGATGAACTATAACTCCCAGATCTGAGGTCAGTCACCCCCCAAACCAGGCCTATTTACACAGTTGGCCATGTTGGGTCTGTGTGCCAAGTTTGGTCCAGTTCCGTCACTTTCTGGGTTTAGTGTTCTCTGAATATGGATGAACTATAACTCTCGGATCCGAGGTCAGTCACCCCCCAAACCAGGCCTGTTTGCACAGTTGGCCATGTTGGGTCTGTGTGCCAAGTTTGGTCCAGTTCCGTCACTTTCTGGGTTTAGTGTTCGCTGAATATGGATGAACTATAACTCTCGGATCCGAGGTCAGTCACCCCCCCCCCCCCAAAAAAAACCCAGACCTGTTTGCACAGTTGGCCATGTTGGGTCTGTGTGCCAAGTTTGGTCCAGTTCCGTTACTTTCTGTGTTTAGTGTTGCCTGAATACGGATGAACTATAACTCCCAGATCTGAGGTCAGTCACCCCCCAAACCAGGCCTATTTACACAGTTGGCCATGTTGGGTCTGTGTGCCAAGTTTGGTCCAGTTCCGTCACTTTCTGGGTTTAGTGTTCTCTGAATATGGATGAACTATAACTCTCGGATCCGAGGTCAGTCACCCCCCAAACCAGGCCTGTTTGCACAGTTGGCCATGTTGGGTCTGTGTGCCAAGTTTGGTCCAGTTCCGTCACTTTCTGGGTTTAGTGTTCGCTGAATATGGATGAACTATAACTCTCGGATCCGAGGTCAGTCACCCCCCCCCCCCCAAAAAAAACCCAGACCTGTTTGCACAGTTGGCCATGTTGGGTCTGTGTGCCAAGTTTGGTCCAGATCCGTCACTTTCTGGGTTTAGTGTTCTCTTAATACGGATGAACTATAACTCTCGGATCCGAGGTCAGTCACCCCCCAAACCAGGCCTATTTGCACAGTTGGCCATGTTGGGTCTGTGTGCCAAGATTGGTCCAGTTCTGTTACTTTCTGTGTTTAGTGTTGCCTGAATACGGATGAACTATAACTCCCAGATCTGAGGTCAGTCACCCCCCAAACCAGGCTTATTTACACAGTTGGCCATGTTGGGTCTGTGTGCCAAGTTTGGTCCAGTTCCGTCACTTTCTGGGTTTAGTGTTCGCTGAATATGGATGAACTATAACTCTCGGATCCGAGGTCAGTCACCCCCCAAACCAGGCCTGTTTGCACAGTTGGCCATGTTGGGTCTGTGTGCCAAGTTTGGTCCAGTTCCGTCACTTTCTGGGTTTAGTGTTCTCTGAATATGGATGAACTATAACTCTCGGATCCGAGGTCAGTCACCCCCCAAACCAGGCCTGTTTGCACAGTTGGCCATGTTGGGTCTGTGTGCCAAGTTTGGTCCAGTTCCGTCACTTTCTGGGTTTAGTGTTCTCTGAATATGGATGAACTATAACTCTCGGATCCGAGGTCAGTCACCCCCCAAACCAGGCCTGTTTGCACAGTTGGCCATGTTGGGTCTGTGTGCCAAGTTTGGTCCAGTTCCGTCACTTTCTGGGTTTAGTGTTCTCTGAATATGGATGAACTATAACTCTCGGATCCGAGGTCAGTCACCCCCCAAACCAGGCCTGTTTGCACAGTTGGCCATGTTGGGTCTGTGTGCCAAGTTTGGTCCAGTTCCGTCACTTTCTGGGTTTAGTGTTCTCTGAATATGGATGAACTATAACTCCCGGATCCGAGGTCAGTTACCCCCCCCCCCCAAAAAAAAACCAAAAAAACAAAAAACCACAAACAAACCCCAGACCTGTTTGCACAGTTGGCCATGTTGGGTCTATGTGCCAAGTTTGGTCCAGATCCGTCGTTGGCTGGATTCAATGTTATCTGAATACGGGTGAACTATTAACTCCCAGATCTGAGGTCAATCGCCTCCAAACCAGGCCTGTATGCACAGTTGACCATGTTGGGTCTGTGTGCCAAGTTTGGTCCAGATCTGACGTCAGTGCTTTCTGGATGTAGGTGAACTATAACTCCCAAAATCAAGGTCCATTCCTCTAAACCCCAAAATTGGCCCTCTGTATCCATGAATTATCTGTATCCATGGATTGAAGGTAACCACTCAACCATAAGGCTGATATGGCCCTCAATGGAAATGAGTTTGACACCTCTGTTCTACAGTATTGATTCATCCCAGTCTGCCTTATACTAGGGCTTCTTAAACTTTTTCAATTCGTAACCCCTTTCCACCTGAGAATTTTTTATGTTACTCTGGGTATATAGAAATATAATATAGGTATACATTTTCTGATAATAAATCAGGATTAGTAAGGCTTGCTAATCAGACTGATTTTCCTTGTTATGAAGTACAGCTGATGTATTTTCAACAGAGTCCACTGTAAACACTGTTCATCATTGCTAACATTTGTGTAAATATCTTAAGTGGCATTCAGAAACCTTTTACTGGTGCCAATTTTTCTCCGATCCCAACTTTGAACTAAGGGCATCCTATTTGGAGCTGGGATCAGCTAAGAAGCAGTGCCCTAGACGACACTTCCAGCATCACTTTAACAAGTGTGTTGTTGGATTGCAATTCCCATCAGCTTGGTCAGTGTGTAGGGATGATGGGAATGGGATGCCAGCTACATTTGCCAGGCCAGCCATTCTACAGCCCTGGTTTGATATCAACAGGACAAGATAATCTCTGTCAAAGGGATTGCAAATATTGGTCTTCCAGCTGTTTTGGATTTCAGCTCCCAGAAGCCCTAGCCAGATTGGCCAGGAATCAGGAATTCTGGGAGCTGCAACCCAAAACATCTGGAAGAACAAAGTTTGGGAAACAGTGGCTAATTACCCATTCCACATTGCTGTTCCAGGGGTCTGTGTATACTGCAGAACTGATACATTTTGACACCACTTTCACTGTCATTTCTCAATGCTATGAAATCCTGAGTTTTGTGGTTTAGTGAGGCACCTATACTCTTTGGCAGAAAAAGTTAAAGGCATTGTAAAACTACAACTCCCAGGATTCCATAGCATTTATCCATGGCAATTAAACTGGTGCCAAATTGCATTAATTGTACAGTGTAATAATAATAATAATAATAATAATAATAATAATAATAATAATAATAATAAAAAACATGGCTGTGGCTCACAAATGGAACTTTGAAAAAGGAGACGGAGGGCCTGATTCTGGCATCCAAGAACAAGCCATTAGAACCAATGCCATCAAAGCCAAAATTGAAAAGTCGACGACAGATCCCAAATGTAGACTCTGCAAGGAAGCAGATGAAACAATAGATCACATCCTCAGCTGCTGCAAGAAGATCGCACAGACGGACTACAAGCAGAGGCACAACACCGTTGCTCAGATGATTAATTGGAACTTGTGCCACAAATATTATCTGCCTGCGACCAAGAACTGGTGGGATCACAAGCCAGAAAAAGTTACAGAGAATGAGCATGCCAAGCTACTCTGGGACTTCTGAATTCAGACAGACAGAGTTTTGGAGCACAATACGCCTGACCACACGGTTGTGTTAAAAAACAAAGTATGGATTGTCGATGTTGCAATCCCAGGGGACAGCAGGATTGAAGAAAAACAACTGGAAAAGCTGACACAATATGAGGATTTAAAGATCGATTGCAAAGACTCTGGCACAAGCCACTCAAGGTGGTCCCAGTGGTGATCACCACACTGGGTGCAGTGCCTAAAGGCCTTGGCCTGCACTTAAACACAATCGGTGCTGACAAAATTACCACTTGCCAGCTGCAGAAGGCCACCTTACTGGGATCTACACGCATTATTCGCCAATACCCTAGACACTTGGGAAGTGTCCGACGTGTGATCCAATACAACAGCCAGCAGAGTGTCTGCTGTGGACTCATCTTGTTGTGTTTCAAATAATAATCGTTATTCATATCCCACCACCATCTCCCCGAAGGGACTCAGGATGTCTTACAAAGGCACTCCAAGGTGCACATATAACATACAGTAAGTAAAAGTGTAGATGCACCCAAGATCTGCATTCACTTTGGAAATGTCTCCCCAGAGTGGGCTTTCCAGCTGATGGTTCAACATCTTAACTTTGCCTTATAGTTTAGGTTTTCCAGAGTGAAAACTGGAGAGGATTTCCTGTCCCTTTGCTGGTTTTGTAAATAATGGCATTTTGTGGCAACTATTTGTGTGACAACACGGATGGAAATTCCCTCTTTTTTCACTACTATTAAAGGTACAGGAGCCCTCTATAGTTAGTGTTGTCTATTAAGAAAGCTTTATAATAAAAGGAGCAGTTGGATTGACTCAGCCAGGCTGTTCATACAGCCAAAATGGGGAAACCTGAAGTTTGGTGTGTTCAGGTGGAGTTACAACCAGATATCTCATAATGGGAAAGGCAGAGGACTGTGCTGTAATGCTAAAATGAGTGGAGTTGTTCAAAGTTTCAACCTCCCCAGATGTTTCCCTGCCCTTTACCTCTGAACTTTGTTCCCAGTCACATTTCTCCAGAGAACATTGGAAACCACCGTTCTGGGCTGGGAGTTAGAGAGGTGAGAGGCTTACAAGTTTACAAATCTTCTCTCCAGTTTGTCTAATGTAGTGTCCGAAATTCCTAACAAATATCATTCAGGCTTCATGGAAATTTTTTTATTCAGTATTTTTTGTGTCTCTTTGTGGATCATTCTCCAAAATTTTTGTATTTTTTCGCATGTCCACCATAGGTGATAAAAGGATCCTTCATGCGCTTTCATTTCCAAAACTAAAAACTTTGGAGGAATTAAAAACCAAATTTAGAAACCTATCTTGGTTTCAATATGCACAAATTACTGAACAATTTATAAAAGATAAGCAAATGGGCTTCTGTGAAGAGGGAGAAACATGGGATAAATTATTACAAATTAATCGGAAGGAAATATCGAAGACTTACAATGTCTTATTGGAATGGTCTACCGAATCTGAGTTTGCGAAACAATGTATGGTTAATTGGGCAAGGAATATTGGCCAACCAATAAAATTTGAAGAATGGGAACAAATTTGGAACAAAAAAAATTAAAATATACATACACCTAGGACCTAAAAGAGAACTGGCTAAAAAATCTTCATAGGTGATATATGACTCCAAAAAAATTAGCCTTAATGTATAAAAATTACCAAAAAAAAAAAACTGTTGGAAATGCAAAAACAAACAAACAAAAAACAAACAAACTGTTAGAACCTATCTTGTTCATAACTTAGGAAGTGCCTGTATTGTATTTCATTGATTCTCAGACTCCATTGATTCTAAAACACACATTAATTTCAGGTTCATCAACAGAAAGCAAACTTTGTTTATGTCTATAAAAAGCACTCCCGATTCTAAGATGCACCCTGTTTTTAGAGATGTTTACATGGGGAAATGTGCATCTTAGCATGGATAAAATACATTAATAAATACAAATCTAACCATTTATTTATCCCAGGGCATCGTTTATACATTTCTAAGGCTCCCAGTAATGGCTGAAAAGTTTTCTCAACTCTTCATCCCCATTAGTGTTTCAGGCATTTCTTGACAAAACCTGCCTGAAGCCCCATGCACAGTCAGGAGTCGTAACCACAGTTTTGGTGTTATGCCTCTTATCTGGTATGTATTCACTCTGATCAAGAGAGGGAGAATTGCTAAGTTGTACTGTGGGGTTTATTTTCAGTGCCAGACAGATTGTCTCCTCACTATCCCAGCCCAGCCTTGTAATATATGCAAAGAAAAGGATGGGCAGAGTGCCCTGAGGCATGTGCAGAGTATCAGCACCCCTCACTCAGCAATTAGAGGCTGCTCACAGGAGATCAGGGGCTTGTCACAAGACCTCTGGGTGTGTTTTCCACCCCTTTAACCCAGGTCAAAATGGGTAGGTACTCAAAGGCAGCCAGGTTATGCTTGTATTTTTTGTTGTAGATATGTGCCTTCAAGGAGATGCTGGCTTTTTGTGACCTCTTTGTGGTGTTTGGTTCAGCATAAGTTTGACACTGTCTTCTTCTGAGGCTAAGGCCTGTTCCACACTGCCATATAAAATCCAAGTAATCTGCTTTGAACTGGATTATATGGCAGTGTAGACTCAAATATGTTGGGAATCATCCTGGACTACTCAAGTCTAAATGTAGTTAGATAGATGATAGAGTTAGATTGAGGGAATCCTTTCCCTGTTTCCAAAGCATGCCTAGACAGGCTTTACTGTATTTCACTCTATCCTGTGTACGTCACATCCCTTACTTTGAAGTTAGTAGAAATGTGAATCTTTAGGGACGCTAACTTCCCATTGGTCAGAATGTCTTTTATGGCCCCAATAAACTGGACCATGAGGTTGGAACCATTTTGGTTCTCTCTTCTCCCTTTGTTCTTCTAGCTAACAACATGTCTCACCATCTCTCCTGGCAAGATGTAACTATTTAGATGTTGTTATTTTTCCTTTCTTATTTTTCTTAGAAACCAGTCTAGAGTAGACTAGACAGCTCCCAAGCCTTTCTATCTACAATGGAGTTCTTTTTACCTGAATAAATACTTTTTTGAACTTTTACTGAGACTCTGCAGTCCATTGCAATCCTAAATGGTCAAAGGCTTCTCTTGCGCACCCCGTGTAAGTAACCGCTGCATTTGAAAGCTTTCCTTTTGCTACTTTGCTGATTTTTGGTGGAATCTCCCCCAGAGAGGGTTAAATTGAGTCTAACCGCTCAGAGATTACCACAACAAAATAATCCAGTTCAAAACAGATAATGTGAATTATCTGATTTGATTATCTGGATTATATGGCAGTGTAGAAGGGCTCTGAGGTCCCTTTACACTGCCATATAAAATCCAGGTGATCTGCTTTGAACTGGATTATATGGCAGTGATGCTCCTATGCCATCAATTCCACTGGACTGGCCACATTATCCGAATGCCAAATTACCATTTTCCAAAGCAGTTGCTATACTCCCAATTTAAGAACAGGAAATGTAATGTTGGTGGACAGGAAAAGCTATTTAAAAATGGGTTTAAAGCCAACCTTAAAAACTGGCATAGACACCAAGAACTGGGAAGCCCTGACCCTTGAGCGCTTTAACTGGAGGTCAGCTGTGATCAACAGTGCTGCAGAATTCGAAGAGGCACGAATGGAGGGCTTAAGGAATAAACATGCCAAGAGGAAGGCACATCAAGCCAACCCTGACCAGGACCGCCTTCCGTCTACCATTGTCCTACCATTGTTTGAGTCCACAGTGCTCTCTGGGTGTAGGTGCATCACAACTTCAAAACTCAAGGTCAATGCCCACCAAACCCTTCCAGTATTTTCTGTTGGCCATGGGAGTTCTGTGTGCCAAGCTTGGTTCAATTCCATCGTTGGTGGAGTTCAGAATTCTGTTCGATTGTAGGTTTACTATAAATATCAGCAACTACAACTCCCAAATGACAAAACCAATCCCTCCAACCTCACAAGTATTCAAATTTGGGCGTATTGGGTATTTATGCTAAATTTGGTCCTGTGAATGCATATCAGATATTTAAAATGTTTAAAAGCAATGCTTTTGGGTTGGAAAGATTAGCCGTTTACAAGAACCGTTGCCCAGGGGACACCCAACTGGATTTACTCAGTCTTCGAAGAGGCTCTTTCTGTATCCTTCCCAAGTTACTTGGGAAGGCCAAGAGCTCAAACACTGTTTCCATCCAAAATATCTTGGTGTCACCTTAGATCGAACACTAACATATAGGAAACAATACATGAACACCAAGCACAAAGTTGCTGCACGCAATAACACCATGCAGAAACTTACTGGTATCACATAAGATCAGCAGCCCTGGCCTTGTCTTACTCAACTGTTGAGTATGCCTGCCCTGTCTGGCACAAGTCTGTCTATGTGAAGCAGGTGAACATAGCACTGAACAAAACATGCAGAATAATCACAGGATGCCTTGAACTTATACCTGTTGATAAACTCTACAAGCTAGCTGGCATTGCCCCCCCCCCCCCCCGATGTATAATGCTAAGTTGCTGCTAACTGTGAGAGAAATAAGGTCGAACACTATGGAAGCCACCCACTGCATGGCTATCAGCCTCCTCCCAGTGGACTCAAATCAAGGAAAAGCTTCATGAAAACCACTCCTCTTAACGTTACTCCAGCAACAGCAAGAGTATCCCTCTGGGCAGCTAAACCAGGCAATCCCAACTGGATGGCCCCCCATGAAGGTCTTCCTCCAGGGGCAAACCAAGAATGGGAAACTTGGAAGTCCCTGAACAGGCTCAGAAGCGGAGTGGGCAGATCAAAAGACAACCTGGCAAGATGGCAGTACCTGGAGGAATCCTCCACCTTGTGTGACTGTGAAGCAAAACAAACAACTCCGCATATGTATGCTTGCCCACAATGTCCTGCCTCATGTACAGAGGAAGAGTCGCTTAAAGCTACGGACAGTGCGGTCGCTGTTTCCCGCTTTTGGTCTAAAACTATTTAGCTGCTTGTGATTCCTTTATTTTATCACTTTTTGACTTATTTATTATGCAATGCTTTTGACACTAAATAAAAATATCAGATATTTACATTACAGTTCATAACAATAGCAAAATTACAGTAGCAACAAAAATAATTTTATGGTTGGGGGTTATCACAACATGAGAAACTGTATTAAGGGGTCATGGTATTAGGAAGGTTGAGAACCACTGCTCTATCTCAGGGGTCCCCAAACTTTTAAAGCAGAGGGCCGGTCCATAATCCTTCAGACTGTGGAGGGGCCGAATTATCATTTGGAAAAAAAAAAACCAACGAATTCCTATGCACACGGCACATGTCTTATTTGTAGTGCAAAACAACAACAACAATGAAAGAACAATACAATATTTAAAAATGAAAACAACTGTAACCAACATAAACCTATCAGGACTTCAATGGGAAGTGTGGGCCTGCTTCTGGCCAATGAGATAGTCAAGTTAATTAGGACTGTTGTTGTTGTGTGCCTTCAAGTCATTTCAGACTTTGGGCGAGCCTAAGTCTAAAATTATTTATTTATTCATCTACTACATTTATTTATTACATTTATATCCCACCCTTCTCACCCCGAAGGGGACTCAGAGCAGCTGTATGTACATAGAATATATTATATTATTAGCATTGCACAATATTAACATTATATATTACTATATTGAACTATACTACTATACTATAATATTATATGTACTATATAACATATAATTAATATTATTTTTATTATATTGTATAACATTATAATATTATTATCAGTATTATATGTAAATACAATATATTATATTATTAAAAATTATATAAAAAGATTATATTATAAAACTGAGGGCAGGGGCCAGGTAAATGACCTTGGAGGGCCGCATCCGGCCCCCGGGCCTTAGTTTGGGGACCCCTGCTCTATCTCATAGTAGGGGCAACCTGGTCTTAGGCCAGAAGCAGAATTCTTGGTCCCTTCTAAGATTCTTAGCTCTTGGATATTTCTTAGCCTCGGGTATAGGTTATCTTTGTGATCACATTTCCTACTATGAAACTGCTCTCGCTTCCGCTGCTGTCCGAAACACGGTTGGTGGGGACGAGGGAGAGGGCCTTCTTCGCGGTTCCTCCCCCCCCCCCCCCCCAGCTCTGGAATTCTCTCCCGAGAGATATTAGATTAGCTCCTACCCTGTCCACATTCCAGAAAAATCTGAAATGTGTCAATGTGCTTTTGACTAATTTGGTATAATCTGACAGTGTCCATGCCTCCTGCTATACCCAGCAACTGCACTTTATTATTGTCCATCTCATCAGTGTTCTGCCAGTTATTGCACATATTTTAATTGCCTGCCTCCGATTTCTGAATGCGCTCACTGTGCCTTGTCGAGCTGCTTTTAATTGATTTTATTGGATGTTTTGCTTTTACATGTTATAAGTTAACATGTTATAAGTTATCTATGTTGATATATTTTATTGTGTATTATTGGGCCTGGTCCCCATGTGAGCCGCCCCGAGTCCCTTCGGGGAGATAGGGCGGTATACAAGAATAAAGTTGTTCAATGTGTTGTCGAAGGCTTTCATGGCCGGGATCACAGGGTTGTTGTATGTATGGCTGTATGGCCACGTTCTAGAAGTATTCTCTCCTGACGTTTCGCCCACATCTATGGCAGGCATTCTCAGAGGTTGTGAGGCATGGAGAAACTAGGCAAGGAAGGTAAATATATATCTGTGGAGAGTCCAGGGTGTGGGAAGAGTTCTTTGTCAGTTGGAAGTCAGCGTGAATGTTGCAGTTAATCACCTTAATTAGCATTGGAAAGGTTTGTCTCTTGCCTGGAGGGCATCCTTTGTTCAGAGTCATTGGCCGTCCCTGGAGCTCCTCTGCCCTCAGAGTGTTGCTTCCCATCTACTGTTCGGATTTTTGAGTTTTTTAATACTGGTAGCCAGATTTTGTTCATTTTCATGGTTTCTTCCTTTCTGTTGAAGTTGTCCACATGCTTGTGGATTTCAATGGTTTCTCTGTGTAGTCTGACATAATAGTTGTTGGAGTGGTCAAACATTTCTGTGTTCTCAAATAATATACTGTGTCCAGGTTGGTTCATCAAGTGCTCTGCTATGGCTGATTTCTCTGGTTGAGTGAGTCTGCAGTGCCTTTCATGTTCTATGACTCATGTTTGGGCACTGCGTTTGGTGGTCCCTATGTAGACTTGTCCACAGCTGCATGGTATCCGGTAGACTCCTGCAGAGAAGAGAGGATCCCTCTTGTCTTTTGCTGACTGTAGCATTTGTTGGATTTTCTTTGTGGGTCTGTAGATGGTTTGTAGGTTGTGCTTCTTCATCAGTTTGCCTATGCGGTCTGTGGTTCCCTTGATGTATGGTAAGAACACCTTTCCTCTGGGAGGATCTTTGTCTTGACTGTCATGGCTTGTTCTTGGCCTTGCAGCTCTTCTGATGTCTGTGGTGGAGTATCCAGAACATGAAAGGCACTGCAGACTCACTCAACCAGAGAAATCAGCCATACATACAACAACCCAATAAAGTTGTTGTTGTTGTTGTTGTTGTTATCATTATTATTCTTAGACAGAGGCCTGCTTAGGGTTTCAGGTCCCCGCTACCCTATCCCCTCCGTGCTCTGACCTCCAGACCTCCCTGTTTCAAGGCTTGGTCCTTCCCACCCCTGGGAGCCCACTGTTTCTTCCAAGCAGCTCTCTTTCTCCTTACTCAGGCAACTATGCTGCCAAAGCAGCTGAGCCTAAGTGGGGGAAGAGGAGGAACTGTTTGCATAGGATAGCTCCATTTCCTCCAAGCCTATTTATAGCTGACCGTACATCAAAAGGCTCTGGACAGACGAGGACTTCCTGAGGGGGTTGTCTCAGCTGCTGGGTGCCCTCACGTCACCTCCAGCCTCTCCTTCCTTTTCCCTCCCCTTGTAGCCTGCTGGGCCTGATCTTATGTGGTGCTGTGGCAAAGGCAACACGAGGGACAGGCACGAAATAAGCATCCAAGATTGAATTGTATGCTGAACGGTTTTAGTGAGCCTGATCAACTTCCTTTTGTCGGTAGCTGACATCTCTCTGTGGCTGGTGTTGTTTGCTTAGCTCTGTCATTTGCTAGAAAATGGAAATGCTATAACTGCAATATTATGTGTCCAGGGGTAACGAGTAGTTGTTGTCCCATGTTGGAGATGGATGCTCATTGGAGTTTGTCTGTGGCAGAATTTACACTGTCCTGTATCCCAGGATGTGATCCCAGATTTATATAATTCAGTTCAAAGCAAAAAATTTGGGAGTATATCCAGGAATATAGGGCAGTGTAGGTTCAGCCTGTTTTTTCTGTCCCAAGTCTTTTCTGCTCTGAGCCAAATGGGAATTGACTGAGCTCCTTTCACATAACACATCTATGTTGTTGCTTATTCGTTCAGTTGCTTCAAGTCTTCGTGACCTCATGGGCCAGTCCACACTAGAGTTTTCTTTTGGCTGTTGCCACCCCCAGCTCCTTCAAGGTCAAGCCAGTCACTTCAAAGTTACCATCCATCCATCTTGCCCTTGGTCGGCCCCTCTTCCTTTTTCCTTCCTTTTTCTCCAGGCTCCAGCATCATTATCTTCTCCAAGATATCCTGTCTTCTCATTATGTGGCCAAAGTACTTCATTTTTGCCTCTAATATCCTTCCCTCCAGTGAGCAGCTGGGCATTATTTCCTGGAGTATGGACGGGTTGGATCTTCTTGCTTTCCAAGGCACTCTCAGGATTTTCCTCCAACACCACAGTTCAAAAGTGACTATCTTCCTTTGCTCAGCCTTCCTTATGGCCCAGCTCTCATATCCATAGGTTACTATGGGGAATACCATTGCTTTCACTATGCGGACCTTCGTTGCCAGTGTGATGTCTCTACTCTTCACTATTTTATCGAGACTGGACATTGGTCTCCTCCCAAGAAGTAAACTTCTGATTTCCTGGCTGCAGTCCGTGTCTGCAGTGATCTTCACACCTAGAAACATAAAGTCTGTCACTGCCTCCACGTTTTCTCCCTCTATATGCCAGTTATCAGTCTCTCTGGTTGTCATAACCTTGGTTTTCTTGATGTTTAACTGCAACCCATTTAACATATCTATAGCACTCTGCATTCTTTCCAGTGTTCACAGATTGAAATCGGGACATTTGTAGCCAAGCAAACTGAAGAGTATGGTCAAGATGACAGAAGTTATTAAAAATGAAGAACACATCAGCTTAGGAGAGAATGTGGCAGTTTGCTTTTGCCTGAACTTACTGGGAATCCTTTTCTCCTCTCTCTTCCTTGCTTTGTTAATGGAGTGCATAATTATTGTCTCATTTTGAACTCTGTTTGCAATAACTGAAGTAATCTGAGGACAAAGGGGGAATGTGGGAGGAGGAGGAAGAAGCTGGGTCATTTTGAAAGCACGGAATGACACAGGATTAATTGAAAGCATCCCTGTCAAATTCAGACAAGTTGTACACGATGGTTCTCCTTCAAAGGCTTATGGCTTTCTGGGATTGGTAGCTAGGAGACTTAAATCAGGAAATCAGAAGACCAGGATTTGGAAGGGCAGCTATGGAGGAACTAGATAAGACCCCAAGGGTAAATAATAATAATAATAATAATAATAATAATAATAATAATAATAATAATAATAATAATAATAATAATTCATATCCTGCTTTTTCTCTCCACAAAAGATACTCAGTAAATGTTGTCAAAGGCTTTCATGGCCAGAATCACTGGGTTGCTCTGAGTTTTCCAGGCTGTATGGCCATGTTCCAGAAACATTCTCTCCTGACATTTCGCCCACATCTATGGCAAGCATCCTCAGAGGTTGTGAGGTCTGTTGGAAACTAGGCAAGTTGGGTTTATATATATGTGGAAAGTCCAGGTTGGGAGAAAGAAAGAGAAACATTTTAAAAGCTGTGATAACCAGAGAGGAGTTCTATGGCATTTAGTGGATCACTAAAAAGATACGTGTGATGCCATTAGACCTTTTTGTTACACTCAGGGGCTTCAGGGTGGAAAGATAAATCAAAATGGTCAGTAAGTAAATGGTACCAATATATGGTGGAGCAAATGGAATTTGAAATTATGAATGTGAAACTAAATGTTGTAAAAGCTAATGAAAATAGAACAAGAGAAATGGAAGAAAGATGGACAAGGGTAAAGAACTATATCATGAATCAATCTGGAGATCAAGCCATAAGAAATAAGATACAAATGTTATATAGTATATAGGATGGAAATGGATAAAGATAAAGATATAAAGATTGTCTCACAAAGAAATGAATATGTAAAAAAAAAAAACAATCCTCGTGTTGGTGGTGGGAATTGTAAATTTTTTGTATGTCTACGGTATGTATTTTTTTTGTGTTTTTTAAAAAATAAAAATTTGTAAAAAAAAAAAACCAAAAAAAAAAAAGAAAGAAGCAGCCAAATCCTCAAAAAAACAAAAAAACAAAACAAAACAAAAAAACACTCAGGGGCTTCATATCAGTTAGTTGGATGCACACTGGGAGGTGCCCCAATGTGCGTTGGTGTCCATTGCCCATTGGGATTAGGACACATCATTTATCCTATGAGCTTCCATTATGCCTCATCTTGTAATGTCACAGCAGCCTCTAAGTGAATATAGACGTACAAGGATCCTTTGAAGATGCCAGCCATAGATGCAGGCGAAACGTCAGGAGAAAATGCCTCTAGAACATAGCCATACATCCCAGAATACACACACCACCTCAAACAGTTGCAATCTCTCCTGGCTTGTGCATTTTTCTTCATTATTAGCTCTTCTTGTCTTGAGCTCACTCTAACCTCACTTGGACACTTCTGTCCCAGTTTCATCAGTGACAGATTGGAGGGCAGGCTTAAATTTGGCAGAGTTAGGATTCAGACTTTGTTTTCTTGATAGGCCTGACCTTTATGCAGAATGAGAGAACTGCCTCAGGTTGTATGGTGTCCCCAACATGCCTCCTATGTTCAACAAAGTGCCTCGATTGAGGAACATGACCTGGTTTGTAGCTACTTTCAAAAGCAATGACCATGTTATCAGCCTTGAAGAAAAATTCTGTTGTCAATTCTGAATACTTCTCGAGCTGGAACTGGCAGGGCGGTTGTTGTGCTTTGCCTCTGGTAGAAAACTGTCTAGAGCTGTTACCAAGATGTTTTCCCACCTGATACAAAAAGGTCTGAGAGATTCCTGGCACTCCACCTCTCTGGAAACCTGGATAGATTTGAGACCTTGTCCTTGCCATTGACTTACCACACAAGCATCTTTGGCCAAATTTTGTGGAGGAGATGGCTAAAGGGCATGAGTGGGAGAATTTTGTGTAGTTGACATTATGTTGTCTTGATCTGTGTACTAGTGTGGAAAAAGCAACTGCCAATGAATGAGTGAACTGCGGAGAGACCAGATTCTTGACGGTTTCTCTGTGATGTTCCCTAGAAGACCTTTTTATACATCCCTGAACCGTTGGTTTTTGTTTCTCATTGCCATCTTTAGGTGTAAGAGTATTCCAGGAGTTCTAGTTCAAAAAATAACTTTCCATAAGCTCTGATCTAAATGTGCTTCCGGATGGAATTACTCAGTACAACCACTTATCTCACTTTCCTTAGCACAACCAACTTTTCCCTCTTTTCCTCCCTCCCTGCTTCCTTCCATCAGTCTGTCCATCCATAAGAGGGTGTTTCCACACAAAAGGATTCTACTACTTCCAAATGGAACATTTTTATTTTACAGTGGAACCTCTACTTTAGAGTGTCCCAATTTAAGAACATTTTGAGCTAACAGCCATCGCTTGGCCCAGGTTTAGCTTTGACACAAGAGCAGCATTTTGATTAAAGAGCTAGTGTGAGAAGGAGTGCTAGCATGAGAGTACAAGGCTTTAGGGCTTCAAGGAAGCAGCCCTTGTGCGTTGGTGTTTTTGTTTGCTTTGGGAGATTGCTGTCCGCTTAGCTCTTGTCTGCTTTGAGGAATTTTGGTTAGTTGATTTTGCGAAGTTTTTATTCCTGGTATGTTTGGCTTCATTAAGAGAGGGAGAGGGAGAGAGAGCAAGAGAGGGAGGGAGGCTGGAATGAGTACCGTATGAAGAAAATAATGCTTCTGCCTCTTCACTTCATGCTTCCTTGCCACAACATTGTGCTTCTACCATTTTAAAGTTGATCTTTCTTTTTTATTGTTCCATGTGAATGCGCATTTATACATTATTGTTACATTATTTGTACATTTTCTTATTTAAAAATACGTAACAAAAATGGGGGTGGAGTTTTAGGGGACCAGGATGGATTAATAGCATTTCAATGGGGAAGTTCACTTTGAGATAAGAGCATTTTGAGTTAAGAGCTCAGTCACAGAACGACTTAAACTTTGAAGTCAAGGTATTACTGTATTTTATTTATGATCTGCTTTTCATCCAGAAGAGGAACTAAGGGGCTTAAAATTCTGGCAGCTACACATCTCCCCCCCCCCCCCCCCCCAAGTAGGAGAATGGGAAAATACAGGAGGACTACCAATTGAATTCAGTATCATCTGGATCTTATGTAATCTCCCATTAATACAACACTGATGGCACGCTAAAAGCCATGTCGGGCAGCTACCTAAGCAACTTGATGTTTGTAGTATTTTAATGATTGGGCTGGCAGTTGGTACTGAGGCCTCTTCCATACAGTTGAATAAAATACCACATTATCTGCTTTGAACTGGAATATATGGCAGTGTGGACTCAGATAACCCAGTTCAAAGCAGATATTGTCTGATTTTCTGCCTTGATATTCTTGGTTATTTGGCTATGAGTTTCATTTTTGCAGATGATTCTGAAGACAGTGCTTTTCGATTGCTACTTTTTAGACTATTAATTCCCAGAACATTTCAAAACACTGTCCTAAATGCCTATCTTAACAGCACAATTACAGTTCTATGATCCCATCTTAACTGCCTTGATTGCTTCCTATGGAATCCTAGCTTTGTAGAGAATGCTAAATACTTTTCTCAGTCTAGATTGCAAACCCAACATTTCATAAAAATGTTGCCATGATTGTTAGAATGGAGTCATAGCACTCCAGTTGTGTAGTGTGTATGTAGTGTTTCCTTGAGGACACAGATATACTTTGCAGAATTATAATTTGGGTGCCAGCTGACACTGTACCTTGAAAAGCCTGACTTGGACACGGTGGTCCATGCCTTAGTTACATCAAGAATTGACTACTGCAATGCACTCTAAGTGGGGCTGCCTTTGAAGATGGCTCGGAAACTGCAGTTAGTGCAAAGGTCGGCGGCAGATTACTAACTGGAGCTGGTAATAGGGAGCATACCATGCCCCTATTCAAGCAGCTCCATTGGCTGCCGATGAGTTTTGTACCCGCAACTATTGTTGCATTTTGCTAATCTTAACCAGTGGGATTTTGTGATATTTATGTTGGTTGTTACTGCTTTTGTGTTATTGTCTGCACTTTTTGTATTTTGCGTGTTTGCACCTTCGAGTCTCTCTGGGAGATGGTGGCGGGGTATAAATAAAGATGATGATGATGATGATGATGATGATGATGATTTGAAAGGAAGTCACATTGAGGAAGGAGTAAACTTGTTCTCTGCTGCTCTGGGACAAGGACATGGAGCGACAGAGTCAAACTACAGAAAAAGAGGTTCCATTTAATATTAGGAAGAACATCCTGATGGTAAGCAAGTAGAATACATTGTCTGGGAGCAGGGTGGAGCCTCTTTCCCTTGAGGTTTTTAAATAGAGGTTGGGTGGCCAGCTGCCTAGAATGCTTTGTGTTTTCCTGCATGGTAGAAATTGTTTGGAATGGGTGTCCCTTGGGGGCTCATCCAGTTCTAGGACCTACCATTGTATGCGCATTCTACAATGGCACTATGTAAAACAGTTTGTGTTCCTGGGTTATAAATAAAAAGGTAAAGGTAAAGGTTTCCCCTGACGTTAAGTCCAGTCATGATCGACTCTGGGGGTTGGTGCTCATCTCCATTTCTAAGCTGAAGAGCTGGCGTTGTCCATAGACCTCTCCAGGTCATGTGGCTGGCATGACTGCATGGAGCGCCGTTACCTTCCCGCTGGAGTGGTACCTATTAATCTACTCACATTTGCGTGTTTTCGAACTGCTAGGTTGGCAGGAGCTGGGGCCAACAGTGGGTGCTCATTCCGCTCCCGGGATTTGAACCTGGCACCTTTCAGTCCGCAAGTTCAGCATCTCAGCGCTTTAACACACTGTGCGACCAGGGGCCCCTGGGTTATAAATATCATTTCCTAATTGATTCTATCATGAAAATATAGGAAAAAAATAAACTGCAAAAACTTTGTTTTTGTGGGACATCCTGCAGCACATTTGCTATAGTTTTTCAATGAATATCTCATCAAGTCTCAATCACTTCACCAGTTTGTGGCAATCAGAAAAATGAAGTTTCTGGAGTATACTTTCAAAGTAGTGCACAATTAAACAGGAAATAACACTTTCAAACCAGGAACAGAACATTTTTCAAATTTTGTTACATATTGTAATGAGGCCTTCATTAAAGAATGGGTATATTCCCAGGTTCAAATCCCGGGAGCGGAGTGAGCGCACACTGTTGCTCGAGCCTCTGCCAACCTAGCAGTTCGAAAACATGGCAATGTGAGTAGATCAATAGGTACCGCTCTGGCGGGAAGGTAACGGCGCTCCATGTAGTCATGTCGGCCACATGACCTTGGAGGTGTCTATGGACAACGCCGGCTCTTCGGCTTAGAAATGGAGATGAGCACCAACCCGCAGAGTCGGTCATGACTGGACTTAACGTCAGGGGAAACCTTTACCTATATTCTGCAAACCCCTTATTCTATACTTACAAGTCCTTTGCCCTTCCTTGACCTGTGTGTGTGATTGTGTGCATCTGTCTCCCCATTAGCCCTTCCCTGTTGCATATTCATGCGTTGACATTCCGACTCCGCCACTCCACACCTATGGGCAGGGGTGTGGGCAAAGGGGCCCTCTTGGGTTGAACGCTGGTGGCTGTGGCATGACGCAGAGCAGGGTGGGACCCTTGGCACCACTCCCTTTCTCCCCCGTAATCCCTTAATTGCTATTGAAGCCTGGACTTGCTGACAAAGCGCATGGGGTGGTTGCGGGGGCAGGAGCAGCCAACCGGGTGAAATGCAAAGGGAAGATCAACCTCAGGTGTTCGCCAGGTGGGTGGGAATGTCCTGTTGAGTTCAGTGGAACACCTGGGGCCCTTTCACACTACATTATAGGATTCCACTTTTGAAGTGCCATTGCTTTCTCCCATGTAAAATCCTGAATAGTACAGTGGGCTATTTAGAATGGTTTGCTAGAGAGTTTCTCTAGTGCAGTGGTTCCCAAATTTTGCTTCTATGTGTGTTTTGGATTTCAACTCCTAGATGCCCCAGCCAGCTTGGGCAACAACAGGCAAGAATACTGGGAGCTCCAAAACATCTGGAAGAGCAAGGGTTGAGAACAGCTGCTGTAGTACCTCCCCAAATGACCAATTCCAGAATTTCATAGGATGGAGCCTTGGCAGTGGAAGTGGAATCATACCACTATAAATGTGTAGTGTGAATGGGCCTCTCATTTCATCTTAGGAAATTTCCAGGCCGAGGGAAGCAGGTGGTTAGTTTCCTATAAGGCAGTGGTTCTCAACCTGCGAGTCCCCAGGAATTTTGGCCTACAACTCCCAGAAATCCCAGCCAGTTTACCAGCTATTAGGATTTCTGGGAGTTGAAGGCCAAAACATCTGGGGACCCACAGGTTGAGAACCACTGCTATAGGGAGCAGTTTGAAGAAATACAATTGCCTGAAAACAGGGTACTGTATAATCATGTATAACTCAATTTCATATACAGTGTTCCCTCACTTATTGTGGAAGTTACGTTCCAAGATCACCCTCGAAAAGTGAAAATCTGCGAAGTAGAGACGCTATATTTGTGTTGTTTACAATCTCACTGATCCTGTCCGACTCTGCTGTTTACAATCTCATGAAGCTGCTTCAGCCTCCTTTTCTCTCCCTTCGGCTTCTCCTTCCTTCCTTCTTTCTTTCCTTCCTTCCTTCCTTCCTAGGAAGGAAGGAAAAATCATAATTTTTATGGTTTATTATATTCTTTTAGTGATTGAAAAACCGTGAAACAGCAAATCCGCGAAACGTGAACCGCGAAGTAGTGAGGGAACACTATATACAATTTTTATTAAAGTCTAATGCATACCCTTTTGGGCTAAATTACATTGAATCATAGAATCATAGAGTTGGAAGAGACCTCACGGGCCATCCAGTCCAACCCCCTGCAAGAAGAAAAACATTGGGCTGCATTAGGTTCAATGGCACATTATACCTGAAGAAATACAGTAAGTCAACGGTAGTTACTGGGCCTAAAATGATAGATTTTGATATGACCTGTGTATAACTCGAGGGTCCTCCCACAAGGAGGGGAAAGCATCAATGTTTCCTTCGGGGGTTCCATTGTTGTTAGCTAACGCTGGTATTTCCCCAATTAGGGATTCAAAATAGAAGTGGCACCAGGGTGTAGAGAGTAGAGAAATTCAGTGCCTCGGATGAACTAAGCTCTAGCCTTTTGTCACTCTATTCAGCAATGGGGATGGGTCATTGTTTGATAAGACTTAAAAGATACAATACTTATACTGACTCCTGGAAAAGTCAACCCATAGATGTGGGTGAAACGTCAGGAGAGAATGGTTCTGGAGCATGGCCATACAACTCTGAAAACTCACAGCAACTCAGTGATTCCGGCCATGAAAGCCTTTGACAACACAAGATCAACCCAGTTTTTCTAAAACTAAAATTTCTAGATGTGTACATGAGTATATTAGGATATTTATTAAGGTGGCCAACCACTTGTAAGATAAGTGGGCCTGCTATTGCACCTTTTAATTGTATCTTGATCTATAGGATAAAAAGGGAGATGCCCACACTTCATGATAGGGAGAGGGCAATTTTCACTAACTGTTTGCTTGGAGCTCAGTTCCAAGTGCTGCTTTCAACGTTGACAACACATGAATCGCCCACTTTAAAAACAACAACACAGAAGCTTATTGTTGTTGTAGAAGAATGGTTCCCAACCTTTTTTTGACCAGGGCCCACTTGACCAGAGTTCATTTTGACCAGGGCCCAATTTAACCAGGGACCACTTGACCGGGGACCACTTTGACCAGAGACTACTCTACAACGTTAGTACCGAAAAGGTTATGCATCAGTTTTTGGTCAACTTTAGATATGGGTTGGTTGTTTGAGGTGCTGATTCAGAAAATTACATTGGATAGACCACATCAGCTCTAGTTTCTGATACAGAACATATGTCATTCAGTAGACGCCATCTGCTCACCCACAGAAAACCATATTTAATAATCTGGAGCTGATGTGGTCTATCCAATGCAATGGTCAGCTCTGCCAAAAGGAGTTGAAATAAAATTAATAAAATCAAATAATAAAGAGGAAAGAGGTTTGCAGACTGGATTTTCGTTCTCAGTGGGCCGCGGCCCATAGGTTGAGAACCAGTGCTGTAGAAGTTCATTTGGTTGTTGCACGAGAGGCCATAATCTTATGTTCCCATCCCTTCTCCCCAACTAACCAGAGCACAATATACTGTATAGGTGTGCTTGTTGATTGATGACCACCCTATGAATTTCACTGAGTTTCTCTTAGACATTATAGTATCATATATCAGAACCCAGGAGACTTTCCTCCTCTGAATGCCCCCCTTTTGAGACCTATTGTAAAAGCAAAAATCAAAAGCTAGGAGATGGAAATAAGTGAAGGATGAGCATTTATTCATATCCAAGGTAAGATCTGAAACTTTTCAATCAAGGTTTACAAATGCAAAACCAAAATTGACACTCGAGCAATCTTTACAGGTGAATATTGAAGCACTAATGGCTGCTTGCCTCTTTCGTCCATGTGTGTTTGTAGAGGTAGTGGAGGGACCCGCTGAGCCACGGTGTTCTCAGCCACACACAGGGATGCTCCATCACAGAGGAGAAGTAGAAAGAATGAAAAGTGAACCATTTCTGAGGGTGTATGTTGTCAGAGGACACTTAGACCTGAGTTGAGTCCTTGCATGGACTGGGCTGGACTCCTGTTCCTGCTGAACTGAGCCAGTTTATCTAAAGCAACTGAGTATCAGCTCAGTAGGCACGGAAGGCCAAGCCCTGCAGAGGAAGCCAGGAATATTGTGACTCGATCTATATCCCCCGCTTCCCCCCTCTTTTTCAGTCTCCTGCTCAATTCAAACCAGATTTTATCCTTTCACCTTTCAGAACTATCCTGGCGGTCTTTGGATCAGTCGGCTGTCTTGGGATCCCTTTCTGGTGACACCCATTGGAGGGAAAGCATTTGGTGTGAAGATAATGAACTCCAAGCAGCGGAACTTAGCCACTGTGAACATGGCTGAATCCAATGCTGTTCACAGGTGGGCTAAGCCCTACGGCTTGTCATCTGAAAAAAGGCCTTTCCTTAACACCCTGGGACGTTGTGTTACCATCAATATGGCAGCCATCTTTCCCCACCTTGACCACTGACCAAGTCAAGCCACATAAAACCCAAAATCAAGTAAGGGAGGAGGTTCCAGGGAAGAAAAAAAAAAGCAAAGATGTGAATGGTTTCCTACATATTATAGAATATAAATATATTCTATATTTTTATGGCATCTGCCTGAAGTGGACTGTTTTATGCGCACATACTTTTTACCACCTTCTGGTGCAGCAAGAGATCTTAACTCACTTCTCGGTCTTGGTCTCAGTCTCACTTCTCAGGTGCGGTAGCTCACTGATGGTTGGAAATCCCTGGCAATGTGATTCTGAACACCAAAATAAAATCACATCACCAGGAACCCCAGCTGGCAGCGGCACAATATAGAGACATCTAGGGGTTGAACTCTTTTGGCAGCCGGCTGGAAGAAAAAGAGAAAAAGATAGTTATTTTCACAAAGAGTGGCAGGTGCCATTGTGACATCCCTTGATCTGTCAACATTAGCAGGCTGGGAGGGAAATGTTTGGCTATATCCATGTCCCGTCCCCAAGCCTTTCTCCTGGCAACAGATGGGAATAGAAGCAGCAAGAGGTACAGATACAGGGCCCTTCCACACAGTCTTATATCCCAGAATATCAAGGCAGAAAATCCCACAATGGGCCCTTCCAGACAGGCACTATATCCCAGGATCTGATCCCAGGTTTTCTGCTTTAAACTGGATCATATGAGTCCACACTCATAAACAAAACCTGGGATCAGATCCTGGGATATAGGGCCTGTCTTGAAGGGCCCAATATCTGCTTTGAACTGTGTTATCTGGGTTATCTTTGAACGGGGTTATGTCCAGGGTGAGAAAAAGAACTCTTCTCTGTTTGAGGCAAGTGTGAATGTTGCAATTGGCCACCTTAATTAGCACTGAATAACCTGGCTGCTTCCTGCCTGGGGGAAGCCTTTGTTAAGATATGTTAGCTGGCTCTGATTGTTTCCTGTCTGGAAGCAGCAATCATATAGCCCAGAAAACTCACAGCAACCACATGATCATGATGATGATGATCATCAGCAGCAGCAACAACAACACTATGTAACAAAATTTGAAAAAAAAATCTGTTCCAGGTTTGAAAGTGTTATTTCCTGTTTAATTGTGTCGTAATTACTTTGAAAGTAGTTGTTATACCTGAAAAACTTCATTTTTGTGGCTGTCACAAACTATATTGCATTGGTTGAGACTCTATGCGATACTTATTGAAAACCTCTAGCAAAAAATGCTGCAGGATGTCCCGCAAAAACAAAGTTTTTGCAGTTTAATAAACTTTTCCCATGTTTTTATGACAGAATCAATTAGGATGACATTTATAACCCAGGATCAAAAATCATGTTACACAGTGTAATAATTTGCTCAGTGACTGTTGCAAAACATACAGTACTTTTAGTCCGAACTTCCAACCAGGAGGAAACATTTATTTCCTCTTCCCTACCAAGGTGGTCCTGGCCCTGATGCCACCGCCCTTTCCCACAGCAATTTTTGTTTTTCAAGTAATTAAATGCAATAAAGCATAACAGATTGTTTGTCTCTAGACCTAGAAGCCAGCATCCGTTGACTCTCTGTGACCTGAGATGCCACCTGAGATGTATTAAACAGCACCCCACCCTGGAAGTTGTACTAGCTTGCAAGTTTGTGTGGGTGTTGGGTGTATATATGCGTATATTGGATAACCATTGTGTGATCTGTCTTCAGATGGCTGAAAAAGGGCTTGTAAAGCAGTTTGGGGCTCATTGGAGTGAGACTTGATTGCTCACTGGGCAATAAGAACAGAGGCTAAGCCGAGCTCTCTTGGCTCCACTGCAAAGCCTGCACTGCAAACCAGGAGAGTTAACTAAAAAGGCATAGCTTTGCCCAAAGCACTGCCTTTCTCAAACTTTGCACTCCCCTTACAGTATGGGTATAATAACACTGGCATAACCTAAAGAGCTGTTGAAACCCACTATTTTATTAACTTTTGTTTCCTAGTAAAAAAATTATTTGCATATAATGCAATACAATCCTAACAAAGGAGTCCCCCAGGGAATAAGCAGCCAATCCTTGAATTTGCAAGGACATTCAATGCTAATCAAAGTGGCCAACTGCTACATTAACACTTGCTTCAAACAGACAAGAGTTCCTTCTCCCACCCTGGACTTTCCATAGATATATAAACCCCTCTTGCCTAGTTGTCAACAGACCTCACAATCTCTGAGGATGCCTGCCATAGATTGCAGGTGAAACATTAGGAGAGAATGCTTCCGGAACACAGCTATACAGCCCGGAAAACTCACAGCAACCCAGTGATTCCGGCCATGAAAGCTTTTGACAACACAGTTAACAAGAGGGTGCCTCAATGTTGTGCTTAAATATAGACTACTTTTTCAATCTGCAATCTACCTCTGGGACAATGAGCAAGTTGTCCATTTGATAGCCATTTCTATGCATGTTTGTGAAAACTGAACAGTGAAGAAAGCAAATAGGAAGAAAATCAATTTATTTGAAATGTGTTGGAAAATTTGATGGATTGCTAAAGAAACAAATAAATAGGTCCTAGAGCAGTGGTTTTCAACCTGGGGTTCCCAGATGCTTTTGGCCTTCAACTCCCAGAAAGACCTAAGAGCTGGTAAACTGGCTGGAATTTTTGGGAGTTGTAGGCCAAAAACATCTAGGGACCCCAAGTTGAGAACCACTGTCCTACAGCAAATTGGGCCTGATCTCTCCCTAGAAGCCAAGATGACTGAACTGGGCCTGTTATACTTTGGCCGTATCATGAGAAGATAAGGCTCACTAAAAAAAATACAACAATGCTTGATAAAGTAGGAGGCAGTAGGAAAAGAGGAATATCACATTCCAGGTGGATAGACTTTATCATGGAAGCCACGCCCCTCCGGGTCTTCAAGACCTAAGTGGGGCTTTTGTGGACTTGGAGGTCTCTCATTCATAGGGTTGCCATAGGTTGAAGTTGACTTGAAGGCAACCAAGAACAAAAAAAAAACCCCACTCTCCTCTTTGCCTAGTCTAGGGGTTTTGAACTCATTTTCACCAAGGGCCACATCAGACTTATGTTTGCCTTCAAAGGATTGCTTGTAATTGTAAGACTGTATACAATGTTGCCTTGGCATTTAAATTCGGCCTGTGGACCTTGCGGACCTTGTGTTTGATACATGTGGCCTCAAGGATAGGATAAGTCTTCTATGGCACATAGAATAATAGAGTTGGAAGAAACCTTGTGGGCCATCCAGTCCAACCCCATGCCAAGAAGCAGGAAAATCGCATTCAAAGCACCCCCAACAGATGGCCATCCAGCTTCTGCTTAAAAGCCTCCAAAGAAGGAGCCTCCACCACACTCTGGTGCAGAGAGTTCCACTGCCAAACAGCTTTCACAGTTAGAAGGTTCTTCCTAATCTCCTTGACGTGACAAACTTAAAGCCCGTGGTCCAAATCCAGTCCACTGTGTCATTTTATGTGGCCCTTCAGATGCTGGACTACAACGCCTCCATTATTTAGCATTAGACATCATGACTAGAGATCATGGAAGTTGTGATATAGTAACATCTGGAAGGCTGCAGTTTGTTTAGTTAGGATTGTGAGGTTTGAATTTAGATACAAGGCTTGTGGATATGATATTTGGCTTTACAATGTTCTTTAACCTTTTCCCACCCTCAGAGCCACAAGTGCTGTTGGGTTGTAGTTCCCATTATCCCTAGTCCACATGGCAGATAATTGAAAGTGATGGGAGTTGTTGTTCAATAATATCTGCGGACCCAAATTAGATCAAAACTAAACAACATCAACCATTATGTTATATAGGACCACTAGCTGTGCCTGGCTACGCATTGCTGTGGCGAAGTATGGTGGTATGGGAAATAAAAGTATTGCGGAATTGGTGATAGTTAAGGTAAAGGGTAAAGGTTTTATCTTACATTAAGTCCATTATAAATGGGTTATATAGCTGTGTGGAAGGGCCTTGAGTCTACACTGCCATATAATCCAGTTAAAATCAGATAATCTGTATTTTATAGGCAGTGTGCAAGAGGCCTAAGTGAGGCCTAATTCTGCCTGTCCCCTGGGCTGAGTGGGTTGCTAGGAGACCAAGTGGAGCTTAGCCTTCTAACTGGCAGCAATTGGATAAAAACAATTCTTCCTCTCCTTCTAATTAGGACTATATTTTTCTTTTCTTTTTGTTGTATGAACGTAGAGGCATGGATGAGGGGTTGTGCTGCCAAGTTTAGTGTTTCTGGGATGCGTAGTTTTGTTGTTTTGTCCTAGGCCGAAATTTCATTACCCTTTTATATATAGGACCATTATGTTATATAGAAAGATAGTTGGCCCTCTGTATCCATGGATTCTCTCTCCATGGATTCAATGGCCCTTTGAAGGAAAGCATAAGGCTGATGTGGAAATAAGTTTGACACCCCTGTTCTAGTGTAATGGCAATGCTTCTAGAATTTCTCTATAGGTCTAGCATGCTAAGACTGAAAGTCTCAGGTAAAGGTAAAAGTTTTCCCCTGAAATTAAGTCTAGTCATGTCTGAATCTGGGGTTTGGTGCTTATCTCAATTTCTAAGCTGAAGAGCAGGCGTTGTCCGTAGACACCACCATGGTCATGTGGCCAACATGACTGCATGGAGTGCCGTTACCTTCCCTCTGGAGCGATACCTATTGATCTACTCACATTTGCATGTTTTCGAACCGCTAGGTTGGCAGAAGCTGGGGCTAACAGCGGGAGCTCACCCTGCTCCACGGATTTGATCCGCTGACCTTTTGGTCAGCAAGTTCAGCAGCTCAGTGGTTTAATCCACTGCGCCACCCGGAGCTTCTGAAAGTCTTAGGGCATGTTTATTGTTTCCCTAAAGATGATGCATCTTCCTGCCTATTAATCTGACGGCGATTCCTTCTCTCTTTGAAGATAAACTCTCCTTGAAGGCCTATCAATTCCACACTAGTGTCATGTTCTGGCTAGCAATTTGTGGTAAGGCTATAGATGGAAATCTTTGCTTTTACGAGTCTTTAGCATGTAAAAACACAGGCTTTTAATTGTTTTCTCCCCTCTGGATGAAATTATGACTTCGTAAACAAAACAAAGCTCCACATCTGTCAATGTATTGTGTAGACAACAGTACCTTTTAATTTGAAAAATCTGCACAAAACTTTTAACAGAAAAGTCAAAAATGCAAGGAAGTACATAAATAATCTCACAGTATGGAACCGTTTTCTTGAAAGGGTTTGTTGAAATGCTTCAAAGCAAAGGACATTTCTGGGTACTTTATATTTCCAACTGAGACTTGGCAACAAAGTCAACCAAAGGGTGACTTTGGTTCATGCAGTGACCTACATCACAAGGTTGTCTTGAGGATAAACTGCAGAGAAGGAAAGCCATGTAGTCTGTTTTGAGCTCAGTGGAGGGAGGAAAAGCAAGATATAAATGGGGATAATAAATAAGTCTGATTTCAGGAAAGGAGAAGGGAGGCCTTGAAACTATTATTTAGGATTTGTCTACTGAGTACCCAGACTGCAGCCGGGTTAGATAGTCAATCATTTTCTCCACACTATGGCAAACTAGTGCCATAGTTTAAGGAACCCCGGTGGTGAAGTGTGTTAAAGCACTGAGCTGCTGAACTTGCAGACCGAAAGGTCCCAGGTTCAAACCCCGGGAGCGGCGTGAGCGGCCGCTGTTAGCTCCAGCTCCTGCCAACCTAGCAGTTCGAAAACATGTTGGATAAGTGAAACTCTACTGTATTACTCCTGGAAGCTGGCTAGGACGTTCTGGGACTTACAGTCCATTTCCAAGCTCTGATCAAAGTGGGTGCTGTCTGAGATTAACTGAAGGAACATTAAAGGTAAAGGTAAAGGTTTCCCCTTGATATTAAATATAGTCGTGTCTGATTCTGTGGGGTGGTGCTCATCTCCATTTCTAATCCGAAGAGCTAGTGTTGTCGTAGATGCCTCCAAGCTGGCATGGCTGGCATGACTGCATAGAGAGCCATTATCTTCCTGCCGAGCAGTACCTATTGATCTACTCATATTTGCATGCTTTCGAACAGCTAGGTTGGCAGAAGCTGGGGCTAACAGGAGCTCACCCCGTCCGAGGATTCGAACTGCCAACCTTCCAATCAGCAAGTCTGCAGATTAGTGGTTTAACCTGCTGCACCACTGCAGTGAACATTAGTGGTATGCAAATGTCACCAGGTACAATCACCTGAAAAGGTGAGGTGGAGAATCAAAACAAATCCCTGCAGGGAGGGAGGAGAGAAGGAAGTCCACCTGGGGCAGGCCTTGTCATGGGGTGGGGATGATATCGAGCTAGGGGCTCTCACAAGCCTGCTTCCAAGGATCAGTTCTAAACACTGTAGCCAAGAGTACCGCAGGAGCAAAATGAGAGACTCACCAGAGATGGGCCGGTCCAGAAAGGGTTTTTGCATGTGGCATTATGTGTGTTCTGTTGCCAGACTCTCTCTCTCTGTAGGAGAAAACAAAACAGGAAAGGGTTATTATTACCTCTGTGTTCCACTGCTCTGTGCTTCAGTTGTTGATACAGCCCCTTGATAGAAATTAGGAAGGTGGCTTTGTCTGGGTTTTGCCCACCTCTCCTGCCAGACCAGGGGGGAATACAGTGGGGCCAAGGGCAAGCGGTGTGTTCCCGAATCAGTTGAAAGCCGCCCTAAAAATAGAGCATTCAAAAGCACCAAGATTATGTGGCAGCTCCGGAAACTGGCTTCCCAGCTGGGTGGGGCCCACAGGGTTCAGTGCTTTAACCAAGCTTGAAAGTTTCCTCCAGGCCTCCGGCAGTGGCGGCTCCTATTGCTGCTAATAATGCAGTTCTGTACAAATTGTTTCTGCATCGTCTCGAGGCTCCACAGCCTTGCCACAGCCTCCCTTCTGGCAACACCACAGCAAGCTTTGGTAAAATCAACACAGGCACGCTTGCATGAGAAATGTTGGAGGAGAGGGAACAAGGAAGCCTGGAAATGATGCTAAATAACTGTGGGTGGGTAGGGCCAATGTTCAGAAATGAGGGAGAAGCATTCACATCCAGACCATGCTTGGAAGGGATGGAGCGAGGTTCCTACGTTTGCGAACACCACGTCAGAATAAGCCAGCCACTTTCTGAGTGGTATTTTTGCTGAAGAGATGAGGTCAGGCGTTCAGAAAAGCTTGCAAAACTCCTGCCTTGGAGAAGTTACCCAACATCCTCGCTCTGGCCTTATTTCCCATCATGTCCCTGCCCATATCTTTTACTCTTCAACTGCTACTCCCCATCCACATGCGCTGATTTAACACAGAGTGCAATTCACAGAGACGGCAATATGGTATGTTTCTTCCTAAAAGAACCTACACAAGGTATTTTGCTGTCTAAAGCTGAGCTACAAAGAGTGCCTCCCGCATTCTGGCTCTAGTCTTAGTCTAGTCATGTCCAACTCTGGGATTAGTGATCTCAATTTCTAAGCCGAAGAGACGGAGTTGTCCATAGACACCTCCAAGGTCATGTGGCTGGCATGACTGCATGGAGCGGCATTACCTTCCCGCTGGAGAAGGCTGAGAGGAGACACAATAGCCATGTACAAATACGTGAAGGGAAGTCATAGGGAGGAGGGAGCAAGCTTGTTTTCTGCTGCCCTGGAGACTAGGACGCGGAACAATGGCTTCAAACTACAGGAAGGGAGATTCCACCTGAACATCAGGAAGAACTTCCTCACTGTGAGAGCTGTTCGACAGTGGAACTCTCTGCCCCCGAACTGTGGTGGAGGCTCCTTCTTTTGAGGCTTTTAAGCAGAGGCTGGAAGGCCATCTGTCAAGGGTGCTTTGAATGTGATTTCCTGCTTCTTGGCAGGGGATTGGACTGGATGGCCCACGAGGTCTCTTCCAACTCTACTATTCTATGATTCTATGGAGTGATACCTATTGATCTACTCACATTTTGCATGTTTTTGAACTGCTAGGTTGATAGAAGGTGGGGCTCACAGAAGGAGCTCACTCCACTCCCGGGATTCGAACTGCCGACCTTTCGGTCAGCAAGCTCAGCAGCTCAGCGGTTTAATCCACTGTGCCGCCAGGCCCTCTGACTTCAGGGTTGCCTATCACTTATGGTTTTCTTAGGCAACGAATCCTCAGAGATGGTCTGCCAGTTCCTTCCACTGAAATATGAGTGACAGCACCTGGTCTTGGTAGGCAGTCTCCCATCCAAATACTAACCAAGACTGATCCTGCTTAGCATCCAAGATCAAACAACGTCTGATGATTTTTGACCCAAGATCAACTCAAATTATACAGAGCAAGGTAAATTATTTGGACAGCTGAGGCAGAAAATCTCACAACCAACTCTCCCCATCACAGACATTACAAACATTAAACAGCTAACTATTTTCTGTCCTCTCATGACATGAGACATTTAATACCTAAGATGAGGAGCCCCCGGTGGCACAATGGGTTAAAGACTTGTGCCAGCAGGATTGTTGACTTGAAGGTTGGGTTGCTGACTTGAAGGCTAACCGGTTTGAATCCAACCCTGGGAGAGCGCGGATGAGCTCCTTCTGTCAGCTCCAGCTCCAGGCGGGGACATGAGAAAAGCCTCCCACAAGGATGGTAAAAACATCAAAAAACCTCCCTTGGGCAATGTTCTTGCAAATGGCCAATTCTCTTACACCAAAAGTGACTTGCAGTTTCTCAAGTTGCTCCTGACACACACAAGAATGCCTGAGATGCCCTCCACAGTCTGTGTGATAATAAAATTAGCCTTAGAGCTCTGCTAGAGAACTTTCTGATGGATTCTGTTCCTATTACATCCTTATTGGATAGGAGGGTCCATTTCAGATGCAAAAGTTATACAAGAACTAACCTGATTCAAAGAGACAAACCTATGGTTATTTTTGGTTCAATGCAGTTCCAGTATCTGTGTGGTTTCGGCTCCCTGATAACTCATGACATAAAACATAATGCTGTCCTTTGCCCTGAAGGATCAATCCTGTTTTGTATGCAAATAATAAAAAAGGATTGTACTCTCCCAACTATTACAACAACCTGTGTCATATCAACCTGCTTATACTAATTGATTGTCATATTGATTTAATTTACAGATTTTTATTCCTGTGTCAGGAGCGACTTGAGAAACTGCAAGTCGTGCCTGGCTGTTTGCAAGCACGTTGCCCAGAGGACGCCCAGATATTTTAATATTTTTACCATCCTTGTGGGAGGTTTTTCTCATGTCCCCGCATGGAGATGGAGCTGACAGAGGGAGCTCATCAGGGTTGGATTCGAACCGGCAACCTTCAGGTCAGCAACCCAACCTTCAGGTCAGCAGTCCTGCCGGCACAAGGGTTTAACCCACTGCACCACAAGGCAATGGCAAATTTCCCAATTTTGTCAATAAAAAGATTTCCAACTATAAGTTGGAAACTATAAGTTGGAAATGCATACAATCTTAACCCTTATCAAAGCGCAGCAGCTGCCCACCATTAACCTTAAAGAAGCCTCTGACCTAAAGCTGCCTTTTTACCTCTGCTTTGGGAGAGGCTTTGGAATACTTGAAACTGCTATATAGATGTTTCAATGCTATAAGTTTTATTACTGTGCCTTGAATATCCCCCGGAGCAAAAGGCAGGCTGCTACAGCTTTTAACTACTCCTGTTGACTCGAGGTGTGCCATGCAATACATAGAGCGGAGGTAGGCAGGTGGCACAGGTGGGGTTGGGTGCGGAGAGAATGGGCAGGAGGAGCTGCAGCTGCTTCATATTCTGCCTTATTGGGCATTTAAGGAAGGTCACACATAGGCAGTGTGAGTCAGTGTGGTTATGTTAGGGTTTGCAAAGATACTATATGCGTGTTAACTGGAACATCAAATGCATAAAGCCGAATGGCTGAGTTTGCAAGTACCTGGGAATTGGTTTGGAACTGTTGCTATCCTGCTGCTGGAGTACCAGTTTGAACAGGTTTCTCTGAGTGTGTGTCTAGTCTTCTGAGTACTGTCTCTGTACTCAGAGAGGCCTGACTATTTCTGAGGCCTCATTTGCTGCTGATCTTCAATGAAGCGGATTCATGGACTAAAGAAAGGATTGCCTACAACTGCTGATTTCTGTAACCAATCAGAAGGACTATTGTAAATATCTTGGATTTAGTAAATGTTCCTGTGTTACTTCGTTCTGCAAAGCTGAGTGGTGCATCATTCTGCAGGGTGTCTCTGGGTCACAGGCACACGTAAGAGCTTCAGTCTATCATCCATAATCCCCAACAGTTTAGTGGGTTGAGTGTTGGACTAGAATTTGAGGAAATCAAGGTTCAAATCATTGCTCGGCCATGAAAACCCGCCAGGTGACCTCTCCCAGCTTTGGGGGAAGGCAAGGGTGCCTCTCCTTTCATAAAACCATGCTAAGAAGGATTGCCATAAGTCAAGGTTGACTCTTCATCACACAACAATAAACCACCACAGCAGCAAATCTCCAGGGAACAACCGAGTAATCCTATATGCTAAGGATTGGGGGACTAATGGCTCTCCATATGCTTAGATTCCAGTTCCCATCAGAATGAGAAATTACAGAAATCCCTCAAGATCTGCACGGCCACAGCTCCCTGTATGGAAACACATGACTGTTCCTCCCCACCCACCTGATACTTCACTGCAGGCACGAATCATGTTGCATCAAAACAAAACAAAAAAGACAACAGTTGGTTTCTTGTTTGTTTGGGCTCATTTTGATGGAGTTAATGGATCAAATGTCAGAATCTCCGAATGCCAGCCTTTCCCCACTTTCTATTACTCTTAATTTCCTCTTGAATTTTCTCTTAAAGTTAACTCTCTTGATCTGATGATGGGAATTATACAGTCTTCCAGATATACCTCAAAACCTCTGAGGATGCCTGCCATAGATGTGAGCGAAACGTCAGGAGAGAATGCTTCTGGAACATGGCCATACAGCCCAGAAAACACACAACAACCCAGTCTTCCAGATACTCCTAAATTCCAGCTTAGCAACTGTAGCTACCATAATCAATAATAAAGAATACTGGGAGTTGCAATCCAACAAGAAGAGCCACAAAATTATCACCCTGGACTTTTCTCTTACTGACAGTGTAGCCAGTGCCCTACTTCACTTCAGCCAGCTATGACCATGTAGGTCAGTGGTTCTCAACCTGTGGGTTCCCAGATGTTTTGGCCTTCAACTCCCACAAATCCTAACAGCTGGTAAACTGGTTGGGATTTCTGGGAGTTGTAGGCCAAAGCACTTGGGGACCCACACGTTGAGAACCACTGATGTAGGTGACGGTTGTGGCTCCTGTAGTCTCAGCAAGTATACGTAAGCCTCCAAGTTATCTGTTGACGTATGGTTACCCTATGAATGTCATTGGTTTTTATTAGCAAAGGAGTATGCAGGAGTTGTTTACCCTTTCCTTCCTCTGAAACATAACCTACAGCACCTTGTACTACTTGGCAGTTCCCTATCCAAGTACTAACTAGGCCTGATCCTATTTGTATATATAGCAGTGGTATTCCTAAATTGTGATGTGTTACAGACAACATAGCCTGAGTGTCTTTTTCCTCGCAAAGCCTAAAGTCAATCTCAGCTTCTGGAGCTGTCAACGCTGCATTTGTGAAAGAGCTTGTATGAGTGAAGATAAGAAACTGCCCTTGGAGATGAGACCGTGAAGAAAACCATCATACTTGGATGCCTTCAGTATCACAAGGGATAAACTAACCCCGTCCTATTACATACAGGCATGTCAATGAAAATTATTATTATTATTATTATTATTATTATTATTATTATTATTATTATTATTATTATTATTATTAGATACACAATAAGATCAGGACACAGCAAACAAGATCACTATGCTGGCTTTTGTATTGGATCACATATTGGACACTTCCTAAATGTCTAGGACTATGTGATGTATTGGCGAATAATGCATGCAGATCCGAGTAGGGTGGCCTTTTGCAACTGACGGTAATGTTGCCAGCACCAACTGTTTTTAGGTGCACATCAAGGTCTTTAGGCACTGCACCCAGTGTACCAATCATCACTGGGGCCACCTTTACTGTCTTGTGCAGTTCAATCTTTAAATCCTCATATCGAATTATTGTTGTTGTTGTTATTGACACAACAACATTGTATGACACAGCAAACAAGATAGATATACTGGATTTTGTATCACAAAATCACAAGTCGAACACTTCCCAAGTGTCTAGGACTGTGTGATGTATTTTCAGATGATGCGCGCAGAGCCCAGTAGGGTGGCCTTTTGCTGCTGCTGTTGTTGTTGTTGTTGTTGTTATTATTATTATTATTATTATTATTATTATTATTATTATTATCATCATCTCTCACCCTTCTCCCCATGGGGACTCAAGGTAATTAACATCTATCCACACTAGATAAATTTAAAAAGATCAATACAAAAATTAAAAAAACAAATAGTAACAGAGTGATAAAGAAAATATGGTTCTTATTTTATGCATAAAGACCTTTTCCTAGGCTTCTAGAATAGGAAGAGAAGAAAAGCTGTCTATAAACCATCCAGCTTCCCAGAACTCCCTTAAGCCACATCTCTCTTCTCTGGTACAGTTTGAACATTCCTTATTTGGATTTCCAAAATATTCCAAAATAGTCCACATGGGTGGCTGAGATAGGGCCACATTTGCTTTCCGATTGCTTGTGTATACAAATTTTGTTTCATGCACATACCGGTAATTGTTGAAAATATTGTATAAAATGATGTGTGTAAGGTGTATATAAAACATAAATGTATTTTGTATTTAGACTTGAGCCCCATCTCCAAAATATTTCATGTTCCTTTTCGCAATCACAGGTATTCCAAACCCCAAAACATTTCTGGTCCCAGCATTTTGGATAAGGAATACTCAACCTGTAGTTGGGAAGGAAGCCATTACTGGGTGCATCAATCCGTGAGAGTGGAATGTTTTTATGTGTAAAAAAACAATTTAAAGTGTGGAACAGGTCTGAAAGCTTCCTGTATAACACCAGAGCAGATTAACTCTTCCTCAAAGCCCTTTTCAAAGAAACACGAATCCTGGAAAGAGGAAGAAGATTGAAATTGCAAAACCAGGCCCCAAGTACATTTGTGCTTAGCCTTTCTTGGAAGGCTTCTGCATACTCGCTAACATTCCACAAATGAAAATAGCAAGGGACATTCTTCAGTACTTGAAACACTCACCCTCCCATCTTTCACAAAGGACTGCTGGCTTGAAGTTGCTGTCCTGGACATATTTATCCCAAAATAAGTCGCCTTCGACTCGTTGAAACCTATTTAAGTGTTGGTACAAATAGGGATGCAGTCTGAGTTCTCCTTCTCCCTCTCTGCCTCACCTATAATGTATCTAAAAGCTTTTCTCTGCCTGCCATGCACTGAATTCATTTAGTCAGATAGTCCGATTTGCCTTTATGACAACAAGGGAAAGGCTACTTGTCTTTTGTTAAAGTTACTGTCTAATACAAAAACAGAAACATAATGGGTACACTGGGCTAGATAATTTTTTCAGGAGTTTAACACTTATAGTCAGCTTTCTGTATCCACAACTATACCATTCATAGCATGAAAATGTTGGTTTTTGAAAATTCACAAAAAAAACCCCACAAAAGCAAACCTAGATTTTACTACTTTACTACAGCAGTGTAGATAGATAGATAGATAGATATCTCTGTAGGAGCGACTTGAGAACATACTACAAGTCGCTTCTGGTGTGAGAGAATTGGCTTTCTATAGAGACGTTGCCCTGGTGATGCCCAGATGTGTTATCATCCTGCTGGGAGGCTTCTTTCATGTCCCCACAAGCTAGAGCTGACAGACGGGAGCTCACCCCGTATCGCAGATTCGAACTACCAACCAGGTCAGCAACCCAAACCTTCAGGTCAGCAGTTCAGCTGGCACAAGGGTTTACCCATTGCGCCACCGCGGCTCATATATAATGGGACTTAAGCCTCACAGATGTTGGCATCTCTGAGGGATCCTGGAACCAAAACCCGAGGACACACTGGATATTCTTTTTAATTGTATTTTTATCCTCTACTTGGAGAAAATTTTTAAAACTCTTCTTCAAAAAAATAAAAAGTAGTAAACTCCACTAAACTGCTAAAATGATGTTTCAGCGTGACACATGGTCAAGCTAGCCAAGATACCATTAATAAAATTAGTAAAATTAGCTCCTATTTCAAATATGAACCGCCGCAAAAGGAGGCAAAGAGTTTGAGTTCTCATGATTTCCAGTCTGCAATCCCGTTTCTTTCATGTCTGCCATTTGCTTCTCAAAAACAATTGCTCATTCCACTCTGGCCCTCGGATGTCTGCCAGTTGTGCACTCATGATGGCTGCCAGCTGCATACCCGTCCGGGCATGAACAATGCAGCAGAGATATTGCAGAACTCCAGGGAAGATTTACTGTTTTGGACTACCAAGCTACCAGGATCGTCCAATCAATACACCAAGTTGGGCTTTTCCTAGTTCATGAAGACATGGCATTACTGAATGGAATGAGACACTGAAACTGTTCACCCCTAGAACTCTTACATGTGCTTTGCCTGCATTGGCAGCTTTACCTGCCCGTTTCTTTGGCTGTCTCAGTGGTGCTGCTAAACGCTGAAATGAGGCATTTTTAATTACAGCAATGCTAGAAATTTGGGAACTAAAGGAACATTTCATTTCGGAGAGCAGAATTATTATTTGTGGGCAATGGCTGCATCCCAGCTCCCTGCCATAGCTATGTCACTAATGGCAACTTTGATAACTCAAACTAAGAAATATGCTCAAAAGCACCCCATTGCAATGCAAATGTTTATTTTTTGTTTACGCTAACAAATCTGTTCAGTGGCAACTCTTGTTTTGATGAATGGATAACGGATCTCCAACAGCTACAATACCCTATAATATTGTGTTCATCTCGATTTTATGAGGATTCAGCCCTTCAATTTGCAAAATTGAAAAAAAAAGTATATCCATATAGCAGTGGTTCTCAACTTTGGGTCTCCAGATGTTTTGGCCTTCAACTCCCAAAAATCCTAACAGCTGATAAACTGGCTGGGATTTCTGAGAGTTGTAGGGCAAAAACATCTGGGGACCCCAGGTTGAGAACCATTGGCGTATAGCAATCCCACGGATTTCACAAGATTTTCTTAGGCAAGGGATACTCTGAGCAGGGTTTGCCAGTTCCTTCCTCAGAAACACAGGGCCCTTTAGGCAGGCCTTATATTCCAGGAACTGATGGCAGGTTTTCTGTTTATCCCAGATTATCTGGCAGTGCGGACTCATATAATAGGCCCGGGCTGTGGCGCAGGCTGGTGAGCAACCAGCTGCAGCCAGCTGCAACAAATCACTCTGACCAAGAGGTCATGAGTTCGAGGCCAAGCTCGGAACCTGCGTTTGTCTCTGTCTTTGTTCTATGTTAAGGCATTGAATGTTTGCCTTATATGTGTAATGTGATCCGCTCTGAATCCCCTTTGGGGTGAGAAGGGCAGAATATAAATAAATAATAAATAAATAAATAAATAAATAAATAATCCAATTTAAAATAGAAAACCCGGGATCAGATCCTGGAATATCGGGCCTTTCTGGAATGGCCCTCAGTCTATAGAACCTGGTATTTGTTGGAATCCTCCTATCCAAGAACTTGGCTGACTCTACATAGCTTCCAAGACCACACAGGATCTGATATCTTTTGGGCATCCTCTACATAACAGTCTTGAAATACTGTTGTCCCCAGAGGCAGATTTGGCTGCTAAACTGGGTCTGCCTCCAGCCAGTTTCTCAGGGAAGCACATATAGTTAAAGGACACTAGCAAAACTAGCACAAAAAATTCAACAGGTGGGAAGATACAATTTCAATGCTGCAATACACTGCTATTGCTTTAAAGAAGTGGTTCCCAATCTGTGGTGGACTGCAAGGACAAAAATCTGGTTCGCAAACCTCCTTCCTCTTTATTTTATTTCCGCTCTTTTCCGCAGAGCTGACCATTGCATTGGATAGACCACATCAGCTCTAGATTATTAAATATGGTTTTCTGTGGACGAGCAGGTGGCGACTATTGGATGGCATTTGTTCCGTTTCAGAAACTAGAGCTGATGTGGTCTATCCAATGCAATTTTCTGAATCAGCACTCCAAACAATCAAATTGAATCTAAAGTTGACCAAAAACTGATTTGTAACCCTTCTGGTACTAATGTTGGAGAGTGGTCTCTGGTCAAAGTGGTCCCTGGTCAAGTGGTCCCTGGTCAAAGTGGGCCCTGGTCAAAAAAAGGTTGTGTGCTTTAAAGATACTGCCAACTTTTCAGTATGCGGCTAGCTTAAGATGTTTTGCAGCCTGATGTGATGGAGAAGATGCCTTCCCGCCCTACTGCTACTGCTGTCTAGTATTCAAATCCTATTCCAATCTGGGCAATAGAACAAGTGCACTTGATAACTAGCTTAAACCAAAGACTAACTTGGGTTCCATTCACACTACAAAATTATAGTACTATGGTTCCATTTTAAATGCCTTAAGATGCATCCTATGGTATCCTGGGATGTGCAGTTTAGGGAGGCACTAAACCAGTGGGTCCCCGGGTGTTTTGGCCAGTTTACCAGCTGTTAGAATTTCTGGGAGTTGAAGGCTAAAACATCTGGGAGCCCAGAGGTTGAGAACCACTGGACTAAAAGAAGTCTAAGGACCTTATCTCCCCCCCCCCCCAAATTTTACAACAGTTATAAGCCATTGAGGCTTATAAATGAAAAGTGATGAAGCCCATACCACAATGCAGAGGGACTTCCTGTCTGAGCCCATCAGAATTCAGTATTCAAATGTCATAAATAGTCCAAAAAAGGGAGGGCAGAGAAGACAGTCAGAGGACATTTTCTGGACTCAAGAACCGGGATATTCCATTTCAAAAGTACAAAAACACATGAGATAATCACCTGCATTGAATTGGATCTATGACATGAGAAAACATGCTGTCCTGTGGGCAGTCTCCTAACCAGCTGTGAGTTCCCAGTACTCTGTCATAATGCAGCAGTTCAATCTGTTTTGGTAATTTTACATTTCTTTGCTTTTTTCTTTGCCTTTAATAACTCAAATCTCGATACTGCAAGAGTTTGATCCCTCGCAATGTCAAAGTAAGATGCATTCTTTTTAAAAGGAGAGGGAAGACAATCCACTTGCTTGTGGGATAAGGATGAAAGTGGTTAGTAATGCAGCAAATTCAGACGACATATGAATAGTAATAAATAATGGAATATAGTGGTTTGCAACACTACAGGATGAAACATCATGATTACATGATGCTACCTCTTTACACACACATGGGATAAGGTCCTTATTGGTCTAGTTGTGTGCTTTCAAATCATTTCTGACTGATGGTAAGCCGCCCTAAGTCCCTTCGGAGAGGTGGAGGCGGGATATAAAAATAAAGTTGTGATGATGATGATTATTATTATTATGATGAAACTATCACGGGATTTTCTTGGAAAGTTTTGGTCAGGGTTGTCATTGCCTTTCTCTGAGGCAGAGGGAGTATGACTCGACCAAGGTCAGCCAATAGGTTTCATGGTTAAGTGCAGATTTGAACATTGGTCTGCAGCTTAAACACACCAGATCCTATTGGATCTTGACAGCTAAGAAGGGTCAGCTCTAGTTAGTACTTATATGGGAGACAACCAATGAAGACCAGGCTAGATTTCAGGGGAAGGAATTGGCAAAGTGAGTTCTGAGTACTCCTTACCTGAGAAAACTATGAAATTTCAGGAGTCTAGGTCAACAGGCAAATTGAAAGTACATGCACAGGGCTGTAGAAAGGTTGTCATAGTATTCAAAGAGCAAAATGCAAGTAAAACAGCAAGCAGAGTTTCCCTGCTCCACCCCTGGGTCGCGTGCAAAGAACTGGCTGATCAAAGCTGGCGGCTTTGCTTCTGCTTTTCTCCCTTCCTTGAAGGTTACTGAAGACAGTCACAAGGGCCGAAAGTTGAGTCATTGTGGATAAATAGGGAAACCACGTCCATCCGGGAAAGAGAGTGAGTGAGTGAGAGAACGAGATGTTGTGTATTTGTCATTGTTCTTTGCCTCTCTTTCCCTTCCACCCTGTCTCTCTCAACTAAGGGTTAGCAGCCACATCCTCACTGTGTCCACTTTTCCCTATAGGGTGCTGGCACCCTGTTGTAGCTCCCAGCCAAAAATGCAATCTTTAGTACAGACTTGTGCTTAGACAAAATGGGATCTATTTAGTCCCTCTGTCTTGCAAGAAGGAGAGGAAGAATCCAAGCCAAACTGAGTTTCTGAGATCCAAAATAAGCCCAAGCCTTTATAGGATCACTCTGCCCCAGACAGAATGTTGTATGACACAGGCAAAGTTCCCATTTAAATTTCCTTGAAAATGACTGGCTCTATGAATAGGTTGTTGTTTACAGCCAAGTTCTAATTGATGGCCTTAGTTGTAGTTGGGAATAAAGTACAATATTCTTTTTCTTCTTTTTCTGGAATCTACGCCCTTCACCCATAGTTCTCTCTGATTCTGCAAGATTTTGCATGTAGAGAGTAGAATAAAAAATAATAAATAAATAACTTTATTTATTTCCCCTAAGGGACTCAGTATGAATGTACTGTAATACTTCCAAAAGCTTGCCAAACCTATTCAGTCAAAGGATGACAATAAAATAAAGTAAGATTTATGTACACAAATTTTCTCCTTTGTATAGCGTTCAGCTCATTTTTTAAAAAATGGCTGACTTTCCAGTCCAAGCTCAGCTAGTGGAAGGAACTGGCAAAATCACCTATGAGTACTCTTTGCCTAAGAAAACCCTATGATATTCATGGGGTTGCCATAAGTCAACAAGCAACTAAAAGTGAGTAGATCAATAGGTACAGCCTTGACGGCAAGGTAAACGACGCTCCATGCAGTCATGCTGGCCACATGACCTAGGAGGTGTCTATGGATAATGGAGGATCTTTAATAATAACAATAATAATAATAATAATAATAATAATTCTATTTTTATACCCTGCCACCATCTCCCCAGAGGGACTCGGGGCAGCTCACAGATATAAAACAAGTATACAATGGTATCAAATACAAAAAAAACACAAATAAAATTAAAAGGCATAAAATAAAATCACAATAATTATAAAACACATGATAAAACACAGCAATAAAATCATACAATGGACTGGGCAAAGTGCACTGAGTAAAACTTGTAAACATGAAGGAAGTTAAGGTGCTATAAGATCATGGGGAGAACCTTAAACTGGGGTGAACTCTGTGGCTATGTCGAGGAGTTAACCAACAGGTACAACTGGTCAGAAGTAAGTGCTAGTATAAGGGTTTAGCGTATAGTTTAGCGTATTTCTTTGGCTTAGAAATAGAAATGAGCACCACCCCTGAGCCGGAGATGAAAGGGGAAGCCTTTACCTTTACCTGTGTATCTGTGTGTCGTTGTTTATAGGCATTGAATGTTTGCCTTTGTGTCTGTATATGCTGGAGTTGTCCACAGTCCCCTCGGGGAGGTAGGGTGGAATACAAATAAATTATTATTATTATTATTATTATTATTATTATTATTATTATTATTATTATTATGTCATGTGCATACACCTCACATACCGTATACAGGCAGATGTTTGTAACTTGGCTGTATAAGTAACCTCATATATATATAAGTTGAGGGCAAATTTTAGGGCCAAAATTATGGATTGTGAAATGATCCATGTATAAATCAAGAGTCATTTCATGGAGAGGGAAAAGTATCAGTAATGCCTCAGGTTTTTGTCCCTCTATTCAAAGAAGGGGATTGATCTTTTTTTGATAAAAGTTAAGATACAGTTGATCCATGGGTGATTCGACCCAGGATTTTGACTTGATTTTTTAAATCAACATCTAGACTGATACATGTGTGTGTATACACACACACACACACACACACACACACACACACACACACATACAGTAAACCTTTTTTCTAGAATATAACTTGGCTCATATATTTGAGTCATCTGAAATTTCAGGCACCATGCTGAAACACACCTGTTCTCCACACATATCAAACTGAACTTGTGAGTTTGCAAAGCTATCAGATCCTTCCCCCCTTGGGAGTCTGGGGAGGCTCTGAAGTTGCCAGGATTTCTCATGATCCCCTGGAAGCCAGCAGTTTCCCCTTACAGAAGATAAGCACTGAGCATTTGGGCCCCTTGCAATGCAAAGCACTGGTCTCTTCCATTTCCAGGAGCTGGAAACCTGACTCAAGTAGGACTTACTGCTTCAATACCACCACCCTGTCAACCTCGTAACCATATTGCGGCTTTCTGGTTCAGCTCTTAAGCCCTGACCAGCAGGTTTGCTTCTGTCAAAAATAAAGAGCAATTTTCAATATCTGGGAGAAGTGAAAGGCAGAAGAAAGTTGAGATTAATTCCTTTTGATTAGGTAGGTAGATTAAGGAGCTGAATGGTGCCCCAAGCCTAGAGTTGGCCTGTCAAAGAAGAGTAGAAAAGGTAAAGGGTTTCCTCTGACATTAAGTCCAGTTGTGTCCGACACTGGGGGTTGGTGCTCATCTCCATTTCTAAGCCAAATAACTGGCATTGCCCGTATACACCTCCAAGGTCATGAGGCCGGCATGACTGCATGGAGCACCATTACCTTCCTGACAAAGCAGTACCTATTGATGTACTCACATTTGCATGTTTTCAAATGGCTAGGTTGGCAGAGGCTGGGGCTAACAACGGGAGATCACCCCATCCCGCAGATTTGAACCACCGACCTTTCGGTCAGCAAATTCAGCAGCTCAGCGGTTTAACTCACTGCGCCACCGGGGGCTCCTCAAAGAAGAGTATTCTCCTGCTAAAAGCATCTCAGGTGGAACTTGAAAAGTGCTTATTCTTAGACTAAATTTTGCAGATTTTCTGTACACTTGTGCAGATTCTGGGAGTTGATCAAATAAAGAGTTTTTCAGGTTTTAATCTTAGATAGACAGGTGACTGGGAAAGACTGCTCACTTTCTGAAAACCTTGAACATATCTTGTCAATCAGATCAGGACCAATGTAAGGTATGATCCCACGGAAAGCTTTGTATGACATAGGTAAGGTAAAGGTAAAGGTTTCTTTCCCCTGACGTTAAGTCCAGTCGTGACCGACTCTGGGGGTTGGTGCTCATCTCCATTTCTAAGCCGAAGAGCCGGCGTTGTCCATAGGCACCTCCAAGGTCATGTGGCCAGCATAACTGCAGGGAGCGCTGTTACCTTCCCACCGGAGCGGTACCTATTGATCTACTCACATTTGCATGTTTTCGAACTGCTAGGTTGGCAGGAGCTGGGGCTAACAGCGGGTGCTCATTCCGCTCCCGGGATTTGAACCTGGGACTTTTTGGTCCGCAAGTTCAGCAGCTCAGCACTTTAACACACTGTGCCACCAGGGGCCCCTTGTATGACATAAATGGCCCTTTAATTGCATACAGATGCATAAAGCACTGCAGTTTAGATTACTGATATCTGTTAGCAGACAGGTAAGTGGCGTCAGTTCTGCCCAGGCCTTGGGCACCGCTGCATCTCCCTCCCTTCTATGGTGATGATGGAGCTGCCGATGTGAAAATAGTCCCAAGGCTGGTGTTGTGCCACTCGTTAGAAAACATAGCATGGTTTTTCTGGGTCCTTCCAGGTCGTAATATAGAGTTTGGCTGGTTCTTAAGCCCAGTAAGGCATCAGCTTGGGCATAATAAGGCTACCTCTCTCTTTATTGATCTATCAAGCAGTCAAGGTGTCACTGTGTATTCCTACACATGCATTCTTGATCAATGCCAGGCACACTTTCAGCCAAACCCTTGGACTGTTATGATATTTAGATCCACCTTAGTGCAGGTTACTTGATATGTGCAAGCCATGCATGTGTGGAAGAGAAAGAACAGGGATTGCTTCTCCTTGTTCTGACCAGTACCAAGCTCTGTGATGTCCATCTGACCTTCTGCTGAGAGCGTATAAATGCTCATGTTGGGTCTCATATCCATAATTAGTTTACATGGACATTAAGAGAGACATGTTGACAGAAAACCTTTACTCTGGCTAGAAATGAACTTTGAAGAGTCGGAACCAGCCTTAATGATCGCAAAGCCAGACTAAAGAACAATGCAATGCTCAACTTGCAGATCCACATCTTGCCACTAGGTGGGTCTCTCACAGCTTGAGCAACTACAAGCCTTTAGGGATGGGAGCGACAATGCAAGAAACCACGATGGTTTAACAACTGTTGTGTGCCCTTGTTGCCATGGCAAAGCAACAACAGCGAGTGTATGCCATTTCTTCTGGTGCCAAACCCCACCTAGAAGCTAGGAGTTGCAGGTGACCTGCATGGGAGGAAATTGCCTGTGCAAATATTGATGTACAGCCAGCTTCGGATATCTGAGCACATGTGCGTGCGTGTGTAAGTATGCGCCTTCAAGCATTATGGTGTAAATCCGAAGTACTTCTGACAGATTTTCACTAGCCCTGTAAAGTGCTCTCAAGGGCACCTACGGGCAGATCTTGAAAATGTAACTATGGTCATGCTGGAAAAAGGATTCTGGGAGAAAGGAATCCAAATTCCTGCTATGAAGAAGCCAAATCGTGAAGCCAGGGTTTTTTCAAAATGTTCAAAAGGTGGCCAGGATGGAGCTCTTTGTGTCTGGCAACAGGTTGATGATGACACACACGAACAAGAGGAGAGCTCACGTAGCTTAGGCCAGGAATAGGACATGTGTAAGTATTAAGCTCTCCAAACTACAGGTCTCATTAGCCCAAGGGAAGGAATCCTACGCAGTCCAAACAACATATGGAGGAGTTAAATGGAATTTGCCCAATTTCTTGCTTAGCTAGCAATATAGAAAGTGTACCAATACGTGACTTTTGGTCCATCTAGCTCATTATCACTGATCTTGATTGGCAGCAGCTCTCCAAGACTTCAAGCAGGAGTATTTCCTAGCCAGGAAATGTGAATGGTTGGCCCTGGAGTCCTTTTGCCTGAAAAACAAGCACTCCACTGGTCTTCTCTCCTGTTCCTATTTTTCTGCTCTACAGATTAGAAGTGAGTCAGGCAGTGGCACCATGTTTATGGACAAGTTGGAAGATTTTCCAGGCTTCTTATCCCCCACTCCCCACCCCAAAGCTAATAGATGAGAAACAGCAATAAGAGAAAGGTTCAAATATCTCACCTAACACCAACACATGAGTGATATTATTTCTTTTCTTTTATTTATTTACGACATCTCTACCCCATCTTTCTCAACCCTGGAGGGGACTCAAGACGGCTTTACATTATATTATAGCTACATTATATTATAGCTATATATTATATATTACATTTATATTATAGCTGGGTTTTCCATTCATAACATTAGGTGGGAGATGATCTCTGGCACAAGCTGTCTAAGGCCCCTTCTATACTGCCACATAAAATCCCAATGATCTGCTTTGAACTCAATTATATGGCAGTGTAGACTCAGATAATTCAGTTCAAAGCAGGTAATGTGGATTATCCGCTTTGATCTGGATTATATGGTGGCGTAGAAGGGGCCTCACTGTTTTCCTTGAACAACCACTTGAAGTTTAATGGAAGCTGCACACAGAACCACTGGGTATAGTGGTTTCCCCATGAAATGCACTGGTTTGAGGATTAGACTACCAACAGATGGAATACACATTGCGGACTAAATTCAAAGTCCACTTCATCATAAGCATATGAGTGGAGAGGGAAGCAAATGTCTCATTTTACATATTTTTTCATTTTAGGTATCGCAAATGTGAGTAGATAAATAGGTACCGCATTGACGGGAAAAGGCAAAAAGAAACTCCAAGCTGTCATGCCAGCAACATGACCAGGAGGTGACAACGCAGGCTCCTTGGCCTGGAAATTGAGAAGAGTACCTTTCCCAGAGCCAGATATGAGTGCTGCCTCCAGAGCCGGAAATGAAAGGAGAAGCCTTTGTCTGTGTATGTGTGTCTCATTGTAACAAGGCATTGAATGTTTGCCTGTGTTTGTTTAAATATACTGTAATTTGCTGAGTCCCCTTGGGGAGAAGGGCGGAATATAAATAAATAAATAAATAAATAAATAAATATAATAATAATAATAATAAAGTTTTCCCCAACATCCTGTAAAAATCTATTAGGAAAACAAAACCAGCATATTCCTACATGGCTTGGATAGGATAGCTCCTGCGGTCTCTTTCACCTCTATGAAGTATGTTCCCTCTGTCGAAGGAACATACTTCAAACTTTAAAGCACGGTTGGGATTCATGCATCCCTCCAGATGTTACAGGACTACATGTCAAATCAGACCGAGTCAGCACAGCCATAGTAAAGAATGGTGGGAGTTCGAATTCAATCACATCTGGAGGGGCTGCATGATTCTCACTCCTGCTACTATTTAACCTTGGACAATACTTCATTCCTCTAAATATGAAGTATCTTCTAATACTTTATAATTAGAGGAAGAACACACCAGAGCATTCAGAATGTACACAACAGAATGCCCCTCATTTGGGATGTGTGCAATCCAGCTTCAGGGACCCATTTGGCCATGAAATGTGAGTGATCTACTAGATTGTTGAGAGAATAAAATAGGGAGCCTAGTTCTCAATAGGATACAAATATCATTATTAATGAGCAAAGTATAACTGACAAGTCTTAAGAGTATTTCAGATATTTTTCAGTGAAACTTTTTTAATTTCTAGAACTCAGGGTTACCTAAGGGAAGTGATTAGAAGGTGGCACAAGATAAAGTATTTTACCTCCCACACACACTATAAGCATATTTGTGAGTAGTTTAGATGAAAGCAGGATGCTGATCCAGACTGACTTGTGCTTGCTCTGACAGGCCAGTCCTTACGTCTGCATGCAGCCTGGATTAACTAATCCGAAAAGAATGGCTGCTTCCTGATTCTATGTTTGCAGTTCATTGCACAGGCTAGAATCCTCACTTGACCTCATGTCAAGCATCCCAAAGGGAAGTGCATCAGCAGGATGTTTGAAGAAGTCTTTAAAGGAGTTTCTACTTTTCCCCCTTGGACTATAACTCCAAGCACACCCCAGCTGTCATGGTCAGTGGACATGGTAGTTGGGAAAATCGGAAAGCTCATCTCAAAAAAGTTGGTAACATTTTGGAGCTCTGGGCCTTGAAGGCAACACTGGTTTTGAATGCATCCATAGTGAGATGCGGAGCCCCTGGTGGCGCAGCGGATTAAATCACTAAACTGCGGAACTTGCTGACCCAAAGGTCGGCAGTTTGAATCTGGGGAGTGAGGTGAGCACCCGCTGTTAGCCCCAGCTTCTGCCAACCTAGCAGTCCGAAAACATGCAAATGTGAGTAGATCAATAAGTACTGTTCCAGCTGGAAGGTAATGGCGCTCCATGCAGTCATGCCAGCCACATGACTTTATTATTATTTTCAAATTCACAGGAGCCCCTGTGTGCTTAACCCCAGCTAATATGAAGGGCTGATTTTAATCAACTAGCCTTTATCTGTGTTAAACCTTCAGACTGCAGGTGGGGATTCACATGATAAGCGGGTATCCTAAATGTGCCAGCTCATCAATCAGCATGTGCTGATTAATACTACAGAACAGGAGTAATGTACCTAAATATATCAATTGCCAAGACACTACACTTACTTATACTCGGATAATGAGGGATTGCCTAAGAGAGAAGAGAAAGATGCACTGAGCATTATTCCTTCTCTGAACTGCATTCACTGGCAAGGCAGCACATAGTTTGGGCTATCCTGGACCACCAGCACCCACACATGAGTAAAATAGAAAAAACTCATAAGAATGTGCAACTAATTTTCTCTCTGAGAGGCTAGCTCCAGTTGATTCTGACATTATCATTTCTTTAAAAAAAAACAACTTTGTTTCTCTAGCAAGATGTTTCTGGTTTTAGTGTGTGGCCCAGAGCGAAAATCTGTTTGGAGATAATTCGAGGAACTACAGGGCTTGGAGTAGTTTTGTTTTTGTATGAAAATTCCAAGAATCTCCCATCTAGCTGGCTAGAAGCTTCTGGAGCTCAAAAACTGAATCTTTCAAAGCTCTGGATTTCATATAATAGTAAAATGAGGCAGGGAGAAAAACATTATTTGCCTTTATTAAGTACTAGCTTGGGGACCTGGCAGTGTCTGGGTTATTAGAAGAAGGCATTGTTTGTTTTGGGATGTTAGGTAATATCACTGAAGTTTGTTCCAGATCCGTCATTGGGTGAGTTCCGTGCTGTCTGGATAAGGGTGAACTACAACTCCCAGATTCCCAGGGCGATCACCCCCAAACCCTGCCAGTATTTGGGTCTGTGTGCCAAATTTAGTCCAGAACTGTCATCAGCTAGGTTTGGGGCTCTCTGGATAAGGGTGAACTACAATTCCCAAATCTGAAGTCAATAACCCCCAAGCCATGCTGGGCCTGTGTGCCAAGTTTGGTCCAGATCTGACATCACCTGGGTTCAGTGCTTTCTGAATGCAGATGAACTACAACTCCCAAAATCAAGGTTCATTCCTCTAAAACCCTGCAGTATGTTCAGTTGGTCAAGGGGCTTCTCTGTGCCAAGTTTGGCCCTGGTCCATTGTCAGTGGGGGTCACAGAATTGCTATTCCCAAAATCAAGGTCTAGTCTGTGTATTTTATACCGCTATATTTTATTGTATGTTGTTGGGCTTGCTCCCTATGTGAGCCGCCTCTAGTCGGGGATGGGGCAGGATACAAAAATAAAGTTATTATTATTGTTATTATTATTATTATTTTATTATGACACAGCAAACAAGATAGATATGCTGGATTTCGTATCACAAAATCACAAGTCAAACACTTCCCAAGTGTCTAGGACTGTGTGATGTATTTTCGGATGATGTGTGCAGATCCCAGTAGGGTGGCCTTTTGCAGTTGGCAGATTGTAATTTTGTCATTGTCTATTGTTTCCAAATGCCGGCTGAGATCTTTTGGCATGGCACCCAGTGTACTCATCACCACCGGGACCACCTGCACTGGTTTCTGCCAGAGTCTTTGAAGTTCAATCTTGAGGTCCTGATAGCAGCTGAGTTTTTCCTGTTGTTTTTCGTCAATGCAACTGTCACCTGGGATTATTATTATTATTATTATTATTATTATTATTATTATTATTATTATTCCCCCAAACCACTGCAGTATGTTCAGTTGATCAAGGGACTTCTCTGTGCCAAGTTTGGTCCCAATCCATTGTTGGTGGGGGTCACAGTATCAGTGAAGGTACTACAAATCCCATTATCAGTGGCAGGTTTGGACCAAATCCATTGTTGGTTGGGTTAACAGTGCTCTCTGGATGTCAAGTACGACTCCTGTAAATCACGGTGAATTCTTCTCAAACCTCTTGTTCAATTGCTGATCAATTCCTCTGTTAACTGTGTGCCATAGGAAAGGGTAGGAAAGGGTTAAGGTAGAGCCAGTGGGTGGGGTCATGCAAGTTAAGGAACTCTGGGATGTCCGTTCTGGAGAAAAAACAGAACATCTAGGATGAAATTGTCCCAGCATGAAAGCCTTCATTTGGGTAGGAGGCAGAATGGTGTTTGTGGAGGACTCTGGCAAAGTTTGGGCTACATGTTCATGCATATAACCTGCATGTCAGGTGAGGGAGGGCCATTAGTGTCTCCTGCTCAATGTGAACTATAGTTGTTTGTGGAGACAGCAGGCTGTCTGTGTAAGTGGACACCTTCTCCACATATACACATACACATTTTTCACTTTTATTATGTGTATAGAAGATATAGATATAGACTGTTGTTGTATTGGTTTAGACAGGCCTATAGCAATATACTCTCTTGCCAGCACATCCTTTGACATGATGGACCAATCCACATAATCGCAAGGCAGCTGTCACATGGAGGCACTCTCAGCCCCCCCCCCCCCCCCCACCAGCTTAAACATCCTAAAGTTGGTTAAGCAGCCATAAAATAAACACGCCCCCCTGTACCATGACGGATCATTCAAATGGCCCTTTGATGGTTTGGCTTCTGCAGTAGAGAGCCACTGACAGTTAATGAAGAGCAAAACAACACCACAAATATATTTTACACTTCAGCCTCATGACTGCCCACAAAGAATATTTGTGAATTTAATTTAATAAGGAGGCCAAGAATTTTTTTGTTTGAGGTCCACCCACCACCATCCATTGGATTTAGTGCTCCCTTGAAAGGGGATAACTATTAAGCCAAGTTATGGCTGTAGTGTAGACATGCCATGGGAGAATATTTAGGCTGGTGGTTTAACTCTGGACCACACAGCAACATTTTGAGAGCCGGAATGGTTGGTGCTGAACAGATCTTGGACTATAATGTGGGAAAAGTTACTTTTTAGGACCACAATTTCCTGAACTTGCCCCAGCCAGCAGAACCCCAAAGAGGATCTTTTCCAAGTACAGTGTTCCCTCACTACTTCGCAGTTCACTTTTTGCGGATTCACTGTTTCGCGGTTTCTCAATAAACTCTAAAAGACTATTATAAATCATAAAAAATTACAATTTACAGCCCAAGGAAGGGAGGAAGCAGAAGCCAAAGGGAGAGAAAAGGAGCCCAAGCAGCAACGGGAGGAGAAGGAGGCGATTTATCAACACATGATTGGTTGAAAAAGACTTAAAATAGTGTAAAAAGGTAAAGGTTTCCCCTGACGTTAAGTCCAGTCGTGTCTAACTCTGGGGATTGGTGCTCATCTCCATTTCTAAGCCGAAGAGCCAGCGTTGTCCATAGACACCTCCAAGGTCATATGGCTGGCATGACTGCATGGAACGCTGTTACCTTCCTGCTGGAGCGGTACCTATTGATCTACTCACATTTGCATATTTTTGAACTGCTAGGTTGGCAGAAGCTAGAGCTAACAGCGGGTGCTCACTCCGCTCCCCGGGTTTGAACCTGGGACCTTTCGGTCTGCAAGTTCAGCAGCTCAGCGCTTTAACACGCTGAGCCACCGGAGGCTCTAAGATAGTGTATAACTACTAAAATAATGTATAAATATTAAAATAAATATAGTGTCCCTATTTCACGGATTTTCACTTACTGCGGGTGGTCCTGGAACCTAACCCCAGCGATAAGTGAGGGAACACTGAATAGGCAACAGTTACATTTTTAAGTGTAACTCCAGATATATCTATATTAATAAAAGTGAAAATATGCATGTGTGTATGTGGCACGGGTGCCCACTTTCACAGACAGGCTCCCGCCTCCACAAATAGCTATAACTCACAGTGCTGGGAAGCCACCAAAGGCACTCCCTCCAATGACATTGCAGGTTACAGCAGGCACAACATCCCAGTGTTTCTTTCTCCATTGGTGTGGAATTTGCATGACTCCACCCACTGCCTCTCCCTTAGCCCTTTCCTATTCTTTCCTATGGTACACAGCAAATAAAGAGGAATTGATCAGCAACTGAACAGACTGGAGAGGGTTGGGGGACTGACTCAACATAATGGAAGTTGTAGTTCACCCTGCATCAAGACACAACACTGTGACTCCTACTGACAATGGACATGGACCACATTTGGCACACAGAACCCCCATGACCAACAGAACATACTGGAGGGATTTGGGGGGAATTGGCCTTGACATTTGGGAGTTGTAGGGATTGGGATGTATAGTTCACCTGCAATCAAACAGCACTCTGATCGCCACCAATGATGGACCTGGACCAAACTTGGCACACAGAACCCTCATGACTAACACAAAATACTGGAGGGCTTTGTGTGGAATTCACTTTGATTTATAGGAGTTGTAGTTTGCCTATATCCAGAGAGAACTGTGACCCCAAACAACGATGAATCTGGACAAAATTTAGCACGCATACCCAATACATCACTTTCTGTCACTGGGATAATTGGATTTTGAAAAAATGGCTTGTTGTGGAAACAAGGATATAATAATATATAATAATAACTTTATTTTTGTACCCTACCTCCATCTCCCCGAAGGGACTCAGGACGGCTTACATGGATTGGCGATAAAGCCTCAGTGGAGACACCTCCTGCCCATGATAACTCTTTCAGGAGTGAATGTCCTTTTTAGGAGTAGATTTCTCTCACTTCCTGTTGTCTCACTCCCATTCTTAACTATGAGTTGTTTGTAAGTCGGATGCTTGTAACTCAGGGACTGCCTGTACCAAATGGTTAAAGGAGTGGGCTTGACTGATGGATAACCCAATTTCCAGCAATGCCACTCTCTGGGTGGTCTTTCTGCCCAAAACACCTCCTTGGACTCTTTCAACATCTAAGTGAAGGACTCCTAGCATTACCAACAAAAACCCACGCACAGCTGTTCTTTCTTTCCTTAATGGGCTTTTTAAATAAAATGCAAAAAGACACCAAAGAAACCATGGGGAGTGAGGGTAACAGATGAAAGACGACAATGTCTGGCCCTGTAAAATTCAGTGAATGAGGCAGAGCAAGCACACAACAAAAAAATCTTATCTAGAAGCACTAAAGCTGTTGTGAAGTTGAAATGCCTTTTTGCACCATTTGAGAGCAGACTTGTATTTTTAAATAAAAATCGAAGTGGTCAGCCAAAAATGTGATTTAGTTTAGGATGAATGAGCTTTTGGTGCTCTTATCCAACAACAGAATAAACATCACCACTTGGTAAAGATTGCTCCCTGGCAAGACTTTAGGCCCCTTCTACACTGCTAAAATCCAGATTATCTGCTTTGAACTGGATTATATGGCAGTGTGGACTCATATAATCCAGTTCAAAGCAGATAATGTGAATTATCTGCTTTGATAATATGGATTATATGGCAGTGTAGAAGGAGCCTTAGTCCTCTGAGGGCCCTTCCACACAGACATAAAACCCAGAATATCAAGGCAGAAAATCCCACAATATTAGCTTTTAACTAGGTTATCTGAGTCCATACTGCCATATATTCCAGTTCAAAGCAGGTATTGTGGGATTTTATTCAGCTGTGTGGAAGGGGCCTAAGCTCACCAAAAGCCAAGTCCACCATCCTTGCTCTCTTTTCTCAAGAAGCCCATCTGGTAGACCCATTCCTGTATTTATTTATGGTAGTTGGATCATGCTCTTCCTTGTTTTGGTTATTTTTAGAAAGCTTTGCATGGTTACCAACACACAATCCCACAGTTTCCAGTGATCTCCTCTTTAGTCTAGCTTGACTTTACCAACTACAGAGACTAGCCAGCTGGGTCCATTTCTCTGGCCCAATGGCTAGGTCTAGGGTTGTAAGAATAAAAACTAGAGAGGTCTTCTGTACCTTTAATGGTTGTGCAGAAGAGAGAATTGCACACAAGCAAGAAGGAGTTGATGGGGTTCATGCTTCTCTTGGGTTTTCTTGGGATGGTCATAAACTGGATCTACACTGACATATAATCCAGTATCTGATTCCAGCTTTTCAGCTTTAAACTGGGTTATGTGAGTTTACACTGCCATATAATCCAGTTCAAAGAAGATAATCTGGGATCAAAAATTGGATTATATGACAATGTTGATGGAGACTTAGGGCTCTTCCATATAACCCAGAACATCAAGGCAGATAATCCACAATATCCGCTTTGAACTGGATTATCTGAGCCCTCACTGCATATAATCCAGTTCAATGTGGATTTTATACAGCTCTGTGGAAGTGGCCTCAGTTGTTGCCTTTTGTCACTCTACTCAGAAAAGGGGGATGGATCATTTTTTGATAAAAGGTGCAATAATCCTACTGAGCCATGGAAAAATCAACCCATGGGTATATACAGTAATTGCAGCCCATAGGTATAGTAATTGCTGCAATTACTGTATGTACTCATGGGTTGATTTTGACATCTTCATCACAACATCTTCATGACGTCTTGATCACAACTGTCCAGTTCATGACGTCTTGATCACAACTGTCCAGTTCATGACGTCTTGATCACAACTGTCCAGTTCATGATGTCTTGATCACAACTGTCTAGATCACCCCATTTCCTTCCACCAGCAATAAAATCCATCCATATTTATCACCAATTCCCCTGAATTCCCAACCCAGTAGATCTTTTTCAGTCACAAACACTCTTTTATACCACAAATAAGACTTGATCCTAGATAAACAAACAGGTTTTTTAAAAATAATACTTCTGAACATCACTAAAGCCCATCCTTCCTGGTGACCTCAATGTATCCATAGTAACTACAAAAGACGGTTCTTCAAAGTGGAAGAGCGGAAGGAGATCAAACAATACGTGTGCCTTAACAATGAACAATCTTGGCGACACAAACAAACCATGAACTGCTGCCCCGGAGGAAACTGGAAAGTGTGCTTTGTTGCTGGAGAAAAGGCCTTCTGAGGTTCCTTCTACACTGCCATATAAAATCTAGATTATCTACTTAGAACTGGATTATATGGCAATGTATAGTCATATAATCCAGTTCAAATCAGATAATCTGATTTGATAATCCGGATTATATGGCAGGGTAGATCCAGCCTGGAGCCTTCAGTGGCACAGTGAGTTAAACCGCTGAGCTGCTGAACTTGCTGACTGAAAGGTCAGCGGTTCAAACCTGGGGAGCGGGGTGAGCTCCCGCTGTTAGCCCCAGCTTTTATCAACCTAGCAGTTTGAAAACATGCAAATTTGAGTCCATCAATAGGTACCGGGTAAGTAACAGCGCTCCATGCAGTCATGCCAGCCACGTGACCTTGGAGGTGTCTACGGACAACGCCGGCTCTTCAGTTTAGAAATGGAGATGAGCACCAACTCCCAGAGTCGGAAATGACTAGACTTAATGTCAGGGGAAACCTTTACCTTTACCTAGATCCAGCCTAGGGAATCTCTATTTGTAGGCTCTCCAGCATGATTCTATGGTCAACGTGTTCTCTCCAGCATTGGGGGTGCATTTACACCAGTGGTTCTCAACCTGTGGGTCCCCAGATGTTTTGGCCTTCAACTCCTAGAAATCCTAACAGCTGGTAAACTGGCTGGGATTTCTGGAAGCTGTAGACTAAAACAACTGGGAACCCACAGGTTGAGAAACTCTGATCTATACCAGAGAACTGATGCTATTTGAAACCACTTTAAGCTGCAATGACTCAATGCTGTGGAATCTTGAGGTCTAATGAACGTCCAGTAGTCTGTGAGATTAAAGGCAAGTGCAGATCCTAAGAATTACAAAGCCAGGCACTGGATTTTGTGATACTTCTCAGAAGTCAAAAATGCACCCCGGCTTTAGATTTATTTATTTTTTGCCACCGATTTTCAAAATGTTCATTTTGTTAAGCCGCCCTTGTTTGCCTTCTGTATGATCAATTTCCAGACCAATTTGATTGAGACAGCATCATAACATCTTCCCGCTCAATTATGTCTGATTAGAGACCGTGTGACTAACCCAGGAAGCAGGAGGAACTAATAACCAGAGGAAAGAATAATCCGAGGCAATATTTTAAAAAGGGCACTAGTAGCACAATTTAAAGAGAAAATGTCACCAGAATGAAATCATCAGTTGCAATCGCAGAAAAAAGAAACAGAGAAAAGTGGAAAAGTGTGCGTGTGCGGGAGAAAATAGAACGAATAAAAACTAATGGTAGCAATGATTCTCTTTGATTTAGAATTGGTTCAGTACTTAATGTCTTCCTAGTGAGCACTGGGAAAAAATGGACTTTGTTCCCAATAGTTCCCTCTCAGCTTGCACTGTTATTGCCTCCATGGTGATGTTATCATATTGCTTTCCACTGCCTACTGCCAAAACTGTACATTTGGCCCTCTATGTTTGCAAGTTTCACTTTTGTAGATGTTATCATTCATATGTCCTCTCAAAAAAATCTCTAGGTTCAGATGGAAGTTAATTATAAGAGTTGCGACCTAAAGATCTGTAGAGCTAACATTTCTCTATGAAATTAGTAGATGATTCTATGGAAGTTGGCCATATGAGTTGCATTTAAGTATCTATATGTTAATAAGTTGCTTTTTTAAAAATGCAGTTTCCTCAATTTGGTGAGGGTTCTATGCTCCTGCAAATGTGGAGGCACCACTATAATTTTGTGTGTTGTCAAAGGCCCTGAAAACTCACAGCAACCCACTATAGTTTTGCTTCATATGCCTTGTACTCGGACAAGCATGATGGCTGGATCTACACTGCCCTATATCCCAGGATCTGATCCCAGATTATCTGGCAGTGTAGACTCATATACAATAATCCAATTCAAAGTAGATAATCTGAGATTAGATCCTGGGATATAGGACAGTGTAGATCCAGCTGAAGAGAATAATGGTTTTGATTCATATTTATTAATTGGTTGAAGCCAGTAATTTGATTAAAATTCCTAAAAATCTATCCAATTAAGAGGACAGACTCGTTTAAGGCAGTCTAAGGGACTGCAATGGCACAGCAGATTAGACCACTAAACTGCAGAACTTGCTGACCAGAAGGTCGGCAGTTCGAATCTGCGGACAGTGTGAGCTCTTGTTGTGAGCCCCAGTTTCTGCCAACCTAGCAGTTTGAAAACATGTAAATGTGAGTAGATCAATAGGTACTGCTTCAGCAGGAAGGCAAAAAGACGCTCCAAGCAGTCATGCTGGCCACACGACCAGGAGGTGTCTATAGACAACCCAGATTCCTTGGCTTGGAAATAGAGATGAGCACCTCCCCAAGAGCCAGAGATGAGCACCACTTCCAGAGCAAGAAATGAAAGGAGAAACCTTTGCCTTTGCCAATGTATTTGTGTTTCGTTATATTTCATTGTAACAAGGAATTGAATGTTTGCCTATGTCTGTTTATATGCTGTAATCCACTCTGTGTCACCTTGGGGAGAAGGGCGGAATATAAATAAAGTGTTGTTATTGTTGTTATAGTCCAACCATGCATTGGGAGATCTGTTTACCAAAGACTGATTTCCGTGCCTGACATTTCACTCACATCTATGGCAGGCATCTTCAGAGGTTGTGAGGCCTGTTGGAAACTAGGCAAATGAGGTCTATATATCTGTGGAATGTGCAGGGTGGGAGAAAGAACTCTTGTCTGCTTGAGGCAATTGGCCACCTTGATTGGCATTGAATGGCCTTGCAGCTTCAAACCCTGGCTGCTTCCTGCCTGGGGGATCCTTTGTTGGGAGGTGTTAAACTAGCCTTGATTGTTTCCTGTCTGGAATTCCCCTGTCTCCTGAGTGTTGTTCTTTATTTACTCTTATTTTATTATTTTTAACTAAATGGCAATATTCTGGATGTTATTTTTTTTTAAAAAAAGAAATCACTCTGCGCTCCCCCAAATCATTTTCAAAAGTTTTTGTTTTTTTACTTTAGCCATGTGGTTGCTATTTCGGTATGAGTGGATGCCATATGCAGCTATGTTTACTCAGGCTTGAAGGAAGTAATAAGTGTGAGGAGTGGGAGCATTTTCTACAGTATTTTTCATTACTTTTTATTTTTAATAGTACTATTTTTTGTTCTGACCCACTTTCCCAAGGAAGGGAGAATGCTTTCCAAACTTTGGGCAAATTGCATTTTTGGAGTTCTGGAATTCCACAGACAGCAGGGGCATTGTCCGAGGCAATATTTTGAAGCTCTGTTTTTGTGTGTGTGTGTGTGTCAGGAGCAACCAGAGTCGCTTCTGGAGTGAGAGAATTGGCCGTCTGCAAGGACGTTGCCCAGGGGACGCCTGGATGTTTTGATGTTTTACCATCCTTGTGGGAGGCTTCTCTCATGTCCCCGCATGGAGCTGGAGCTCATAGTGGGAGCTCATCCACGCTCTCCCCGGGTGGGATTAGAATCTGGCAGCTTTCAGGTCAGCAACCCAACCTTCAAGTCACGAGGCTTTTATCCCCTAAGCCACCGGAGGCTCCATTGAAGCTCTGATGAGAAACCCTTCTTTCCCCATTAGATGACTGTTGTGAAACACACAACATCAATACATAGTGATAGCTAGAGTTCCCACTTTCTTTCAGCCACCCAGTTATCCCCTTTCTCATTCTTCTGATTCCCTTTGATCACCCCATCTTTGTCCCCATCTTCCTACCTGCCCAGAAGGCTGCAAGGAAACAGATTGTTCGCGTCAGGGGTAAAAAAGGATCCCTTGCAAAAGACTTTTTAAATTAGTCTAAGGACAGAATTCAGCCCTAGGGCTACAAAGTGCCCATCCTTCATTTATGTGTTCCTGCCATGTGATTTCCCCCTCCTAAACATCACAGTACTTTAGGAAGTGACTACACAAAAGTGGCAACCACAGTCCTGCAGTTATGTAAGAACACTCCAGAATTGGTTCTTTCATCCTTTCCTGGTATTTATCCTCCTCCCCACCCCCCAAACATTCCTCTTCAAATGCTAGTGGGTTCTTCCTGAATAGCATTGCCAACTCATTTGGTAGTTCTGTAGAGCTGTTAGTTTAGGAACTGCTTGTTTTCAAATGACCAATATTTATGATTGACTCCAAATGACAGATGCCTTCTTAATTTCCAAACTTAGCCTATTTCTGCTATAAACTAGAGTTGCAATCTGATGAAGGAGATGGGTTTAGGCCTATACAGCTGCTTTTCCTAACCTGACCTCTATGTCTGCATTGCTTGGTGATAATAGAAGTTATAGTCTAATATATCTGGGTGGCAGGAGGCCAGGGAAGGCGATATATATACAGGTAGTCCCCAAGTTGTGAACAAGATAGGTTCTGTAGGTTTGTTCTAAAGTTAAAATTTGTGTGTAAGTTCAAAAAGGTACAGTGTTCCCTCGCTACTTCGCGGTTCACTTTTCGCTCCCTTGCTGTTTTGCGGGTTTTCAATTAATATTAATGTACACATTTATTGGAGCCTCCGGTGGCTCAGTGTGGTAAAGTGCTGAGCTGCTGAACTTGCGGACCAAAAGGTCCCAGGTTCAAATCCGGGAGCGGAATGAGCACCCACTGTTAGCTCCAGCTTCTGCCAACCTAGCAGTTCATAAACATGCAAATGTGATTAGATCAATAGGTATCGCTCTGGCGGGAAGGTAACGTCGCTCCATGCAGTCATGCTGGCCACATGACCTTGGAGGTGTCTACGGACAAAGCCGGCTCTTTGGCTTAGAAATGGAAATAAAAAACGGCTATTTCGCTTCCATTCTTCTTCTCTGCCGGTGTACTGTATATAATAAAGTACAGACTGCATTGTAGTAAGTGGTCTGTAATCTGCTCTACTCCACACATAGAATAAATGTAGTGTCCTTACTTTGCAGATTTTCACTTATTGTAGGTGGTCCTGGAACGTAACCCCAGTGATAAATGAGGGAACACTGTACTTTTAAAAGTGTAACATACACAGGCATACACACACACACACAAACACACACACACATATATATACAGTAGAGTCTCACTTATTCAACATTCACTTATCCAACGTTCTGGATTATCCAACGCATTTTTGTAGTCAATGTTTTCAATATATCGTGATATTTTGGTGCTAAATTCGTAACTACTACATAGCATTACTGCGTAATGAACTACTTTTTCTGACAAATTTGTTGTCTAACATGATGTTTTGGTGCTTCATTTGTAAAATCATAATCTAACTTGATGTTCAATAGGCTTTTCCTTAATCCCTCCTTATTATCCAACATATTCGCTTATCCAACATTCTGCCGGCCCGTTTAGGTTGGATAAGTGAGACTCTACTCTATATATATATATGGCACCCCAGTGGCACAGCGAGTTAAACCACTGAGCTGCAGAACTTGCTGACCCAAAGGTTGGCAATTCGAATCCAGGGAGCGGGGTGAGCTCCCGCTGTTAGCCCCAGCTTCTGCCAACCTAGCAGTTCGAGAACTTGCAAATGTGAGTAAATCAATAGGTACCACTCAGGCGGGAAGGTAACAGCGCTCCATGCAGTCATGGAGACTGCACAGGATCTTGGAGGTGTCTATGGATAACGCTGGCTCGTCAGCTTAGAAATGGAGATGAGCACCAACCCCCAGAGTTGGACACGACCTGACTTAATGTGAGGGGAAAATCTTTACCTTTAACACGGTTTTACTGTATTATAAAAACAGCTTTTATAGACTTAATGTCAGCGGGAAACATTTACCTTTACATGCACGCACGCACATACACATATGTGCATACCGTTTCCCCCAAAATAAGACCTACTCTGAAATAAGACCAATCGTGACATTTCAGCATTTCTGAGGATGCTTGAAGTATAAGCCCTATTTCAAAAATAAGCCCTAGATACATAGTTCATTTAAAAAGTCAACTTAGCAAAATAAGACTGCCCCTGACACATCTTTTGGAGCAAAAATTAATATAAGACCTTGTCTTATTTTGGGGGCAACAGACTATACATAAACATGTACAGTAGAGTCTCACTTATCCAACATAAACGGGCCGGCAGAAGCTTGGATAAGCGAATATCTTGGATAATAAGGAGGGATTAAGGAAAAGCCTATTAAACATCAAATTAGGTTATGATTTTACAAATTAAGCACCAAAACGTCATTTTATACAACAAATTTGACAGAAAAAGTAGTTCAATACGCAGTAATGTTATGTTGTAATTACTGTATTTACGAATTTAGCACCAAAATATCACGATATATTTAAAACATTGACTACCAAAATGGCTTGGATAATCCAGAAACTTGGATAAGCGAGGCTTGGATAAGTGAGACTCTACTGTATATAGCTTTGGATATCACAGGAAAGGGTTAACACCCCTGTGGCGTTTGTTTTACTGTCTGTGCCCCTTTTAAGAGGATTTCTTCTCACTTTCTGTCCCTATGATAATTGGATTTTGAAAAACTTGGCATGTGCGGAAACAAGTACTGGGATAAAGCTTTAGTGGAGAAACCTTTTCCCCATGATCTCTTCTTTATCCCAACAGGTTAACCACCAGCTGCAATAAATCTTGCCAACTGAAAGTTGGCAGTTCAAAGCTCAGGTCGGGGGTGAGTGCCTGACCTTTAGTCCAGCTCACTGCCCACCTAGCAGATCGAAAACAGTTGCGAGTAGATAAATAGGTACTGCTTAAGATGGGAGGTATTTTAATGGCACCATGAGGAAATACCAGAAAAATGTCGGCGATCAAAAACGGAGGAAGTTTGTTAACAGGGCTCTTCGACATAGAGGACGGAGCAATAGCACCCCTCTGTGGCCGGAATCGATCACAACCTCCAGGATGCCGACGATGGGAAATGCCTATATAACTCTATTTGTACTGTTGTCTGTCCTGTCTGTGTATAGCGGCATTGAAGGTTTGTCATGTGTGTGTTCTGTGATCAGTCCTGAGTCCCCTTCGGGGTGAGAAGGGCGGAATATAAATACTGCAAATAAATAAATAAAATACATAAATTTCCTTTCCTTGGAGTAGATTTTCTCACTTCCTGTTGTCTCACCCCCATTCTTAATTAGGAGACATTTGTAAGTTGGATGTTTGTAACTTTGGGACTGCCTGTACACTTACCAGAGAGCAGGACTCATTATTTCTGCCGCTTATGAATGAATCTATCAGTTAAACCTGCCTAAATTTGCATCTTGACAAAGCAGGGTATCTGAAGCAAGCACTCATCCTACTAGTAGAGAGAAGGTAGACTGCTTCTTTTGCAATGCAATTTGAGATCTATAGTTTTTGTAAGTCCTTTATTAGTATTTATCAGATTATCCTCTTTAACCAATTCCAAATTGGTATGCTTTAAAGTAAACAGTCTTGAAAAAAGGTGAGTTATGAACAAAGTCAACTTTGGCCCCTTATAGCTTTCAAGAGGCTGTATCCCCATACTTGATGCAACCTGTAATCCTGTCCTTAGATGCCCCCAAGTCTAGAGTTGCCAGGTTGCAATCTGGAGGGCAAATGTTTGCTTTAATTTACACGGAAGCTGATGTAGCGGCGGGAGCAAGTGGCTCCCTGCTTGTCTCTTCTAGTTCTCCTATCTGCTCTCCTCCCACTGCACATAGTATCACTAAGAAAAGTCAACACTTCTTGCAACCCAACGAGGATAGTTCTAGGGTTTGGGTGGCAGAAAACCAAGTGTCTGAAACTTAACAGGGAAGTAAAGGATACTGAAAGCAGAAGGATCTCTCACATTGACTTGGGCTTTCTTAAGAGCTTCAAGAAAAACTAGGGTGTTTGGGTGGCAGATCTGTTGATACCTTGAACATTGCTCAAACTCATCCATGCCCCAAGTTATGTCTGGTCCTTGAGATAATTCACATTACAACTTCCATAGCCCTTTAGTCTTGTGTTGTGAGAGGGTTGGGATCCTGAGCATTGTTGTCCCCAGACTGGGGAGCAAAAGGTTTGCCTCCTCTGCTTTGGAGATTGCCATATCTGGCAACGTTGGTCCCTTCTACACTGCCATATAAAATCCAGATAATCTGCTTTGAACTGGGTTATATGCAGTGTATGCTCATATAATCCCATTCAAAGCAGATAATATGGATTATATACTTTGATATAAGTGGTGGTGGCACAGTGTGTTAAAGCGCTGAGGTGCTGAACTTGCACACCGAAAGGTCCCAGGTTCAAATCCCGGGAGTGGAATGAGCACCCGCTGTTAGTCCCAGCTCCTGCCAACCTAGCAGTTCGAAAACATGCAAATGTGAGTAGATCAATAGGTACTGCTCCGGCGGGAAGGTAACGTCGCTCCATGCAGTCATGCCAGCCACATGCCCTTGGAGGTGTCTACGGACAACGCCAGCTCTTTGGCTTAGAAATGGAGATGAGCACCAACCCCCAGAGTCGGTCACGACTGGACTTAATGTCAAGGGAAAACCTTTACCTATACTTTGATAATCTGGATAATATGGCAGTGTAGAAGGGGCCATTCATCAAATGTATATCTTCCTGATCAGACACGGATAGTCCCAATTAATTCTTTCTCATTCCATTTTTCCAATTGCTTTTAAACTGTTTTTCTCCCCCTTCCACTTTCCCCCTTTGTCTCCATCTTACTTGCTGTAAAATGTTAAAGTAATTTGCACTGACTAAACTCAGTCTGAACTCCCGGTAGCACAGCGGGTTAAACTGCTGAACCGCTGAATTTGCTGACCGAAAGGTCGGTGGTTCGAATGTGGGGAGCGGGGTGAGCTCCGGCTGTTAGCCCCAGCTTCTGCCAACCTAGCAGTTCAAAAACATGCAAATATGAATAGATCAATAGGTACCGCTTTGGTGGGAAGATCACTGCGCTCCATGCAGTCATGCCGGCTACATGACCTAGGAGGCGTCTATGGACAACACCGGCTCTTCGGCTTAGAAATGGAGATGAGCATCATCCCCCAGAGTAGTACACAATTAGACTTAATGTCAGGGGGAAACCTTTAATGTTTACCTTAACTCAGTCCAGTAGAGGGAGGCAAAAGCAAACTGCTTCAGACTCTCCTAACATATGCATTCCTCTTCAATGATAAATTTGAACCATCTTGATGGTACTTTTGACTTTGCCTCGGCTCACATGTTCTCCTATTCATCTATGAAATGTTGAAGGATATGCAGTGGTTGACGCCAACCCTAGACTGCCATAAGGGATAATTGATTGGAAATTGTTCTTAGACAAGAACAATTTCGCACCAGAACCTGAGAACCCTGCTAAATCGTCCTTCAACATAAGAAAACTGACCGCCGACTAGCAAACAACTTATGCTTCTTACTGCCTTTGCGTCATCTTCTCGGCCTGGAATAATCCAGAAGAAATTGATTGGAAATTGTTCTTAGACAAGGATATGAAATCTAAAGAGCACCAAGAGAGGGGAGACTTTGAAAGAAACAGAAGACTGGAAAACTGGTAAATCTCAGAAGAAGGGTTTTTGGGGAAGAACAGCCCGCCCTTCTTTCTTCACAAGCGACATGGCAAATTAATGGCTCTCTTCCTTGTCCAGAAGGCAGCCGCACACACCCCAATTCAGAGTGGGCAGCATTCAAAGCCGTCTCTCTGCTTTGGCGACTTTTAGATCTTGCACGCTCTGCTCGCTGGTAATGGATCCAGCTGGCTCCCAGCTTCCCACGCCTGCCCTGGGCTGTCTAGCACACAATAGGGGTTTTGTGTTATATAGCTGTATATGGGAAAAGGAGGTTATGGCATTACACTAAAAAGGGACCGAGATCAAGGGGGAGACTAAGCCAGGAGTTAGGAGTGGGGTGGTTGGGTGTGGGGGACTGCAACTGGAAGGGAATGGCAACGTCTTTGTAGAACGGGAAACAACATCAAGGACATAAAAGGAAGTGTGTCGGTGAAATGTACTATGGAGCCTCGCAAAAAAGTTTTGTGCCTGAGGAAGAAAAGCAAAATATCTACCCCTGCTCCCATGAATTTATACACTCCACCACTGAAAACAACTGGAGCTATACACAATCTTGTATAGAACCATGGAAAGAAATTATTAGGGTTTGTTCTTTCACAGGGGTGAGCAAGAACATATTCTACTTGAATTATGCTGCAACAGGCCTCAAATGTCTAGGGTGCCCTTTCCCCCATTTGATTGCATTCCCCTATGGCAGATGGGGAGTTATGGGACTTGTTATGGGACTTCCGCACACGTGGAAGGCCTCAGGTTGGGAAAACTTGGTCTAAAGTTGTACTGAAAGCATGTACAGTAGAGTCTCACTTATCCAACATAAATGGGCCGGCAGAACGTTAGATAAGCGCATATGTTGGATAATAAGGAGAGATTAAGGAGAAGCCTATTAAACATCGAATTAGGTTATCATTTTACAAATTAAGCACCAAAACATCATGTTATACAACAAATTTGACAGAAAAAGTAGTTCAATATGCAGTAATGCTACGTATTTACTGTATTTACGAATTTAGCACCAAAATATCACGATGTATTGAAAACATTGACTACAAAAATGCGTTGGATAATCCAGAATGCTGGATAAGCGAATGTTGGATAAATGAGACTCTACTGTAAAACAAAATGATAGAAACATCCTTTATAAAACAACACTGAGGAATTAAATTATTGGGTTGCTGTGAGTTTTCTGGGCTGTATGGCCATGTTCCAGAAGCATTCTATGGCAGGCATCTTCAGAGGTTGTGAGGTCTGTTGGAAACCAGGCAAGTGAGGTTTATATACCTGTGAAATGATGTCCAGGGTGGGAGAAAGAACTATTGTCTGCTTGAGGCAAGTGTGAATGTGGCAACTGGCAGCCTTGATTAGCATTGAAATTGTCCAGAAGCATATGGACAATTCAATCAGAAAAGAGGAAACCACGAAAATGAACAAAATCTGGCTACCAGTATAAAAAAACTCTAAAATCAGGACAGTAAATAAGGAACAACACTCAGAAAATAGGGGAATTCCAGACAGGAACCAATCAGGGCCAGTTACCAGCTCCCAACAAAGAATTATCCCAGGCAGGAAGCAGCCAGGTTTGGAAGCTGCAATGCTATTCAATGCTAATCAAGATGGCCAATTGAAACATTCACACCTCAAACAGACAAGAGTTCTTTCTCCCACCCTGGACATTCCACAGATATATAAACCTCATTTGACTAGTTTTCAACAGACCTCACAACCTCCTAAGATGCCTGCCATAGACGTGGGTGAAATGTCAGGAGAGAATGCTTCGGGAAGATGGTCATACAGCCCGGAAAACTCACAGCAACCCAATGATTCTGGCCATGAAAGTCTTCAACAACAAATTTAATTATTGTTTCTCCTTTCTTTGAAGTATCCTACACATATGGGCTTATTGTGTGAATCCTCAGCATGTTCCTCTCATGGTTTTGGTACTTAACCATGTAAAATGTCAAGTGTTAATATCGGCAACAGCCATTGGAGCTTTTGGGCATAAATCAGGGTGCATCCAGACTGATTGCAAAAGCTCCTGGTTTTTCCAATTTTGTCCTGGGTTAAAATAAACTGACTTTGAGTGCTGTCTCATCACTCCGGAAAATATTCTTGGAGAAACAAAACGTGTATGGACCTCAAAATAAAATGGAAAAGAACAGGAACAAAATATGGTACTTTCTGGTGTTTTTAATCAGATTGCACAATATTTATTTACTATATTTATATCCCGCCCTTCTCACCCCAAACGGGGACTCAGAGCGGCCTCACAGAAAGGCAGGACCATAATTCGATGCCTTAAACAAGCAACATACAGTAAAAAATAAACAAATACATTAAAACCAAAAAAATCAAATAGCAATATTAAAAACAATTATTAAAATCACATCATCCAAGATCAAGATCCAAGGCCGTTTCATTAGTCATTTCACTATTCCATAATAGGCTGATAGAAAACAGATCTTTCAGCACCCCAGAGCGAAAACAGATATCTACCCTCCCAAATTTCGAAAGGTCCCTACCAAAAGCATGGATACAAAATAGGTCAACGTTTCCCCCAAAAACACAACCCTCGTAGATATGTGGATCATCAGGTTGCTAGGATGCATTGTGTTTATATTTAAATTCCTGCAATTATTTATAAATTTAGGTAGGTAAAAGGTAAAGGTTTTCCCCTGACAGTAAGTCCAGTCGTATCCGACTCTGGGGGTTGGTGCTCATCTCCATTTCTAAGCCAAAGAGCTGGCATTGTCCGTATACACCTCCAAGGTCATGTAACCGGCATGACTGCATGCAACGCCATTACCTTCCCATCAAAACAGTACCTATTGATCTACTCACATTTGTACATTTTCGAATTGATAGCTTGGCAGAAGCTAGGGCTAACAGCGAGTGCTCACTCCACTCCCCGGATTTGAACCTGTGACCTTTTGGTCTGCAAGTTCAGCAAGTCAGCACTTTAATATGCTGTGCCACCGGGGGCTTCCCAAATAAATTTATAAATTTGCACCTATATATATAAATTGGCATGTGCCCCTTTTAATGACAACTGGTAGCGCCCTTGGTCCTCTTTTCAGTTATGCATACGTGGCACATATGCTTCACCCTCCTTTTCACCTTACTGATGGTGCTCATTATCACCAACTTGCGTTCATATTATTCTAAAAAAATCCTCACATACACACATTTGGCACACTTCTCAAAAGAGTTTGCACACAGCCCTGGGAACCGACTACTAATCCACAAAATCATAGACCTGCAGGAGTCATAAAGACCAGGGACCTAAAGTTCAAATAAGGTCTTAAGTCCGATCAAACCGCACATTATCCAAAAAGGCAGGGAGGGGATCAGGACTAGGACAATGGCAAGGTATTACAGGCTTTTTCCTTACACAACAACCCCAATGGAAAAGTGTTCCCCATTCAAGTTGCTATTTACTCAATAGCAATCCCCATTTGACAACACCTCGATTCCAAGGCCCTTTCCACACAGCTGAATAAAATCCCACTTTATCTGCTTTGAACTGGAATATATAGTAGTGTGGACTGAGATAGCCCAGTGCAAAGCAGATATTGTGGGATTTTCTGCCTTGATAACGTATATAGCTGTGTGGAAGGGTCCCAAGTGATTCTGCCCATGATCTGACTATTTTCTGATCATTGTTTAGAATTTTTTTTAAAACTACAATGTGCTAGGTTTCCGCGACCAATAATAATACTTATTACACTATGTTTAAAAATTTGAATTTTTTTTGTTCCTAGTTTGAAAGTGTTGATTCCTGTTTAATTGTATGGTTCTTACTTTGTAAGTACAGTAGTTGTAATACTCCAGAAACTTCATTTTTGTAGCTGCCACAAACTACAGTAGAGTCTCACTTATCCAACATTCGCTTATCCAACGTTCTGGATTATCCAATGCATTTTTGTAGTCAATGTTTTCAATACATCGTGATATTTTGGTGCTAAATTCGTAAATACAGTAATTACTACGTAGCATTACTGCATATTGAACTACTTTTTCTGTCAAACTTGTTGTTAAACATGATGTTTTGGTGCTTAATTTGTAAAATCATAACCTAATTTGATGTTTAATAGGCTTCTCCTTAATCTCTCCTTAATATCCAACATATTAGCTTATCCAATGTTCTGCCGGCCCGTTTATGTTGGATAAGTGAGACTCTACTATATGTAGAATTGGTTGAGACCCTGTGAGATGATCATTGAAAAGCTATAGCAAAATGTGATGCTTTCTCACTTATGAGTGCCTATTAACAAAAGGAACATAGGAACACCAGACAAGGGGTACTGCATTCATCTTCTAAAGCAATGGGAAAATGTGTCCCAGGATTCCCTAGCCAGCACCCTGAATGCTAAGGAATTCTGGAAGTTAAACGTCCTACAGCCAAGGCTGTATTGAGATGTTTGGGGCCCTAAAATAGCTTCTCAAATAAATCTGGCAGTACATATCTGTGAATTATTCTAAGAAATTTTTAGGACATAATGCCAGAATCTTCATATATGAACCCATGTTCAATTCTGCAACTTCAATGAGATTAAGAGCTCATGCATTTTCACTCATTTAATCTAATAGCATATCAAATGTTGAAGATAACAGAAACTGAGGAAATTCAGGAGGCAACGGGAGAAGAAGCAACCCTTTTCATTCAGTTCCAAGCCTCTAGCTCAATGGTTCCCAATCTTTTTTTGATCAGGGACCACTTGTCCAGAGACCACTTTGACCACTCTCCAACATTAGTACCAAAGGAGTTATGAATCAGTTTTTGGTCAACGTTAGATTCAATTTGGTTTTTGGGGTGCTGATTTGGAAAATTGCACTGGATAGGCCATATATGCATCAGATTGTATATACAGAACATATGCAATCTGGTAGTCGCCATCTGCCATACCATATTTAATAATCTAGAGCTGATGTGGTCTATCCAATGCAATTTTCTGAAACAGCACCCCAAATAATCCCAGGAACAGGCCTAAAAACGAAGACACCAAGGCGACCCTGCTCCCAGGCACCACATGGATTGGCTCAGGGGGAGGGAGGAGGAGAAGCAGCAGTCAGAAGTCTTGTTGTTGTGCCTTTCGTGGGTAGTCAGCCTCTCTCCTCCTGAAATCCTTATTGCCTCGCCACTATAAGAGGGTTTTGCGAGACCAGATGCTCTTGCTGAAATGGTGTAGTAATGGAGAGGCTACAGACCACATTTTAGTTCTTGGAGACCATTGGTGATCTACGGACCACAGGTTGGGAACCACTGCTCTAGCTAGTGAGGGCACTGGAACAGTGATACCAATCCTAACACTAACTACCTGGCTCTGCCAATCTGGATGGCCACATGTTACCAACCCCTGGTATATTAGATAACTTTCTTTGGAAATCTAATTTTTCCTTTCAAAAAGACATCCAGAAGATGCATGCAGTACTAGTTATTATTAGAAGGAATACGATTTTTAGACTGCAGAACATTTAAGGTCAACTTTCCATCTAAACAGAGGACATTTTGTTTTGAAATTTGGAAGTAAGTAAATCAGCAATCCTGCATTTCTTTTGCACATTTATCCCACTGTCATCTGACCTTTGATTATACAGATAAAATATTTTTTTCTTGCATGGTGATGTGCCTTATGAATGATAAGACATATACAAAATGTTAAGATGGATCTCTTTGATCCTGTACACACGGATATAATTAGTCAAAGCCTCCATTTTAAAGTTTCGCTTATCAGATTGTCCAAGAAATCTCATCATTTGATGTCTTCAGACCCATCTACACAGCCATGGAATGCAGTTTCTGAATGCAGATATTGTACTGGATTATAGGGCAGTGCAGACTCATATAATCCAGTTCAAAGTAGTTAATCAGCATTCTGAAACTGCATTATATGGCAGTGTAGATCTAGCCCTTTTCACTAAACTCACATGTTAAAAACAGATTTTCTTCCTACAAATGAGCCTTCTTTTTTTAAAAAAAAAGGGGGGGGGCACATCCGACACGTAGGTTTGGACGTGAGCGTATTCCGCTAAATCCTAACTGCTTCAAATCAGACGGCAAACAAGCCATTGGAATTGCAACACACAAGACACGCCATTTTAGGTGTGGCTCATAAAGCACAGCTGCTGAAATGGCAGGAATGAACAGCGCTTCCATTAAAATACACATCAAGGAGTTTCCCAAATCCTCGCAGCCGTAAGACATTCCGCCTTCAAAGTGGTACCGAACCACGGAAAAAAAATTAAACTTAACATATACATGCATGTATTTTCCTGTTGTGTCTACTTTTCAAATGCCGCCTTCTAGCCTTTGATATTGTCAGATTTTGCATGGGGAGGAGTGATTCCTTCCAGGATCAAAAAGAAGGCTTTGAAATGCTTGGCTTTGGTTTTATCGTTGTGTTATTTTAAAGAGGTCATTTTAAATCATGCAAATGGGGGGTTGGCAATAGTACGGGTGAGGCAATGGGTAGCTTTCCCACAAACTACGAATTGGATGGACAGGAGGAGGTATGAGGGACAAGTCCTTGCAAAGTGACAGAAACAGAATGTACGTTGCTAGGAAATGATTATTTGGCTTATACAATACAAGATGAACACTTTGTGAAATGCATCCACTTCTCCATACAATGTGAAGAGTGGGCATAACATGGGCTGGATTGGTACCCGTTAAGAGAGACCACTATCTACTCTCATTGGTAACAATGGTTTGGAGCAACCTATCTCAACTTTTTCTTGCTCTATAGGAATGGTTGAAATAATTTTCAGTTCTCAAAGAATTGTATCTACCAGCTCTCAAAGAATCCTATGCTTCCAGGGAATGTAGATTAAGAAATCACGATCTAGAGTTCATTCTGACCCATGTTGTCCTGGATCCTTCCAAATGGAAACGTTTGAGATTGGACCTGGGAGACTTTCTGGCTGCAAAACAGGTGCTCTTAACTCCTCAAATGTAGCCGCGCGCTAAATCCCCAACAGCTGCTTGGGCCGAAGCAAGCTTTTATCAGGCCCTGTCTCTGTGCAGATCAGAACCCATGAAACATCACACCATAGCACAGCCCTTTACATGTGCTGCCAGTTTTGTCCAAAGACGCATGTGTTTTAAGATGGTCCGATCCTTTCCTACCATTGCCAATAAAAAGATACCGTGTTTCCCCGAAAATAAGACAGTGTCTTATATTAATTTTTGCTCCCAAAGATGCTCTAGGTCTTATTTTCAGGGGATGTCTTATTTTTCCATGAAGAAGAATTCACATTTATTGTTGAACAAAAAATTGAACATTTATTATATACTGTACAGTAGTTGTCATCACAAACCAGACAAACTGTGAATCCTATCAAGAATTTCTTGTTACTGCAATTATTTCCATGTGCAACACTCTATGGTACATATATTTACCGATCCTGCATGCTCTGGTGTTCTGTTCAGTAGGCATGATTCCAAACAAAAACTTTGCTAGGTCTTACTTTCAGGGGAGGCCTTATATTTAGCAATTCAGCAAAACCTCTACTAGGTCTTATTTTCTGGGGATGTCTTATTTTAGGGGAAACAGGGTAGGAGGTAGCCGTCATTGGGGGGGGGGGGGGAGTCCATAGATGGTGAAAGGCCAGTAACAGCACCCAGCATATCAAGACCAAGTCCCAGAGTCAAGTTGCTTGGAAATGCAACCCAAAGTGGGTGGTAAAATATGAGACCGATAGTTGATAAACAGCCATCCGATTACCATTTTTTCATGGGAAAAGTGGTGTGAGACAAAAGAGGGCAATGAATCAAAGAGGATGTAAATTGCACACTATGTAACAAAATTTGAAAAATATTACGTTCCTGGTTTGAAGATGTTATTTCCTGTTTAATTGTGAAGTAGTTACCTTGAAAGCAGTTGTTGTACTCCAGAAATTTCGTTTTTGTGACTGCCACAAGCTATGTTGAATTGGTTGAGACTTGATGAGATAGTAATTGAAAAACTATAGCAAAATGTGATGCAAGATATCCCGCAAGAACAAAGTTTTTGTAGTTTAATAAACTTTCCCCAAATTTTTTTAGAACCAATTAGGAAATGACATTTATCATCCAGGAACAAAAATTGTATTACACAGGGCTGTATTACACACAGCCCTATATCCCAGAATATTTAGGCAGAAAATCCCACAATATCTGCTTTGAACTGAGTGTGAACTCAGATAATGTGGGGTTTTTGTGCCTTGATATTCTGGGATATAGGGTTGTGTGGAAGGGCCCATAGTTCCCCACTAGAAAGAAACAAGGTGGCTGAAAATCATAAAATTCTCTATCAGAAGTACATCCTTAAACCCTCTTGGAGTAAATCTAAATCACTTGGGAATTTCTCAAGTCGCCCTGACACACACAAAACTTGGGAGTTTAAATCTAGTGGTCCCAAAGCTTGGGAGCTTGAGGACAAAGAGGAGAGAACATGCTCAAACACCCAGCATATATGTTGACAACGAATTTGAAAAAAGCAAATCTCTATCAAAGAAGAGAACAGTGAAGTTTTCAGAGAGGTTGGGCTAACCCCACTTCCAGAATTGGTCACACTTCCTGGGCACAGAAACACTGCAGCATTTGAAACCCAAGAGATTTTAAAATTTGATGTTTCCGTTTGCTGACTAAGATGAAGGTTGTCGTATGATGAGTCTAAACTATGTAAGGAAAGACAGAAAGTTTGGTGCAAAGCTGGTGTTTATTCCCATTCTTCCCATTCTATCCTGGATTTTAAACTTTATCATTTGCACTGCAACTAAATAGAAACAGCATACATTTAACAGGTGGAAAATAAAAATGTATTTGGGAATAGCTGATGAACTCCCATATTCAGATGCAGGGTGGCTGAATGCCTTGGGTAAGACGTAGAAGGTCGATTGACATGTGTATATGTATGTGTGTGTGTATGCCTTCAAATTACTTCTTGACTTATGGCGAATCCATGAATTTCATAGGGATTTTTTTTGGCAAGGAATAACTTGGCAAGGGTTGACAGTTCTTTTTTTTTGCCAAATATAGCCTACAGCATCTGATATTCATTGGTGGTCTTCCATCAAAGGAAGCTGACTCTGCTTTGCTTCTAGGATCTGGTGGGATTTGGTGCCATTAGGGTATTTAGGCCATCAATATTAGTTTTTGTCAGAATCACGCCATATCAAAAGATAGAGTGAGGCACAACCAATGGTCAAGAAAAATCATCCACAAATGGTCAGTATGGAATATCATATGTGTCATAAACTTGAGCATGACTTCCATATAGTGCTGCTATCTCCCTTTTCTTTTTTTTGTCCACCGCAATAGCTAGGCTGAAAAGACGGAATGGGCATGTTGGCGCCAATAGCATTTTGTACAACGCCCCGTTCTGTGCCATTATGCAAAATGGGAATTAACCAGGAGGGGGAAGGAGACAGCCGCCATCCCAGCCAAGTCAGTGGTGATTCATTCATACGCTCACTGAATGCCAAAGCCAGTGGAAAATACCATCTTGGGCCACACCCAGAGGAGGCCTGCAAACATGCCACTAGGCAAGCATCCCTTCATCACATATATGTATGTATGGCAAGAAACTGCAAGTTGCTTTTGTTGTGAGAGAATTGCCTGTCTGCAAGGACGTGCTCATGGGATACCCAGATGTTTTACTGGGTACTCCTTGTGGGAGGCTTCTCTCATGTTCCCACATAGAGCTGAAGCTGATAGAGGGAGCTCATCCACTACGCCACTGGGGGCAAGATCAAACCTGAGCATTTGGATGCCTAAAAGAAGCAATGGCAGCAAGAATCACGATAGTGGGGCAAAATCCACAATATTCTCATAATGAGATTGAGATGCCACTATGTTCTCACACAATCCCAGTTTACTTCCATTGAACTTGCAAGGAAGACCTTATCTGGTTTCCTCCCACTCACTAGCTACAGAATCTGTCTGTTTTTGCCCCATTAATAACAATGCATATATTGATATCTCAGTGTGCCTCACAGCTCCTTGCCCTAGGTCATTCTACGACTTGAAAACTTTTATTTTTTGGATGACAACTCCTATAATTCTCCTAATGTAGGAATTCTGAGAATTGCCACCCCATAAAAGTGACATTGGAGCTGCGACACCTTGGGTCTCTCTGTCCTGGCACAACTGTCCCTGAGTGATCTCCAACAACTTTCTCAGAAGAACTCTGACATTCCACCACATTTATTCTCAACAGCCTCCCTCTTTTATTTCACTGGGTGAGGCCTGCTTTTTCTTTGCTCTTGGGGGCCATTAGGAAGGGAAGGGAACGACTCGTAAATTGGGTGCGTGCAATATGAAATGAACCAGCTTCTCTGCCTACCGGATCAGCTTTGCCCTTTACACTCAGGGTTGTAGACGGGTTGACGGCTTAAATGCAAAATAAAATTAAAACATCCATGTCAGGATGCTATTTTCTGTGAAGAGACTGGGGATGAGAGTTCTGGGATGTTCAGGGGCGAGAAAAGCTGTGTGGTGCAAAGAGAAATACATTCAAATACAGGTAAATCACCTCTCTGATAGTCCACAGGGTTCATAACGGTGTTGACCGATCAGCAAATACATGGCCGCTGTGATATCTCGAAGTAACACCCAAGGTTCCAGAGCAAACACAAAAATGGGTTGCTTATCGTGTGGACCCCTCCCAGGCAACAATGAGGCACAGGGGCTATTTTCAAAAGTCTGGGGAGACAAAGGGAAGCTTATTTTGTGCAGAAGGATTTATTCTCATGTTCTAAATAGTCTTCCATTTCCCTGTGACTCCTGAATGCCTTTAAAACCCTCATGGTTCCATTTGGAAGACAATCCCTTCTGGTGCCCACGCTTTCAGCATTGGACTACGATTCTGGAAACCAGGGTTCAAATCCCCGCTCGGCCATGGAAACTCACTGGGTGACACCTGGGGCAAGTCACCCTCTCTCAGCCTCAGAGGAAGGCAATGGCAAACCTCTTCTGAACATTGTATTTCATCTTTGCATTGTCATAAGTCAGAAACGACCTGAATGTACACAGCAACATATAGACATAGGCACCATGTGCTACATGCACAATGATTTCTCAAGGGCCTGGGTTCCCAAACCAGATGCTTACATGTTTAATTAGGTATATTTTAATTTTTAATTTTGTTATTTAAAACCATTTCCAATGTTTGTATCTTGTGAATTTTAAACAATGCACTTAAAAAATTTATTGTAAACACTTTGAATCCTGAACTGGGGATAAAGAGGAATAATAATTAATAATAATAATACATTGACAAAATCACGATCCTTCAACTGCAAAAGGCCACCTTACTTGGATCTGTGCGGATCATTCGAAAATATATCACACAGTCCTAAACGCTTGGGAAGTGTTCAACTTGTGATTTTGTGATACGAAATTCAGCATATACACCTCATTTGCTGTGTCATACCGTGGTTTTGTGTCAGTAAAATAATTATAATAATGAATACCCCATCTCTCCCAAAGCGGACTCAAAGCAGCTTAACATTAGCATACAATTTAAAATATGCCAATATGCAACCATCAGCATGCAAACATAATGATGGTGATTATGATGATGACAATAATATTTCAGCATTTATTCTTAGGCAGCAGGGACATAAGACTTGTGTTCTCAAGAAGAGAAGCAACAACCTAGCATGATGGCGGCCTGTGCCAGCTTTATTCCTACCGGTATGTATGCTCATTCTAAACTTGGAGATATTACTTTTACGTATTACCATTTCCAAATCCCTTACCCCTAATGGATTTGCTGCTCAAACTAGGACTCAAGCTCTATCCCTGCTGCTCTCATAAATTACTATAATTGACTGCAGTTTAAATCTTTAGAAAAGAATCCAGCAGTGGCAATAGATGCCCTCATATCGAGTTATTGAACAATTTCAATCAATTCAAAAGACTGATTAAAACAAGTATGTACAAACAACCGAATCACAACATAGGAGTCTACCTATTTCTAATTCTTTTTCTCTTTCCTTTTGAGATAGTGAAGGAAAGGCAAGGGACTACAATTGCAATACTGGTACACATAAACATACACTGATTTCTGTTTTTAAAATTTCATTACAGTAATATACTAGAACTGTTCATTGACCGTAATAAAAGTTTACTTACTTACTAGAACTGAAATGTCCTCGAAAACACAATTGTGCTGAAATGTTTTTAACACATTTAATATTGTGAATGGAGCTACTTTAAATATCACGACTGTAGATAATATTTTGTGATGAATTCATTTATTATAATTTGTATTTATTAATATAGTTTATCTTATTTATTTCCCTAAATATTAAAAAAGTGGGAGGAAATATTGATGTTTGCATGGAAACGCTACTGACTAAAAATTCCCCAATTGACTATGGTGTTCAGCGGTTTATCAAGTAATATTTGAAGCAACAGATCTTCCAATTAACCCAAGTAAAGTCCGTAGCTTTGTCTTGTACCTTCCATTTAACAGTGTTTTTCTCCCCTGAAATTCTGGGGGGAAAGCCACCCCACAGCTGTTGTGTCTTTGCCACTGCGGTACTGCCATTCACCAGTGACTTGTTCATCGCCATTCAAAATTTGAAACTCCGATTTCCCAGTGTATGTTACTTCATGAGCTGAGGCCGCTTCATCAAAAATATATATTTGTTATATCAAATATTATGGAATTGATATATGGCATGGAAGGACATTATTGGTCACGGCACAATTTCTTTACCACTCCCACTTCATATCTCAGCTAAAATCAGAGTAGATACAGCACAAAGATGAGACTTCAAGAGTGGAAAAAGTGCATGGACAGCAAAATAACCAACCAGACTACTTGCTAACTAAAATGCCATTCCCTCTATCTCCTTTTCATAAAGCAACGTGGTTTGAGAAGGGGTTTGATAAGTTTTAGGGTGATGACTGCTCTTTGTCTGGATGGATGAATGGATAAAAGGGTCATCTTGCCCATTAGAAATTCACCCGCCCCCCGAAAATAAAATTAAGTACCATTACTAAGAAAGAGAAGGTGTGCTTTTTGAAAGGTTGTGGCTTTGGTGGGAGGCCTGAGCGATCAATAGGAAACTGAACTTCAAGGACGGACTACAACTTTCAAAAGAACGCAAAGAACCCAACATGCACAAAACTCCATTGAGAAATACTCAGAGTTAACATAAGGAACCACAAGGTCTCACCTGTTCCATTTTCCCCATTTTCAGGCCAGAAATCCTAAATATCCTCCCTGTATGTTTATTTGGAAGGAATATGGCATTAAGGACATTATTTGGCATCAAAACAAGTCCGTCTAGGAATGCAAAATAACGACAAGACATTGGAGCAAAAATTATCCCCGAGATGTAACACAGCAGGGAGAACAATGGTTCAAAATCCAGGTTCTTTTAGATTTACCTCTTCAAAATGAAATAAATGTGTCAAAAGGCTTCAATATTTTTTTTAAAACTATCCAGACAATAAATCTGTTGTCCTAGATTAGGATAAAGGTAAAGGTTTTCCCCTGACATTAAGTCTAGTCGTGTCCGACTCTGGGTTGGTGCTCATCTCTATTTCTAAGCCGAAGAGCCAGCATTGTCCGTAGACACCTCCAAAGTCATGACTTCATGGAGCACCATTACCTTCCTGCCGGAGCAGTACCTATTGATCTACTCACATTTGCATGTTTTTGAACAGCTAAGTTGGCAGAAGCTGGGGCTAAAAGTGGGAGCTCACTCCGCTCCCAGGATTCGAAATGCCAACCTTTCAGCCAGCAAGTTCAGCAGCTCAATGGTTTAACCCGCTGCATCACCAGGGGCTCCTTGTCCTAGATTAAGTTCTAGCAATTCCTAGCAATAGCTGCAACACTGTATTCCCATCCTTGATCAGGTTTCTTTTTAATTCTATGGCATATCAGAATAATATAGTATCATTTGATCCTTTATATAGGTGTGTGTGTGTGTATAAATATACAGTAGAGTCTCACTTATCCAACACTCGCTTAGCCAACATTCTGGATTATCTAAGGCATTTTTGAAGTCAATGTTTTCAATACATCGTGATATTTTGGTGCTAAATTCGTAAATACAGTAATTACTACATAGCATTACTGTGTATTGAATTACTTTTTATGTCAAATTTGTTGTATAACATGATGTTTTGGTGCTTAATTTGTAAAATCATAACCTAATTTGATGTTTAATAGGCTTCTCCTTAATCTCTCCTTATTATCCAACATATTCGCTTATCCAATGTTCTGCCGGCCCATTTACGTTGGATAAGCGAGACTCTACTGTAGTTACAGTCCATCAGTGAAATGGTAATTTTGTAATATAGTACTCTTAAAAAATCAAATGGAAGGAAATGTGTCCTTCAAAGATCAACTATTCAACCATGTCTTAGTTTTAAAGGCACAAAGTAGGCCTTAGGAATCACCAAAAACAGACCCTGAAAAGAGCAGTTCCAAGAAATTGCTAAAAGCGGCCCACAAAGAATAGACGTGGAGGTGACAACAAGCAAGAAAATCCTGCAAAACCAAGGGAACTTTATTGTGAGAGCTCATGCGAACAATCTGGAATAATCCCAAGGCAACTGAGAGCAACTTTGAAGGAAAGGGTGTGATTTCAATTTTACAAACAGCCTAATGGAAATATTGAAACACTGTCCGTCTGTCCCACATCAGAGCGGCCCCAAACCAATTTGGAGGGGGGAGAACTATGGGGGGGGGGGGGGTTTCTCATAAGAACAAATATTCTCGTGAACAGAGGCGGCCTAACCATACAGCAAAATGGCGAAGCAGCACTATGAGTCCATTAAAGTAATCAGAGATCTCACGTATTTGGCTTCCAACAGAGAACATTTTCTTCTGCAAGACTAATTTGAGTGGATTTGGTCAGATTTGCACATGATAAAAGCAGATGTGGATTATGTCTCCCATTTATTTTGGGTCTTAGGAGTTGCTTGGATTCTCCACCACAATATCTGAGGGATCGCCCCAAAAGTGAAAAGACCGTAAGACATTTACATGTCAGTTTCTAAACAAACATCAAGAAATAAAAACCGAGTTCTTTCACTTGCTTTTGTCAAATCCCTGGGCACCCCAACCATGCCACAAATCTACTATCAACAAGCACGCCTGGGCTTCAAGAATGGAAAATATGAGAGGGAGTGACAATGAAATTTGCAAAGAACTGTCGTTCCCAGCAGAAGGGCGATTTCGCGCGGAAAACAGAGAAGCAAATCTAGCAGGAAAGAATGAATCATTCTATCCCAAACGGGTGTGAGCCAGGCAGAGAATGACTGGTGCCATTTTGAGGGTACCACTCTGCCCCCACCCAAAACTGATGTCTCATCATGTTCCAATTGTCCTTATATAACTTAGCTGTGGGCGGTCACACAACCTCAAAGTAGGCTCGAGAGGGGGGGGGGGGAACCACTCAGCACTCCCAGCCAAAATTATGTCGGTAGACGTATGTGTGTGCGAGTGTTCGTTTGCCAGATTTGCCGGGAAGGTCAGGTTCTTTGCCAACGCCCTCTTCCTTTTTGAGCAAATGTTAACAAGTCCTTTTGGGCCTACTTTTTTTTTGAAAAAGCATTTTTTTCCTCCTTCTCATACCCCATCATGTACAGTCACTTGAAAAGAATGAGCTGATAGTTTAGGAGAACAACGGCACACTAGAAAATGCACCGTCCCTCCAAACAGCTGTGCCACGCTGCCCAATTTGGTCACTTATAAAGCAATTTTCAACCAGATTCAGGGCCCTTCCACACAGCCCTATATTCCAGAATATCAAGGCAGAAAATCCCACAATATCAGATTTGAACTGGGTTATCTGAGTCCAAACTGCCATATATTCCAGTTCAGATATTGTGGGATTTTCTAGCTTGATATTCTGGAATATAGAACTGTGTGAAAGGGCCCAATTATGGATTTCAACCCAAGCAGGAAACCTCTTGTAGGGCTTTGACAAAAAAGTAAACGCGGACTTGGTCAGGGAGGCCTGTTGTTTGTTTCAGCGGGCAGGTGCCTTCCTTGCAGGGTTAAACCGATCCACGTGGGCACCTAACTGCCAAAAGGAGCAGCATTGGGCCAAATTCCTTCTCCAAGTTCAAGGAGAAACCCTCTCAGGCTTCTATTCGGAGCGAAGTCAATAAGGATCGAGTTTCACCAACTTTGATGGCTCTATGTGTTGTTGAATCTATGGCTGGAATTACTGGGTCGGTGTGAGTTTTCCGGACCATATGGCTATGTTCCAGAAGCATTCAACCTGGATTTTCCACAGATATATAAACCCCACTTGCCTAGTTTCCAACAGACCTCACAATCAAGGCTGTAGCCAGGGGGTGTGTGGTGGGGGTTAGGGGTCCAACCCCCCGTTGAAAATTTTCAGTTTTTTTTAAACCTGCTTTACTCATGAATTTTAACCGGTTAAACAAATCCCCATGAGTGTCCATTGAACTTTATATGTCTTGAGTGTCCACTGAAGTTTATCATAGAATCTTAGAGTTGGAAGAGACCTCATGGGCCATCCAGTCCAACCCCCTTCCAAGGAGCAGGAAAGTCACATTCGAAGCATTGATGGAGCTCAATTTCTAAATTATTTTGCATTATGGAACTATTCTTCTTGACTCGCTAAAAAAAAAAAAAGTTTCAACCCCCTACCCACCCCAAAGTTTTCTGGCCATGGCCCTGCTCACAACCTCTGAGGATGCCTGCCATAGATGTCAGGAGAGAATGCTTCTGGAACATGGCCATACAGCTCAGAAAACTCACAGCAAACGATTTGATGGTTCTTCTCTGCAGTGAACACTGAACCGGGGCAGTATACTAAGCGCAGGGCTTCCAGACATCAAATTCACCTTTCCAAGTCAACAGCCCAAGGAAGGCTCTCTGATCCATTGACAGACTCCTGGCCTGTGCCAACAAGTCTTGCATGGAGCCCTTCATTCCCAGTGCCAGCCATGCAACACCCGTTCTTAAGGCCAATGATTTATGACTCTAAAACCCCTTCGCCACGAAACCAAACACCACCCAGTGTGCCTAGGAAGCAAAACTCTTACACAAAAACATACCGAAAGAGGTCAATATGCTGTTCAAGAATCAACTCAAGAGAGTCCAGGTCCCAAAACAAGACAGAGAAGAAAACTATTGTTTTGTTCCAACTTACCTAGCCATGGGGACATTCCTGGGACAGCAGTGTTGGCCGACAGGTCTTTGCAGTTATAATTCCACCTTGAAGGAAAGAAAGAGAGAAAGAGCAAGTAGAAGAGGGAGCGAGCAAGAGAGTTTGCCTCCAGCTGCCAAGACTCTGAGCTGGGAACTTACCACCTAAAGTCACTGACTTTTAGTCAAAGAAGGGAAATCCTTTTTAAAACCTTGGCCCCTCCCAGGCCAATAATTAGGAGGGCAGACAGAAGGATGAGACAGGACGTGGGAGGGGCCTCTCTACTGTAGGCTGAGTGTGTCGTTGTGTGTGTGAGTCTGTGTGTGTGTGTGTTGGGGAGGGACTCGCACCCTTTCATGTCTGTTCCTGGCAGGCAACCTTTCCTCCCCGCTCCCTGGTATTTGTTTGTTGGGGCCGAGAGACAGGCAAGCCTTTAGGAAGTGGGTAGGATCCTGGCCTCCAAAGGGAGGGAAGGGGAAGGAGGGGGAAGGGGAGCCAAGGCAAAGGGGGGAGTCAAGGTTATTCTGGGACAAAAGGCAATCCGGGGGTGGAGGGCAGGAACGTGGGAGCACGTGCGGAGGGGAGCTGGAGCCTCAGCAGTTGTTTTCCTCTCTTCCCCACTGCACGCCTTTCCCTTTCACATTTTACAAAGTAGATGGGGATTTTTTATTTTTTTGGCTCTTGTGGAAAGGAGTGCTCTTTCCAGAGCTCCTTCCAGAGCTGCCAGACTCCCACCGCACTCCCAAGTAGTCCCCAAGTTACTAACTAGATAGACTCTGTAGGCAGAATTTGTTTGTAAGTACAGTAGTCTCACTTATCCAACGTTCTGGATTATCCAATGCCTTTTTGTAGTCAATGTTTTCAATACATCGTGATATTTTGGTGCTAAATTCGTAAATACAGTAATTACTACCAGAGCCGGCCCTAGGTATTTTTCAAGTGTAGGCAAACAGAATTTTCGCGCCCCCCCCACCAATCACTGAAAAATAAAAGCGTTGGATAAGCGAAAATGTTTGATAATAAGGAGGGATTAAGGAAAAGCCTATTCAACATCAAATTACATTAAGAATTTACAAATTAAGCACCAAAGCATCATGTTTTACAACAAATCAACAGAAAAAGCAGTCTCGACTGCGCCCCCGTATGTTAATTCGCTTCATTGTTGGACCGGCTCTAGCATTACTGCGTATTGAACTACTTTTTCTGTCAAATTTGTTCTATAACATGATGTTTTGATGCTTATAGGAGCCCCGGTGTTAAAGCACTGAGCTGCTGAACTTGCAGACCGAAAGGTCTCAGCTTCAAACCCCGGGAGCAGTGTGAGCGGTCGCTGTTAGCCCCAGCTCCTGCCAACCTAGCAGTTCGAAAACATGCAAATGTGAGTAGATCAATATGTACGTCTCCAGTGGGAAGGAAACGGCGCTCCATGCAGTCATTCCGGCCACATGACCTTGGAGGTGTCTACGGACAATGCCGGCTCTTCGGCTTAGAAATGGAGATGAGCACCAACCCCCAGAGTCGGTCACGACTGGACTTAACGTCAGGGGAAAACCTTTACCTAACTTTTGGTGCTTAATTTGTAAAATCATAACCTAATTTGATGTTTAATAGGCTTTTCCTTAATCCCTGCTTATTATCCAACATATTCACTTATCCAACGTTCTGCCGGCCTGTTTACATTGGATAAGCGAGACTCTACTGTACTGTACTTTTCAAAGTGTAACTCCATATATAGCAGGCGTGGGCAAACTAAGGCCCGGGGCCGAATGCGGCCCCCTGGCCCTCATTTTTCCTGTTCTGTTGGCATAAAGACACAGTGACACATTGCATCCTTATGCCAAAAAGACTGGGGAGGAAGGCCTTCAGTAGCTGAAAGCCCTTTGGTGCACTCTTGGCCACCGTTTGCCTCGCCCTCCTCCCGGTATAAGGACAGTGCGAGTGGCTGCATCCTTATGCTGGGAGGACAACTCAAGGAAGGCACGTGGTGGCTGAGAGGCCTCTGGAGCACTCTCAGCTACCACGTCCCTCGGCCTCCACCTGGCATAAGGATGGGGCAACCAGCAGGACAACCTGAGGATTTTTTTTTTCGTGTCAGGAGCAACCTGAGTTTCTTCTGGTGTGAGAGAATTGGCCATCTACAAGGACGTTGCCCAGGGGACGCCTGGATGTTCTGATGTTTTACCATCCTTGTGGGAGGCTTCTCTCATGTCCCCGCATGGAGCTGGAGCTGATAGAGGGAGCTCATCTGCGCTCTCCCTGGGTGGGATTCCAACCTGGCACCCTTCAGGTCAGCAACCCAACCTTCAAGTCACAAGGCTTTATCCCACTCCTCCACTGGGGGCTCCTAACCTGAGGATGACCCAGGCCTTGTACTGTACTACAACCCTCCTAGCCCCACCTTCTCCTAGGCCCTGCCGTTCATGGGTCTCTTCTGCCCAGCGTGTGAATGTTTGCCCATGTCTGATATATAGAGTCACACTTTAAAAATGTGTTTGTTATAAATCTACAGTGGTACAGCAGGTTAAACCACTGAGCTGCTGAACATGCTGATTAAAAGGTCAGCAATTCAAATCGGGGGAGCGGGGGGAGCTCCCGCTGTTAGCCCCAGCTTTTGCCAACCTAGCAGTTCATACACATGCAAATTTGAGTAGATCAACAGGTACCGCTCTGGCGGGAAGGTAGCAGCTCTCCATACAGTCATGCCAGCCACATGACCTTGGATGGGTCTACAGACAATGCCGGCTCTTCGGCCTAGAAATGGAGATGAGCACCAACCCCAAGAGTTGGACATGACTAGACTTAGTGTCAGGGGAAAATCTTTACCTATATATCTTATCTGGAACCCCTGGTGGCATAGTGGTTTAAACTGCTGAGCTGCTGAATTTGCTGACCAAAAGGTCAGTGGATCAAAGCCGGGGAGTGGAGTGAGCTCCCATTGCGAACCCCAGCTTCTGCCAACCTAGCTGTTTGAAAGAAAGCAAATGTGAGGAGATCATTAGGTACCACTCCAGTGGGAAGGTAATGGTGCTTCGTGCAGTCATGCTGGCCACATGACCTTGGAGGTGTCTATGGACAACGCCGGCTCTTCAGCCTAGAAATGGAGATGAGCACCCACCCCTAGAGTCAGACACAACTAGACTTAATGTCAGGGGAAAACTTTTTACCTATATATCTTATCTATCTATATGGAGCCCCTGGTGGCACAATGGGTTAAACCTTTGTGCCAGCAGGACTGATGACTTGAAGGTTGGGTTGCTGACCTGAAGGTTGTCGGTTTGAATCTGGGGAGAGTGCGGATGAGCTCCCTTTGTCAGCTTCAGCTCCATGCAGGCACATGAGAGAAGCCTCCCACAAAGATGGTAAAACATCAAACATCTGGGCATCTGCTGGGCAGCATCCTTGCAGACGGCCAATTCTCTTACACCAGAAATGACTTGCAGTTTCTCAAGTTGCTCCTGACATGAAAAAAATCTATCTGTATGTATGTATGTTTGTATCTGGGCAAACATGTTTGCAGCAGATTTCCTATTGGCTCCCACTTACAGAAACCACTGTCACCCCCTCCGATGACAGATCAGGACCTACTTTGAAACAGAGAACCCCCATGACCAATACAAAATACTGGAGGGCTTTTTTTGGGGGGGGGGGGGGGTGACCTTGATTTTTGGATGTTGTAGTTCACCTGCAAGCAGAAAGCACTATGACCCAAACAAGGACAGATCTGGACCAAACTTGGCACACAGACCCAACATAGCCAACTTTGAATACAGGCAGAGTTTGGATTTGATTGACCTTGGATTATGGGAGTTGTAGTTCAACCACTTTCAGAGAGCACTATGACCCAAACAAGGACAGATCTGGACCAAACTTGGCACACAGACCCAACATAGCCAACTTTGAATACAGGCAGAGTTTGGATTTGATTGACCTTGGATTATGGGAGTTGTAGTTCAACCACATTCAGAGAGCACTATGAACCCAAACAAGGACAGATCTGAACTAAACTTGGCACACAGACCCAACATAGCCAACTTTAAATAATGGTGGGGTTTGGGAGTGATTGACCTACAATGTTGGGAGTTGTAGTTCACCCACATGCTTATGCAATGTGGACTCAGATAAACCAGTTTAAAGCATATATTGTGGGATTTTCTGCCTTGATATTCTGGGTTATATGGCTGTGTAAAAGGGCCCTAAGAAAAGTTCAGGCTTGATTTGCTCTGGGGTCCATTTATTTGTCCACAGTGACCATAGGATTTTTCTCTAGTACCACATCTCAAATTGTTCTCTTCCCTGCTCAGCTTTCACAGCCATACATAGAAATGAGAAATAGGATGATATGGACAATCCTAAGTTTGTTACGCAATGAGTTCTCTGCTTCAGGAACTGGTGTAGTTACTCCATATATATCTTTTTTAAGTCATAGTCTTCTTCTGATGGCAGTCTCCACTCTGATTAATGACTGAACCAAGATATGGGAACTCTACTCTTTTAAAACAGCCCCAGACACTTTAGATAACTGCTGCTTCTTTAGAAAGTGGGCAGGTAAAAGAGCAGAGAAGAAGAGAAGGGGGGAAATATAGCAGAGAATGCAAGATGATGCACACTGGGATGTGAAAGGGTAGTAGGTACTATGCTTGTGCAATCCAGGTAAATTGCGATCTGTTTTGTGTCCCAGCATTTCGTGGGAGCCCCGATCCATTTTTTTGGGAGCCTCCCAAAATTGGGAGAGCAGGTATCTGTTTTCACTCTGGGTTGCTGAAAGATTCATTTTCTATCGGTCCATTATTTTTGGGGGGGGGGGGCGATGAGCTTCCCGGGCCCTCCTTCCTATCATTTTAGGCATTTAAGTTGTTTGTTTCTACTCTAGAGGAGGGGCACTCAGCTGCAGGCTGGCATGTACTCTTTAAGGAGGCTTCTTACGAATTTCTATTCTAGAGGAGAGATGCTCGGCTACAGGCAGACGTGCTCACTTTAAGGAGGCTTCTTACGTATTTCTATTCTAGAGAAGAGATGCTCAGCTACCGGCAGGTCTGCATGCTTTAAGGAGGCTTCTTACCTGTTTCTGCTCTAGAGGAGAGGTGCTCAGCTGCAGGCAGGCATGTGTACTTTAAGGAGGCTTCTTAAGTGTTTCTATTCTAGAGGAGAGGTGCTCAGCTGCAGACAGGCATGTGCGCTTTAAGAAGGCTTCTTGTTCTTAAAGCTCTTTCTAGGTGCTGCAGGCAGCTGTGCCCACACTTTCTCTCCCAGGCCTGCACCACACACTCTTTCCAAGGCATTTTAAGGAGGCTTTCCACTTCCAGGTAAGGAAGAGCAATGACTTCCAAACAGGACCTATATCCCAGGATCTGATCCTAGGTATTCTGTTTATCCCAGGTTATCTGGCAGTGCTGACAAATATAATCGAGTTTAAAGCAGAAAACCTGGGATTAGATCCTGGGATATAGGGCCTGTCTGAAAGGGGTCCTTAGGCTCCTTCTACACTGCCAGATAATCCAGGCTATCTAAGTAGCAAATCCACACTATCTGATTTGAGTTTCGATGAGTTTTCTGGGCTGTATGGCCATGTTCCAGAAGCATTCTCTCCTGACATTTCACCCACATCTATGGCAGACATCCTCAGAGATTGTGAGGTGTTGGAAACTAGTCAACTGGGTTTTATATATCTGTCGAAGATCCAGGGTGGGAGAAAGGACTCTTGTCTGTTGGAGGCAAGTGTGAATGTTGCAGTTGGCCAGCTTGATTAGCATTGAATGGCCTTGCAGCTTCAAAGTCTGGCTGCTTTCTGCCTGGGGGAATCCTTTGTTGGGAGGTGTTGCCTGGCCCTGATTGTTTCATGCCTGGAATTTCCTGTTTTTTTAGTGTTGTTCTTTATTTACTGTTCTAATTTTAGAGCTTTGTAATACTGCTAGCCAGATTTTATTCATTTTCATGTTTCCTGCTTTCTGTTGAAATTGCCCACATGCTTGTGGATTTCAATGGCTTCTCTGTGTAGTCTGACGTGGTGGTTGTTAGAGCAATCCAGCATTTCTGTGTTCTCAAATTGGAGACCAAAGGGGAGAAGGTAGGAGGAAGTAAAATAAACTAGGACATTTTAAAAGCAATTGAAAAAGTAGGACAACAGGATTAACCCGGGCTGTTCCTACTGCTGGAGGGTATGTATTTGTGAACAAGTTTAAAATCTGTCCTGGCTTTGAATTCAGGAATTCTTGTTTCTTCAGAAGCAGATTGAAGAGACCATACCTCAAAAGGAGCACTCTTCAGTTCGGTCTGAGGCACAAGCAGCAAAGTTAGACACAAACTTAAAGAACTGTGAGTACAAAAAATGGGTCCTTACTTGAGTCGGGCAATTTGTGCAGCTGTTTCAAGCAGCCGTTACCAGATGAAGCCATTGCGAATCAGTTGTTTTCCTTGGCACAGTGACCAATATCACACTCCAATATTCCCAGCTCCTCAAAAGAAATTTCAAAGGTTTTCCAGGGTGTGGCAGAGAGATGTAATCTTGACAAACTCACAAGAACGATCATCATGCCAAAAAGAGAAGACAAAAAGTAAAGTCATTTTGGCTTCTCAACAACATCTTTTCTTTCAAAAAAAGTGGCCAGAATTATACTTTGAATATACAGTAGAGTCTCACTTACCCAACATTCTGGATTATCCAACACATTTTTGTAGTCAATGTTTTCAATGCATTGTAATATTTTGGTGCTAAATTCGTAAATACAGTAATTATGACATAGCATTAATGTGTAATGAACTACATTTTCTGTCAAATTTGTTCTATAACATGATGTTTAGGTGCTTAATTTGTAAAATCATAACCTATTTTGATGTTTAATAGGCGTTTTCTTAATCTCTCCTTATTATCCAACATATTCGCTTATCTAACGTTCTGCCGGGCCATTTATGTTGGATAAGTGAGACTCTACTGTATTCTTAGATAACTCTTTTTGCTTCTATATCAATTCTAACAATAAGAAAATGATTTGCTTCCTATCTAGGGAGGCTGCATGCTTTTTAGATTATTCTAAACCCAAAATGTGCCAAGGACAGGTGATGTTGGTTCCAAGTGGCTTACAGGTTGTCAGCCATTGGGGCTTGCACTATGGTCTTTAGCCTTCTCTGCCAAAAAGTTCTGCCATCTCCCCATTGAGCTATAACAATTAAAAAGTACTTTACAAGGATAGAATTACTTTACCCCCTGCTGTAGGTCCTTGGCAGCACTGTGTAACTTGTAGTCCTCCAAATGTTCCTCAATTGCATTTCCCACGAGCCCTAAGTAGCGTGGGGCCTCTGGTGGCTCAGTGTGTTAAAGTGCTGAGCTGCTGAACTTGCAGACCAAAAGGTTGCAGTTTCGAATCCAGGGAATTGAATGAGCGCCCGCTGTTAGCCCCAGCTCCTGACAACCTAGCAGTTTGAAAACATGCCAATGTGAGTAGATCAATAGGTACCGCTACGGCGGGAAGGTAACGGCACTCCATGCAGTCATGCCAGCCACATGACCTTGGAGGTGTCTACGGACGACGCTGGCTCTTCGGCTTAGAAATGGAGATGTGCACCAACCCCCAGAGTCAGACATGACTGGACTTAACGTCAAGGGAAACCTTTACCTTTAATACTAAGTAGCGTGGCCAATTGGAGAATGCTGGGAGTTGCAGTGGAGAATGCTGGGAGTTGCAGTACTGCAATATCTGAAGGGCTACACTTTATCCAAACCTGGGTTATGAATGTTGGATGAGCAGTGAGTCAGATCTAGGATGAAAAAACTTTCATGGAGTCTTTCCGTCTCAGCCAGATCTACTTCACAAGAATGTAATAATTGTTTATTATTATTATTATTAATACCCCATTTTCCTCTATTAAAGGAGAGACAAAGCAGATTAAAATGGGGTGCAGTAGCATATATACCACCGTGGAGAAAAGTTGAGGTGGAAATCATTACAAATAAAGAATACTTTAAAAAGAAATATTACTGAGCAATTAAAAACATGAGAGCCAGTATGGTGTAGCGATTGGAGCACTGGACTAGCAGACCAGGATTTGAATCCCTGCTTAACTACGAAATCCCCTGAGTGACCCTGGGCAAGTCACACTTTCTCAGCCTCAGTGGATGGCACTTTGAGCAAATCTTACAAAAAAAAAAACCCATGTGATGGTGGGACAGTTTAGGGTCGCCATAAGTTGGGCTTGAAAGCACACAACAACAAAATCAAGCATGTAAGCAGCATATAAAGCAGCATTTCTCAACTTGGGGGTTGGGACCCCTGGTTGGGTCGTGAGGGTGTGTCAGAAGAGTTGCTAAAGACCACCAGAAAACACATATTAATTCACAGTGCATTCAGGAAGTAGGTGAACTAGATCTCCCCTAAATCACTGTCAATTCCTCCCAGATTCCTCAAGTATTTTCTGTTGGTCATGGGGGTTATGTGTGAGAAGTTTGGCTAAATTCTATCGTTGGTGGGGTTCAAGAGGCTCTTTGATTGTAGGTGAACTATAAATCCCAGCAACTACAACTCCCAAATGTCAAGGTCTATCTTCCCCAATCTCCAGCAGTGTTCACATTTGGGCATATTGAGTATTTGTGCCAAGTTTGGTCCAGATCCATCATTGTTTGAGTCCACAGTGCTCTCTGGATATAGGTGAACTACAACTCGTAAACCCAAGGTCAAGGCCCACCAAACCCAAACAGTATTTTCTATTGGTAATGGGAGTTCTGTGTGCCAAGTTTAGTTCAATTCCATTGTTGGTGGAGATGGATCAAAATGCTCTTTGATTGTAGGGGAACTATAAATCCCATCAACTACAACTCCCAAATGACAAAATCATCCCCCCAACCCCACAAGTATTCAAATTTGGGCGTATTGGGTATTTGTGCCAAATTTGGTCCAGTGAATCAAAATACATCTTGCATATCAGGTATTTACATTGTGATTCATAACAGTAGCAAAATTACAGTTATGAAGTAGCAATGAAAATAATTTTATGGTTGGGGAGTCACTACAACATGAGGAACTGTATTAAGGGGTCATGGCATAGGAAGGTTGAGAAACACTGATATAAGGGATCAGAGTTCAGTTCACGCTGCTCAGTCCAACATAAAAAAGGTAAAGATTTCCCCTGACGTAAAGTCCAGTCATGCCTGACTCTGGGGGTTTGTGCTCATCTCCATTTCTAAGACGAAGAGCCGGCGTTGTCCGTAGACACCTCCAAGGTCATGTGTCCGGCATGACTGCATGGAGCGCCGTTACCTCCCCGCCGGAGAGGTACCTATTGATCTACTCACATTGGCATGTTTTCGAACTGCTAGGTTGGCAGAAGCTGGAGCAACAGTGGGTGTTCACTCCGCTCCCGGGATTTGAACCTGGGACCTTTCAGTCTGCAAGTTCAGCAGCTCAGTGCTTTAACACATTTTGCCACCGGGGCTCCCAGTCCAACATACTTTGCAAGAATCCCAGCAACAAAAGGTCTTCATCTGCCTATTGGGGACTGTCCATCTCTGTACCGGTGGATCTGACTACGTTCCCCCCCATCCTTGACTAATGGAGGGAACACTTGCATGCCTGTTTTCCAAAGCAGAAAACTCATCCCCATATTCCCAGAGGAAACTCCCAGTGTCCCCAGGCCATAAAAGCCACGTTTGCTCCACCCGGCGGCCTGCCATCTCCTCCTCTTCCTCCAGGTGTGGCCGTTTGAGTCACAATGGAGAGGTTGTTTGTGCCAACATGTGCTCTTATGGCATGACTGCTGGGAGGTGAGCTTCCCACCCCACAGGAACACCTCCCATGCCCATTATATTTTTCCAACTTGATACGTGATGGCAGGAAACTCAGAATTTTGCAATAAAAAAGGAAAGACATTTCTATTTTTTCGAAGGCTTTCATGGCCGGAATCACTGGGTTGTTGTGCATTTTCCGGGCTGTATGGCCATGTTCCAGAAGCATTTTCTCCTGACGTTTCTCCCACATCGATGGCAGGCATCCTCAGAGGTTGTGAGGTACCTCACAACCTCTGAGGATGCCTGCCATTGATATGGGAGAAACGTCAGGAGAAAATGCTTCTGGAACATGGTCATGCAAGTCGGATAATGCCCAATAATCCATTTCTATTTTGTTGACTCCATTTTTTACGCATGTGCCAGATCAAGAACAGGAAACTCTTTTTCTGGTTATGGCTTGTTCTCCCAAAATTTGCTCTGTCTCCTTCTCTTTCTGGACTCATCCAGAAGGAGAACGTACTTTCTGGAAGTACGTTCTGAGAGTTTCTGAGAGTTTCCAGTTCTGTCTGTTTGATTTTGTCTGCATATTCCCAGGTTTGCATTTCACTAGGGTGCAGAACAATGGCTTTAAACTACAGGAAAGGAGATTCCGCCTGAACATCATGAAAAATTTCCTCACTGTGAGGGCTGTTCGGCAGTGGAACTCTCTCCCCCGGGCCGTGGTGGAGGCTCCTTCTTTGGAGGCTTTTAAGCAGAGGCTGGATGGCCATCTGTCAGGAATGCTTTGAATGCGATTTCCTGCTTCTTGGCAAGTGGTTAGACTGGATGGCCCATGAGGTCTCTTCCAACTCTGTTATTCTATGATTCTTGAAATACAATAGGGCTGTTTATTATGTAAGCTCATTGAAGATCATTTCAGCGAAGAGCTTTGAACATCATAGAATTGCACAGGGGGATGTAACAATGCCTAGGCCTCTTCCACAGAGCTGAATAAAATCCCATATTATCTGCCTCGAACTGGAATATATGGCAGTGTGGACTCAGATAACCCAGTTCAAAGCAGATAGTGTGGGATTTTCTGCCTTGATATTCTAGGCTATATGGCTGTGTGGAAGGTCCCTAGTCTCCACTTCTCCTGGACCATAGACTTGCACTGGAGAGAACATTTATCTAGTATTGCTAGATCCTCCAGTGCAATCCAATGGCATGCTTTGCCAGAAGGCTGTTGTTCGCGTCAGGTAAAAAGATAGGGCTCCAGATTATACATGAAAATTATATCTCAAATTTCTGTTAGCTGCTTTGTATCCCATGGCAGGAGAATTTTGTGTGAATTCAATACAAAAAATAAATATAAATGGGGCAGAAATGTGATTCTTATTGTCGTCATCACTATTGTTATATAAAAAAAGATATTATCTTTATAAAATGTGTGGGACTAACTGGATTTAAACCAGACAACTGTAGAAAAATAAGGGTTCTTCTACACAGCCATATAACCCAGAATAGCAAAGCAGATTATGCACAATATCTGCTTTGAACTAAATTATTGGAGTCCACACTGCCATATAATCCAGTTCAGTGTGGATTTTATACAGTTGTGTGGAAGGGGCCTTAATCATCCAGGAGACCTTGGAGGGTGACACCTGCTTACACCAAAAAAAAGGTGTGCTAACATTTCTATGGGACGTGGTGTATGCATGTTTTGAGGCTTCTTCTTTAGGAGGCATTTTGGAGTAATTTCTTTTGGGTGAAAATTAGCAGACTTTTCACTCCTGCAGGATCCAAGAAGATCTCTTAATATTAGGGATCATTTTTGGGCTAAAAATGTATTTGATTTCCAAGGGTTCCTGAGAGCCACATCTTGTCTTCCTACCTTGTGTTTCTAAATACAATGGAGTTTCACTTATCCAAGCTAAACAGGCCGGTAGAAGCTTGGATAAGCGAATATCTTGGATAATAAGGAGGGATTAAGGAAAAGCCTATTAAACATCAAATTAGGTTATGATTTTACAAATTAAGCACCAAAACATCATGTTATACAACAAATTTGACAGAAAAAGTAGTTCAATATGCAGTAATGGTATGTTGTAATTACTGTATTTACGAATTTAGCACCAAAATATCATGATATATTGAAAACATTGACTACAATAATGGCTTGGATAGTCCAGAGGCTTGGATAAGCAAGGCTTGGATAAGTGAGACTCTAGTGTAGTATTTTTTGTTTTATGATTCTGAGCTCAGTTAAGGTAGCTGTGGCTGGACTCCTAAATGGCGGTTTAACTCATGCATAAGCTGTCTGCATAAGTGGGTGGATATTTTTGCCTGATGTGCAAAACTGGATATGGGCGGCACATCTGGTGCTGTTGTGCGTTGTGATACTTATTCTCAGCCAAGGGGTATCCGTCTGCCCTAGCAGAAGTACTCCTCCAGCCCATCATGTAGTTAAGCATTTGGTAGTTTGTGTGTGTATGTCAGGAGTGACTTGAGAAACTTCAAGTCACTTCTGGTGTGAGAGAATTGGCCATCTGCAAGGACGTTGCCCAGGAGATGCCCAGATGTTTTATCATCCTGTGGGAGGCTTCTCTCGTGTCCCCGCATGAGAAGCTGGAGCCGACCGATGGGAGCTCACCCCGCTCCCCAGATTTGAACCACCAACAATTTGGTCAATGCATAAAGCTGCATGGGGAGATTGACACGACGGCCCCTTCCACACAGCTGTATACGATCTACATTGAACTGGATTATATGGCAGTGTGGGCTCAGATAACCCAGTTCAAAGCAGATACTGTGGGATTTTCTGCCTTGATATTCTGGGTTATATGGCTGTGTGGACAGGCCCTGAATGATGAAAAAGCTCACCCTGTATAAGAAGGACATAGAATCATAGAATCATAGAATAGTAGAGTTGGAAGAGACCTCATGGGCCATCCAGTCCAACCCCCTGCCAAGAAGCAGGAAATCGCATTCAAAGCACCCCCGACAGATGGCCATGCAGTCTCTGTTTAAAAGCCTCCAAAGAAGGAGCCTCCACCACAGTCCGGGGGAGAGAGTTCCACTGCCGAACAGCCCTCACAGTGAGGAAGTTCTTCCTGATGTTCAGGTGGAATCTCCTTTCCTGTAGTTTGAAGACATTGTTCCGTGTCCTAGTCTACAGGGCAGCAGAAAACAAGCTTTCTCCCTCCTCCCTATGACTTCCCTTCACGTATTTGTACATGGCTATCATGTCTCCTCTCAGCCTTCTCTTCTGCAGGCTAAACATGCCCAGTTCTTTAAGCCTGTCCTCATAGAACTTGTTCTCCAGACCTTTGATCATTTTAGTTGCCCTCCTCTGGACGCTTTCCAGCTTGTCAACATCTCCCTTCAACTGTGGTGCCCAGAATTGGACGCAGTGTGATTCCAGGTGTGGTCTGACCAAGGCAGAATAGAGGGGGAGCATGACTTCCCTGGATCTAGACGCTATTCCCCTATTGATGCAGGCCAGAATCCCATTGGCTTTCTTAGCAGCCGCATCACATTGCTGGCTCATGCTGTGTATACTGGCTCATGCTGGGAATACAAAGTAATGGAGGATTAAAACATGAATGGCTGCAGTATTTATCTTTAATATTTGTGGATTATCTGCCTTGATATTCTGGGTTATATAGCTGTGTGGAAGGGTCCTACGCATCCCGATTGTGAGATATGGGCTTCTCCATCCAGTGTGACACAAAACAATCCTCTCTTTGAAGGTGTTCTCTGCTCAAAGGCTTTAAAGGCGAAGTAGTCAAATATCTGTGGGGCCTCCGGTGGCTCAGTGTGTTGCTCAGTGCTGAGCTGCTGAACTTGCGGACCAAAAGGTTACAGGTTCAAATCCGGGGAGCGGAATAAGCGCCCGCTGTTAGCCCCAGCTCCTGCCAACCTAGCAGTTCGAAAACATGCAAATGTGAGTAGATCAATAGGTACTGCTCCGGCGGGAAGGTAACGGCGCTCCATGCAGTCATGCCGGCCACATGACCTTGGAGGTGTCTACGGACAACGCCGGCTCTTCGTCTTAGAAATGGAGATGAGCACCAACCCCCAGAGTCAGACATGACTGGACTTAACGTCAGGGGAAACCTTTACCTTTACCTTTACCAAATATCTACACTATGCAGTTATAAAAACTTTCTCAAATTAGACCTGTTCCACCCAGCTGAATAAAATCCCACATTATCTGCTTTGAACTGGAATGTATGGCAATGTGGACTCAGATAACTCACTTCAAAGCAGATACTGTGGGATTTTCTGCCTTGATATTCTGGGTTATAGGGCTGTGTGGAAGGGCCCTTAGTGTGTGTACAAGTGTACTTGGGATAAAGGAAACCAATATATTAAAATCAAGTAGCAAGACATTTCAGTTTCCTATATCCATCAGTATTCCAAGGAACTAGCTTGCCAAGCAGAAGCCATTCTTGCACAGCCCCCATCCCTTTAGTGCCTGACAGTGTCATTTCCCAGCAGACGATTTGAGGGCAAACCCAGGAATTCCTTCCTCTGTGTGTTTTTGTCAGGCCAAGCGTCCCTGGCTTGCGTCAAGTTCTAGACTGAGCTCAGATTTCCTTCCCTGTGATAAGCAGGCAGCACACGCACACCCAGATACATACACACACATACACACTTTCTCCTCCCCATGGCAACGCTACACACACAGACATTAAACAGTGTTTTACTTCGGAAGTCGGCAAAGCCGCAGGACGTCACTGTGGTCGCTGCAGTTATGCGAGGCCTATAATAGAACACTTAATTCAGTGCAGGTTGCCTGGCAGGGAGCAGTCGGGGCTATTTTTTTCTCCCGCTCCTAAATGCAGAACGTAGTAATCCGAGCCACCTTCTGGCTGCCACCACCACCCCGGCCCCAAATCCCTAAGTGGGTGTTTTTTGTCACTTCCATAGCAACAAGGCTGTGTTGTTGATTCTGATGTGTACCCTGTCGCTTGCTGGGTCCCACGTTGACACACGGTGTAGTTTCACTTCCGTCCCATTTTCTTGGGAACCTCACATGATGGGATAGCAAATGAGGCACCCTGATAATCCAGCCTCTCCTCACACAGGCATGAAGAGCTTTCCTGCTGTTTGTATGAGGACTACATATGTGGGAAGAATACGCTCTAGGAGAAAGGGCTCACTACTTGCCTATGATAATGTGAAGAATCACAGATTGGTAGAAGCAGAGCTTTGGTGTTCACATACCACCCAACTCTCCAAATATTGCAGGGCTTATTTATTTATTGTGTCAGAAGAGAACCAAGGGTACAAGTTATAATGTACTTGAGAACATCAACAAAGTAAAACAAACTTGACATTATACTAAATGTCCTTTGACCAGTAGCTGGCCACTTGGAGTTCCTCTGGTGTTGCTATAAGAAGGTCCTCCATTGTGCATGTGGCAGGGCTCAGACTACATTGTAGTAAGTGGTCTGTGGTTTGCTCTCCTCCACACTCACATGTTGTGGACTCCACTTTGTAGTCTTATTTCTTAAGGTTGTTCCTGCACTTTGTGGTGCCAAAGCACAGTCTGTTCAGCGCCTTCCAAGTGACTTAGTCTTCTGTGTGCCCAAGGCGGAGTCTCTCATTTGGTATCAGCCATGGGTTAAGGTCTATTTATTTATTTAATTTATATACCACTCTTCTTCCCCAGAGGGACTCAGAGTGGTCTTACATAATGGCAGAATGCCACATATGATACAACATGTAGAAAAACCAAACATAAAACACAAATGAAAGCTGGTATCCAAATCAAATTAAAACAATTAAAACCATGTGACCATTACAAAAGGGGAAATTTCAAGCCAAAGTCAGAGCCAATCTGTGTTCGAATTAATATTAATCCATCAGGTCATATCAGATCATATCTTAGGGTGGGCCAAATGCTTGATCCCACAGCCAAGTCTTTAGCTGCTTCCAAGGTTCCAAGTTTTAGCCTGCCACTTTTGGACTCTCACTTGCTGAGGTGTTTCTACGAGTATCTCTGTAGCTCTTACAAAACTATTTCTTGATTTAAGGCATTAGCGTGCTGGCTGATATCCAAATAGAGGATGGGCTGGAGATGTCAATGCCTTGGTCCTTTCATTGCTGGCTGCTACTTCCCGGCAAATTTCAGGTGGTGCAATGCTGGCTAAATAGTATAATTTCTCCAGTGGTGTGGGGCGTAGATATCCTGTGATAATGTGTCATGTCTCATTAAGAGCCACATCCACTGTTTTAATGCGGTGAAATGATACTGGGCATGCGTACTCAGCAGCAGAGTAGCAAAGCGCAAGGGCAGATGTCTTCACTGTGTCTGGTTGTGATCCCCACGTTGTGCCAGTCAGCTTTCGTATGATATTGTTTCTAGCTCCCACTTTTTGCTTTATATTCAAGCAGTGCGTAAGTCAGAGCATGGTCCAGGGTAACCCCCAAGTATTTTGGTGTGCTGCAATACTCCAGTGGAGTGTACAATGCTAAACTATGAGCCCAGAGATCAAAGAGCTACCCCAAATGAGGTATTACTTATATTTTAGAGCATTTTTATCAACTCCACTTCATATTGTACCCTTTTACTCAAATCTTGGGCTCTTACATATAATGAAAATGAAATAAAACTATTGTATTTTTCATGTAATCATTGAGCTGGAAGGAACCACAAGGGCCATGTAGTCCAACTCCCTGCTATGCAGGAACGGAAAATTACAGCATTCCTTAAAGATGCAGGTTCAACCTCCCATTTAAAGGCCTCCAAAGAAAACGATTTTACCATCCATCCATTTCACTGTCAAATAGTAGATCAGATTTGCCCAATATTTATGTGGAATCTCTTTTCTTATAGCTTGAATCCACTGGTTCTCATTATTGTCTCTGGAACAACAGAAAAGAAGCTTTCTCCATCTTGTACATGGCATCCCTTCCAATGTTTAACCCAGGGGTCCCCAAACTAAGGCCCAGGGGCCGGATGCGGCCCATCGAAGCCATTTATCTGGCCCCGATGGCACAAGGGCAGAAGGGGGTTGGGCTAAATGACCCAAGGGGTCTCTTCTTCTCTTACAACCATTATTATTATTATTATTTGAAACACAACAAGATGAGTCCACAACAGACACTCTGCTGGCTGTTGTATTGGATCACACGCCAGACACTTCCCAAGTGTCTAGGACTGTGTGATGTATCAGCGAATAATGCGTGCAGATCCCCGTAAGGTGGCCTTCTGCAGCTGGCAGGTAGTAATTTTGTCAGCGCCGATTGTGTTTAAGTGCAGGCCAAGGTCTTTAGGCACTGCACCCAGAGTGCTGATCACCACTGGGACCACCTTGACTGGCTTGTGCCAGAGTCTTTGTAATTCAATCTTTAAATTCTCATATTGTGTCAGCTTTTCCAGTTGTTTCTCCTCAATCCTGCCGTCCCCTGGGATTGCAACATCAACAATCCATACTTCGTTTTTTAACATGATTGTGAGGTCAGGAGTATTGTGTTCTAAAACCCTATATTATTATTATTATTATTATTATTATTATTATTATTATTATTAACATTGAGGCTGGGTGGCCATCTGATTTGCTTGTGCTTTCGGTGCACAAAGGCAGAAGGGGATTGGACTCAATGGCCCAAAGGATTTCTTCCAACTCTTTATTATTGTTGTTGTTGTTATTGTTGTTGTTATTATTATTATTATTGCTCGGTGGCCAACTATAGTCCGGCCCTCCAATGGCCCGAAGGATTGTGAACTGGCCCCCTGTTTTAAAAGTTTGGGGACCCCTGGTTTAACCCATATAAGATCTGTACAATCTGTCATCTATCCTAGATCTGTATAATTAATTTTCCTTGCCAAGATGTAATATCTTGCATCTATCTTTGTTGAAATTAATTTTGTTAGTTTGGGCTCAATTATTTAATCTGATTTGGAATTTATGTTGTAAAAAGAGTATACCTGGGTACGAGGGACAAATTGAGAGCATTGCCTCCAAATAAGAATTCTGTCATTCTAAATGAATTTTCCCCTCACTTCCCTAATGTCTAGTATTGCAGGAACTAAAAACAAAACCAGTGAAATATTTAGGAATCGGGTTTAGGCATCCAAAGGGAATGCTAATTGAGAAAATAGAAGGCTCTGAGATCTGAACATGTTTCAGTGCCACATTCTCTGCTAGGAGCCCCCGGTGGCATTGTGGGTTAAAGCCTTGTGACTTGAAGGTTGGGTTGCTGACCTGAAGGCTGCCAGGTTCAAATCCAACCTGGGGAGAGCGCAGATGAGCTCCCTCTATCAGCTCCAGCTTCATGCGGGGACATGAGAGAAGCCACCCACAAAGATGGTAAAAAAAAATCAAAACATCAGGGCATCCCCTGGGCAACGTTCTTGCAGACGGCCAATTCTCTCACTCCAGAAGCGACTTGCAGTTTCTCAAGTCACTCCTGACACACACAAAAAATTATCTGCTATACTAGAAACGGGATGAATTAAGGAAAAATTCATTGGGACAGAATACTAATCTTGAGACAATATCCTCATTCCCTCTTTTGGCCTTCAACTCTCAGAAATTCTAACAGCTGGTAAACTAGCTGGGATTTCTGGGAGTTGTAGGCCAAAAACATCTGGGGATCCCAGGTTGAGAACCACTGCACTTGGGTCTGTTGTGTGGGTTGACTCAAACAATTAGATTGCAATCATGCTATGCTGGTAGCACATGTGTTCAGGGAGTTTGCAAACCACAGAACCAATATTAAGGAAGAAACAAAAAAAAGCCAACTTGTGGGAAGGGAAAAGGTAATAATTCATTGTGAATTGGATTGCAGAGTGTCATGGGCATTGCTTGGTAGGAGTGAGAGAAAATCTTCCCTGGAAGATCTCAAAACCTGAGCAGTAATGGGTTTTTTTTAGCAGTCTAAAGTATGTAAAACTATCTATCTGACCATACACTGCCACACCATTTCAAAGCTTCTAATCTGTTGGGCTGGATAGAATTAAATGTTCTTGTCTTACAAGGAAAAAGTGCCCTGATCACATGTAGATCCAGTTTCCTTGTGAAGGCAATGTTCTTTTGTCTCTCTGGCATGTCATATAGAATCTGCTACCCTGCTCTTAATGTTCATCTTTGCTAATCCGAGATTGTTTTGTAACTCAAAACATTTTTAACACTTCATTTATGAATGGGCTGCCCCAGCAGCTTGGAAGGGCGAGTGCATATGACTGCTGAGTCAAAAATGAATGAGAGATTGCTTGCCCTGGCATCCTTATAAATGTTCTGCACGACAACTCTTATCATTCTCAACAAAATTTCCTGTTGGCTAGGGACAATGAGAGTTGTAAGGTAAAGGTTTCCCCCTGACATTAAGTCTAGTCGAGTACAGCTCTGGGGGGCGGTACTCATCTCAATTTCTAAGCCGAGGAGTCGGCGTTGTCCATAGACGTCTCCTAGGTCATGTGGCTGGCATTGCTGCATGGAGCGCCATTACTTTCCCACCGGAGCAGTACCTATCAATCTACTCACATTTGCATGGTTTTGGACTGCTAGGTTGGCAAACCTGGGGCTAACAATGGGAGTTCACCCCATCCCATGGATTCAAACCGCCAACCTTCTGGTCAGCAAGTTCTGCAGCTTAGTGGTTTAATCCGCTGCACTACCGTGGCCCCCAATAACCAGGGCACCAAGTCAAAAAAAGCTGCTCTAGTTCTTGCCATAAGAAATCTGGCTACTAAGGAACATGGAAAGAGGGCTCGTCTCTCTTCAAAGCTGTGCCTTCTCAGACACACAAGAAATTTCCAGACCTCTGGAATGATGTTGTGGCTGAACCATGATGCATTCTAATGCGTAGTTACTAGCATATTATGATAAAATGATATTTCGGTATTTGTTCAATAAAGATGCACCCTGTCTTTTACATTGACCCTAATGTTGTGCTAGAAGATCTAGAGATTCTTAGAGAGAATATTTACCTGAACATTTGTAGATCCTCCAGCACAATTCAATGCTCAACCTTCAGCAGACTGGAAAACCTACAGAGGTGTTCTCTCAGGCTGTATTTCCACTTTCAGTTGTTTTGCGAAAGTGGACAGCCTATCATACATGTTAGGATTTTCTGTGTATTAGGGGAAACAACCGAAAAACACAGCAGATCATCCAAATATACGCAAACACAGGATACTTATAGTTGAGCATTCAGCTCACAGCAAGCAGAGCACAAAGTGCCATGTGACTATATGTTGTTGAAGGCTTTCATGGCCGGGATCACAGGGTTGTTGTATGTTTTCTGGGCTGTATGGCCATGTTCCAGAAGTATTCTCTCCTGACATTTCGCCCACATCTATGGCAGGCATCCTCAGAAGATGCTTGCCATAGATGTGGGCAAAACGTCAGGAGAGAATACTTCTGGAACATGGCCATACAGCCTGGAAAACATACCACAACCCTGCCATGTGACTGTAAATAATTTAGAGCTTAGGAGGCAAACATGCAGAGTTCTGTTTTTAAAAATACAAAAGGTTTATTTACAAAAATAATAACTACATTTCTTAATAGTAAAGCACAGGGTTTTAGCTACTGTAAATTTCATCTCTTTTAGGGTTCAAAAGAGAGAGAAAATCTCCAAGCATTACATCTCTCCTGACACATAAGCAGAGAGAGATCTCAATATACACAGAACATACAAAGATGTAACAACAGGAAGTCAAAGACAAAGGGCAGGTACCTGCAAAGTATTCATTTTAGATAACCAATCAGAATGAGAGCAGAAACAGAGAGGTGAGAAGAAATAGACATATTCCAACTGTCATTCAGGAGGGGGAAGGAATTTCCCTCAACCTATTCTAAGCTAGGTCGCAGTTCAAATCCCGGGAGCGGAGTGAGCGCCCGCTGTTAGCCCCAGCTTCTGCCAACCTAGCAGTTCGAAAACATGCCAATGTGAGTAGGTCAATAGGTACTGCTCCGGCTAACTAACTACTCCTCATTGAGGACTGCAGACTTGGGCAGTGTGGGGTTGAACTCCAACCATACAAACCACTTTTGCACTTTGAACTCAGTTTGCAGCAACTGAAGCAAGCTCAGGACCAAGGGGTGGGGTGGGGTGGGGAAAGTAGCAGGAGGAGAGAAAAATTGGGGTGTTTTATTAGGAACGATCTACCAAATCAGGACAGTCAGAGCTATGTAGGACTGCAAAGTAGCAATTCTATTCTGTCCCAGAGATGAAAATGTTATTTATATAATTGTTGTTTGGGGATGTATTTTCTTCTTGTTACTAATTAAAATAACAAAACCATGAATCTTGCAACACCTTAAAGCAGGGGTCCCCAAACTAAGGCCCGGGGGCCGGATGCAGCCCTCCGAGGTCATTTACCTGGCCCCCGCCCTCAGTTTTATAATATAATATACTAGCTGTGCCCGGCCACGCGTTGCTGTGGCGAAGTCTGGTGGTATGGGAAATAAAGTATTGAGGAATTGGTGGTAGTTAAGGTCAAGGGTAAAGGTTTTCCCCAGACATTAAGTCCAGTCGTGTCTTACTCTGGAGGTTGGTGCTCATCTCCATTTCTAAGCCGAAGAGCCGGCGTTGTCCGTAGACTCCTCCAAGGTCATGTGGGATGACTACGTGGAGCGACGTTACCTTCCCGCCGGAGCAGTACCTATTGATGCACTCACATTTGCATGTTTTAGAACTTCTGGGTTGGCAGAAGCTGGGGCTAACAGTGGGGGCTCTCTCCGCTCCCCCAATTCAAACCTGTGGCCTTTCGGTCCAGAAATTCAGCAGCTCAGCGCTTTAACACGCTGCGCCATCAGGGGATATTATTTCCTAAAGGTTGTGAATATACAATATTTCTGATTGGTTTTTTTTGTCTGTTGGAGGCAAGTATGAATGCTGCAATTAGGAAAAATGATTAGGATGTAATGGCCTTGCAGCTTTAAAGCCTGGCTGTTTCCTCCCTGAGTGAATTTTTTGTTGGGAGGTGTTAGCTGGCCCTGATTGTTTCCTGTCTGGAATTCCCTTGTTTTCAGAGTGGTGTTGTTTGCGATATTTTATGTGCTTCTACTGTCTGTGGCCCTGAGAAAACAGGATTTTCCAGACTTTGATGATGGGAATACTTTGTTGGGAGGTGTTAGCTGGCCCTGATTGTTTCCTGTCTAGAATTCCCTTGTTTTCAGAGTGGTGTTGTTTGCGATATTTTATGTGCTTCTACTGTCTGTGGCCCTGAGAAAACAGGATTTGCCAGACTTTGATGATGGGAATACTTTGTTGGGAGGTGTTAGCTGGCCCTGATTGTTTCCTGTGTGGATTTCCCCTGTTTATTTACTGTCCTGGTTTTAGAGATTATATTGTTCTGCATTATTCTATCCCAGTAATTATTTCATATTAAAGAAGAATCTCACTTATCCAACATTCGCTTATACAATGTTCTGGATTATCCAACGCAGTCTGCCTTTTCATAATCAATGTTTTTGTAGTCAGTGTTTTAAATTCATTGTGATATTTTAGTGGTAAATTTGTAAATACAGTACAGTAGAGTCTTACTTATCCAACATAAACGGGCCGGCAGAACGTTGGATAAGCGAATATGTTGGATAATGAGGAATTAAGGATAACCCTATTAAACATCAAATTAAGTTATGATTTTACAAATTAAGCACCAAAACATCATGTTAGACAACAAATTTGTCAGAAAAAGTAGTTCAGTACACAGTAATGCTATATAGTAATTACTGTATTTATGAATTTAGCACCAAAATATCACGATATATTGAAAGCATTGACTACAAAAATGCGTTGGATAATCCAGAACGTTGGATAAGCGAGTACTGGATAAGTGAGACTCTACTGTAAATACTACATAGCATTACTGCGCATGGAACTACTTTTTCTGTCAAATTTGTTGTATAATATGATGTTTTGGTGCTTAATTTGTATAACGATTACCTAATTTGATGTTTAATTGGCTTTTCCTGAATCCCTTCTTATTATCCAACATATTCACTTATCCTGCCGGCCTGTTTACGTTGGATAAGTGAGACTCTACTGTATATTTCTAATCTTATATTATCTGCTCAGAACTGGATTATATGAGGCTCCTTCTTCACAGCTGTATAAAATGCACACTGAAGTGGATTATATGGTAGTGTGGAGTCAAGATAATCCAGTGCAAAGCAGATAATATAAGATTATAAATGGGTTATATAGCTGTGTGGAAGGGCCTTGAGTCTACACTGCCATATAATCCAGTGCAAATTAGATAATCTGTGGAAGAAGTCTAAGTGAGGCCTAAATCTGCCTGTCCCCTAACTGAAACCTGGCTGTCCCTGGGTTGCTAGGCAACCAAGTGGGCAGAGATTAGCCCTCTAAACTGGCAACAATTGGATAAAAAAAATTATTGCTCTCCCTCTAATTAGGACTTTATTTTTCTTTTTGTTGTATCAACCTTGAGGCATGGATGATGGGTTGTGTTGTCAAATTTTGAGGTTGGGGGGCCTGTACTTTTGTTGTTTTGTGAATTGCCGTGATGCCATCACTCTTTTATATATATAGATTGTATATACATATAATATTGATAATATTATAATGTAATACAATATAACACTAATAATAATACCATATAATAATATTAATGATATATTCTATATTACACCCGAGCTAAACTGGGAGTAGCGGTATATAAGTTTAATAATAAATAAAATAAAAATATAATATTACTAATAATATTACAGTATAGTGGTATAGTTCAATATAGTAATATATAATGCTAATATTGTGCTATGCTAATAATATAATATATTGTATGTACATATAATATTGATAATAATATTATAATGTAATACAATATAACACTAATAATAATACCATATAATAATATTAATTATATATTATATATTACATATAATATTACTAATAATATTTCAGTATAGTGGTATAGTTCAATATAGTAATATATAATGCTAATATTGTGCTATGCTAATAATATAATATATTGTATGTACATATAATTTGTAAGCCACTCTGAGTCCCCTTTGGGGTGAGAAAGGTGTGATACAAATGTAGTAAATAAATAAATAATAAATAAATACATTTTAGACTTAGGCTCGCCCAAAGTCTGACATGACTTGAAGGCACACAACAACAACAACAACAACAATCCTAATTAACTTGACTATCTCATTGGCCAGAAGCAGGAGCACACTTCCCATTGAAATCCTGATAAATGTATGTTGGGTTAAAATTGTTTTTATTTTTAAATATTGTATTGTTTTTTCATTGTTCTTTCGTTGTTGTTGTTGCACTACAAATAAGACATGTGCAGTGTGCATCGGAATTTTTTTTTTTTTTCAAATGATAATCCGGCCCCTCCACAGTCTGAAGGATTGTGGACCGGCCCTCGGATTAAAAAGTTTGGGGACCCCTGCCTTAAAGTGTAACACTTTGTTTTGCACAAACCTCTAAGGAAAGCAGGAAAGCTTCAATTGTAACAATGTTTTAAGATTATTATTATTTTTCTGCAACAGGATAGAGCAGCTATCTGTCCTCCTGCAACCCACAGACATTTCAAAAATACCTAAGAAGTCCTGGCATTTGTACAAAAAGCTACTACTTCCACTGCTTGCTAATTTTCAATTATTTTTGTTATTTTAAAAAATGCTCTTTGGGACTGAGAGCAGGAACAACATGATTAGAGAGTGACATTTTGATAAAAGAGAATGACCTCATGGTAGAAGAATGGCGTCTTTGTTGCCAATAAAAAGAGTTAACTCATTACAGGTAGCTAGCTAGCTACAACTACTGGGAGCCCATTGCAGCTAATCTTTTTCTGGCCTGCATTCTGTGGGTCCTCCTGGACTCATCATTGACACTTGAAGCTTAGGTGTCGGTGGTGGCCGGGAGGGCCTTTGCACAGTTAAAGTTTGTGCGACAACTGCGACCATACCTCGAGAAGTCTGACTTGGCCACAGTGGTCCATGCCTTAGCTACTTCCAGATTGGATTATTGCAATGCACTCTATGTGGGGTTGCCTTTGAAGATAGCTCATAAACTCCAATTAGTACAATGGGTGGCGGCCAGGTTATTAATGGGAGCAAATTATAGGGAGCGGTCAACCCCCCTATTAAAACAGCTCCACTGGCTGCCGATAAATTTCTGGTCCCAATTCAAGGTGCTGATTATCACCTATAAAGCCCTAAGCTGTTCAGGTCCAGCCTATCTTTGCGATTGCATTTTCTACAACAAACCTGCACAAACTTTAAGATCTGCAGTTGGTGGGAACAAAGGTAAAAGGTAAAGGTTTCCCCTGATGTTAAGTCCAGTCGTGACCGACTCTGGCGGTTTGGTGCTTATCCCCATTTCTAAGCCGAAGAGCCAGCGTTGTCCATAGACATCTCCAAGGTTATGTGGCCGGCATGACTGCATGGAGCGCCATTACCTTCCTGCCGGAGCGGTACCTATTCATCCATTCACATTTGCATGTTTTCAAACTGCTAGGTTGGCAGGAGCTGGGGCTAACAGCGGGCACTCATTCCGCTCCCGGATTTGAACCTGGCACCTTTTGGTCCGCAAGTTCGGCAGTTCAGCGCTTTAACACAAAGGAAAGGGCTTTCTCAGTGGTGGCCCCCCGGCTCTGGAACTTCCTCCTGAGAGATATTAAATTAGCCACCACCTTGGCCACATTCCGAAAAGACTTGAAAACCTGGTTATTCAATGTGCTTTTGACTAATTCAGCACAACTTGATGGAGTCCTTTTACCTCCACCTATACCCAGCCTCTGCACTTTATTACTGGCCCACCACCCATCTTACCAATGACCTTGCAATATATTGCACATGTATAATTATTAAAAACCTTAAAAATTGTGGCATAGACACTGAGAACTGGGAAGCCCTGGCCCTTGAGCGCTCTAATTGGAGGTCAGCTGTGTCCAGCAGTGCTGCGGAGTTTGAAGAGGCACGAATGGAGGGCTTAAGGGAGAAACGTGCCAAGAGGAAGGCCCTTCAAGCCAACCGTGACCAGGACCGCCTTCCACCTGGAAACCGATGTCCTCACTGCGGGAGAACATGCGGGTCAAGAATCCCCAAGACACCAGAAATGGAAGACAATCGTCCTCGACCTACGAGGGATCGCCTAAGTAAGTAATAATTATTGCCTTGCCTCCAAGTTCTGAACATGCCCATTGTGCCGGATATTGGTTATTGGTTGAGTTTATGTTTCTATGATATTTTATATGTGTTTATGTATTCATTGTAATTGAAATGTATTTTAGGTTATGTATTTTATTGTTGCATTACTGGGCTTAGTCCCCATGTAAGCTACCCTGAGTCCCTTCGGGGAGATGGGGCGGGATATAAGAATGAAGTTATTATTATTACACTTCAGATTTGCCTGCACAGAACCAGAGGAGTGGAAGGACAGCATGGACTGAGCATTAGAACATCCAGCCAGCCAGATACTGAGTAGGGACCATCACTCATTGAACCTTTTCATTAGCCACCCCAAGACTGGGAATGCTGGAAGAGCTTCAACAATTTAAATCGTCTGTCAAAATTCAAGGCACCTGTCTCTTCTGGCAAGTCTACTCAGTCAGTTTTAATTTGTGAATTTGAATCTGAATTTTATTTGTGTGGTCTTTTGTGTATTATGTTATATGTATTTTAATAGGATTGGGTTTTATTGCTCTGTTTGAATTCTGTTGTACCTTGCCTTGAGCCGAAAGGAGAGGCAGGCAGGCCGGCCCATACCCAAAAAAAAAAAAAATTGGGAGGGGTTGAAACTGTTTTTCCAAGATGGCTTTCAGGTCAGTGTCTCCTGGAGATCTCAACATTAGTATCATTGTACAAAGGTTCTTCACAGGTAATAGATCCTGAATCATTGCTTCCTCTTTAAGTCAGTTCTTGTAGTTTAGTTTCCACAACTGGCAGAAGTTTCTTTCTGTTTTCTTCTGCTTTCTTCTTATTTCCTTTATTATGATGATGGGTTACCTCAAAACGTTTCCCACTGTGAATTAACAAGAAGTTTTCAGCCAAGCACACGCTGTTCTGATGGTACTCTGTTTTTTGGTGTCTATTGAAGACTTGTACTGCATCTTTTCATCACACAAATTGTTTAGCAACCAATGCACCAAGTTTCTGATGAACACTTTTACCCCCAACTTCTCCTCCAAACACCACACCGTACTTACAGAGTGCACCTTGTACATGACATGAGTAGGCTAACCAGGGAAATCTTGGAAGAAAAATACATGGGGCTACTGTTACTAAGCTTAACACTACTCACAAAGAATATGTGTATCCCTCATTTTGTTTAAAGACTGACCCAACCCAGCCTGGCTTGATAAAAACTTACTCTATTGGGTCTACTCTCATTTTCCTTGGGTTCGAGCCTAGCTTTAACTGTTTGACATTGCCATGTTCTGTTTAAGGAGCGGGAAACTTTGGTCCTGTCTGCAGTTTAATTAGAGCTCAACGAATTTGCACTTCCTGAATTGATAGGCAAAGTAGAATGCAGTAATGTTTTAATGGCCACACTTATCGGAATGTTACGAGGAAATTCACTGAAGAAAGGATATGTACAAACATGTATATTAGGGGAAAGTACTTTTTAAAAATGTGTATTTGTTGTGGGGTGGGCGTGGAGCACATATATTATAGCAGTGCGTAAGGAAAAATATCTTGCTGTTAATATGTGTTTCGGACAAAAATATGTATATTAGACAGTAAGTGCAAAAAGATTTTACTCAAGCATTAGTAAAACCACAAACTCATGACCAAATGGAATGGAATGGACCAAAGAATGGGAAAATGATAAACAGGGAGAAACTAATACTGACAGATTTCTTTCTGGTGTGCTGTTCACTTAAATCATAGGCTGCAGTACTTACTGTATATATTCGAGTATAAGCCTAGTTTTTCAGCCCTTTTTTTAAGACTGAAAAAGTCCCAGGTGAGGGACCTGGTTGGCTTATATTTGGGTCAGCTTATACTCGAGAATATATGGTACATTTATTATTTTTCTCAATTATTATTGGTATTATTACATTTATTATTTTTCTCTATTATTGTTGCTACTATTACATTTATTTTACTCTATTTTTTATTATTAGTAATACATTTATTATTTCACTCTGATCTTATTATTATTATTACATTTATCATTTTACTCTATTTATTATTACATGTATTATTTTCCTGTATCAATTATTATTATTAATATTATTACATGTATTATTTTACTCTATTATTATTAAAAGGATACATAAACACATTTAAACTGAAGAAGATGAGAATAATGATTTAATCAGAGTTGGACAGTGTTATCTTAAATTTGAACTTTATGTAAATATTCAAAAACATTTAACCTACTGATGCCTCAATTAATGTAATGTTATTGGTATCTATTTTTATTTCCAAAATTTACCACTCTCGGCTTATACTTGAGTCAATGTTTTCCCAGTTTTTTTATGGTAAAATTAGGTGCCTCGGCTTATATTCCACAAATTATGTTGAATTGGTCTAGACTGTGAGATATTCATTGAAAAACTATAGCAAAATGTGCTGCAGAATGTACCACATAAACAAAGTATTTGCACTTTAATAAACATTTTTCCATGTTTTTAATATAATCAATTACGAAATGACATTTATAACCCAGGAGCAAAAATCGTGTTACGTAATATAATGTTCTGATCTTTGCTAATCAAAGTAACAGGGAGCTTCAATACAGTGAGTACTGACAAATACACCACAATTCTTAGCTACCGTGTTCCCCCCAAAATAAGACAGTGTCTTATATTAATTTTTGCTCCCAAACATGTGCTAGGTCTTATTTTTAGAGGATGCCTTATTTTTCCATGAAGAAAAATTCATATTTATTATGTACTGTACAGTAGTTGTCATTACAAACCAGCATAACCACACAAACTATGAATCCTATCAAGAATTTCTTGTTACTACCATTATTGCCATGTACAACACTCTATGGTAAGTACATTTACCGATCTTGCATGCTCTGGTGTTCTGTTTGGTGGGCATGCTTCCAAACAAAAACTTTGCTAGGTCTTACTTTCAAGGGAGGCCTTATATTTAGCAATTCAGCAAAACTTCTACTAGATCTTATTTTCAGGGGGTGTCTTATTTTTAGGGAAACAGGGTATACCTTAGTCTGGCTGTTCCCTGGGTGCACCTACATTGTAGAATTAATGCACTTTGACACGATTTGATTGTTATGTGATCTTGTGATTTGTAGTTTGGTGAGGCGCCAGCACTCTTTGGCAAAAAAAGAAGGAAGACCTTGAAAAACTAAAACTCCCATGATTCCATAGCATTGAGCCATGGCAGTTAAACTGGTCTCAAACTGCATCAAATCTGCAATGTGGCTGCACCACCACCCGTCTCCAGCACTAAACAGTACGCACCATAGATAAAGGTAAAGGTTTTCCCCTGACATTAAATCCAGTTATGTCCAACTCTGGGGGTTGGTGCTCATCTCCATTTCTAAGCCGAAGAGCCGGCGTTGTCCGAAGACACCTCCAAGGTCATGTGGCTGGCATGACTGCATGGAGCGCTGTTACCTTCCCGCCGGAATGGTACCTATTGATCTACTCACATTTGCATGTTTCCAAACTGCTAGGTTGGCAGAAATTGGGGCTAACAGCAGGCGCTCAGCCCGCTCCACAGATTCGAACCGCCAACCTTTCGGTCAGCAGGTTCAGCAGCTCAGCAGTTTAACCCACTTCACCATCAGGGGCTTCCACTACGCACCATACAATCATAGAATCATAAAGTTGGAAGAGACCTCGTGCCCCATCCAGTCCAACCCCCTGCCAAGTAGCAGGAAAATCGCATTCAAAGCACCCCCGTCAGATGGCCATCCATCCTCTGTTAAATGCCTCTAAAGAAGTAGCCTCCACCACACTCCGGGGCAGAGAGTTTCACTTCTGAACAGCTCTCACAGTGAGGAAGTTCTTCCTAATGTTCAGGTGGACCATGTTCACCAATCTTATACCTTTTCCCTTATTCTTCCAGGTGTCATATACATATTTCCAAACTATTCCCCTTAGGTCCCAAGGTCAGATACAGTCAAAGTGAATAACTTTGGTCTTTGCTGTCCTTTGTTCTGTTTCACCAAAATCATATTTGCTTCCCCCACTAGATTAGCCTATTGTGTTGCTCCTATCTTGTAATGATGCAAATCTCTGTGCGTTTTCTTTTCCTTGACATTTATTGCCTCCTTCTTTTTTATGACTGAAACTGTTCTGAACTTTTTTTTTTAATGTCAGGAGCAACTTGAGAAACTACAAGTCGCTTCTGGTGTGAGAAAATTGTCTGTCTGCAAGGACATTGCCCAGGGGTTGCCTGCATGTTTTGATGTTTTTACCATCCTTGTGGGAGGCTTCTCTCATATCTTCGCTTGGGAAGCTAGAGCTGACAGAGGGAGCTCATCCACACTCTCCCCAGGTTGGATTCGAACTGGCAACCTTTAGGTCAGCAACCCAACCTTCAGGTTAGCAGTCCTGCCAGCACAAGGGTTTAACCCACTGCACCACTGGGGGCTCCTTTGTTCTGAACTTGATAGATGCTGATAGTCTTATGCTATGCTGCATTCACTCATTTTCTAATAAACTAGTCCCAAATATTGCCCTTCTCCGTGCTCTTCTTAAATAATTTCCTGAATCCTTCTGTGCCTTGTATCTCAGATGCTTTTTAATTGTTCGCTGTTAAAAGATTATATTTGATCACTTTCTTCTTTTCTTGCTCAGTCCCAAAATCAAACCTTGGAGTCTTGGAAAGAGCTAACGTTCTTCATGTTTAAGAGAGAGGAAACATCTACTCATTTCATTCTGAGGGCTTGGCATGGACCTAAATTTCTCCTGTGGAAATTGGTGGATTAAATTTAGGAGTGTTACAGGCAAAATCCTGTTTCTGGTTAGTAACTTTCAGAGGTTCAAAGTTCTGCACCTTCACATCCTTTTTCTCCTAAAGACGAATGAGAAAGGCACGAAAAAGGCGTCTAGGAAACTTTTCTCATTACTCTGGAATGTCAGTATCCAATAAGACGGTGGGGTTAAAACAAATAAAATCGAGTTAATTTTAACCATTATATGAGTAATCTTTGCCACAAAGGCTGAAAAAAACCATAATTAGGACATAAGTGGGCCATGAAATTATATGGAAAATGGGTAAGTTTCATTGTATGGTGAGAGCGCAAGTGTGGAACTTGTCTTTTTCCTCTTCATATGTTGGTGCGTATATATAATGCCATAATTTTTTATTCAATATATATATAGAACTTCTAATGGGAACCAGAATAAGATATTTTTGTGCCTGAGGCAGAAAATCCAGATGGGAATCACCTCTAGCCTTCTAGCACAGCCCTTGGCCTTCCAGTACAAAAATATTCAAATTACATAGCATTGAAATCCATCTAGAAATTCTTCTGTAATAGCCTTAATGAAACAGAGGCCAAGAAAAGATAGTGATATATATAGGAATGTAAAAAGACCCCGCTGCAGAGGCCTATATAGTCTCATATTATGTTCTCATGGTAGCCAAATTGATGTTCATGATGGAAAAGCTATGAGCAGAATAGGAGTTTAATAGCATCCTCTCATTCTTGTTCCCCAGCAGGATCATTCCTGGCAATATTTTGCATATGAAAACTAGCATATATATAGCCAAGCAACTTCAGAATGTGGTCAGGATGACAATAATAATATTATAATAACAACTTTATTTTTGTATCCCGCCTCTATTTCCCCAAAGGGACTTGGGGCGGCTTACATGGGGACAAGCCCGGTCAAAATAATTAAAACACATTAAAATTCATAAAACAGCATCATAAGACAATATAAAACAACCGAGACATAACACAGTATAAAACTTCATGACAAGAAACTTCATGGGGAAGGATACAGCAGTTTGCTTTTGCCTGAACCTACTGGGAAGGGCAAAAATCTAATCCTTTCTGTCTTCCCTCCTCATTGAGTTGATAGAGTACCAAACTTATTTTGTACTTCGAACTCGGTTTGCAGCAATTGATGTAAGCTGAGAACAAAGGGGGAAAGTGTGAGAAGAAACAAAGTGGGACATTTTACAAACAGATGAAAAAGTGGGTCTGCAAAAGGTGGAAAAAAGGAACTGTTCCTGCCAGACTGAGACAGTCAGAGGGTATGCCGGTTTGTTGTGTACCTGTAAGTCATTTCCGACATAGTGATCCCAAGGCAAAACTATCATGAGGTTTTCCTGTCAAGATTTGTTCAGAGTGAGTTTGCCTCTGAAGCTGAGCGAATGTGACTTGCCAAAGGTCACCCAATTAATTTGCAAGGTTGTGCAAGCATTTGAACCTTAATCTCCAAAATTGTAGCCCAATGCTCAATCCACTCCATCATACCAACTCTCCTTCCGATATGTAGTATTGCCTCTGATACTAAAGATACATACTGCACCTATTCATTGCCTGAGCCTCCATTATTTTATACTCCCAATCGCTGATCCACGCAGAAGCTTGTCCACTGTTTATATAGGGCAAGCTTCCTCATCACTCAGGGCCCTTCCACATAGCCATTTAACCAAGAATATCAAGGCAGAAAATCCCGCAATATCTATTTTGAACTGGGTTATCCGAATCCAAACTGTCATATATTCCAGTTCAAAGCAGATGTGGGATTTTGTGTGGAAGGGTCTCTGACTGGCCATCCAGTTTGGTGGATGGCCAGAAATAGTGGGCAGGGGCACTCCCAGGGCTTGCAGGCTGCGTACAAAGCAGCTCAGCTCTACATATGAAATACAAATTGCTGATGGGCAATTTGGGATTTAGTATTTTTCCCTGTGACATTTGTGTTCCTCTCCTCAGCTGTGATATGATGCCAACGTTTTTTAAGCGAGGCAAAATAGCAGGTTTGGAAGGAAGTGGCAGCTTCAGGTCTTGCAGGGCGGATATTTTCAGTTGGCAAATGGCATTTAGGATGCAATCAAAGCCCTTCCTTGGCATCACCCCACCCCTTCTCTTGATCAGGGATTACACAGTGGTCCTTTGGGAGATAAGCCAAGCTATTCAGAAGTGGGGATCCTCAAGTGTGGGATTCATCCAAAGGTGTTTCTAGTTAGACCCCAAGCAATGCTGAGGGCTTTGGAAAAGATCTCAAAAGATGTATATTTCTTTTTGTCATTTCTGGTCAAAGAAATTGAGAAGATGGGCAATCCTGGGCAACCCAGGCAGAGAAGATGGGCAATCCTGCAAAACCTGTTACTCAGTTGCAAAACTATGAAAGGTATACCTACTCCATCACTCCATGAAACTTTCAGTTTTCTGGGGGAAACACACGTGTGTACAAACACTTGTCTCAAGCCAGAAGCACAATACTCTTGACCTCACAATTGTGTTAAAAAACAAAGTATGGATTGTCGATGTTGCAATCCCAGGTGACAGCAGGATTGAAGAGAAACAACTGGAAAAGCTGACATGATACGAGGATTTAAAGATCGAATTGCAAAGACTCTGGCACAAGCCAGTCAAGGTGATCCCAGTGGTGATAGACACACTGGGTGCAGTGCCTAAAGACCTTGGCCTGCACTTAAACACAATCGGCGCAGACAGAATTACCACCTGCTAGCTGCAGAAGGCCACCTTACTGGGATCTGCACACATTATTCGCCGATACATCACACAGTCCTAGACACTTGGGAAGTGTCCGACGTGTGATCCAATACAACAGCCATCAGAGTGTCTGCTGTGGACTCATCTTGTTGTGTTTCTAATAATAATAATAATAATAATAATAATAATAATAACAACAACAACAACAACAACAACAACAACAGGAAAAACTCAGCCACTATCAGGACCTCAAGACTGAACTTCAAAGACTCTGGCAGAAACCAGTGCAGGTGGTCCCGGTGGTGATGGGCACACTGGGTGCTGTGCCAAAAGATCTCAGCTGGCATTTGGAAACAATAGACATTGACAAAATTACGATCTGCCAACTGCAAAAGGCCACCCTACTGTGATCTGCACGCATCATCCGAAAATACATCACACAGTCCTAGACACTTGGAAGTGTTCGACTTGTGATTTTGTGATATGAAATCCAGCATGTCTATCTTGTTTTCTGTGTCATACAATAAAATAATAATAATAATAATAACAATAATAATAATACCTTTATTCTTATATCCTGCCCCATCTCCCCGAAGGGACTTGGGGCAGCTTACATGGAGACCAGGCCCAATGGAACAAAATTAAAATATAACACCATAAAATACATGTCCTAATTAGAAATTGTGGGAGTTGAAGTCCAGAGCACCCAGAGGGCCGAGGTTTGCCCAGGCTGGTGTAGACTCCAAACCATGCTGTTCCTCCTCTATTCACCCCTGCCCCCTCCTTTTGTTTACTGTTAGGAGGGAAAGGGTAATGTACATGTATTGATTAGGACTTGTGGGAGTTGGAGTCCAAAACACCTGGAAGGCCGAACTCTGCCCAGGCCTGGTCTACACAGAAGGAAGAAATACAGTTTGACACTTTTTGGAAACTGCCATGGCTCGAGGCTGTGGGATCCTGAGAATTGTAGTAACACAAGGCCTTTTGTTTTTCCAGGATTCTGTTTCCTTGAGCAGTTGAAAGTGGTTACTATGTCAGTGGGATTATGAATGCCTTTTGATTGTGTTTGAACTTGTAAAAAACTCTCCAAGGTACTGGTCCATCGACCCTGAACACGTTCAGCACCCTGGACAGATTAACCCCATGAGCATGAAAGCCTCCATTGTCTCCAGTCTTAATCTGACACCTAAGTGGCCTATGCAGTTGGCCCTCCATATCCTCAGATGCAATCAGCCATGGCCTAAAAATATTTGGGTAAAAAAAAAAATTCACAAAGGCCTCCCTTGATTTTGCCACTATGCTGATGCGTAGTCACTTCACAGATCCAAAGGCTGTCTCCAGCACTCTTTTGTCTTGTTCACAATTTTATATAAAGGATGCCATTTTACTTTGCTGTTACAGTAGAATCTCGCTTATCCAACGTAAACAGGCCGGCAGATAAGCGAATATGTTGGATAATAAGGAGAGATTAAGGAAAAGCCTATTAAACATCAAATTAGGTTATGATTTTACAAATTAAGCACCAAAACATCATGTTATACAACAAATCTGACAGAAAAAGTAGTTCAATACACAATAATGCTATGTGGTAATTACTGTATTTACGAATTTAATACCAAAATATCACGATGTATTGAAAACACTGACTACAAAAATGCGTTGGATAATCCAGAACGTTGGATAAGCGAGTGCTGGATATGTGAGACTCTACTGTATTATATAATGGGACTTGAGTCTTGACAGATTTTGGTCTCCGCAAAGGATCCTGGAACTTAACCCCAGCGGAAACTAAGGGCCCTCCATAGTTGGATTGAAGGTCCTTGGCTTGATCAGCCTGAGGACAATGCTTAGTCATGATGTTTATGTTTGGGCATTCTTCTAGCCTTCTGGTTTCTGAGCAGTTTTAGAATTTTTCCATGCACAATGTGTTTTCTCTCTGTATCTCTGCCGCCAGCCCTGGGGCTGTATAAACGGTGGGGGAGAAATACAAAGGAAGGCCGTTTTAGCCCAAAGGAAGGGACACCCCCTTTCGTCAGCTGGATGCTACGAGAAAAGAAAATCCCCGTGGCCGGCTGTGGCATGTGGGAGAGGCGGGTTTCACATGGTGGTGACTCACTTCTTCTCAACGGACAACGCAGCTCCAGACAGTTTCCTCCTTTTGCTTTTGTTTGGTTGTGCTGTTCTGCGTTGCCATGCTCTGCTCGCCAATTTGAAAAGCTGGAGGGAGCGTGTCACTCTCATGGGGCAGTGGACCATTTTGGGCTCATCTTGTGAGACTTGAAAGACCTTAATTTCTAAAAATATATCTGATTGGAATGGGCAAAATCCAAAGCTTTTCATGATTCCAGGGATTTTGCCTAGATATCACACACATACACAGACTCACTCCAACTGTGCAGCCAATCCAGCTGTCAGTTCCCACAACATCTGGAAGGCCCCATCAGTGTTGTTTCCTGTTATTCTACGGATGATAAAAGCTGGAGGTAAAAATAAAAAGGGAGGCTTTTGGAAAGGCTGAAGGAGAGGAAACCGCACTCTCTAAAGTGTCTCCAACCTTGCAGCGTATACATTTGGGATCAGTTAAAGGAAAGCACGTGCCAGCTTCTAATCTGAAATGTACACACTGTGCTCCAATACACGAAAAAAGCTCTGAGCACTCAAAGACATATAATTCGGAACAATTTCACAAAACACACATGCACCGAAATGAAAGGCCATACTGGATTGTGAGACTGGAAATGTTTTGTGTGTGAGCTCCCAGAACCCTCCAGCCAGGGACCACAATATTTGGAGGATTCTGGGACATTAACATAAAAGAAAAAGAAAAGAAAAAACCACAAAAGAAGAACAAAACACATCTCAAGTTGCTGGAAAGAATGTCTACCTAAGAAGTTAATTACAGGATCAGTGGCAAATTTTGTAAGGGAGGTCTGCTTTCACAACAAACACACACAAACAACACATTTACTGGAATAGAAAAGGCCACAGCTTTATTGATGACAGCTGCAGAGCCTTGGGTTCAAATCCATAGATTAGTTGATTGCCAACTGAGGAAAGTCCACAAACTCAGCTTGCCTGCTGAAGATACTCAGGAGACAGATACAGGATATCACATAGGGACAATTGGCAATTCCTTGTCATCTGGAAGTGGGATGGACCCACCTGTGCCCAAAGGTCCTATAAAGAGACTTCCAAAAGGATATATCATGGCGTGCCTGGACCCTCTCTCCTGCAACTGGATCTGAGCCCCATCTCCAAGGATCTGCCTTAAATCTCCTTGGAGTGGACCTGAATGAAGCCTATAACTTGGCTACCTCTAGACCAGTGGTTCTCAACCTGTGGGTCTCCAGATGTTTTGGCCTTCATCTCCCAGAAATTCTAACAGCTGGTAAACTGACTGGGATTTCTGGGAGTTGTAGGCCAAAACATCTGGGGACCCACAGGTTGAGAACCACTGCTCTAGACACATTCACTAGCAACCTGGATGCTCCTCAGTTGAATCTTTACCCTCTATTGCACAAAAATTAGGATCCAGACATGTAACAGATGGTGATTTTGTTAGTATGGAGATAACATTATGGGGAAATATTACCCTTCACCCCTGATAAGCAGAGGCTAGATGGCCATCTGTCGGGGGTGCTTTGAATGAGATTTTCCTGCTTCTTGCAGGGGGTTGGACTGGATGGCCCGTGAGGTCTCTTCCAACTCTACGATTCTATGATTCTATAACTTTCCAAAATTATCCAAGCATAGGTGGATATTGAACTGCTGCAGTTTCTATGCCATTGATGCAAAACTCACACATTGAAGACTCTGGCCTCCAGGGATTTGCAGTTTGGAGAGGGACATTTAGCATTCTCAGCTCCTCTAATGACAAATTATACATATCCAGGATTCCATAGGATATAACCAGGAGTTAAAATGGAATCACAGTGCTACAACTGTTTCGTGTGAATGGCTAACTGATCAATAACATCTGAAGGACCACAAGGTTCCTGCTCCTGATTTGAACCCAGAGGTTTTTAAGTATTTGTTTTTCAAAATTGGCTGGGGGATTCTGGGAATCCTTGTGGAATAAATCTATTTTTCAAAACTCTCCAAGAAAGTCAAGTTGGGGGTAAAGCTAGGGAGACAGCTGATGGAAAATAATAATAATAATAATAATAATAATAATAATAATAATAATAATAATAATACTGATGATGATGATGATGATGATGATGAAAAACAAGAAAAATTAAGCTGTTATCAAGACCTCAAGATCAAACTGCAAAGGCTCTGGCAGAAACCAGTACAGGTGGTCCCAGTGGTAATTGGTGCACTGGGTGCTGTGCCAAAAGATCTCAGCTGGCATTTGAAAACAATAAACATCGACAAAATTATGATCTGTCAACTGCAAAAGGCCACCTTACTGGGATCTGCATGCATCCTAAACTCTTGGGAAGTGTTCGACTTGTGATTTTGTGATACAAAATCCAGCACATATATCTCGTTTGCTGTGTCATACTCTGTCTTTGTGTCAATAATAATAATAATAATAATAATAATAATAATAATAATAATAGTAATAATAATAATAATAATAGCTTTCTTTATATCCCGGCACCATCTCCCAGAGAGACTTGGGGCGGCTCACAGAACACTCAAAGTGTGACATACAAAATACAACAAATGCAAAACAAAACATAGACAATAAACAGTCAAACATAACATCATTAATTCAGAGTACCCCCTGGTAAAATCAATACAAATACAGCAATTACTGTAGGTAAAACAGCAGTATTGAATCTCAGAATAATAAAGTGCTAATCTAAGAATCTAAAGGTCCTCATATGTATTATTAGAGAGTCTAAACATGATGGAAGTCTTGTTGGAAAAGCCAGGTCTTTAGTTGTGTGAGGAAGGTTTGGAGGGTGGGGGCTAGCCTGATCTCCCCCAGGAGGGCCTTCTAAAGCCGGGGGGCTACCACCAAGAAGGCCTTCTCTCTCATCACCACCTGCTGCACTTGAGACAGAGGTGGGACCGAGAGGAGGGCTTCTCCGGTGGATCTTAAAGCCCGTGTTGGTTCATAGAAGTAGATGTGGCCTCGAAGATAGATTGGACCCGAAGCGTATGCTGGCAGAAAGGCTGCTGCTGACATTGAGAACGGTTAGACCTCAGAGCCTTTCATACTGCTGGAGATCCCTTTATACGGCTGGAACCACTCATCAATACAAGTGGAGGATGATCGTAAGTTCCAGGAATCCGAGAAAGTTGAGCTGGTTGAGGAGGGCAGATCCGCCACTCCCTTCGCCCACACCAGGCAGGCACAAATCTGGGTGTGCCAACACGCAAACGGATGCAAGCCTGCCAGAGTGGCCCCTCCGCCTTTCCCTGGTCCTGGCTCAGGGTGTTCCTGTCATCCACCTTCTCATAAACATCTCCATCTTGCACGGCCGATGGCAAGAGGCACGTTTAATGTCTTTGGCACCAGCTCATTGCTAAGGATGCCGCCAGGATTATATCTCCCAGAAGCCGTCCGCGATGGCCTATTTTGGTGACTGAGCCCTGATTATGTGGTGAAAATCCCCTTTGCAAGGCCTGTGTGGTCCTCCATTATGAATCAGCACTGATTTAGATGCCCTGCCTGCCTTGCTATAAATACAGGCTTGCTAAAAACTGATCTCTCACGAGCTGCCTTTTTATCCTTTCCTTGGCAGAGGTATTTTCTGCATCCAGTGTTCCCGTCTGGAATGGCTCTTGGGTCCCATCCATGCATGCCTGCCTGCTGAAACTTTCACAGGGACAAATCGCTGGCAGCAAATCATAAGAGAAGAATTTGAGGAGCCATGGGTTCTGTTGACATCTCTGAAGAATGGTGGATACAGGCATGGAGTCTGAAGCATTGTAGGAAAGCCATGAGGTGCAAGCAGCAGCAGCAGCAGCAATCCTATCCTGACCTCTGTTCTCAGTCCTTGAAAGGAAAGTGGGTTCCTGGGTTTCTAAATGTCATATCTTCAATGCCCAGTCAATTCTCAATGTGGCTTTTAAAAAGATTAAAAGGTTTAAGTGGTCAGCTTGGAAATAGGTATTCTGATAAATAGTAGGGTGAGAGCTAGAGACCAGAATGTCTATTGACTTCCCAGATGAATGATCAGAACTGACATCTTTCTGACTTATGAAGCTGATAAAGTCAGGTAAAAAAACAGAGCTTGGAAAGACTAACTTTGTTGAGGAGATCCCAGACAAGGACTTTTGTTGTGGTTTACTCCATACTTTACTGGGAACACAATTCAATTTCTTTCTGCTTTGTTTTTGGTCTGAAGCTGTCATTCAGATGGGTGGAGATCCTTGGGATGATTCCCACAACACTGCAATTCCGTTTTGGCTGCCATGAATCCATCAGTATGGAATCCTATAATTTGAAGCTTAATAAAATGTAATTGTAAACATCAGACTACGAACTCAAAGATTTCACAAGTTGCAACCATGACTGTCAAAGTACAATATAACACTATGTAAGACAATTTGAAAAAAAAAGAACTGTTCCTGGTTTGAAAGTGTTACTTCCTATTTAATTGTGCAATACAGTAGAGTTTCACTTATCCAAGCTAAACAGACCAGCAGAAGCTTGGATAAGCAAATATCTTGGATAATAAGGAGAGATTAAGGAAAAGCCTATTAAACATCAAATTAGGTTATGATTTTACAAATTAAGCACCAAAACATCATGTTATACAACAAATTTGACAGAAAAAGTAGTTCAATACACAGTAATGCTATGTTGTAATTACTGTATTTACGAATTTAGCACCAAAATATCACGATATATTGAAAACATTGACTACAAAAATGACTTGTATTATCCAGAGGCTTGGATAAGCGAGGCTTGGATAAGTGAGACTCTACTGTATTTACTTTGAAAGTACTGTAACACTATGTAACACAATTTGAAAAAAAAATCTGTTCCTGGTTTGAAAGTGTTACTTCCTATTTAATTGTGCAATATTTACTTTGAAAGTAGTTGTTATACTCCAGAAACTTCAGTTTTGTGAATGCCACAAACTATGTTGAATTGGTTGAGACTCGATGAGATATTCATGGAAAAACTATAGCAAAATGTACTGCAGCATGTCCTGAAAAAACAAAGTTTTTGCAGTTTAATAAACTTTTTTCCAAGTTTTTATTATAGAACCAATTAGGAAATGACATTTATAATCCAGAAACAAAAATGGTGCTAGTGTAACAGTCTGCAAGACTAGATGACTGTCTATGCAAAATAATAATAATAATAATAATAAATTTTAAAAATCCCTGCTTTCCTCCCTTCCTGATTACTGCCTTCTTGTTCAATTTTGGGCTTGCCTTCCCTCTTTTTCTAGGTTTGCATCCTGCCTACAAACAGAAGTAGATCAATGTGTGCTTCAGAGAAAGAAAAAGAGATTTGCCCATATGCCTTGCGGAAATAAACATGGGCTGAGATTCCACATCACATAAATATCTGTCCCTGTACTTATGAGTGGAGGCAGAGGCTGGTACTTTGGCTAAATAGTGGCATATTCCAACTCCTTTCCCCCTGTTGTTGTTAACTTTCATGTTGTTTTGACAGCTTGTGAGCATGGAAGAAAGAAGTAGCAGCCTCTTTTCCCTGTCAACATACAGATGCCCCATGCTCCCTTGATGTTCAAGAATATCACCAAAGCCAGCTGCATCCAGCAACACACACCTTTATGCTGGTGTGCAGACCTTGAAGAAAAAAGCATGGGTTGCCTTCTCCCTTAGGATCTTAAAAGCCGCAGTATGATTCATTTGTGGGGAACATTCCTTTGTTCATTCCTTTGTTTGAACATTCATTTGTGGGGACTCAGCACAAACACATAAAGCCAGGGATAATGGCAAACCCTATTGAAATAAAGGTTTGGTTCCCAGCCTTTTTTTAAACCAGGGACCACTTTGACTAGGGACCACACTCTAACATTAGTACCAAAAGGGTTATGAATCAGTTTTTGGTCAACCTTAGATTTGGTTTGGTTATTTGGGATACTGATTCAGAAAATTGCATTGGATAGACAACATCAGTTCTAGTATCGAGTACAGAACATATGCCACCCAGTAGTTGCCATCTGCTCACCCACAGAAAACCATATTTAATGATCTAGAGCTGATGTGGTCTATCAAATGCAATTGTTTGAATCAGCACCCCAAATAACCCCAGGAACAGGCCTAAAAGCAAAGACAACATGACGCCCCCACTTCCAGGCACCACATGGAACGGCCCTACTCGGGGAGGGAGGAGGAGGAGCAGCAGCAGTCAGGAGGCTTGTTGTCGCAGCTTTTGTGGGTAGTCAGTTTCTCCCCCTCCAACATCCCCGTTGCCTCTGCACTCGTTGCAACGGTGTAGTAACGATGAGCCTGCGGACCATATTTTAGTTCTTGGGGACTACTGGTGGCCCACGGACCACAGATTGGGAACCACTGAAATAAAGGGATTTGGGCCCAATAATATATAGAATCCTGCTAGAGATTACATTTATTTTGGAAGTGGAGAATTAAAACCTCATACTGTATATATGTGAGCATAACCAACAGGATGCCAGCCAGGAAAAGCAAGCATGTTTGAACCCCATGGTGTCAAAAAGAAAACTATCATAAAAACTGCTCCTTGTACTATTTCACAAAATCAACATGGTGAAAATCCAGGAAGTCTCCAATTGTCAGACCAAACATGGAGGCAGGGTAATATTCAGTGTGTTATTATAGAGAGGAAAATATAATAATGTCAATAAGAAAGAGACATTGCTATGCCCTCATTCCCAAAAACAGAATGTTTTATAGCTCATTACTTGCAACACATTGCATTCCGGTTCTGTGTAGTGGAGCAGCAGCCTCCTTGCCATTGTCACAGTATGGACCAGATCTCCAGTTTGTCTATACATCTATCTATTGTAAAAATAGATAGAAAGAAAAAAGAAAACCCTATGAAAATTATGGAATCACCCTAAGTTAACAGGTGACATTAAAGCCCATATACAAACACTAGATAAGGGAGGGTGTGAAACCATAAATATTTGAAACTGGCATGACCATGGGGAGCTTCTTGTTGCTCCCACTTCCAGAAACATGTAGCTGGCTGGAGAATTCTGGGAGGTGTCATTCCCTTAAAACATTATTTTTTCTAAGTAAGGAATATTATTAGTAACACTATGTAATTAATAATAGTATGTAATTAATGACACTTTTTTTGTATCGGGAGCAACTTGAGTCGCGTCTGGAGTGAGAGAATTGGCCGTCTGCAAGGACGTTGCCCAGGGAATGCCTGGATGTTTTGATGTTTTATCATCCTTATGAGAGGCTTCTCTCATGTCCCCGCATGGAGCTGGAGCTGATAGAGGGAGCTCATCCACACTCTCCCCGGGTGGGATTCAAACCTGGCAGCTTTCAGGTCAGCAACCCAACCTTCAAGTCACGAGGCTTTAGTCCACTACACCATCGGGGGCTCCATTAATGACACTATGTAAACACATTTTTTGTTCCTGAGTTATAAATGTCATTTCTTAATGGATTCTATCATTTTAAACTGCAAAAACTTTGTTTTTGTGGGACATCCTGAAGCACATTTTGCTATAGTTTTGCAATGAATATCACAAAGAGTCTCAGCCAATTCAAATTAGTTTATGGCAGCCACAAAAATGAAGTTTCTGGAGTATAAGAACTACTGTTAAATTAGGCCCCTGGTGGCGCAGTGGGTTAAACCGCTGAGCTGCTGAACTTGCTGACCGAAAGGTCGGCAGTTTGAATCCGGGGAGCGGGGTGAACTCCCGCTGTTAGCCCCAGCTTCTGTCAACCTAGCAGTTTGAAAACATTCAAATGTGAGTAGATCAATAGGTACCTCTCCGGTGGGAAGGTAATGGCGCTCCGTGCAGTCCTGCCAGCCACATGACTTTGGAGGCGTCTATGGACAACGCCGGCTCTTCGGCTTAGAAATGGAGATGAGCACCAACCCCCAGAGTCGGACACGGCTAGACTTAATGTCAGGGGAAAACGTTTACCTTTACCCTTTAAATTAGGCACCACACAATTAAACAGGAAATCACACTTTCAAACCAGGAACAGGTTTTTTCCCCCAAATTTTGTTACATAGTGTAATGGATATGCAAGACTGATACAACCACTATCTTGGTTCCCTCTGGAGACAGAGATCTGCAAGGCTACTTTGTGGTAACTTTGCATTCAAACAAAAGGGGAGGGATTTTTATTCAGATTCCTGCTCTTTGTACTGGGAGCCGGTGGAATGGATTCCCGCATAGAGTTGGGCCCCTGCAAAGATATATGACACAATTGACAGTCTTTGCTATTCACTACAGTTGGCTTTGTAAGTATGCACGTTCTCTGAACAGGAATGTTGTTCTGTGTCCTATGCTGCCCTAAAATTCTGGGAAAAGAGTAGAAACACTTCAAATAAGGCCAGCTTTTGAAAGAGACATCTGCTTTCAGGAATCTTTCTGTTGCCTTTGTGTTCATGGCGAAGCTCGTAACTGGGGGTGAGGTGCAGGTTAATAAGGACACAGATGCTCACCACTTTCCTTCAGGGTCTAGTAAAATCTAAACAACGTGGCCGAGACCTCCAAGGAGCTGGGAGGAAAAGGCTTCATGGGCTGGACCAATGAAGCGAAGGACAATCGGCCTTATTCTTGGACAGCCAGGGGTCCTTTATTGGCCACCCCTTTATCGGGAAGAGGAAGGAAACTCTCAGAGAAGGGCATTCAGTATTTACAGCCGGCCTCTTCACAAGCTGTTGCCAGGAAAACAGAAGGGTCTCAGTCAATAGGTGTCTACTGTGTCCGGATGATGGGTGGGGACCGCTGTTCAGTAAATGCAGAGGGCCCTATCTACTCATATTCTTCTTCTGTATTTATTTTGAGTATACTTTTAACACTGTGTGACTGGCACGCTGCTCACTTCTCTGAATATTACATATCAGGTTTACAAAACTGAATGTGTGAATCAGCATGCGTACACGAACAAACAAATGCTTGCACATTTTGGCAGTCCTGAGAAATTTTCCAAATTTACTTTGTCCAATCCTATAGCATAAAACTTTGAGCCCAATCTGGAGGAAAGAAGGACAGCTCATGCTTCCCTCCTTGACATGGTGTTTACTCCAGCAGAATAATTCTTGTTGCTGGTTCTCCTCCGCAGTTTTTCAATAGTTTAGATTTCCAGCCGACCTCAATGTGGTGGCCTACAAATGTGCAGAATGTGTTGAACCACAAGTCTCATCATTCTCAGCCAGCTTGGCCAATGGCCCGTCGGAAAGGTACCACTAGGAGAAAGCTACTTTTGACAGAGTCAAATTTTGTTTGAATCAGTCACCCTCTGAGACACAAACACACATACCGTTGTGGTGGTGGTGTGCAGATGCATATGCAGGAATGCATAATACTTCAGGAAGCCTGTTGACCTTTTAAAATGTTTCCCCCTTCTCTCAGATTTCAGCTATTTATATTGTTTTGTACATAGGCTGGGAGTTATGAGAGACAAGTGACTTTAGCCCCTTCCACACAGCTGAATAAAATCCCACATTATCTGCTTTGAATTGGAATATATGGTAGTGTGGACTCAGATAACCCAGTTCAAAGCAGATATTGTGGGATTTTCTGCCTTGATATTCTGGGTTATATGGCTGTGTGGAAGGGCCCATAGTTACCTGCAATATGTTTGTTTGGGGGTGGAAGAGAGAGAATAATAGGGCTGAGATGAAGCCACATTTCAAATTTATTCATCATTGTATTTATTCAATTTATAACCCTCCTTTCTCCCACCAAAGGAACCAAGGTGGCTTCCAAAATTTAAAACGGGTGATTAAAATATTCCATACAAAAATTGAAAGAACAAATAACTATGGCCTTAATTCTGTTGCTAATCTTGAGCAGATTTGTTGTCTTAATGGGATTTACCAATGTGTGCAGTAATTGATTCGGTAGGCCTACTTTATTTTGGATTAACCGATAGGATCCAAGCCAATACAGACAGTTTCCAAGTTATGAACAAGATAGGTTCTATAGGTTTGTCTTTAAGTCAAATTTGTATGTAAATTGTGACAGATACATTTTTAGGTGTAACACACATTCTCTCTCTCTCTCTCTCTCTCTCTCTCTCTCTCTCTATATATATATATATACATATACAGTAGAGTCTCGCTTATCCAACGTAAACGGGCCAGCAGAATGTTGGATAAGCGAATATGTTGGATAATAAGGAGAGATTAAGGAAAAGCCTATTAAACATCAAATTAGGTTATGATTTTACAAATTAAGCATCAAAACATAATGTTATACAAAAAAAATGACAGAAAAAGTAGTTCCATGTGCAGTAATGCTATGTAGTAATTACTGTATTTACAAATTTACCACCAAAATATCACAATGAATTTAAAACACTGACTACAAAAACATTGATTACTAAAAGGCAGACTGCGTTGGATAATCCAGAAAAAAAATCAGCTATGGGTTTTAGTCTGAAATGAAAATGAACTGTCCAAGGTGCTGAAATTTAAGCCCCAATTAGTTTCAGAACCCTGGATAGCTCTGGGTGTGGACTTAAATTGAGATTTCAAGTCGGAGTAATTTCACTGTCCCACTGATTTGGGAACCATCCGTCTTAAGGGAATTTAGCTTATAGGCCTTAAGGCATATTGTGTGACACCATTCCAGCATTATTTTCACCTGGAGTGAATGGTTGGGGATGTCTGAAGAAACAGTTGTGGGATTGTCACTACTGCCCCCTGAGTTGGTTGCTTATCTAAATGTAGGTCCGCCAGACCCCTTGCTTTATAGAAAAACAGGGCAGACACAAGAATAAGATTTGGCTCCTAGAGTCTCATCTCTTTAAGGGAGGAAGAGGACATGCTTTTTTGTTAGCATTTTTCCAGACTCGCCCAAATCCTTGGGATTTGTCAGAAGGTGTATCTGTATTTACTAAGATTTAACCAAAGATGTCCATATGACATCCACTTTCATCAAAGCATGTGTGTATTTATTTACATTCCTAAATTATATAGGTTTAATACCATTTGACTAGTGTGTCTCCATCTGCTGTGGGATTTCTAGTTGGCTGTGAAGCTTATAATTCTTTAGCATCAAAACTTTCTTGGTGTCATCTACATTACAGAATTAGTCTGACACCATTTTAACTGCCCTGACTCAATGCTATGGAATCCTGGGAGTAGCCCTTTGGCGAGGCAGCAACAAAAAGTATTTGAAAAGGAAGGCTGAAAACCTTGTAAAACTACCACTCCCATGAATCATAGCCTTGAGCCATGGCAATTCAAGTGGTTTTGAAATTATGTTCATTCTACAGTGTGAATGCACCCTTGGAGAGAATTCTAAACAGCTCCAGAAAATACCATCCAAATGACCAGGATTCTGTAGAATGGAGCAGTTGAAGTAGAATCACAATGCTATTAGTTATGCAGCATGGATAAAATGGCGGGTTTCAATTAAAAATCTAATTTTGTCTCCCTTTGGCCTCCTTTTTTCTTTTAGTGGAACCAGTTTGGCACTCTGATCATTTCAGCCGCCTTTTCCTGTGCTTTGCCATTTTGTTGTTAATTCTCACCCCTTCTGAGCCTGGATTTACTTTTCCTACTATTGGCACTGGATTCCTCAATTCCTGCAGGTTTTGTCTTCAATACATCGTGTCTGCTGCAGTCAGCTGCTTCCAGCTGGAAAGGGAATAAACTAAATTCTGAAAACCAGAGCAGTTGTGACTTCTCTAAGGCGCTGGCAGAGAATGAGATGTTGTTCATTTCTAGAGAGACATGCCCACACATCACCCTGCTCAACACACACACACACACAACAAATTGGCAGGCAGCCTTGTTCTAGTAATTCTAAAAGCAAGAGATGCCCTTTCTAGGTAATTACTCTTAGCAGACGCCAGGGTCTTTGAGGCTGGCATGGTACCCAGCCCTCCCACACATCCAGACAGGAGGCATTCCAGAGGGGTGAGTCAGGGTGTGTGTGTGTTGGGGGGAAAGAAGGGGAGGGGATTGTGTGGAAGCGATTGTTTTGACTATTATGGGATGCTGCTGAGTCCTCTAGAAGTAAAGTTTGGAAATTTTACTTTTTTTTGAGACCACAATACCAAGAAGTATTTGGGAATTGCTGTCAACACAAATTGGGCAGCTCTGAAAAATTGAGACTAAAACCCAAAACAAATGCTTCCATCCAGAAGCACATAATAGACCAACTACTTACTGATGATTGAAAAACTGCACTAGCATCACAAAGGGATCTATCGACCTCATCACATTGCCAAATTTCCCCGTCGTAGAATACTTCGCTGGTGCAGCCAGCATGGAGCCCACTGAATCTCATCATATGATGCACAGCTACTTCCAGCGGGGCTCTGTGATGGCTGCGTTGGTGGAGTGTTCTGCAATGGAGAACTTTGAACATAATAATAACAACAACAACAACAATAATAATAATAGCACTGATATCAACATGGAGTTTGGTTTGGACAAATGTTCGACAGTGGCATTGAAGAAGGGAAAAATAATTGAAAGTGAGAGCATCAATATGCCCAATGGCCAAACAATAAGGTGTCACCAGCCAGAGGCCTATAAATATCTGGGCATATTATAGCTGGACAACATCAAGCATGAACATGTGAAGACTGTGGTCAGTAAAGAATACACACAAAGGGTCAGAAAAATTCTCAAAAGCAAGCTCAATGGAGGCAACACCATCAAGGCCATAAACACCTGGGCCATGCCTGTCATAAGATATACTGCTGGCATTATAAATTGGACACAGGCAGAACTGGACAATTTGGACAGAAAAACAAGAAAACTCATGACCATTCATCATTCACTGCACCCTCGCAGTGATGTTGACCGGCTGTATCTGCCTAGAAGATCAGGGGGCAGAGGACTCTTGCAAGTAAAACAAGCAGTCAAAGAAGAAGAACATGCCCTGGCAGAATATGTAAAACAAAGTGAAGAACCTGCTTTGATTGAAGTCAAAAATCAGAAACTCCTCAAAGCACAGCAGACAAAAAACCAGTACAAGAAAACCACACTACAAACTAGAGCTGACAGCTGGCACAACAAAACACTGCATGGAAAGTTCCTTGACAAAATTGAAGGAAAAGCTGATAAAGAGAAGACCTGGCTCTGGCTCACGAATGGGACCCTGAAGAAGGAGACAGAAGGCCTGATCCTTGCAGCCCAGGAGCAAGCCATCAGAACAAATGCAATCAAGGCCAAGATCGAAAAATCAGCTGATGACCCAAAGTGCAGACTGTGCAAGGAAACCGATGAAACCATTGATCATATCCTCAGCTACTGTAAGAAAATTGCACAGACAGACTACAAACAGAGGCACAACTATGTGGCCCAAATGATTCATTGGAACCTATGCCTCAAGTATCACCTCCCTGCAGTTAAGAACTGGTGGGATCACAAACCTGCAAAGGTTGTGGAAAATGAACACGCAAAGATACTGTGGGACTTCCGAATTCAGACTGACAAAGTTCTGGAACACAACACACCAGACACCACAGTTGTGGAAAAGAACAAGGTTTGGATCATTGATGTTGCCATCCCAGGTGACAGTCGCATTGAAGAAAAACAACAGGAAAAACTCAGCCGCTATCAGGACCTCAAGATTGAACTCCAAAGACTCTGGCAGAAACCAGTGCAGGTGGTCCCGGTGGTGATGGGCACACTGGGTGCTGTGCCAAAAGATCTCAGCCGGCATTTGGAAACAATAGACATTGACAAAATTACGATCTGCCAACTGCAAAAGGCCACCTTACTGGGATCTGCACGCATCATCCGAAAATACATCACACAGTCCTAGACACTTGGGAAGTGTTCGACTTGTGATTTTGTGAAACGAAATCCAGCATATCTATCTTGTTTGCTGTGTCATACAACGTCGTTGTGTCAATAATAATAGTGCAGTTTTATGGCATTGTATATTTTTTCCACTTCTGTGACTGTTCATTTGTATTTTGATTCCATAGCTCACTTGTCGATGGATGTCCAGAATCAGCAGCATCCATCGCAGTCCTTTTTATCCTGGGCGACAACCAAGCCAGTATAGGCTTCGTTTTGGTTTGATTCTCCATAATGCTAATGAGTTAGGTGCACTTGGTTCCACTCCTCAGCTGAGGCCTCTCTGGCTTGGTTGGACCTGCCGGTAGTTACACTACTGCCAGCACAGCCCTCAGTCATCATTGGAGTGGTTAAGCCCCCCCCCCCCCCCCAAACCACATCAAGGTGGCCCCTTGACGTGGCACCTTGTAATTGCACAGACAGACTACAAACAGAGGCACAACCATGTGGCCCAAATGATCCATTGGAACTTATGCCTCAAGTATCACCTCCCTGCAGTAAAGAACTGGTGGGATCACAAACCTGCAAAAGTATTGGAAAATGAGCACGCAAAGATACTGTGGAACTTCCGAATCCAGACTGACAAAGTTCTGGAACACAACACACCAGACATCACAGTTGTGGGAAAGAAAAAAGTTTGGATCATTGATGTTGCCATACCAGGTGACAGTCGCATTGACGAAAAACAACAGGAAAAACTCAGCCACTATCAGGACCTCAAGATTGAACTTCAAAGACTCTGGCAGAAACTAGTACAGGTGGTCCCGGTGATGATGGGCACATTGGGTGCCATACCAAAAGACCTCAGATGGCATTTGGAAACAATAGGCATTGACAAAATTATGATCTGCCAACTGCAAAAGGCCACTCTACTGGGATCTGCATGCATCACACAGTCCTAGACACCTGGAAATTGTTCGACTTGTGATTTTGTGATACGAAATCCAGTATATCTTTCTTGTTTGCTGTGTCATACTATGTTGTTGTGTCAATAATAATAATAATAATAATAATAATAATACTTTATTTTTCTATCCCGCTGTCACGACCCAGGCTGCAGAGCACCAATAACCATACACAGAGGCCAGAATCTATCTAATATCTTTATTGTAGGAATATATAAAGTTAATAAAAACAAGTGTAGAAAATAGTCCAGAATTAGACCTTTCAGGAAAGGTCAGAATTAGTCCAAAAAAGCAATGTCCAATAAGAAATATTAAGGTCCAAAGTTGTAATCCAATAACCGAAACACTCACTTTGCCAAGCAAAGTGAGGGGAGATGACAAGGTCCTTTAGTCCATGAAACTTGAGCGAGGCTAGGAAATAACTTGATACTTGAAACAAGGCTTGAACGTGGAACAAGGTAACTAAGAACAAGAACAAGGTCCGTGGAATAACTTGATAAATCCGTGGAACAAGGCAAGGATTGATCCTGGGAAACAAGGCAAAGTCCGTAGATAAACAAAGGCTGGGAAGCAAGGCGAAGGCTGGATAGCAAGGCAAGGCTTGAGCAGGAGCGAGGCTTGAACCGGAGCGCGCTGTCCAGACACAACTCGCTCCGTAGGCTGACGAATTGACTCCGCGAAGTTACTACGCGGGTAAAACACCTAAATAGAGTCTAGCTTCCCGCCGAAGCAGTTCTCTGGGAATCAGAACCGAAAGCTAACTCTGAGACCAGATGTGAGACTCCCCAAAGATTCTCACGAGAAGCAGTCTTAATTGGCCACATTCTTAGCTGCAATCCTCGCACTCCTGCGCGAAGCTGAATCTAAACTTCTCTGTTGTTTACAAAACTCCCGGCGCAAGAATACGGGAGAAGTAGGCTCTGGGCTTGTTTGACATACTTCTGGGAGACAACTTTCTTGCAGGTGCAAGGTTCCCAGATCTGCCTGGGAAAGATCTGGCTGAGAGGAATCCAGTTCAGACTGGGAAGGTAAAAAACCCAAGTTTTCATCTTCATCAGGAATTACAATGTCCTGTGCAGGACTACAAGGCCCATGAGTCATCACACTATCCCCCTCCTCAAGGCCCCTCCCAAACTGGGGCCCTCTCCCCGAGGCGCGAGGTCGCGGCTTGGCGGGATAGGTCTGATGAAAGCGACGGGTTAGATCAGGAGCATGGACTGTGGAGGCGTCTTCCCAAGAGCGTTCTTCAGGGCCAAAACCCACCCAGTCAATGAGATATTGTAGGCGGCGGCGGTGAAAGCGAGAATCCAAAATGTCCTCAACCTCGAACTCCTCCTCCCCATTCATCAAAACAGGAGGGGGGGCCGGTTGGTCTGTATCAGGACGCACACCATCCGCCGGAAGGAGCAGGGAACGGTGAAACACTGGGTGAATGCGCATTGAACGCGGAAGTTGGAGTTTGAAAGTCACGGGGTTTAATTGCGCCACCACTGGATAGGGGCCAATGAAACGGGCATCTAACTTCCGGCAAGGGCGGTGGGAGGGCAGAAAGCGAGTGGACAGGAAAACCCGATCTCCTACCTTGATTTCGGGGCCCGGCTGGCGATGTTTGTCAGCGTGGCGTTTATAGTCCTCCTTGGCTTGGTCCAGTTGCTGGAGCAAAAGTTGTTGCACCGCTGTGAGTTCCTGCAGCCAATCCTCTGCTGCGGGAACCTCTGAAGTTTCAATGACAGGGGGAAAGAAACGTGGATGGAAGCCGTAGTTTGCAAAGAACGGCGTTTCTTTTGTAGAAGCTTGAACTCCATTGTTGTAGGCAAACTCAGACAGTGGTAACAGAGAAGCCCAATTGTCCTGTTGATAGTTTACATAACAGCGAAGATACTGCTCCAAAGTGGCATTGGTGCGCTCCGTTTGCCCATCTGTTTGGGGATGATGAGCTGAAGATAAGCGGGAGTCTATGCCCAATAGTTTTTGTAGTGCCTTCCAAAAACGAGAGGTGAATTGAGATCCACGGTCTGTGACTAAACTCTTGGGCAATCCATGTAGTCTGAAGACATGTTGAAGAAATAAATCCGCAGTTTCCTTGGCCGTGGGGAGGCCTTCGCAGGGAATGAAATGGGCTAACTTGGTGAATAGGTCCACCACCACTAAGATCGTGGTGAACCCACAGGAAGGTGGTAGGTCAGTGATGAAATCCGCGGAAATTATTTCCCATGGGCGAGATGGGGTAGGAAGAGGGTGTAAAAGCCCTGAGGGCTTCTCCCTTCGTATCTTGGAGCGCTGGCATACTGGGCAGGTGTTGACATATTTTTCCACATCCTTGCGGATCTTGGGCCACCAAAAATCCCTTAGGATCAGATGCATAGTTTTAAATAGTCCGAAGTGTCCTGCTGGTTTGCAGTCATGACACAGACGAAGCGCCTTTTCCCTGCCCGGTCCGGGTGGGATATAGACATGATTTCTATAGCAGAGCAGCCCATCTTTAAGCGAAAAGGGAAAATGCAGACCTTGGCGAAGTTGGTCCTGCGCCCAGGCATCTGCTTGCTGACTAGCCCTGATTTCTTGAGCACAGATGGGTCCTGGAGTAGGGGAAGTTGAACCAATGGGAATGGATTTGGTGTTCCCCACCGTGAGCGTGGCAAAGTTCTCAGGTTGTAGCAGTTGGGATTCAAAGGTCTCCTTGCGCCCTGCAGCGTATTCCGGTTTACGTGACAGGGCGTCTGCTTGCTTGGTTTGGGCTGGGGTCACATAATGGATCTGGAAGTTGAAACGTTCAAAGAATAAAGCCCAACGTTGCTGCCTCTGATTTAGTTTGCGGGCAGTTCTTAGATGTTCTAGATTACGATGATCAGTGTGGACTTCAATGGGAAATTTGGCCCCTTCTAGCCAATGTCTCCAAGTTTCAAAGGCTGCCTTTATGGCCAGTAGTTCTTTTTCCCAAATGGTGTAATTCCTCTCTGGTGTGGTTAGTTGACGAGAATAAAAGGCACAGGGGTGGAGGTGATCTCCCACCGGTTGTAAGAGTACAGCCCCAATTGCCACATCAGAGGCGTCCGCTTGCACCACAAAAGGGGTTCCAGGATTTGGGTGCTGTAGAATTGGCTGGGAGGTGAATAGTTTCTTTAGTTGCTGGAACCCTTTCTCTGCTTGATCAGTCCAGCGGAAAGGCTGCTTTCCACGGATGCAGCTAGTGATGGGGTCGGACCAGCGGGCAAAATCTGGAATGAACTTGCGGTAGTAGTTCGCGAACCCCAAGAAACGCTGCACCTCTTTCTTGTTAGTTGGCGCCCGCCATTCCAATACTGCTGAAACTTTGGCTGGATCCATGGAAAGCCCTAGAGGCGAGATGCGGTAACCAAGGAAATCTACCTCTTGTAGATCAAAAGCGCATTTTTCCAGCTTGGCATAAAGTCCATGATCCCGCAATCGTTGTAACACCATTTTGACGTGGTTCTCATGTTCTGATTGTGATCTGGAAAACACCAAAAAATCGTCCAGGTAGATTATCAAGAACCTGTCTAGATAGTCCTGAAAAATGTCATTGACAAAATGCTGGAACGTTGCGGGGGCTCCGCATAAACCGAAATTCATAACTCGGGACTCGAATAATCCGAATTTGGTCTGGAAGGCGGTCTTCCACTCGTCCCCTTCCCTGATGCGAACTAAGTTGTAAGCCCCCCGAAGATCCAGCTTGGTGTAAACCTTGGCTCCTCGAAGCCGATCCAGTAGATCCGAGATTAAAGGCAGGGGATAGCTGTTCCGCTTGGTGATATTGTTCAATGCTCTGTAGTCCACCACCAAGCGTAGTTCCCCTGACTTCTTCTTCACAAACATCACTGGGGAGGCGGCTGGGGATTGAGAGGGTCTGATGAATCCCTTGCGAAGGTTTGTCTCTAGGAATTCCCTGAGAGCTTCTTGCTCTGGTTCAGTCAGGGAGTAGAGATGCCCTCGCGGGATCGGGGCCCCCTCCACCAAGTCAATGGCACAGTCATAAGGTCTATGTGGGGGTAATTTTTCGGCTTCTTTCTCATTGAATACATCCCAATACTCGGAGTACTTCTTTGGCAAGGTGATGATGGGCTCGGTGTCTGTGGCATGGCATACCTTGGCTACGAGGCAATGGTTTTGGCAGTACGGTGAAGCAAACTGCAGTTCTCTGTTGGACCAGGAGATGTTAGGGTCGTGGAGAGTCAGCCATGGAATTCCCAAAATCACAGGGAAATGGGGAACCTCGGTAACAAAGAAGGAAATCTCTTCCATATGTTCCCTTATCCACATCCTGGTGGGTTCCGACCACTGACTTACGGGGCCCGTCTTGAGGGGACGGCCGTCTATGGCTTGCACCACACGGGCATTCTTGAAATCATGATATTGTAATCCCAGAGAGTCGGCATACTCTCTATCGATGAAATTGTTGGTAGCTCCAGAGTCTATCATGGCGTGGATCATGACGGGTCCCCTTTTTGCTGACCATAATGTGACCACGAGAAGGAACAGGACCCCGGTTGGCGGCTCTTGGATGGATTTTTTGACCGGGTTGGCGAGCCCCTCTACACCCGGTCGTTGGCTTCCCCCGCCGGCTGTGTGCCAGTCGGCTCAGACGCCTTCGTCTCCGTGGAGGACGCCGCCGCAAGACGGGCGGCAGGCTTCCCTTTGGCTGGGCACTCTCTGGCGAAGTGGCCCCCGTTCCCGCAGTACCAGCAGAGGTTTAAGCGTTGACGACGGGCCTTCTCGGCGGCATCTAGTCTGGGTCGCACATTGCCCAACTGCATCGGCACCTCCTCGCCTCCTCTGGGGTATGGGGTTGGCGGTGGGGGTCTCCACACCGGACGTGGCTGAACGCTGGCGGGAGCGGGGGGTTTTGCCCCGGCTCTACTGCCCTGGCCTCGAACCCACTGTTTCCTGTTGGCAATCATGACTTCAGCCCGTAAACATTGATCAATGAGTGCCTCGAGGGTCTGGGGAGGATCCACCTTGGAGATTTCTTCCAGCATTTCAATGTTGAGACCCTCCCGGAATTGTCCCCTGAGGGCTACATCGTTCCAGCCGGTGTTGTGGGCCAGCACTCGGAACTCGGCTATATACTGAGACATAGGTCTGTCTCCTTGGAAAAGGCGACGGAGTTTGTGACCGGCTGCCTCCAAATTGTCCTCGATTCCCCAAGTCTCCTTGAGGTGGTCCAAGAAGTGTTGCGCTGATCTTAGGTGTGGAGAGGCTTGGTCGAACAGGGCCGTTGCCCAGCTGGCCGCTGGCCCGTCTAGAAGACTGTAAACCCATGCCACTTTGATGTCTTCTTGGGGAAACTCGGCAGCACGGGCCTCCAGATAAGCTTGACATTGGCGACGGAAGACATGAACCTTAGAAGCTTCTCCAGTAAACTTGGTTGGCAACGCCATGGCCGGAAGACGAACTCCGCGTTCCTTCAAACCCCTTATTTCTCCATCCTGTGCATTGAGCTTATCACGGATTCGGTCCACCTCTTCCTTGTCGATGGTGTAGGTAATCGGCTGGCCGCTCGGCCCAGGTACGGTTCCGGTAGACATTCTGACCGAGGTTAATTGGTGCTTAGGGTGGCGGAGTCAAACTGTCACGACCCAGGCTGCAGAGCACCAATAACCATACACAGAGGCCAGAATCTATCTAATATCTTTATTGTAGGAATATATAAAGTTAATAAAAACAAGTGTAGAAAATAGTCCAGAATTAGACCTTTCAGGAAAGGTCAGAATTAGTCCAAAAAAGCAATGTCCAATAAGAAATATTAAGGTCCAAAGTTGTAATCCAATAACCGAAACACTCACTTTGCCAAGCAAAGTGAGGGGAGATGACAAGGTCCTTTAGTCCATGAAACTTGAGCGAGGCTAGGAAATAACTTGATACTTGAAACAAGGCTTGAACGTGGAACAAGGTAACTAAGAACAAGAACAAGGTCCGTGGAATAACTTGATAAATCCGTGGAACAAGGCAAGGATTGATCCTGGGAAACAAGGCAAAGTCCGTAGATAAACAAAGGCTGGGAAGCAAGGCGAAGGCTGGATAGCAAGGCAAGGCTTGAGCAGGAGCGAGGCTTGAACCGGAGCGCGCTGTCCAGACACAACTCGCTCCGTAGGCTGACGAATTGACTCCGCGAAGTTACTACGCGGGTAAAACACCTAAATAGAGTCTAGCTTCCCGCCGAAGCAGTTCTCTGGGAATCAGAACCGAAAGCTAACTCTGAGACCAGATGTGAGACTCCCCAAAGATTCTCACGAGAAGCAGTCTTAATTGGCCACATTCTTAGCTGCAATCCTCGCACTCCTGCGCGAAGCTGAATCTAAACTTCTCTGTTGTTTACAAAACTCCCGGCGCAAGAATACGGGAGAAGTAGGCTCTGGGCTTGTTTGACATACTTCTGGGAGACAACTTTCTTGCAGGTGCAAGGTTCCCAGATCTGCCTGGGAAAGATCTGGCTGAGAGGAATCCAGTTCAGACTGGGAAGGTAAAAAACCCAAGTTTTCATCTTCATCAGGAATTACAATGTCCTGTGCAGGACTACAAGGCCCATGAGTCATCACACCCGCCACCATCTCCCCGAAGGGACTCGGGGCGGCTAACATGGGGCCGAGCCCAAAACAGAAACAAAGTATAACAATTTAAAGCACATATCAATAAGTAAAAACAAATATACAACAATCAAATAAAAATAGATTAAAAACATAACATACAATAAAACATATAATGACCAGCAAAGTGAGGTAATAAAACAACATCAACCACTATGGATAAAAAGGGGTCAGGCATATGAAAATACACGATTTAAAGGCCTATTAATAAAGTGCATGGACAGTGTCAGAGAGTCAGCTGGGATAATGTGGGATAGGATGAACAGGAAGGGAAATAAAGTGCCGAGAAGCAATGTATCAGTGATAAGGGTCTATCATGCTGGTGGTTATTCAAACACACACTGGAAGAGCCATGTCATCCCCACTGACATCATACACAATCACAGGTTGAACTACAAAAATAGGCTCCATGGGACTCTGCCTTTAAACTGTTTGCAAAATGTGCAGAAATCGGGTGAATCCTGCATCTGATGAATAGCTGACAAAATATTTAGAACAAGCTGTGCTGTCCAGTTTATGGACGTGGTTCCATTTAAAACTGAAAAGGGCCACCACTCCCAGTAGCAACTTAGTGACATAGCCAATGCTGAAGAATGGCTGTTCTTTGTACACCCCATACACATTTTACAATATGCACACAAAATTATCATCCTTTCTCGCTCTGGAGCTGGTTTATAGCTTATGGCGTGTGAATGGAAAGTTTTGCCTGGCGCAAACCCACTAATGAATCACGGCCTTTCGGCAGTGATCAGAAAAAGGTGGGTGTTGGGCGTAGACACTTTGAATTCCCTTCCATTTCCCTCCTTCTCTTTCAGACTTCCACAAAGACAGAGAGAATCACAACTTTACATTATAAAAAAATAATGCAATAATATAGAAAAAGGCTATGTGACCACATTTCCAGCATCTGTAGATATTATTTTGAAGCCTGTAGTGGGGTTATGATGATGGCAAAGTTTTTGAGTCACTCGAATATCTTATCTATCCCGTGGTTCAAGAGTATTTTCCCAAAATCTTCTATGACCGTATAAGCAATCCTGTCTTATCGCTGGAGACAGCTGTTTTGGTGTGGAAACATGTCTCTGGGTGGTATGAATAAAGTTTGTGTGTGTGTGAGCGAGAGAGAGAGAAATCACACATAAGACTTACTTCCAGTTTGTTCCCAAGCCAGAAATATTCCTAGTCAGTTTAACCAACACCCTCCAGGATCTGCGTGGGAACATGGGATGTTTTATTAAAGATTCGTATCCAAGTCCTTATTCAGTGTTGTTTTGTTCTTCTTACACCAGCGTGACTCCAGCAAGAATACGCCTCCGCACACAGCAGGATGCAGGATTGTGCCCAAAAAATCCTATTCCATAGGATCAAGGACCAGGAAAGAGCCATATCTCTTTCTCTGTGATTCACTTGGGACATCTTGTTATTATGTGTACAACCATTTTGGGATGCTTTTTTAAAAAGTAAGATATCAAATACAAGATAAGGTATAATTTAAGGTAAACACAAGACAGTGTATCCCATAAATATCAGGCAGCCATGAAATCCGAAGAAATCCGAAGAAGGGCAGCTATGAAGGAACTAGACAAGATTCTGAAATGGCAAAGTACTGTATATACTCGAGTAAAAGCCTAGTTTTTCAGCCCTTTTTTAGGGCTGAAAAAGCTCCCCTCGGCTTATACTCGAGTAAGGGTCCTGGCCAGCTTCTATTCAGGTCAGCTTATACTTGAGTATATAGGTATTCAGAGTTGGACAGTCTTATCTTATTAAAGTCTTATTATCTTAAATTACAGTTTTATATAAATATTCAAAAACATTTAACCTACTGATGCCTCAAATAATGCAATTTTATGAATATCTATTTTATTTTTGAAATTGACCCATAGCTGCTGCATTTCCCACCCTTGTCTTATACTCGAGTCAATAAGTTTCCCCAGTTTTTGTGGTAAAATTAGGTGCTTTGGCTTATATTCGGGTCGACTTATACTTGAGTATATACAGTATATCACTTAATACTAAAGTTAGCATGATCCATGCCATTTCACTCCCCATTTCTATGTACAAGTGTGAAAACTGCACAGTAAAGAAAACTCATAGGAAGAAAATCAACACATTTGGGATGTAAAAAGGTAGAGACAAAAAAGGTCCCATGAGGCCCCTTCTATGCTGCCAGATAAAATCCAGATTATCTGCTTTGAACTGGATTACAGTAGAATCTCGCTTATCCAACATAAATGGGCCGGCAGAACTTTGGATAAGTGAAAATGTTGAGTAATAAGGCGAGATTAAGGTAAAACCTATTAAACATTAAATTACATTATGATTTTACAAATTAAGCACCAAAACATCATGTTTTACAACAAATCTGCCACTTGTTTGGGAACGTGGCTGCACTTGTGTTGTTGTTGGGCACATTGGTCCACTGAGCGTTGCTGCCTAGAGAAACAGCTGTGGATCCGGGCAGGAGGCAGACTGCGTTGGATAATTCAGAACATTGGATGAGCAAATGTTGGATAAGCGAGACTCTACTGTATATGGCTCATATATAGACTCATATAACCCAGTTCAAAGCAGATAATCTGAATTACCTGTATTGATAATTTGTATTATATGGAAGTGTAGATGGCGCCTGAGGCTATTGTACTTTGGCCATTTCCTGAAAAGACAGGACTCACTAGAAAAGATAATAATAGTGAATAAGGTAAAAGGCAGTAGGAAAAGCGAAAGACTGCATTGCAGGTGGATGGACTCAATCAAGGAAGCCACAGCCCCGAGACTCTTTCTACACTGCCCTATATTCCAGGATCTGATCCCAGATCATCTGCTTTAAACTGGATTATATGAGTCTACACTGCCAGATAATCTGGGATAAGCAGATAATCTGGGATCAGATCCTGGGATACAGGGGTATGTATGGAAGGGGCCTGAGTCTGTAAAGCCTGAGCAAGGCTGTTGATAAAATAACCTGAAGGCTGCTTTTTCATGGAATAACCAAAAATTGAATTCAACTTAAAGGCAGTAACAACAGGATCAAAATTTTATAAATAGTATATTAGAGTATTTTGTTTTTGCATGTCATACAGGTCCTGGTGAAGCTCTCTTTTTAAAGAGTCTATCAAAAATGTTAAGTTTCCAAAATTAAACTTCACCAGAATTATTTATAGTGTATTCAGTGAAAAACAGTCCATTCAGTTTTGTTTGCAAAATCAAGAAATGAATACCATTTTCAGGAAATCATGTTTTCAGTATATTCCACTGTTAACCTGCGCTTACACTAGAAAGTTCTCCCTAATGTTAAGGTTTAATCTCTTTTCTTGTACTTTAAATCCATTGTTTCTTGTTATAAGAGCAGAAAACAAGCGCATTCCATCTTCTACAATCATGACATACTTTCAGATATTTCAAGATAGCTATCATGCCACCTCCTGGTTTTCTCTTCTCTAAGCTAAACCTACCCAATTTTCCATGAAGCTTGTTTTACAATCTTTAATCACCTTTGTTGGACTCATTCCTTTGGATGCATTCCACTTTATCAATATCCTCCTTGAGCTGTGGTGCCCAGAATTGGACACAATACTGCAGCTGAAAGCAGAACCACTGAACTGCTGAACTTGCTGACCCAAAGGTCAGTGGTTCGAATCCAGGGAGCGGGGTGAGCTCCCACTGTTAGCCCCAGCTCCATGAAGTCATGCCGGCCACATGACCTTAGAGGTGTCTACAGACAACGCCGGCTCTTCAGCTTAGAAATGGAGATGAGCACCAACCATTAGAGTCAGACATTAGTGGACTTTATGTCAGGGAAAAACCTTTACCTATGCTCCCATTGATGAAGTCTTGCATGCCATTGGCTTTTTGAGCTGCTGCCTTACTTTGTTGACTCTTTCAGGAATGGGCACATTTAAGATATTACAAGAAAGCCTAGAAGACTAAGGTGGTTGCCTCCTTTGGCTTAGTAGGGTTGGCTTTTGCAGGGAATTGAACTGAATGGGGAACAGTGGCCATTTTCTTGGCAAGTTGCTTCTGGTGTAAGAGAATTGGCCATCTACAGAGACGTTGCTCAGGTAACGCCCTGGAGGCTTCTCTCATATCTCCGCAAGCTAGAGCTGACAGATGAGAGCTCACCCCATCTCGCAGATTCAAACCAGCAAACTAGGTCAGCAACCCAACCTTCAGGTCAGCAGTCCAGCCGGCACAAGGGTTTAACCCATTGCGCCATCGCAGCTCCTAACATCCCAGTGATTCTGGCCATGAAAGCCTTTGATAATACAAATTGAAACCATCTTCTCCAGAGTCATAGTCAAACACTCAAAACATTACAACATAAACACACATTCCCTCTCCTTCTCCCTTTCTAAATGCACACATACTTTTTAAAGTAGTGTTATCACTCTGAGATGTTTCTTCTCCTATCCCATGAGAATCAGAGAAGTCCCTGGGACTCAGGGTCACTCCCAGAGATCTGGAACTGTAATGCATGCACATATGCACAGCTTTCTCCCTGCAGGGCTTCATATGCATGATGGCTGAAGAGTCGAAATGGCCACCCAGAAATCCTGGCCCAAAGCGTTGATCCCATTTAATAATTTAGCAGGGTGGTGGCTGCTTCGAGAGCATTGTGATCTGCCTGGGAGCCAGGGAAGAGAAACCAGGGCTGCCTTTCCCACCAGAAGACATTTGTGTCTATCAAGCAGCTCTTGGTAGTACTGTCAGGAACAACAAGAGTCCAGGAGGAAGAAACAGTTGTAAAAGGGGAAAATGCAACCATACAATGACAGAGAGAGATGGGAGAAAGAGACTTGTGGCTATCAGTGAAATATACTTTGTTTGCATGCAATCTTTTTTGTTGCCCCTTCTGTTGTGTCTTTTTTGTCTAGCATAGTATCTGGAAATTGTTTTCCAAATCTAACCGGATTCCTAATTTGTTGTTTCCACATGCCCTCAAGTTATTTTCAATCTAAGGTGGACTTCTTGGCAAGATTTGCTCAGAGTTTGTCTTCACTTTCCTCTGAGGCTGAGATAGTGTGGCGTGCCCAGCAGGTTTCCACGAACAAACAAGGATTCAAACCATGGTCTCCATTGTTGTACTTCAACATTCAAACCATTACGCCATGTAGACTCATTAAATTACCAGTACCTGGCTATTTATGATGGTTAACATGACATTTGGAACCTAAAATAAACAAGGAGCACATGCATGACAGAGGGATTTAAGCAGTGGCTCAAATCAGACTGTCGAAGGCTTTCAGAGCCGGAATCAATGGACTGCTGTGAGTTTTCCATGCTGTATGGCCATGTTCTAGAAGCATTCTTTCTTGATGTTTTGCCCACATCTATGGCAGGCATCATCAGAGGTTGTTAGGTATATTGGAAACTAGATCAATGAGGTTTCTATATCTATGGAAAGTCCAAGGTGGGAGAAAAAACCCTTGTCTTGTTTGAGCAGATCGAAAACATGCGAATGTGAGCAGATAACTAGGTACCGCTTCGGCGGGAAAAGGCAAAGAGATGCTCCAAACAATTTTGCTGGCCACTCGACCAGGAGGTGACAACGCAAGCTCCTCGGTTTGAAAATGGAGAAAAAGCGCCTCCTCAGAGCTAGAGATGAGCACTGCCTCCAGAAGCCAGAAATGAAAGGAGAACCCTTTGTTTGTGTTTGTGTGTCTCATTGTATGTGATTGTAAAGACATTGAATGTTTGCCTATAAATGCTGTAATTCATTCTGAGTCCCCTAGGGGAGAACGGTGGAATATAAATAAAGATGATGATGATGATGATGATGATGATGATGATGATTATCATCGTCATCGTCATCATCATTATGCTGACACAAAAACACAGTATGACGCAGCAAAAGATGCACATGCTGGATTCCGTATCACAAAATCACAAGTCAAACACTTCCCAAGCGTTTAGGACTGTGTGATGTATTTTCGGATGATGCGTGCAGATCCCAGTAAGGTGGCCTTTTGCAGGTGACAGATCGTGATTTTGTCAATGTTTATTGTTTTCAAATGCAGTCTGAGATCTTTTGGCATGGCACCCAGCGTGCTGATTACCACCAGGACCACCTGTACTGGTTTATGCCAGAGCCTTTGCAGTTTGATTTTGAGGTCCTGATAACGTCTGATTTATTCCTGTTGTTTTTCGTCAATTTGACTATCACCTGATATGGCGACATCAGTAATCCAAACATTTTTCTTTTCCACATCCGTGAGGCCTGGTGTGTTATGTTCCAAAATTTTGTCAGTCTGGTTTCAAAAGTCCCACAGTATTTTTGCATGTTCATTTTCCACTACCTTTGCAGGTTTGTGATCCCACCAGTTCTTTACTAATGGCAGATGGTATTTGTGACATAAGTTCCAATGAATCATTTGGGCCACATAGTTGTGTCTCTGTTTGTAGTCCATCTGTGCGATTTTCTTGCAGCAGCTGAGGATATGATCAATGGTGTTTCATCAGCTTCCTTGCACAGTCTGCATTTTGGGTCCACCTGATTTTTCTATCTTGGCCTTAATTAGATTTGTTCTGATGGCTTGCTCCTGGGCTGCAAGAATCAGGCCTTCTGTCTCCTTCTTCAGTGTTCCATTAGTGAGCCATAACCAAGTCTTCTCCTTATCAACTTATCTCATTATTATTAATATTATTATTATTATTATTATTATTATTGACACAACATTGTATGACACAGCAAACAAGAAAGATATGCTGGATTTCGTATCACAAAATCACAAGTCGAACACTTCCCAAGTGTCTAGGACTGTGTGATGTATTTTCGGATGATGCGCGCAGATCCCAGTAGGGTGGCCTTTTGCAATTGGCAGATCATAATTTTGTCAATGTCTATTGTTTCCAAATGCCGGCTGAGATCTTTTGGCACAGCACCCTATTATTATTATTATTATTATTATTATTATTATTATTATTAGAAGCCCATCACAAATTGCTAATCAGCAAATAATATAATAATAGGGTATGTTGATGTTATTGAAAATCAAAACTTGTGACCAAGAGGGGTCCAACCTTCTATCAATCAACACAAGAATTGTAACTTACACCAATCAGCACCCGGAGTGGCAAAAGTCCATTCTTTCGAACTGCTGTCAAGTCTCTATAAATGTCTCTGTATATGTAGCCATTGCCTTTAAGTCTGATACCCGACATCCATTTTTGGCCGAAGTGAATAAACCTCTGATCCTTGCCTTCATCCTATTCGTTTCCGATTTTGAACTTTGGAGCCTGGGCATGCTGAGAACCAAAAGGTGTTCTGCCAGAGAGGGGCCAACATAGCAAAGGCCTTGTTTCCACTATTTCAAAAGCAGCTAAACTTTGGCCCTTTAAAGCATTGCCTCACCCTTAAGGGTGCCTTCATTTTCCCTGAAAAACACATTGCATAGCAGCTTGTAAACGCTTTTGAATCTTGGGCGATGAAAGGGAGGACTATAACTGCCAGGTAATTATTGTCATTACCATAATCTGCTGTGATCAAGGCATTTGCTTGCAGACAGCATTTAAAGAAAAGGGGCATGCATTAAGCCATGCTCCATCCTAGGCAAATTCCCTTTTTTTTTGGAGGCATGATGTTAAACGTATCCAAGAGAAGGCAATCCAGGAAAGGAGAAGAAACCCACCTAACATGCTTTTGGGGCCCAAGGGCAGATCTGGGGAAACCCTCTGCATTTTGCCCGAGCATGTTATTGGATTAAACAAGCAAGTGGGACCCTGGCCAAGCCAAGAAAAAGGCAACTTGTCAGTTTCCACCCTTTAATTACATGAAGGTGAAAGAGCAAAAGCATCGCAGTGGTGGCTCGTGGATGGAATCAGACAGGTTTTTGCACGCACCAAACCAAGGGGTTGTTGCCCAACTGGGAAACAAAGAGCAGGTCAGGAGAACACAGTGTTCTTGAAATCCTGGCCAGCATCGATCTCTTAAGGAAACAGCATGGGCTGCTGAAGATAGTCATAGCTAGGAAGTAGCCAAGGTAAGCTCTGTCTAGTGGAGAGTAATTATGATTGGTGAGGGAAAGTGTGGGGCATTTCTCCCAAAGAGGCAAAATGTTACCTTGTTGGGCCACCACATTCAGAATCCCCAGCAGTTATGTTGGCTGCAGGAGCCCCCGTGGCACAATGGGTTAAACCCTTGTGCCGGCAGGACTGCTAACCAATAGGCAGAGCCGGCCCTAGGTATTTTTCAAGTGTAGGCGAACAGAATTTTGGCGGCCCCCCAAACCAATCACTGAAAAATAAAAGCATTGGATAAGCGAAAATGTTGGATAATAAGGAAGTATAAAGGAAAAGCCTATAAAACATCAAATTACATTATGATTTTAAAAATTAAGCACCAAAACATCATGTTTTACAACAAATCAATAGAAAAAGCAGTTCAATACATGGTAATGTTATGTAGGAATTACTATATTTGCAAATTTAGCACTAAACATTGAACAGGGATATAGGGCAGTGTGGACTTAGATAACCCAGATAGCCCTCAGTATTAAAAAAAAAACACCTCTAAAATCAGGACAATAAATAAAGAACAACACTCTGAAAACAGAAGAAATCCAGACAGTAAACAATCAGGGACAGCTAACTCCTCCCAAAAAAAGATTCTCCCAGGCAAGAAGAAGCCAGGCCTTGAAGCCACAGGGCCATTAAATGCTAATCAAGGTGATTAATTACAACATTCACACCTGCTTCAAAGAAAAGTTCTTTCTCCCACCCTGGACCTTCTACAGATATATAAACCCCACATACCTAGCTTCCAAGTTCCTACAGACCTCACAATCTCTGAAGGCCCCAAAGGTGGGCTTGCGTGATGCAAAGGTGGGTCTGCGCCGGCCGGAAGGCCCAGCGCGGCCGCTGGAAGGCCCGAAAGAGAAGGAGGTGGAGAGTGGTGCCCTCCTCCCAGGACGATGGTGCCCCCGGGACGATGGCGCCACAGGCAAATGCCTATTTCGCCTTATGGTTGGACCGCCTCTGCCAATAGGTCAGTAGCAGGGCCGTAGCCAGAAAAAAAATTCGGGAGGGGTTTTGAAAATTTCGGGGGGGGGAGGGGGGTTGAACCCCTAGCACATACCCCTCCCCGCTACAAACCTGTCAATATCTGCTTGAGATAGTGCCTGGAGGGACTCTTAATGTTTTGCATCTCATAGACTTAGCATGGGGATTTGGTTAACCAGTTAAAATTCATGAGTAAACGAGATTTTTTTATAACTTGAAAAATTTGGGGGGGGGGGTTGAACCCCTAAACCCCCCCCCCCTCGCTACAGGCCTGGTCAGTAGTTCAAATCCAGGGAGAGCAGGTGAGCTCCCTCTGTCAGATTCAGCTCCCCAAGTGGGGAAAAGAGAGAAGCCTCTCACAAGGATGGCAAAACATCAAACATCTGGACATCCCCTGGGCAACGTCCTTGCAGACTGCCAATTCTCTCACACCAGAAGCGACTTGCAGTTTCTCCAATCTCTCCTGACACACACACAAAAAAATTCGGCTGCAGATACTGCGCACTATAGTCAAGAAGAAATAGAGGACTCCTAGGGAGAAGGCTTCCTGCCAACCTAGCAGTTTGAAAACATGCCAATGTGAGTAGATCAATAGGTACCGCTCTGGCAGGAAGGTAACGGCGCTCCATGCAGTCATGCCGGCCACATGACCTTGGAGGTGTCTATGGACAACACCGGCTCTTCGGCTTAGAAATGGAGATGAGCACCAACCCCCAGAGTCAGACATGACTGGACTTAACGTCAGGGGAAAACCTTTACCTAGGGAGAAGGCTACATCATTGAGAGACACAAAAGATGCCTCTAGAACAGGGGTCCTCAAACCTTTAAAGCCGAAGGCCAGGTCACAGTCCCCCAGACTGTTGTGGGACTGAACTGTAGTTTGAAAAAAACATGAATGAATTCCGATGCGCACTGCACATCGCACTTGCATAAGCAACTTATTTGTTGTGCAAAAACACATGAAAGAACAGTACAATATTTAAAATGAAGAACAATTTTCACCAACATAAGCTTATCAATATTTCAATGGGAAATCTGGAATCGCTTTCAGCTGATGAGATAGTCAAGTTAATTAGGACTGTTGGTGTTGTTGTATGCCTTTAGGTCATTTCGGACTGAGGGTGACCCTAAGCCTAAAGTTTAGAGCGAGGGCTTGGAGGACTGCATCCGGCCCGTGGACCTTAGTTTGGGATTAATGCAATTGGACACCATATTGTTATACCTCAATGCTCTGGAATCATGGGAGCTATAGTTTTACAGGGCATGTAGCATTTTCTGCCAAACTGTGCTGGTGTCTCACCAAACTGCAAACGCTAGGATTTCATAGCATCGAGATATGGCAGTTTAAGTGGTGTCAAACAGCCCTAATTCTACAGTTTAGATCAGTGATTCTCAACCCGTTGGCCGCAGCCCTGCAGTGGGCCACGAGAACGAAAATCTGTATTGCAAACCTCCTCCTTCTTTATTTATTCATATTATTTTATACATTTTATTACCGCTCCTTTCCGCAGAGCTGACCATTGCATTGGATAGACCACATCAACTCTAGATGATTAAATACTGTTTTCTGTGGACAAGCAGATGATGTCTACTAGATGGCATATGTTCTGTATGAGCACCTAGAACTGATGTGGTCTATCCAATGCAATTTTCTGAATCAGCAACCCAAATAACTAAACCGAATCTAAAGTTGACCAAAAACTGATGAGTAACTCTTTTGATACTAATGCTGGAGAATAATCCTTGGTCAGAGTGATCCCTGATCAAAGTGGGTCCTGGTCAAATGTGCCCTGGAGAAAAAAAAAAGGTTGGGAACCACTGGTTTAGATGCACCCTTGGTCTTCCTCAGGACTGCTGTTAGTAGCCTGAGATAACCTAAGGTCACATTGGTGCTTGAAATGGAAAACATAAATGAGACACCCTGATAACTCTCATAAGAAAGCAAAATGACTGAACTTAGGCTATCGTTTTGTTGTGATGTGCTTCCAGTAATTTCTGACATATGGCAAGATGAACCTATAGTGGAATTTTCTAGTAAATATTTTTTTCAAGGAGCCATCCTCTGAGACTGAGGCCCCTTCCACACAGCTGTATAAAATTCACATTGAACTGGGTTATATGGCAGTGTGGACTCAGATAACCCAGTTCAAAGCAGATATTGTAGGTTTATTTGCCTTGATATTCTGGGATATGTGGCTGTGTGGAAGGGCCCTGAGAGAGTGTGACTTGCATAGAGTCACCCAGTGGGCTTTCACAGCCAAGTACAGATTTGAGCTCCGATCTCTCAATTTCCTAATCCCCTTCTACACTCCCATATAATCCAAATTATCAAATCAGATAATCCACATGATCTGTTCTGAACTGGATTATCTGAGTCCAAACTGCCACATAATCCACTTCAAAGCAGATAATATGGTTTTATATGGCAGTGCAGAAAGAGCCCTAGTTAGCACTCAAACCACTGTGTCATGTTATTGTACTCTGGACATAACTTATTGGGAAAAAATGACCATGCTGGGAAAATAGGGGAAAAAAGAAGGCTGTGTTATGGGATGGTAGACAAAGCCACTTCAGCAATGAAATAAAAGTCTTTGGAAGTCCCAAATTATGTTCCTGTAGAAATCCGTTCTGTTTTGAAGAGTTATCAGTGGTTCTCAACCTGGGGTCCCCAGATGTTTTTGGCCTACAACTTCCAGAAATCCCAGCCAATTTACCAGCTGTTAGGATTTCTGGGAGTTGAAGGCCAAAAACATCTGGAGACCTCAGGTTGAGAACCACTAAGCTACATGATATTGTCCGCATCCCAGTATATTCCCAGGGAACTCCAAGGACTTTTCATTCCCACTCTCCATATGCGTTTAGATTATGCTATTATTTCTAAAAATGAAGCATACCTGTCAGTGGCTGTTAATAGCAGAACTAGCTAAGTTGGTTGTCACCAAGAAATACATGGATGGTTCTCAGGACAGCAAATTCAACCAAGATCAAGTGAAAGAAACTGGAATGCTAGAGAGAGAGAGAAAGGGGGGGGGGGGGAGTAGGAAGTTAAGAAGGAAGGAAGCCCAAAGAATTATAATTTTAAAAGCTTCTGCAGAAATTAGTAAATTTCTGAACTGTTACCTGAATTTAGACGGGGCACTTAATCGGGGGGGGGGGGGGGGGAGGAGAAATAGGGACCAAAGAGAAGGAAACTTGGGATAAATATATTTTTAATTGTGTGTAAAGCCATGAATATACAAGTATAATCAAAACAAAAAGAAATTGAAAATTGAAAATGGCAATACTCCCCCCTTTCTTAGATATAAAAGTTGAGTCTCCCTTATCCAAAATGCTTGGGACAATAAGTGTTTTGGAGTTTGGATTTTTTCCAGAAGTTGGAATACCTATATTTGCTTATCCAGACATAATGGGACCCAAGTCTGAACATGAAATTCATTTGTTTCATATGCTCCTTATGCACATAGCCTGGAGGTAATTTTATACAGAATCTTTCAAATAATGTTATGCATGAAATAAAGTTTGTGTACATCAAAAGATCAGAAGACAACCTGTCCTGTTCCTCAAGAAGAAAGTTATTCTTCAAAAAGTCTTTCAGGGCCCTTCCACGCAGCCATATAACCCAGAATATCACGGCAGGAAATTCCAGAATATCTCCTTTGAACTGGGTTATCTGAGTTTACACTACCATATATTTCAGTTCAAAGCAGATAATGTGGTATTTTATACAGCTGTGTGGAAGAGGCTTCATTCATAGATTCACCTTAAATTGAAGCTGACTTTAGGGCAAATAATGACGAATTCACCCGAAGCATAGTTGAATGAAGCACTACCAAAGTTATATGGGATACCTGGAATAGAGGACTGCATCCATAGGAGACATGGGATCCTGACACTTTTGCTTTCTGATGTTTCAATGTACACAAAAATCATTTTTGTAAAATCCCAAAATTTCCTCAGCCTTCATGGCCAGCATTTTTGCAATAAAAAAATCAATTTTTCCAAGTTCTGTTGTGGATCAAGATGGGGAGCCATCAAAAAATTGTGAGGAGGGGAAAGGAGAAAGAAAGGAAAAGGAAGAAAAAATAAAATAAAATAATAAAAATAATTATTACACACAGCCAGCAGACAGCAAAAAAAAAAAAAAAAAAAAAGGGGGGGGGGAGCCAAAAAACAAAAAGCACACCAATAACTTCCGGTCAATTCCACAGGGGCAGTAATTCATTTACATTATGCTATGAATTTTCTCTGCCCATATCCCCGCACATTCTCGGTCTGACACATGTCTATCTTTGCTCTGACCAACTATTCAAAATTATTCTGATGTTTCCCTTGTAAAAAATTTTTTTACTGGTGACTAGTCTGTCCTTTGTTTTTTTGATATAATCTTGCAATTAAAAAGGTCATAGTATCCGTGTCCATGTATTCCCTTAATTGGTGATCCATGCGTCTTCCGATGGGATATCTTTCGAACACCATCTTTGAGCTATTAAAGCTCGAGCAGTTGCTGTTATGTGAAAGATGTAATTCCCTAAATTTCTGGAAAATCAATAAAAAACTATTCAATCAAAGATGGGGAGCCATCATAACTTGTATTTCATAGGCCCCTTCCACACAGCAGTATAAAATCCACATTGAACTCAATTATATGGCGGTGTGGACTCAGATAACCCAATTCAAAGCAGATATTGTGGATTATCTGCCTTGATATTCTGGGTTATATGGAAGGGCACATAACCCTCTTACTCTTGCAAGTAAGAATTAATGATGTCAAATGTCTTCTGCCAGATTTTGGCAATATTGAAAGAATTACTGTGTATTTGTGTGGGCGAGGGGTTGATTTTTCAAACACAGGGCCCTTCCACACAGCCATATAACCCGGAATATCAAGACAAACAATCCCACAATATCTGCTTTGAACTGGGTTATCTGAGTCCACACTGCCATATGTTCCAGTTCAAGGCAGATAATGTGGGATTTTATTCAGCAGTGTGAAATGAAACAACCAGATCAGGGAACTCTTGCATTAGTAGCAAAGTTATTTTGAACTTTCTAGAGGCCACTTGAAGGCACCTTCCATAAAGCATCCACAGATGATTATTTATCCCACCAAGTTTTACTTGTCTACAAAGATTTCCATTTTAGTGGCCTCGCTTATAGAATGGTGTTTGTGTCCCGTCCCCCCCCTCTCCCTTGGTTCATGCATTCCCAGTAAGGGGTTTTGTAGTCAGCTGCTGTTTATCTTGCCTGTTGCATGTAAGCATACACAGCCACAGTTCAAGAGTGCCATTGTTCCCCAGCTCAAGTTTGATTCACTGCACTGTTTCCCACAGACATATTGCTGAAACCTTATACCAAATGTTTCGTGTTTTGCCAGTCCTCGTCCTCATCTTCCCACTGCTTCAACTGGGGTGGGAGGGACTTTCCAGTTATATAGAGGACAAGGAGGAAGGAGGACTGGGTTGAAATAAAAAGACTTTGTTCAAAAAAACCTTGCCAGAGACTTTGCTAAGGTATGCTTATACAGTAGAGTCTCACTTATCCAACATAAATGGGCCAGTAAAACATTGGATAAGCAAAAATGTTGGATAATGAGGGATTAAGGAAAAGCCTATTAAACATCAAATTATGTTATGATTTTACAGATTAAGCACCAAAGCATAATGTTTTACAACAAATCGTCAGAAAAGGCAGTTCAATACACGGTAATGTTGTGTAGTAATTATTGTATTTATGAATTTAGCACTAAAATTGACTACAAAAACATTGACTACTAAAAGGCAGACTGTGTTGGATAATACAGAACATTGGATGAGTGAAGGTTGGATAAGCAAGACTACTGTATTATGTTATAAATAATTTGTGCTGCAGTGAGTTTTGAAAGGGAGAGAAAGCAGAAAGGAACAGAACTGGAGCACATTATTTTTGGGGCTACACCTTCCAGGATCCTCCAGCCAACATAGCTAGTGGGATTCTGGATATTATACAGTAGAGTCTCGCTTATCCAACCTTCGCTCATCCAACTTTCTGTATTATCCAATGCAGTCTGCCTTTTATTAGTCAATGTTTTTGTAGTCCATGTTTTCAATACGTTGCGATGTTTTGGTGCTACATTCGTAAATACAGTAATTACTACCTAATGTATTGAACTGCTTTTTCTGTCGATTTGTTATAAAACATGATGTTTTGGTGCTTAATTTGTAAAATCATAACGTTGAATAGGCTTTTCCTTAATCCTTCCTTATTATCCAACATTTTTGCTTATCCAATGTTCTGCCAGACTGTTTATGTTGGATAAGCGAGACTCTACTGTAATCCAAAATATCTTTCCCAAGCTCTGGGCCCTTCCACACAGCCCTATATCCCAGAATATCAAGGCAGAAAATCCCACAATATCTGCTTTGAACTGGGTTATCTGAGTCCACACTGCCATGTATTCGAGTTCAAAGCAGATAATGTGGGATTTTATTCAGCTGTGTGGAAGGGGCCTCAGTCACAAAATATTTGAGAAATGCCGGACGAAGGAACCCTCTAATGAAATGAACCAACCTTGGACACTTTTAATGAATCCTGTGCAGAAAACAGCTCCAGTGGATTTTGTCGTGGATGGCTCAGCTCTGTCTGCTGTCCTTATTGGTGCCCAAAAGCTGTTGCCCGAGGCAACTGACTCATTTTACATCATGGCAGGGGCTGCCTCTAAGCATGTCTAATCCTGGCAAGCCACAAGGGGAATGGGCTGATCCCTGGCATGATCGGCATCCCCACTTTTCCAAACAAGAGCGGGGATGGCAGGATCTGAAAGAGCAGGGCGTATTCCATGTGCCATCTTAAACAGGGGATGTTTTTTTTTAAAAAAAAAACTAAAAAAAAAACAACTCTCATAATCCCCCAGCCAAAGGGGATTCTATGAACGGTAGCCTAATAAGGTAGTATTTCTCAGCTTGGTACTATGATTATGAGGGGATTCTATGAACGGTAGCCTAATAAGGTAGTATTTCTCAGCCTCATGCCGATGGCTATGCTTACATGGAACATGCTCAAAAAGCCAGGATTCCTTGCTGTGTGCCTTTACATCATTGTTATTATGCAGTGGCGCTGTGGGTTAATCCTTTGTGCTGGCTGAACTGCTGACCTAAAGGTTGGCGGTTTGAATTTGCAAGACGGGGTGAGCTCCCATCTGTTAGCTCTAGCTTCTCATGCAGGGAGGTAACACATCCAGACGTCTCCTGGGCAATGTCTTTGCAGATGGCCGATTCTCTCACATCAGAAATGACTTGCAGTATGTTCTCAATTCACTTCTGACATGATATTATTATTATTATTATTATTATTATTATTATTATTATTATTGTATGACACAGCAAACAAGATAGACATGCTGGATTTCGTATCACAAAATCACAAGTTGAACACTTGCCAAGCGTTTAGGACTATGTGATGTATTTTCGGATGATGCGCGCAGATCCCAGTAGGGTGGCCTTTTGCAGTTGACAGATCGTAATTTTGTCAATGTCTATTGTTTCCAAATGCCAGCTGAGATCTTTTGGTACGGCACTCAGTGTGCCCATCACCACCGGGACTACCTGCACTGGTTTCTGCCAGAGTCTTTGAAGTTCAGTCTTTTTTTTTTTTTGAATATTTTATTACATTACTATTAATTTGTTACAAAGAAAAGAAAAATCTTTACAATTCATATAATTAAGTCTTTTCCTTCCCCCAGTGTTCTACCCGTTGTGCTCCCCATCACCGGAGTCCATTTCTTTATAGTCCAACCAGAACCTCATTTCTTCTGGTGCGGGTTGATTCCCATCTTCTCTTACTAATGTTTCTTCAATAAATTTCTTCCATACACTTTCAAAATCATTTTTCTTCCTTAGGCCTTTTTTGACATTTAAATTGCATGTTAATTTATCATTTATTGCTAATATCCAAATTTCCTTGTACCAATCTTCTATTTTAATTTCCACCTCCCCTTTCCAATTTCTTGCTATTAATAAAGTTAATGAAGTTCAATCTTGAGGTCCTGATAGTGGCTGAGTTTTTCCTGTTGTTTTTCGTCAATGCGATTGTCACCTGGGATGGCAACATCAATGATCCAAACCTTTTTCTTTTCCACAACTGTGATGTCTGGTGTGTTGTGTTCCAGAACTTTGTCAGTCTGGATTCGGAAGTCCGATGATATTATTATTATTATTATTATTATTATTATTATTATTATTATTATTATTATGTTTATGTATACCCCACTTTCTCTCCACAGAGGAGACTCAAAGCAGTGTTGACTCCAGGTCCTGACTTGTGATAACCCCAAAGCCAATATATCCTGGGCTTTTCTTGACAAGATTTCTTCAAACGCAATGGCCTTCTTCTGAGGCTGAGAGTATGTAACTTTCCCAAAGTCAGCCAGTGGGTTTCCATGGATGGACAGGAATTCAAACCCACATCTCCAGAATCCAGACCTCAAACCACATCATTCCTCTGGCGTCCTTCTTACACATTGATACCCTTTTATCCAGTGATTTTTGTGTTGCATGTTGCCTTAAACCACTACACAACATATATGTATGTAATGTATGTATATAAGAGAGAGCCTGGGTAGTGTAATGGTTTGAGCATTGGACTATGGACTGGAGACTAGGGCTCGAAATCCATTGGGTGGTCTTGGGGAAATCTATTGTTCACAGCTTGGTTATGTTTACAGCAGCTTACCACCACTGGTTGAAAAGGAAGGGGCCTGAGGCCAGGAATTATGACCTGAGTTTTACTGAATCTGAGTTGATGTTTTAATATGTGTATGTGTTTTATTTTATTGTATTTTTAATTTTGTATCATTTCTGTTTGTTTTTAGGCCTTTGTGCCGTCTGTAAGCCGCCCCGAGACTCTTCGGAGAGATGGTGGCGGGATATAAGAATAAAGTATTATTACTACATTACTATTATCGGGAGCGGCGTGAGCAGCCGCTGTTAGTTCCAGCTTCTGCCAACCTAGCAGTTCGAAAACATGCCAATGTGAGTAGATCAATAGTTACTGCTTCGGCGGGAAGGTAACGGTGCTCCATGCAGTCATGCCGGCCACATGACCTTGAAGATGTCTACGGACAACGCTGGCTCTTTGGTTTAGAAATGGAGATGAGCACCAACCCCCAGAGTCAGACATGACTGGACTTAACGTCAGGGGAAACCTTTACCTTTACCTTATTCTCTTCCCCCGAGAAGAAGGCAAAGGCAAATCTCTTCTGAACAAACCTTGCCAAGAAAAACCCATTTGAGCTTCATCTTAAATTGGAAAGGACTCAAAGGCACCCAATCCAAAATGTAGTTAGGAACCTAACTCTGAAAGCCCCTTTTCCCTCTTAGGGAGGGATAGAAAGACTACAGGGTGCATTATTGGGAGGATTCAAGTAATAACTCCATAGGAGCAGCCATATATGGTCAACCAGGCAATAAAAGGCAGCGTGTGCAGCACTTCCATCCAGTTCTAATTTATTGTTGCCTTCCTGGAAAGAGGAGGAGAGGGCCTTCCCTTCCCAGCAGCCCCGAGGGCCAGGGTCCTGGGAGGAGGGCAATGTTGGCTGTGGATGCTTCTAGAGGCCCTTGGCAAGGAGGGGCAAGGCTGCCTCTCTGTTTTGCCATTGCTTGCTTGCCTTCTGGTCCTCTCTCCAGTTTTGCTTTGGCTGTTGTTGCCCGGCGACGCCGTGTTTGCTATAACGCTTGGAAAGGGCGGTGGGTTGGGTTTGCGGGGTGACTCAGCCAGAGGCATGACTCACAAGAAACCAGAACCATCTCGCCTGGCCGGCAGCCAGCTTCCAGCCTTGGCCAGCCTCCCCCGGCCACTCTCCAAGTGGGTTGCCCTTATTGCAAGTGCTTGCTTCTCTCCTTCTCTCTTTCTCTTTCTCTCTCTTTCTTTTCTTTACTGCTCCAGCTGGCATTTGGGAGGTGACCCAAGCCTTTCCAGGAGCCTTCCAGAACCAGCCTCTCCAAGAGACATTGTTGCACCAGTGCCAACCTCAGGCTCTGAAACTCACACCGGCTTTTCAGGGAGGATCTCGCAAACTAAACGATGAGCCCAGAATAAAAGGCTGCCTGCTGTCACTCCAAAGGATGTACAGTATTACCTTTTCCAACATGGTGCAGGCGAGTCTGTGGTGCTCCCACTGGGTTGCAATGGACCATTTCATTCTTCTTCTTCCCAAGCTGTGGCAGAGGAGTCTCCCCATGACATCTTTGTCGTAGCTTCCAGAGTTGGAAGGAACCCCAAGAGCCATGCAGTTCAACCCCCTTCTGCCTCACATGACACTGGCCAACACACATTTTGGTGCCTCAAATGTCATGCCTTTTTCTGGGAATATTTGACTGGTTCCAAAAATGACACCAGTTTTCAACTCTAGTTTTTAAGATACAGAACATATGCCACCTACCAGTCACCATCTGCTCACCCAAAGAAAACCATGATAACTATATGGAACTAAAGCTGATGCGGTTTATCCAATGCAGTTTTCTGAATTGACATCTCAAATAACCCCAGGAACAGACCTAAACACCAAGGCACTGTTGGAAATAGCCACCTCCCAAGCCACTCACTATTTATTTGTTAATGCATATATTTGGTAACCTGTATTCTTTATGAATATTCTTTATGAATAAAATTTTATGAATAAAATTCTTTGGAGCCCCGGTGGCAAAGTGCGTTAAAGCACTGAGTTGCTGAATTTGCAGACCGAAAAGTCCCAGGTTCAAATCCCAGGAGCGGCTTGAGCGCCCGCTGTTAGCTCCAGCTCCTGCCAACCTAGCAGTTTGAAAACATGCAAATGTGAGTAGATCAATAGGTACCGCTCCGGCGGGAAGGTAACGGTGCTCCATGCAGTCATGCCAGCCACATGACCTTGGAGGTGTCTATGGACAACGCCGGCTCTTCGGCTTAGAAATGGAGATGAAAACCAACCCCCAGAGTCAGACATGGCTGGACTTAACATCAGGTGAAACCTTTACCTTTACCTATTCTTTATGTATGTTGATTTGACTCTTTGGTGTGGGAGGAGTTATAGATATGTGATTATACTAAGTATGTACAGACTCAAGACTCCATTTTGTATTAAGTATCTGTTTAGACTTCAATGGGAGCAGTCCTCAGAGGAGATGGATGCATACAAGTTGGACTTCAGAGAGAAGTCAATTTATGGACTTCAATATATGTTTATGGACTTCAGGGAGTACAGATATACTGAAGACAATGGACTATTAATAAAGACTGATAACCTGTGTTCTCAACACAGACAGAAGAAGCTATATCCTATCTGTAACTGAAATTTATTACGAAATGTACCTGTATGGTGAATTAATACAAGTTACCGTATATACTCGAGTATAAGCTGACCCAAATATAAGCCGAGGCACCTAATTTTACCACAAAAAAACTGGGAAAACATTGATTCCAGTATAAGCCGAGGGTGGTAAATTTCAGAAATAAAAAATACCAATAAAATTACATTAATTGAGGCATCAGTAGGTTAAATGTTTTTGACTGTGGATGCTTCTAGAGGTAAATGTGCTTATGTATCCTTTTAGTAATAATAGAGTTAAATAATACATGTAATAATAATAACAAATACAGGAAAAAATATAAGTAATAATAAATAGAGGAAAATAATAAATGCAATAATAATAATAATAATAATAATAATAATATCAGAGTGAAATAATAAATGTATTATTATTATTAATAATAATAATAGCAAAAATAATAGAGAAAAAATAATTAATGTAATAATACCAATAATAGAGAAAAATAATAAATGTACCATATATTCTCAAGTATAAGCTGACCCAAATGTAAGCCAACCAGGATCCTCACCCGAGTATAAGCCGAGGGGGGCTTTTTCAGTCTTAAAAAAAGGGCTAAAAAACTAGGCTTATACTCGAGTATATGCAGTATATTATTTTTCAAAGAAGACTTTGTTTTTATCTCTGAGTGCATGTTTTAACTAAGCTGTTTAAAGGGAGTGTATATATTTTGGGCATCTTCAACTGCAAAGAAATAACCATCCTCTGCTAACCAGCTACTGTATGTTTTTGTAGTGGCATGTCTTTATTCTTGGCAGTCTAAAAGACATGGTTCTTCAGTTTAACAGCTAAAGTTACCTGTGTGTCATTACATTAATGCTTGTGGATATCAATTGTTAAAAGAGTTGCCAGGAAGATGATTGTAGATACACCTTGACTCCAAAGAAGCAATAAGTGAGTTCCAAAGGGGTGACAGGTCATAAATAGATGGAAAGTTAGAAATAGATGTTTGAGAAAAGTGGAGGGAGAAGACTCCCAAAACTGAGTTGGAAGCAGTCAGTTATCGTTTCCTTTCCCTTGTTTTATTTTTAACCCTCTCTTTCTACCTTGTATGCATTCAAGTCATTTCTGACTTATGTCAACATTAAGGCGACCCTCACATAGAGTTTTCTTGGCAAAATTTTGTTCAGAAGAGGTTTGCCATTGCTTTCCTCTAAGGCCGGGTGCTACTTGCCCAGGAAATCTTTGCCATGACCATAATATTTGGTGCAGTTTCTTTTATTTGGTGTAAACCCTATATGCCATGCACCCACACTCATTCCAGTTAATCATATTGTTCATTCAGTGGGTTGCTTGGCGTGTAGGCTGCTTCCAGCCAGAAAGGCTCCTACCATTCAGTCTCAAAAGGCATTGTGTGGTCATTTGTTATTTGTTTGTTTGTTTTGTTTTCCTTCACATAATTTTTGTGGCAAGAAAAAAAAATGGAAGTGGAGAAATATGACCAAATAATTGGCTGTGAAGACACAATCTTGCTGGTGCTGAAGGCAAACTGATATCACAAACATATCATTTTGATTAAAAGTTGGTTAGTTCCTCTTTTCAGACAAAGAATTTTCCAGAATATGGTTGAGATACTCTTTTCTTCTGAAGCTAGTTGTAGTTCCAGATCTCCAGAAGACATGATTTGGTGCTGAACACAGAGTGGTAGAATCACAGAGTTGGAAGATCCTCATGGGCCATTGGGTCCAATCCCCTGCTCAATGCCGAATCTTCAGTGAAAACATCTCCAGCCTCTTTCTGAAGACATCCAGAGAAGACACCCCTACCTTCTTTCTAGACAATTGGTTCACTGCCAAACAGCCACGAATATCAATAAATTTCTTCAAAGGATCGATTTGAGGAGATACAATTCACAAGAGTACAATCATGTCATCCGTCAATCTTGTCTTCTCCAAGTCGAACATGCCTATCTCCTTCAGTCTTTCCTTGTGTGTTTTGATCCATATCCCTCTTATATTCTTATAGTTTCTCAGGAGCTTTTTGAATTCAATTCCTGCCTTTCAATGTGTTAGCCATCCCTCTTAGTTTTGTGTCACCTGTAAGGACAGGCATTCATTATTTTTAAAGTGTTACTAGCTGTACCCTACCACACTGATGCCGCTGTTTGTGAACCTGAACATGGTTTTACCTGTCTCAGGTGTGACAGATATGTAATAGTAGGTATGTGACTTTAAAATACTCTCCAGTTCGAATGCTATGTTTTGTCCAAATTTCAAAGTATTCGGTGAAATAATTTGGGAGATATGAGGTCCCTCACAAACAGACATTACATTTTTATTTATATAGATTAGTGGTAAATGATATCACATTTGGTAGCCAGCAGAAAAGCATTCAGCTTTTTTGCTGATGGGTCCGGCATCCCCTCACGGCCAAGAGTAGAACTGAGTCCCTAAATAATTCTATCCATACTATCCAGGCCAAAGCCCAGGATCTGATCCCAGATTATCTGCTTATCCCAGATTATCTAGCAGTGGAGACTCATATAATCCAGCTCAAGGCAGATAATCTGAGATCAGATCCTGGAATACAGGGCAGTGTTGATCCAGCCCCTATTGCACCTCCACCCCACAGAAAGCCCGTAGATGATGGGCTTCCAAGGGTTATATAATGTAGAGGCAAGGAAAGTTGTAGTGCACAAGTGTGACCCAATTCCCATCCTCACTGATGTGCAAATTTTGCAAGTTTTAGTAGAATAACAGAAGGAAATTTACTCTATTTTTTGCAACCTCAAACTTCCAAGCTAAAGGGAGGGAATAGGTCTAGTAAATACAAAATAATGTTCCATACCACTGGACAGCTGCTAACGTTTGTTCAAAAGGACTCTAAAACTCATCCGCCTGATGATAAAAGCCCAGCTTTCTACAGTTACTATTTATTCTTAGTGGGAAATGCCAAGCTATCCATTCCTCACAAAACTACAATCTCTACATTTCCCGTGAAGGAGAAAATGACTGGTTTATGTCCAACAACATCAGTACCAAAGTCACATTCTCAGACAACCCTGCTGGTATATTCTTAGCAAATCTCTCAAAAAGTTGGGGGGGGGGGGGTTCTAATTCTGCAAACTGACCGGCCACGAAGAAATAAGTCACTCTAGTGGGTTCAGGAAATTTCAGTCTCCAAATGGTTGCTTTTCCCGGCTGCAATTCTTGGGTGGCATCTTGAAAAGGTTGGGTGGCATCTTGAACTCAAAACCACCATGAAGTATTAAGAGCAGAAAAGGCCTCTAAGGATTAAAATAGTTTTGTACAGAGGCCTCCCGGTACTATCAGCCATCTAAAAAACATTGTGTGGCTAGACTGTCCCTCAGTTTTTAATGAATTTTTCATGGAAAGAGAAGAAAGTTAGGAAAAACAGGAGGAAACTGGGGGCCCTCCCGCACAGCTGTATAAAATCCACATTGAACTGGATTATATGACAGTATGGACTCAGATAACCCAGTTCCAAACAGATATTGTGGGATATTTTCCTTGATATTCTGGGTTTTATGGCTGTGTGGAAAGAAAGCAGAGAATTAGAATAGTAATTTCAGCTGATCATGCCCAGTGGAAAAGATGGAAGGTTAATTTAACCATAGAGGTTTTTTAAGTAACCGGTTGCAAATGGCAAGACTACCTCAAGACATATTATAGGACAGGGTTGCATCTATACTGCAGATATAAATGCAGTTTGACATCAGTTTAATTGCCATGGCTCAATGCTATTGAATCATTGGAGCTATGGTTTTATAAGGTCTTAGGCTTCTATGCCAAAGAGTGCTGGTGCCTCTCCAAACTACAACTCCCAGGATCCCTTTGCCTGGGATTATTCAGTATAAAAGGGTATTTTCTGACTTTTTATAAGCTTTGTGTCAGAGACAGAACGCCAGCAAGTAAAACAAAACTCAGTTTATTGAGGTTACAGAACTAAAAACGCCCGTAGGAAACAAAGAACAGGGCAAACACTTGACTTCAGTGTGCTAAATAACCAAAAGCAGCTCAGTTCGAGCTTAAACAGTTCAAAGGAACACACCGGGTTAAACAGCAGTATAATCCGGATTAAATCAAAGAGCTTACTTCAGTTTGGCAAACAATGCAAACAAAAGAGGATCAACAGGAGTTAGAATGCAAACAAAAGACTGGTGGCAGATTCCTCTCTGCTACTCAGGAACAGCAGGGGAGTAAACCAGGCTTGTTTATTCCTTCCTGCAGCGAACGAAAGCGTGGTCGTAGTCAGGATTCAGGTTTAGGGTAACGGCAGTCAGCAGGGTCCCAATCCGGTCCAGAGGATCAATAGCCAAGCGTAGTCGTCAAGGAATCCAAAGGTCTCACCGATAGCCAGCAGAAGGGTTAATCCGGAATCGTAGTCAGTCAGTCCAGCGTCAATCCAGTGAAAGTAGGTATTGCCCGTCAAAAAGACGACGGAGGTCCAAGCTATCAAGATTAAACACAAGTTGCACAGAGAAAAACCCCGCACAGTTCCTCCCGCCGTCAATGCCCAGTGTCCTTGGTAAACTTACGTATCCAGTAATGAATCACACCCGTCTTCAGGAAATTCCTCAGCAAGAGCCCAAGCGTCCGTCCAGATTACCTTGCCCAACGCAATTAGACATTGGTCCCAAACCCCATTTTATCACAGTTCAAGCTCATCATCGCTGTCAGCTGCCATCCCAATTCCAGACGCCCCAACATCCTCATCCTCATCAGAGCTTAAGCACCTTCGACTACGCCCCACAGCATCCCCAGCTGTGGATCCCGCTCCATCCCTCCAACCAGTCCATGGGTCTGATCCTGCAACCCGCCAATCACCTCCCATGCTTTCATTGCCTGTTTCCCCAACACCCAAATCCTCCCTCACACGAGTCCATTCCATATCATCCTCCTCCGAGCTGGCCATCTCTTCCTCCAAACCCTGAGAAAAACCCTCAAATGAGTCCTCATCTGTCGGCTCTGCAAACAAATCCCGGAGCCGTTTCCTTTCACGCTCCTCGAGAGTGTCTGACTCTCGAGGAGTCTTACGGCCCCTTCTTTCATTACCGGAGCCCGAAGGCTCAACCATAACTCTTTGATAGGCCTTTCCTTTGTGGACAGTTATTCAACAGTGTGCGTTTAGAACATTGTTGTCTGAGACATTTATGTAAACTATGCACAGTGTGTATACAGTCAAATTTTAGTTTTAACATGAGATGGACACAACTACTCCATAACTTACAGTCTTTCAGACTTGGCATCTTCCCAATAGACCATGAGCCTTTCGTCCATATTTTCCTTGAACTGTCCACAAACTGCTCTTGTTCCTCCACAAAAGGCAGCTTTGTTCTCCTTCATCTTCCCCGGCAATTAATTCCTCCTTCCAATATATTTTATTTCCATCCTACCCAATTCTAGCAGAATCTTTTTACAAAGCTGTTCCTTGAAAGCTGTGTCTTCCACTGCTGCCTAATCTGAAAGTGATTGCAACAAGTTTCGTTTTAAGACATAGAAATCTGCCCATGTTTGATCCTAGACCTTTTTCATAATGTTTCTTATATCAATTCATCACAATAGTATCGATCCTAGCAGACCAGGGCCATTAAGCAAGGGCTGGGATTTCATCTTTCCATAATCAGCAAGAATATTTTCAAAAAAAAAATTAAACAAAGATCCCACACATTGCTTTATATAACACTGTATTATTCAGTAATGCTGTAAATGTTTACTGTCAATTAAGTCCTGTTGTATAAAACTCCTTTCCCGTATTGATGAAACAATTCCGCTTTGCCGTTCTTGCTCATTTTATTGCTTCCTGATGATTCAGATACAGGAGCAGTGACAAAAGAGCTGATAACTGAGATTAGTATTTTACTATACACATCTAAGATAAGAAGCCAGTAATATAAATGTCCCTTTCTTGTGAGAACAGAAATTAATATACAGTAGGTAAGAGGTTAATTCATATTAATCAACAGGAAATAAATAAAATAGGTAGGACCTGCACACAGGAAGCTTCTAATTAGAGATACAGAAGCACTGTCAAGTCTTGACAGTATTTTAAGCCCCATCTATACTTCCATATAATGCAGTTTGAAACACGGATTTACCAAAAACAAGTCATGCCAGACTAATCTGATCTCTTTTTTCGATAGAGTTACGAGTTGGGTCGATACAGGGAATGCTGTGGATGTAGCGTACCTGGATTTCAGTAAGGCCTTCGACAAAGTCCCCCACGACCTTCTGGCAAACAAACTAGTAAAATGTGGGTTAGACAAAACTACAGTTAGGTGGATCTGTAATTGGCTAAGCGAACGAACCCAAAGGGTGCTCACCAATGCATCGTCTTCATCTTGGAAAGAAGTCACGAGTGGAGTGCTGCAGGGCTCCGTCCTGGGCCCGGTTCTGTTCAACATCTTTATTAACAACTTAGACGAAGGGTTAGAAGGCACGATCATCAAGTTTGCAGACGACACAAAACTGGGAGGGATAGCCAACACTCCAGAAGAAAGGAGCAGAATTCAAAACGATCTTGACAGACTAGAGAGATGGACTGAAACTAACAAAATGAAGTTCAACAGGGACAAATGCAAAATACTTCACTTCGGCAGAAAAAATGGAAATCAAAGATACAGAATGGGGGACTCCTGGCTTGACAGCAGTGTGTGCGAAAAAGACCTAGGAGTCATCGTGGACAACAAGTTAAACATGAGCCAACAATGTGATGCGGCTGCTAAGAAAGCCAACGGGATTCTGGCCAGCATCAATAGGGGTATAGCGTCTAGATCCAGGGAAGTCATGGTCCCCCTCTATTCTGCCTTGGTCAGACCACACCTGGAATACTATGTCCAATTCTGGGCACTGCAGTTGAAGGGAGATGTTGACAAACTGGAAAGCGTCCAGAGGAGGGCAACTAAAATAATCAAGGGCCTGGAGAACAAGCCCTATGAGGAGCGGCTTAAAGAGCTGGGCATGTTTAGCCTGCAGAAGAGAAGGCTGAGAGGAGACATGATAGCCATGTACAAATATGTGAGGGGAAGTCATAGGGAGGAGGGAGCAAGCTTGTTTGCTGTTGCCCTACAGACTAGTATGCGGAACAATGGCTTCAAACTACAGGAAAGGAGATTCCACCTGAATATCAGGAAGAACTTCCTCACTGTGAGGGCTGTTCGACAGTGGAACTCTCTTCCCCCGGGCTGTGGTGGAGGCTCCTTCTTTGGAGGCTTTTAAGCAGAGGCTGGATGGCCATCTGTCAGGGGTGCTTTGAATGCGATTTCCTGCTTCTTAGCAGGGGGTTGGACTGGATGGCCCATGAGGTCTCTTCCAACTCTACTATTCTATGATTCTATGATTCTAACTGTCCAGATCCACTAAGAAAATCCAACAGATGTTGCGTTCAGCAAGGGGCAAGAGGGATCCTCTCACCTCTTCAGGAATCTACCATATGCCATGCACTGTGGACAAGAAGTCTACATAGGAAGAACTTCCTCACTGTGAGAGCTGTTCGACAGTGGAACTCTCTCCCCCGGGCCGTGGTGAATGCTCCTTCTTTGGAGGCTGTGAAACCCTCTTATAGTGCCGAGACAATGAGGATATTGGGAGGGGCGAGGCTGACTATCCACAAAACGCATGACAACAAGCCTCCTGACTGCTGCTTCTCCTCCTCCCTCCCTCCCCGTGAGCAGAGCCGTTCCATGTGGAGCTTGGAAGCACGGGGCGTCTTCGTTTTTAGGTCTGTTCCTTCTGGGGTTATTTGGGGTGCTGATTCAGAAAATTTCATTGGATAGACCACATCAGCTCTAGATGATTAAATATGGTTTTCTGTGGGTGAGCAGATAGCAATTACTGAATGGCATATGTTCTGTATCAGAAACTAGAGCTGATGTGGTCTAGCCAATGCAATTTTCTGAATCAGCACCCCAGATAATGAAACCAAATCTAAAGTTGACCAAAAGCTGATTTGTAACCCTTTTGATACTAATATTGAAGAGTGGTCAAAGTGGTCCCTGGTCAAGTAGTCCCGGGTCAAAAAAGGATTGGGAACCACTGGTATAGATCCATCATGGTAAAGGTTGATGCACAGAAGAATAAAGACAAATTAACTTGTATCCTTTCTAAGCAATAATGGCAATCCCAAAGGAATGGGATAGTATTGGCAAAAGTGACTGAGGCTGCTGTGAATTGAGGTCCAAAAAGACCTCAAGGATCAGACTTTGGGAGTCAGTGCACTACACCATTTGCTTTGTACTGTTCCCTCCCAAATGAGCCACATGGCCTGGTTTCTCCACCTACTTGCAAAGTACTGTAACTACAACGATTTTTAAACCAGAGTGAATGAAAGAAGCAGGAACAGAATCTGTAAGATTCAGAATCCCAACCATTGCAACCAAATCCATTGCATTTGTCATGTCTGGAGAAAGTTACCTTGACTGCAGCTCCCATAATCTGGGCATCGTAGTCCAAAAACTGTAACATTTTCAAGCTCTATGTATATGCTATGGGGTGCAGAGTCTCTATATGATGTCTACGAAGCTTTGTGGATTTTAGAATCCATTAGAACAGTGGTTCTCAACCTGGGGTCCTCAGATGTTTTTGGCCTTCATCTCCTTAGCCCATTCTACACTGACAGGCCAGACAATAAACACACACAAAAGCGTGCAGAGAAAAGCCTTTAATGCACATCAGAGCTCTGTGGTTTATTTAATCACCACCCAGCCCTCAAACTGGTTCTAGGATTTTCAAAGTAATAATATGTACAGAGAAACCACTTTTTTTCAATACTAATTTGAAGCTACATTAAATAGTCAGTGTAGAAGGCCCTCCAAGAGAAAATATTTTAATCAAATCCATGAATAATGACATCTGCCAAAGTCAAACTCGCAAAGGTGGAGGGCAGACTGTTCTTTGAAATCAATCTACTTAATGCCGGTTTAATTTTCACTGGAACATCTGAAAGAGAACATTGCAGCAGGTTGGGTTGACACAGTCGAAGAAGGAGTCACGTTGGAGAGACGCTGCCTTTTCGGTGAATTGGATACCTGAGAAATGATATCATATCTATTTACATTTCTCAAGAATGTTATATGAGACTTGAAAATATATCAAGAGCTGCAACAAGGCAGATTCAGACTTGACTTTTTTGTCCTCCTGAAATAATTATTTAGGAAAATAGTAACATTGTAAAAAATGAAAACATTTGCAATACGTGATTCATATGTCAGAAATGTCCTTTTCTGCTTCTTTATGTGGAGTGTTTCTGCAGAATCACCATGACATTTATATTCTGAAATACTGTGGGTTTTGCCATATGTGTCTAATAAATTTATTATATTCAGTAGACTGTTAACCAGAAATCAAGCAACTGGAACTCTCAAGCAACTAGCAAAAAACACCAATTAAAATTCCATACTGAGTTCACAAAGCTGTTTTTATAATATAGAAAAACTGGGTTACGTTAAATTTGTCTTTGTCTTTGTTTGCTTTCGATTACGGTATTTAAATATTAATATCAAGGCAATACAGAATTTGTGGTATGGTATAGTCTGGGCTATAGCATTAATTAGACCTATTTTTAGTAGTAATGCTCAAGGAAACAGAAACTACATGTATCCAACATCTATCAGTCTCCACGGATGCTAGTTAACTGAGGCTAGATCTACACTGCCAGATAATCAAGATTATCAAATCAGATAATCCAGATTATTTTGTTTGAACTGGTTAATATGAGGCCGCTCCTACACAGCCATATAAATTCAGATTATCTGCTTTGAACTGGATTATATGGCAGTGTAGAGTAATATATTCCAGTTCAAACCAGATAATATAAATTATCTGCTTTGATACTCTGGACTATATGACTGAGTCTACACTGCCATATAATCCAGTTCACAGCAGATAATCTGAATTTATATGGCTGTGTAGATGGTGCCTGATGGTCTACTGTCAACCCTATGAAAAAGATCATACTGAGGTTGGATCTGCATTGCCATATAATGCACTGAACTTGCATTATATGGGTCTATATACTGACCATACAATGCAGTCCCAAACTGCATTGTATAGTAATGTAGATCCAGCCTGAGAAAGAAACAGTTTTGGCCCATATTACCCAGTGTGTTTCAGAGTCCTAGATTTGGTCCTTTCTAGTCCCAGTCTACTACCAGTGGCACTAACCTGAATGGCCCGATGAATCCACTTTGCGTTTTAGTGTTAATTTTAGAAAAGCTGTCCTAGGTGCTGAACCTACTTTGAAGGATACCATCTTGGAGAGTTCATATTAAACCCCAAATGTATATATATTACACTGCTGCTGTGGAAATCACTGACTTGACAGCCACATTTGGAAGACTAAGGGGATTTTCCAGTTTTCAAGAGCAGTTTCATGTAGAAAGCATTGCAGTAGTCCAGTTATAATGAGGACCGACACGTTATTTTTGTTCACAACCAGTTTCACAGGAAAGGGCATAAACATTTAACTGCAGCTGCTGTTGGAAATAGCAACCTCCCAAGCCTTTCACTATTTGATTTGTTAATGTATATATTTGCTAACGGCGCTCCATGCAGCCACATGACCTTGGAGGTGTCTACGGACAACGCCAGCTCTTCGGCTTAGAAATGGAGATGAGCACCAACCCCCAGAGTCGGTCATGACTGGACTTAACATCAGGGGAAAACCTTTACCTTTATTCTATGTGTATGTTGATTTGCCAGTTTGACTTACCTCTTTGGTGTGGGAGGGGTTATAGAAAGGTGATTGTACTAAGCATGTTGAGACTCAAGAATCCATTTTGTATTCAGTATGTGTTTGGTCTTCAATGTAAGCAGATGCATGTCTGCTTATGCACTTCAGAGAGTACAATTATACCTAAAGACTATAGACTATTGATTAAGAATCATACCGTGTGTACTCAACACAGAGAGAGGAACCACATCCCATCTATAACTGAACTTCAATTAGAAATGTGCCTGTGTGGTGAATTAACACAAGATGTTTATGAGTAAGCAAAATATGTTATTTTTTAAGGAAAACTTTGTGGGTTTTTTTTATCTCTGAGTGCATATTTTAAACCAAGATGTTACAAGGGAGTGCATATATTTTGGGCAATTACAACTGCAAAGAAACAATCATCCTCTGCTAGCCAAATATATTTTTTGTATTGGCATGTCTTTGTCTTTGGCAGTTCAAAAAAAAGTTTTTTCAGTTTAACAGCTGAGTTACCTGTGCGCCATCACATTAATGCTTGTGAATATCACTTGTTCAAAGAGTTGACTACTAACAAGGTCATGCTTTTCTTGACTAGTGGTTTTCAAAAGGTGGTCTCCACATATTCATGGAGATTCATATTTTCCAAAGGATATGTGCCCAGAGACTGGGTGCAGTTATTTTCTAATAGCTGCCACCTCGGCATGCAGAAACAAGTTCCTGTGGAAGAGTGGCAGTTCCATGTGACAAAATACCCTGTTTTCCTGAAAATAAGACATCCCCTGAAAATAAGACCTAGCACAGGTTTTGATGAATTGCTAAATATAAGGCCTCTCCTGAAAGTAAGACCTAGCAAAGTTTTTGTTTGGAAGCATGCCTGCTGAACAGAACACCAGAGCATACAGGATCGGTAAATGTACATACCATAGACTGTTGTACATGGAAATAATGGTAGTAACAGAAAATCTTAATAGGATTCAGTTTGTTTGGTTATGCTGGTTTGTGATGACAACTACTGTACAGTATATAATAAAAGTTCATTTTTTGTTCAACAATAAATATGAATTCTTCTTCATGGAAAAATAAGACATCTCTGAAAATAAGATCTAGTGCATATTTGGGAGCAAAAATTAATATAAGACACTGTCTTACAGGGTAGCATGTTTTTGTCATGTTCTGCCTTGTACCATTGCAGACCAGAGCAACAAATCTGTGCAACCTCACTTCCAGCCTCTTTCTGACTCATAAATATTTTCTGTCCCATCTTTCAGCTTCCTTTGCATGTTTGTTATTGCTTCCAGGCCTTATGCACTGTTTGGAAATGCCTGGAGGTGCAAAACAGCATTGGCTTTGTAGAGCATTGGCTGTCACATGCCTCAGGGCTCAAATTCCTGGGTGGGGTGGGCAGGGGTCTTCTATTATCATGGAGGAAACTGTGGACAAGAGGTGAAATGGGGTATTGGGGAGGGAAGGCGGCAGTGTGAGTGAAGCAGCTGATCAAAGCCACGGGATGCAGTCTGATGAGTCACAGTCTGCAGAGGCTGTGGGACAAAGCCAAGTCAGGAGGAGACAAGGACCACTTTGCCTTTACTGTAGAGGACTAGATTAAATGGCCTGGCAAGGAATGGAATAGAAATGCTCCTTCTTCATTGGTTCTCCAGTGTATAGTCAGCCTTCCTCATTTGCTAGGGTTACGAGCACAAGATCCCAGTGAAAGTCAAAACTGTAAATAACAGAATTGCTTCTTTGTTTGTTTTTACCCGATAAAAAACCTCTATAGGAATGTCTAGGTCTTCCAGCACAACTTTTGCTGGAAGGTAACTATAGAATCCCACTGGAAGACTTTGAGATTCTTACAGATTTCTTTCTAGAAATCTCAAGGTCGACCAGTATGGCTGTATGGTCAACTTTCAGTGATTCCTAAAAAAAAACCATTTTATACAATAATCAAATCCACTAAAGTCAAGCAAAAAATATGAAGGGCTGACTGTATCTTCAGTTTGCTGGGAGACTGGGGCCCCTTCCACACAGCAGCATAAAATCCCACATTATCTGCTTTGAAATGGATGCAGATATTGTGGGATTTTCTGCCTTGATATTCTGGATTATATGGCTGTGTAGAAGGGCCCTTGGATTCCTTTGCTAGTTCTAGTTCACTACAAAAAATGTTAGTGTTATAATTATTATGTTTTAATTATTATACACTCTCTGTCTCTTTCTAGACATGTTGCTACCCCCAGGATCTATGTACTGTGTTTGTCACATGCATGGACTGTCTTGGCTTTCTGTGTTTTGTGTATATGTAAATATGCATATGTTTTCCTGGCTTTTCCTTCTTTTTCTGCCTCAGGGCAAAAGATTGCAAGAATATATATACAGTGAAATGTAAATATTATGGGAAATTTTATACATATACTTATACATATACATATATATAATATCCCATAACACTATGTAACATGATTTTTAGATAGTGTTTACATTTTTACTGTAAGCTTACATTTTTACTGTATGCCCCAGAGTCCTGTTGGAGAGGGGAGGGATATAAATAAAGGTTGTTGTTGTTGTTGTTGTTGTTGTTGTTTCTGGGTTCTAAATGCCATTTCCCAATTGGTTCTACCATAAAAACTTGGAAAAAGTTTATTAAACTGCAAAAATTTTGTTTTTGTGGAACATCCCGGAGCACATTTTGCAATAGTTTTTCAATGCATGTCTCATAGAGTCTCGGCCAATTCAACATAGTTTGTGGCAGCCACAAAAACGAAGATTCTGGAGTATAACAACTACTTTCAAAGTAAGTACCAAACAATTAAACAGGAAATAACATTTTCAAACCAGGAATGGAAAAATGGAACAACAGATTTTGTTACATAGAGTAATTCCCGCAGCATGACCAATATAGCTCCCACCACTCCATCGCCCTACTTGTTGTCCAATTGGATACTATCTACGGTAGCTGAATAATCTTTTTTTTATAGAGTACTCTTTCCAAGCTGTGCTCAGGACTAAGGTTATGTGTGTAATTGGCCTTGTAATCAAGGGTTTTCTAAATGTGCCTGTATTGTGAGTGTGTGTTATGTGTGTGTGTGTGTGTGTGTGTGTGTGTGTGTGTGTGTGTTAGTAAGCACCTGCTCCATCCGCCCGCTAACTGTTGTTGGCCCTGGGTCCCCCTGGGAAGGCAAGATGGAAGGAGGGGAAACTAGCCCAGTAGTGAGTCAAACCCCAGCAATGTGCCAGTGAGTCACTGGTTGGGTGGGGTCATGGCGACAGGATTCCCGCTCTGTAACACACTCATTCACACAAAGACTCTTTGATAATGCTGCTCTAGGTCCCACTCCAGGCCAGGTCCTGCCACATCATGAGTTCTGGTCTCTCCTATTCTTCTTGGCTTTCCAAGCAAACAGGATGCTGGACAGGAGACATAGCTGTCATCCATTCCACCCTTGCACAATTTACACAAGTCCCTTTCCTTTTAACTTCTTGTAACTGAGATAGAATACAACCTGCAATACAATGGACTAAAGGCTGAGAATAGCCACATATTCAAATCAAGGAGGGAACAGCACTGGTGGAGCACTAACAACACTTTGCACAGGAGGGCATCTGCATTGGTGGGAGAAACATTCCTGGACTTAGCACACCACAACACAGATAGTTGCAAATCCTATTGAAATGAAGGATCAAGAATACCACAGTCGTGCTGAAGGGCCTCGATCAGTGGTTCTCAACCTGTGGGTCCTCAGATGTTTTGGCCTTCAACTCCCAGAAATCCTAACAACTGGTAAACTGGCTGGGATTTCTGGGAGTTGTACTCACAGAGGCATTGTTAATTGGGTTCTGCTTGTATGGCTAAAACATGGTAAGAGTGATGACCTTGGGAGATCTATTATTATTATTATTATTATTATTATTATTATTATTATTATTATTATTATTATTATTATCAACACAACGACGTTGTATGGCACAGCAAACAAGATAGATATGCTGGATTTCGTTTCACAAAACCACAAGTCGAACACTTCCCAAGTGTCTAGGACTGTGTGATGTATTTTCTGATGATGTGTGCAGATCCCAGTAGGGTGGCCTTTTGCAGTTGGCAGATGGTGATTTTGTCAATGTCTATTGTTTCCAAATGCCGGCTGAGATCTTTTGGCACGGCACCCAGTGTGCCCATCACCACCGGGACCACCTGTACTGGTTTCTGCCAGAGTCTTTGAAGTTCAATCTTGAGGTCCTGATAGCGGCTGAGTTTTTCCTGTTGTTTTTCATCTATGCGACTGTCACCTGGGATGGCAACATCAATGATCCAAACCTTGTTCTTTTCCACAACTGTGATGTCTGGTGTGTTGTGTTCCAGAACTTTGTCAGTCTGGATTCGGAAGTCCCACAGTATCTTTGCATGCTCATTTTCCAATACTTTTGCAGGTTTGTGATCCCACCAGTTCTTTGCTGCTGGGAGGTGGTACTTGAGGCATAAATTCCAATGAATCATTTGGGCCACATAGTTGTGCCTCTGTTTGTAGTCTGTCTGTGCAATTTTCTTACAGCAGCTGAGGATATGATCAATGGTTTCGTCGGTTTCCTTGCACAGTCTGCATTTTGGGTCATCAGCTGATTTTTCGATCTTGGCCTTAATTGCATTTGTTCTGATGGCTTGCTCCTGGGCTGCAAGGATCAGGCCTTCTGTCTCCTTCTTCAGGGTCCCATTCGTGAGCCAGAGCCAGGTCTTCTCCTTATCAGTTTTTCCTTCAATTTTGTCAAGGAACTTTCCATGCAGTATTTTGTTGTGCCAGCTGTCAGCTCTAGTTTGTAGTGTGGTTTTCTTGTACTGGTTTTTTGTCTGCTGTGCTTTGAGGAGTTTCTGATTTTTGACTTCAATCAAAGCAGGTTCTTCACTTTGCTTTACATATTCTGCCAGGGCATGTTCTTCTTCTTTGACTGCTTGTTTTACTTGTAAGAGTCCTCTGCCCCCTGATCTTCTAGGCAGATATAGCCGGTCAACATCACTGCGAGGGTGCAGGGAATGATGTGGTCATGAGTTTTCTTGTTTTTCTGTCCAAATTGTCCAGTTCCACCTGTGTCCAATTTATAATGCCAGCAGTATATCTTATGACAGGTACGGCCCAGGTGTTTATGGCCTTGATGGTGTTACCTCCATTGAGCTTGCTTTTGAGAATTTTTCTGACCCTTTGTGTGTATTCTTTGCTGACCACAGTTTTCACATGTTCATGCTTGATGTTGGCCAGCTGTAGTATGCCCAGATATTTATAGGCCTCTGGCTGGTGACACTTTATTGTTTGGCCATTGGGCATATTTATGCCCTCACTTTCAATGATTTTTCCCTTCTTCAATGCCACTGTCGAACATTTGTCCAAACCAAACTCCATGTTGATATCAGTGCTAAAAATTCGGACAGTGTTGGTCAGAGACTGGATTTCAGTTTCCGTTTTCCCATATAGCTTCAGGTCATCCATGTACATCAAATGTGAAATTTTGTGAGAATTCTTAGATGTTTGATAGCCGAGATTTGTTTTTTGTAAGATTGTTGACAGAGGGATCATGGCAATAATGAAAAGCAGAGGGGACAATGAATCTCCCTGGAAAATTCCTCTCCTGATGTTGACAAGTCCATAGCTTTCATTTCCAACAAACAGTTCAGTTTTCCAGTGCTCCATCATGTTTTCAATGAAGGTGCCAACGGTTTTACAAATCCCGATGGCGTCCAGGCACTTGATGATCCAGCTGTGTGGGAGTGAGTCAAAGGCCTTTTTGTAGTCAATCCACGTCATGTGAAGATTAGCTTTTCGGCTCTTACAGTTCTCCAGAATCATTTTGTCAATCAATAACTGGTCTTTTGTGCCCCTGCTTTTCCGTTTCTTGCCTTTCTGTTCATCTGGCAAGATGTTTTTTTCTTCAAGATAGTCTTGAATTCTGTCAGCTATGATGCCAGTCAGTAGTTTAAACATAGTGGGCAGACACGTTATTGGCCTGTAGTTTCCTGGTGCTGCTCCTTTTGCTGGATCCTTTTGTATCAGGTGTGTTCTTCCAGTTGTTAGCCATTCACTGATACTTCCTTTCTGCAGCATCTCATTGAATTGTTAGGCCATTTTTCCATGTAAACTAATCAGATGTTTGAGCCAAAATCCATGGAGTTGATCACTACCAGGTGATGTCCAGTTCTTGACTTTTTGCACTCGTTTGCTGATCATTTCAGTTGTTATTTCCATCAGTTCCATTTTGTTCTGTGAGAATTTTCCTTCAAACTCCTTTATCCACCCAGCGTTTTTGTTGTTGTTCTTATTATTTTCCCAAAGTTCTTTCCAGAACTTTGTTGTTGCAGTTTTCTCTGGCTTTATGGTTACTGTGTCTGTTGTTTGGTTCAGACTCTGGTAGAACCGTCTTTGGTCTGATTGAAACAGTTGATTTTGTCTGTACTGGATGATTCTGGCTTCATACCTTTCAATTTTTCTGGCTGTTGCTGTAATTTGTTCTTTCACGATTTCCAAAGCTTCTTCAATTTTTCTGGTGTTCAGCCAGTACTTCCGGATTAGGTATTGCTTGATTTTGTCATTCTTCAGTTTCCTCTCTTTCATATTTTTCAGGTTACTTGCATCTGATCTAAGTTTCTTGATTTTCAACTCTAGCCTGACCTTCCACTTTGGTTTTCCAGTCGATTTTCTTTGGGGCTGCCTTGGTTGTTGGAGCCCAAGTTCTTCTGTTACTATCACTGCTGCACTGTAGGCAAACTGGTTTGTTTGTTCAATTGATGTTATTTGGACAGTGGAGAGTGCTGCATTCACATCTTTCATGAGAGGCGCCAGGTGTCTCTTGGGCACTGTTTTTAGAGTTGGGAGCCGCTTTCTTATTGCATTTGCTGCAGCATGACCTTGCTGTCAAGGTTCCTGGTGGCTCAACAGATGTTTCAAGTGCTGGTTCCTCAAATTCTTGCAAAAGCTCCACACTTTCTTCTGGTTCAATCTGTTCCACCATTCCAAGTGTTGCTGGAGTCTCTGCTGCTGTCTGTGCTGTGGTCTGATGGTAATCTACTTTGCAAATTTTCTGGATTTCTTCGAGTTCAACTTCACTGAACACTTTGTTTCTGATTATGAATCTTCGTTGGTCAGCCAGTCGGGGTTCTGTTGTCTGTGAGTCAGGGTACTCTTGTTTCCATAGCTGATGCATCCTTTTTTGGTAGCCACGCCTTTGAGGTTCAGATTCGTAGTAGCATTTCGTAATTGTGCGGTTTTCTGGCATTGTATATTTCTGCCGCTTCTGTGACTGTTCATTTGGGTTTTGATGATTCCGTAGCCCACTTGTCGGTGGATGTCCAGAATCAGCAGAATCCACCGCGGTCCTTTTTATCCTGGGCGACGACCGAGCCAGTATAGACTTCGTTTGGGTTTGATTCTCCATAATGCTAATGGGTTAGGTGCTCTTGGTTGTGCTCCTCAGCTGAGGCCTCTCTGGCTTGGTTGGACTTGCCGGTAGTTACAATACCGCCAGCACAGCCCTCAGTCATCATTGGAGCAGCTAAGCCCCCCCACCACGTCAAGGTGGCACCTGCGGGGGGGATTATTATTATTATTATTATTATTATTATTATTATTATTATTATTTGCAGTCAAATACACAGGGGCATTTGTTGGGCATTTTAGAAGCAAAATGTTACTTCCTCAATTGCTGCTTTTCTTCCTGCAACTCCCCCTGCTGCTCAATGTGTGCTTATGGGGCAGGGCGGAGCACACACACACATCAGGTAAATACAACTCACACAGTACTAGTAATATTACTATGGTCTCGGGTAGACAGGTAATTCATATCGCCGTGGGACAGAGCTTTATCACACTAGCCTATTGTCTCATAGCCATCAATTTATTTAAACAAACACAAACACATAGTTATGGAAGCAATCACTTTCATACTTATCTCCAAGGGCACTGCTTTGGTGATGCATGTCCCCATAATCTGTGTCACCTGGAGTTGTATGTCCAGCTCATGTGTGCTGTTTCTTGCCTTTCATTCTTAGGCTGCAATCCTGCAATTTTGACACATTTTACAAACAGAGGGCAGTGCTGTAGCTGAAAAATTGCAATCTGACACAGCTGTACAAATAGCACAATTATGGAAACAATTTTACAAAATAAAAGAATCGGAGGAAAACCAACATTGTTCCTATACTTAAACTGTGTGCCCTGACACCAAATGGGGTCCCCTTAGCTCAAGCTGGATCTACTCAGCCCTATATCCCAGGATCTGATTTGAGATTATCTGCTTGACCCAGATTATCTGGCAGTGTACACTCACACAATCCAGTTCAAAGCGGATATTATGGGATCAGATCCTGGGATATAGGGTAGTATAAAAAAAATTGGAAACAGTAAAAGGCTTCCAAACATCACCTAGAGGTTGTTCTAGACCAGTGGTTCCCAACCTGTGGGTCCCCAGGTGTTTTGGCCTACAACTCCCAGAAATGCCAGCCAGTTTACCAGCTGTTAGGGTTTCTGGAAGTTGAAGGCCAAAACATCTCAGGACCCACAGGTTGAGAACCACTGTTCTAGACTTTCACACAAATCTGTTGTGCAGTGTTTACTGTGGACTGTGTAGAACAGTGGTTCTAAACCTGAAATCCCCAGATGTTTTTAGCCTACAACTCCCAGAAATCCCAGCCAGTTTACTAGCTGTTAGGATTTCTGGGAGTTGAAGACTAAAAACATCTGGGGACACACAGGTTGAGAACCACTGGTGTAGAGGATGAAGCTAGCACAGCAGGTTAAACTGCCAGCTACAGAAGATCTTGGAAATTCAAGCCACGGGCGGATGAGCTCCTGCCATCAGCCTAGCTTCTGCTTACCTAGCAGTTCGAAAAAAGCAATGTGAGTAGATAAATAGGTACTGCTTTTCGGGGAGGTAAAATGCACCCCTGAAAAAAACATGCCAGCAGTTTGATCAGGAAGGCATCCATGGACAACAAGCTCCTAGGCGTGGAAGAATGAAACAACAACACCTCCCCATGGCCAATCCGAGCACAGTCTCCAGAGGAAGCCTGTCTCTGTTTATGTATTTTCTGTCTTTGTCAATTGTGTAACAGCACTGAATGTTTGCCATATATGTGTCTGTAATCCGCTCTGAGTTCCCTTGGGGATATAGAGTGGAATATATATAAAGTGTATATTATTATTATTATTATTATTATTATTATTATTATTATTATTATTATATTCAAAAAAAGAAAATCAGCCTGCTTTGCAAGCCTTGCAAGTACTGATTTGTTATCAGTAAATCTTAGGTTTTTACTTATTTGATATACCTTTATAATCAAGGTCATGTAACAATTTCTCAGGCCAAAAGGTATCTCAAGTGGAAAAGTTTAAGAAGCCCTACTGTACACTATGATGTTATGGGCATGACTTCACCCACTTGGGGTGGAAAACAGGACCCATGTCCGTTTCCACCACATGGTTAATGGGATATTAGATCTTCAGTGGAATGAAGCAATTGCACCAGATACAACAATCAAACAGCAACAATGGGTTGCTGTGAATTTTCCAGGCTGTATGGCCATGTTCCAGAAGCATTCTCTCCTGACGTTTCACCCACATCTACGGCAGGCATCTTCAGACCTCACAATCTCTGAGGATGCTTGCCATAGAGGTGGGTGAAATGTCAGGAGAGAATGCTTCTGGAACATTGCCATACAGCAACTCACAGCAACCCAGTGATTCCAGCCATGAAAGCCTTTGACAACACATTAAACAACAACAATATTGGAGCCACTAATGGGTTTTTCACCATCAATGAAAGGCAATGCAACAACAAAAGAGGCATGGCGTTGCTTGAAAAGGAGAAATCAAACATGGAATTAAGCCAGTGCACTCATGCAACAAACCCTATGAGTATCATGTTTTCACATGGTCACCTGGGCGTTTGAAGCTTTGCAGTGGGAGATCACCTCAGGGCAACCACCAGCCGGAAGAATAAACTCATTGGGCTTTTCTTTGCAAGACTTAAGTCTCAACTTTCATGCCATTGTTTGAAATGTCAGTTCGTTTTGCTCAGAGTGCTCCTGCCACTCCCAGTGCAGATGGGATCACAAATGTTCTCAGCGTCTCACCTAAGGGCATTTCTGTCCCAGGAAATAGTTTTTATACCAGTTTGTCTGGCTCTTTCTTTTCCCAGCTCTGGCTCATCACATGCTGAGACATCTAGTTCAGGGAAACAGCTGGTCCCATGACAGTCTGAATCCAGCAGCCGGAGGATTATTCCTTAGAAAGCCACATGCTGCTCATACAGGACTATAGTTCCCAGGTTTCACTGGGGCACAGAAATAACTCTTAGGCTTGCCAGAAATTACTTTGAACAAAGATTGGGGATCATTTTTCATAGAATCATAGAATCATAGAATAGTAGAGTTGGAAGAGACCTCATGGGCCATCCAGTCCAACCCCCTGCTAAGAAGCAGGAAATCGCATTCAAAGCACCCCCGACAGATGGCCATCCAGCCTCTGTTTAAAAGCCTCCAAAGAAGGAGCCTCCACCACGGCCCCGGGGAGAGAGTTCCACTGTCGAACAGCTCTCACAGTGAGGAAGTTCTTCCTGATGTTCAGGTGGAATCTCCTTTCCTGTAGTTTGAAGCCATTGTTCCGTGTCCTAGTCTGCAGGGCAGCAGAAAACAAGCTTGCTCCCTCCTCCCTATGACTTCCCTTCACGTATTTGTACATGGCTATCATGTCTCCTCTCAGCCTTCTCTTCTGCAGGCTAAACATGCCCAGCTCTTTAAGCCGCTCCCCATAGGGTTTGTTCTCCAGACCCTTAATCATTTTAGTTGCCCTCCTCTGGACGCTTTCCAGCTTGTCAACGTCTCCCTTCAACTGTGGTGCCCAAAATTGGACACAGTATTCCAGGTGTGGTCTGACCAAGGCAGAATAGAAGGGGAGCATTTTTATCCTACATTAAGAAAAAAGAACACCCATGGGATAGGAAGACTAGAATTGGATCTAGGCTTCTTCTACACTGCCATATAAAATCCAGATTATCTGCTTTGAACTGGATTATATAGCAGTGTAGACTCATATTGTTGTTGTTTATTCATTCAGTTGCTTCTGACTCTTCGTGACTTCCTGGACCAGCCCATGCCAGTGCTCTCTGTCAGCCGTGGCCACCACCAGCTTCTTCAAGGTCAAGCCAGTAACTTCAAGGATACCATCCATCCACCTTGCTCTTGATCGGCCCCTCTTCCTTTTTCCTTCCATGTTCCCCAACATCATTATCTTCTCCAAGTTTTCCTGTCATCTCATGTGGCCAAAGTACTTCATCTTTGCCTCTAATATCCTTCCCTCCCGTGAGCAGCTGGGCATTATTTCCTGGAATATGGACTGGTTGGATCTTCTTGCGGTCCAAGGCACTCTCAAAATTTTCCTCCAACACCAAAGTTCAAAAGCATCTCTCTTCTTTCGCTCAGCCTTCCTTATGGTCCAGGTCTCGCATCCATAGGTTACTACGGGGAATGCCATGGCTTTAACTTTATGGACCTTTGTTGCCAGTGTGATGTCTCTGCTTTTCACTATTTTATCGAGGTTGGTCATTGCTCTCCTCCCAAGAAGTAAGCGTCTTCTAATTTCCTGGGTGCAGTCTGCATCTGCAGTGATCTTCGCACCTAGAAATACAAGGTCTGTCACTACCTCCACATTTTCTCCCTCTATTTGCCAGTCATCAATCAGTCTGGTTGCCATGATCTTAGTTTTTTTATGTTTAACTGCAACCCAGATTTTGCACTTTTTTCTTTCATCTTGGTGATAAGGCTTCTCAGCTCCTCCTCGCTTTCAGCCATCAGATTGGTATCATCTCCATATCTAAGGCTGTTAATGTTTTTTCCAGCAATTTTAACTCTGGCCTTGGAATTGTCAAGCCCTGCACATTGCATGATGTGTTCTGCGTACAAATTGAATAAGTAGGGTGAAAGTATATAGCCTTGCTGTACTCCTTTCCCAATCCTGAACCAGTCTGTTGTTCCATGGTCTGTTCTTACTGTTGCTACTTGGTCTTTATACAGATTCCTCAGGGGACAGACAAGGTGACTTGGTATGCCCATACCACCAAGAACTTGTCACAATTTATTATGATCCACAAAGGCTTTAGAATGGTCAATAAAACAGAAAAAGACTCATATAATCCAGTTCAAAGCAGATAATCGGAATTACCAGCTTTGATAGTATGGATTATATAGCAGTGTAGAAGGGGCCTGTGCTTCATAGAGCAAGAAGTCAGAATGTTTTTTTCCCCTGATGTTGAGAGATTTGGTGGTTGAAGTAGAATATGTTGGGAATCATCCTGCACTACTCAAGTCTAGATGTAGTTAGATAGATGATAGAGTTAGATTGAGGGAATCCTTTCCCTGTTTCCAAAGCATGCCTAGATAGGCTTTACTGTGTTTCACTCTATCCTGCGTATGTCACATCCCTTACTTTGAAGTTAGTAGAAATGTGAATCTTTAGGGACACTAACTTCTCATTGGTCAGAATGTCTTTTATGGCCCCAATAAACTGGACCATGAGTTCAGAACCATTTTGGTTCTCTCTTCTCCCTTTGTTCTTCTAGCTAACAACACGTCTCGCCATTCTCTCCTGGCAAGATGTAACTATTTAGATGTTTGTTATTTTTCCTTTCTTATTTTTCCTTAGAAACCAGTCTAGAGTAGACTAGACAGCTCCCAAGCCTTTCTATCTACAATGGAGTTATTTTTACCTGAATAAATACTTTTTGAACTTTTACTGAGACTCTGCAGTCCATTGCAATCCTAAATAGACAAAAGTTTCGCTTTGCTCACCCCGTGTAAGTAACTGTTGCATTTGAAAGCTTTTGCTTTTGCTACTCTGCTGATTTTTGGTGGAATCTCCCCCAGAGAGGGTTAAATTGAGTCTAACCACTCAGAGATTACCACAACATAATAGTGGTTGTCTTGCTTGGGATTTGGATACTTGGGGGTGGTCTTGTTTTATTTTCTCTTTCTTATCAATGCACTGTCATAAAAATACTTATGTAAAAACAATACAAAAAAGCCTCAGGGTGCATTTACACTATAGAATTAATGTGGGTTGATTCTACTTTAATAGCCATGTCTCAATGCTATGGAATCCTTGGATTTGTAGTTTGTTGAGACACCAGTGCTTTTTGGCAGAGAAGACTAAATAACCTGTAAAACTACAGCTCCCAGGATCTGGATGTAAGAGCAATCTGGCTGAGACATCTGTCACTCCATTGATCGCCAGGGTTGAATTCCCAAGATCCCATAGAGTGATCTATGGCAATTGAAGTTGTGTCAAATTGCATTAATTCTATAGTGTAGATCATACACCTCTAGTTTCACTTTCCCCCCCCCCCCCCCACTTTTCTTCTTTTTCTTCAAAGGATAAAAATGTATTGAAGAAACTGTGTGGTTTTTTTTTGTTAAATTCACATGGCCAACACATGAAGGTGTCACGACACAGAGTTTTTAAACCTAGGCCCCTTCGACACTATCATATAAAATCCAGATTATCTCCTTTGAACTGGATTATATGGCACTGTAGATTCATATAATCCAGTTTAAAGTAGATAACGTGGATTATCTGATTTGATAATCTGGATTATATGGCAGTGTAAAAGAAGCCCTAGATATGCTAGTGCAATTATATGGTACAGTAGCGTCTCACTTATCCAACGTTCTGGATTATCCAACGCATTTTTGTAGTCAATGTTTTCAATGCATTGTGATATTTTGGTGCTAAATTCGTAAATACAGTAATTACAACATAGCATTAATGTGTAATGAACTACTTTTTCTGTCAAATTTGTTGTATAACATGATGTTTTGGTGCTTAATTTGTAAAATCATAACCTATTTTGATGTTTAATAGGCTTTTTCTTCTGGATTATTCTGGATTATCCAACGCATTTTTGTAGTCAATGTTTTCAATGCATTGTGATATTTTGGTGCTAAATTCGTAAATACAGTAATTACTACATAGCATTAATGTGTAATGAACAACTTTTTCTGTCAAATTTGTTGTATAACATGATGTTTTGGTGCTTAATTTGTAAAATCATAACCTATTTTGATGTTTAATAGGCTTTTTCTTAATCTCTCCTTATTATCCAACATATTTGCTTATCCAATGTTCTGCCGGCACGTATATGTTGGATAAGTGAGACTCTACTGTATATTCAAAACATTGAGTTCCATTATTATTCATAGTTATCTAGTTATCACAGGTATCTACCGGGGTCTTGGAATGTATCCCCCTTGGAAATGGGGTTTCACTGTATTTAAACCCATTCTACACTGCCATATAAAATCCAGATTATCTGCCTTGAAATTGATTATATGGCAGTGTCGACTCATATACTCCAGTATAAGGCAAATAATATGGGTTATCTGCTTTGATAATCTGAATTATATGGCAGTGTAAATCCAACCTTAGTTGTCTTTCTCCTTCTCTTCCAGTCCTTGTGGTGCCAGGGTACGCCCTCCACTCTACATGTACCTAGTTTAAATGTTCTTTATCTCCTTAATTAAGTGAGAAGGAACAATCCGTTCATTTCACCTTGATCTCAGATTTTAAGACAGATATGTTTGGTAATATTATTGTTTATAATTTATTATTATTTACCCTATTGCACTAAAGGAACCATAAGCAAAGGGGGATTTTGTTTTACCAATGTGTCTGGAATGATGTTTGGAATGCCATGTATATGTTTTCTTTTTAAGTACACCTATGTTCAAATTTCTTTGTCTCCCATATACGGAAAGGTCTGCCCATGTGCCAATTATGTCTGTTTTTCTTATCTAAGAAAGGCCAAACTTAAAATCAGTATGAAATGTCTGTAGCTGCGTCGCAAAGGGGTTTGGCGGTAACTTATCAGTACCTGATTCCTGACCCCCAACTGTAATAAAACAGTGTTTTTTCTTCACTCAAGACAGGTTTCTCTATTGTTTCTTAGTCAAAGTACCCATTCAGTACCCCACCTTTCTCTACCACAAACAGGACTCAAGGTGGCTTACATATGGCAATTATTTAATGACTTAAACAAATACAAAACATTAAGCTTAAAATAAACTGAATTAAAAATATATATGTATAAATACATATAAAACATTTAAAAACATTAGATTCAATTTTATAAACATATAAGGACGGAGTGGACAAATGAATAGCAATACAGTAGAGTCTCACTTATCCAACATAAACGGGCCGGCGGAACGTTGGATAATCGAATATGTTGGGTAATAAGGAGGGATTAAGGAGAAGCCTATTACACATCAAATTAGGTTATGATTTTACAAATTAAGCACCAAAACATCATGTTATGCAACAAATTGGACAGAAAAAGTAGTTCAATGCACAGTAATACTATGTAGTAATTACTGTATTTACGAATTTAGCACCAAAATATCACGATGTATTGAAAACATTGACTACAAAAATGCGTTGGATAATCCAGAACGTTGGATAAGCGAGTGTTGGATAAGTGAGACTCTACTGTAGATACAAAACATTTTTATTTCACCTAGAAGGAAAGACAGGAAGTACAATCCTTTTTTTTCTTTTTTAATTTTATTTTTAACTTTTTCAATATTTTTTATTTTATTTTATTTTACTTTCTTTTGATATTTTTTTCTCTCTCTCTCTTCTTCTCCCTCTTTTTTATATATATACCACACCCTCCCTTTTCACTTTCTTTTCTACATTTATTATTGTTCTCATGCTTTTTATGTTCAAAAACACTCAATAAAAATTATAAGAACAAAAAAACATTAGATTCAATATTATCTGTCTTAAGTTCCAAACAAAAACATTGTTCTCTCCAATGCCGGGTTGTGGCGCAGCTGGTTAGTAACCAGCTGCAATAAATCACCATTGACCGAGAGGCCATGAGTTCGAAACCAACCCGGGTTGGATTGAGTACCTGACCATTAAATAGCCTAGCTCGTTGTTTACCTAAGCAACCTGAAAGATAGTTGCATCTATCAAGCAGGAAAATTTAGGGATCACTTATGCGGGGAGGCTAATTTAACTATAAATAAAAATGCCCAGCAGCATGCCTGTGGAAGCATGAGGAAGTACTCCATCAAGGACTCGGTGTCACAGTGGATGATGAAGCAGCAGCTCCCCCTGTGGCCGGAATCGGGCATATCCTCAAGAAGCCGGAAGCTGGAAAATGTTAAATAGCCTCTGTATCTCTGTCTGTATGTTGTATGTCTAATGAAATCGAATGTTTGCCATATATATGTACATTGTGATCCGCCCCGAGTCCCCTTCAGGGTGAGAAGGGCGGAATATAAATACTGTAAAAAAATAAATAAATAAAATGTGCAAGATTGAATAACAAGCTGTGAGCAGCTATGATTAACACTGAATGCATTACACTTAATGAGATCACTGGGGTCTGTCCCTAGGTTTCAATCTCGAAACCTCAAAGCCTGAGTTGACACCCAAACAGGCAACCCTACCAGGAGGACGGGATAATGTGTCCATATGTGAATGCCACCCGGAATATATTTTAGAAAACAATTAAATCCAGCTAGTCGTCTGCAACTGGTACACAGGCAGGGAGGCCTGGGATTTTGGCCGTGGATGATCAATACCTTTGCTCTTGAGCTGTGCCACCTGTATTGTGTCCTTGTGCCTAATGGCACAAGCTTTCCCTCAGCTTTGGCGTCACTCCTTTTGCCGTCTTGGCGCCTGGTTTCCCCTGCGTAATTAGCTTCCTTGGGCTGGGGGAGAAAAGCCCAGCCTTAGCTGCAAGGGCTGGGGAGAAAGTGACGGGTAGGAAACACCCTGAGAAGGTGAGTCAGAAGGGCGGTATCATGCAGGTGGACCAAGCTTCACAGATGGCATGAAGAAGGTGGCAAACAAAGCCGAAGGAGTGAATCGGAGACTCCAGGGACCTTAAAATCTGCACACCATTTTGGAAATGTACTTTTCTGGACTATTGTTACCAGAATCCCCCAGCCATGTGCTGGCCAGGTGTTATCACAATTGTAGTTCCCCCAAAGAAGTATCTACAAGTGTTCCAAGCTCTTCATCTTTGCAATAGCTGCTTCTCTTCTGTTATCAACAGTCTGCTAATGCTAATGCCATTGCCGCACATCGGCTCTTGGTATGTCCAGGGAGCTGAGCTGGAAATGATCTAATTAATTAAGTAAGACATTACTCCCATACGAGTTATGCAAGGCTTACAATCTAGAACTCTACAGCAAGTGTGAGAACAAAGGGTAAAGTCAAATATCATTCAGGCAACACTTTGGTTCTTGGAGCCCCGGTGGCGAAGTGCATTAAAGTGCTGAGCTGCTGAACTTGCAGACCGAAAGGTCCCAGGTTCAAATCTTGAGCGCCCGCTGTTAGCTCCAGCTCCTGCCAACCTAGCAGTTCAAAAACATGCAAATGTGAGTAGATCAATAGGTACCGCTCCAGCGGGAAGGTAACGGTGCTCCATGCAGTCATGCTGGCCTCATGATCTTGGAGGTGTCTACGGACAACGCCGGCTCTTCAGCTTAGAAATGGAGATGAGCACCAACCCCCAGAGTCAGACATGACTGGACTTAATGTCAGGGGAAACCTCTACCTTTTTTTTTTGGTTCTTTATTCGTTGTGGCAAAAGTATCTTTGAATTAGCTTTGGTGTGCTCTTCTCCTGATGTGTTTTAAACCTTATGGATTGGCTATAATTGTATAAAGATTTAATTACATAATTGTTTATTTAAAAAAGTTTTTAGCTGTACTTTGTTTTCAATTTGTTGTAAACCACTTTGCCTGCAGTGCTTGGAGAAAGGTGGGATCGAAAATAAATAATTAAGTAAGATTTGTAAAACCTATGACATTTAATCCAGGTTTACTTTAGGCTGCTGACAAACATAATTTCCTATGATGAAAATTGTAACATCCATGGCCCAGCAACAACTGAGTGTGGTCAAGACAGCAAAAGTTATTAATGAAGAAGAACATAAAAGCCATGTGAGGCTGTTTGCTCTTACTTGAGCATACTTGGAAGAACAAGTGTCTGCCTATACATCGCCTCTTTTGACTCAAGCTCCTTCTACACTGCCATATAATCTATATTATCAAAACAGATAATCCAGATTATCTGCTTTGAATGGATTATATGAGTCTAGGTAAAGGTAAAGGTTTTCCCCTGACATTAAGTCTAGTCATGTCCACCTCTGGGGGTTGGTGCTCATCTCCATTTCCGAACCGTAGGCACCTCCAAGATCATGTGGCCAATATGACTGCTTTGAATGCTGTTACCTTCCCACTGGAGCAGTACCTATTGATCTACTCATGTTTGCATGTTTTGAACTGCTAGGTTGGCAGAAAGCTGAAGCTAACAGTGGGAGTTCACCCTGCTCCCCGGATTCAAATTACTGACCTTTTCGTCAGCAAGTTCAGCAGCTCAGCGGTTTAATCTGCTGCGCCACCAGGGGCTTCTTATATGATAATCTGCAGATAATCTGGATTTTATATGGCAGTGCAGAGGGGGCCTCAGTTTGCATCCATTGGAATGGAATGTACCATTGGGAAAATGGAGAGAGTGAGAAACTGAGACATTTTAAAAGTAGCGGGAAAAGTGAGATGTTGGCTGATGATTCAAAGCTGTCCCTTGCCAAATTGGGAAGGTTGGAGAGAATGGAACAATCACAGTAGCTTTTTCTCCCATTGAATGAGAACAAAGCCTTTGAGCAGCATCTACATGCACCTTGTCCCTTTCTGCACATGCACACACGTACACACCAATGCTTTGGGATTTGCTCCTATTCTGCTAAAATTATGTGGCAAATCCAGCTATATTTCCTTTCAAAACAAGCTACACTGCCAATTCTAGGTTATTTTCCTACTATTTTCTTACTACATTAGTGGGATCTTTCCCTCTAAAATGGAACAAAAATGTCATGGGAAAGCAATGAATAATGCAATGGGTATTCCTAAAGGAAGGGAATAATTTAATGTTCACATTTGGACATTACTTTATGGGTGTTATAATTTTTCACATTGAATTTCTTTTTTAAAGCACTTAGCAGTAAACATTTCCATACTACATTTCCATTGTGAGGACAAGATTAACAATTTTCAAGGACCTGGTTTTGAATATATTTAAGGATTGAATATGAAAAATATGAGGACAATTTGTAGACTCATATAATCCAGTCCAAATGTGGATTATCTGCTTTGGTAGTCTGGATTATATAGCAGTGTAGAAGGGGCCTGAATCCCAAAAATCTCATCCCAGATTATCTTCTTATCCCAGGTTATCTGGCAGTATAGATCCATATAATACAGTTCAAAGTAAATAATCTGAGATAAGATCCTGGGATATAAGGCAGTGTAGATCCAGCCTTAAGGCCCTTCTATACTGCCATATAAAATCCAGATTATCTGCTTTGAACTGGATTATATGACAGTGTAGACTCGTATAATCCAGTTCAAAACAGATAATCTGGATTTTATCCGGCAGTGTCGATGGGGCCTTAGTTCCACTATTTTCCTTTTCTCTCAATTTCCGCCCTCCCTACTTTTCACCTACCCCTTTCTTCATTGGGTGACAAATATTCTCTATTAATCCCATGGCTGGTTCTGAAAATTATAGCATTTGTTACAAATTACTTACGACATCTGTAATTTGGTGACTAAAGATATTGAAATGGTGAACACCTTGCAAAACTAAAACTCCTGTGATACCAAAGCATTAAGCTAGAGTAGTTAAAGTGATATCAAACTGCATTCATTCTATAGTGAAGATGCACCCTCAGTTTTCAGCAACTGAATAGGACAAAGAGGAAAATGAATGACAATGAAATTGTGACATTTCAAAAACAGATGAAAATAAGAAAACCCCATCATAAGTCTTACACCTACTTTTTCAAATGTCCTAAATGTCATTCCCCAGAATTGCTTCCCTCTTTATACCAATCATGAAATAGATGGGTTTTTTTCATCCTAGTGATTTTCGCAGTTCGATTCTATAACTTCTTTAACTGTGCACTTTCTCTTTCAAATTCAATCTGAAGTTGAGCTATTGTTGTCGAGTACCACACACACCCCTTTGGAGTCAAAATAATAAATTCATAAACTCAGTACCATGGCGAAGAGTTCTTGCAGCACTGAAAGAGCCCAGCAGCAGCTATAAGGGCTCAGGATAATTTTTGCAACAATCTCACCCCTTTATATTAGTTTATTACATTTCAGACCTTTAATAAATATGCACATCGGTGTGTTAATGTTGTGGTTCAACCTGATGAAGATGAGGGGCTTGGGGTTTCAGGGCCTGAGAGAATGCTAGAATCGGATGCAGCTGAGAAGGGGGAAAAAGAGGGGGCATTAGAGCAAGATACTGTTTCTGAGACTCCATGTGAAAGTAGAGATGTTTTGGACTCCAACAGCCAGGGAGGTGATCTTTCACCTATAAGCAGTCCTGATAACATTAGCTCATCCGTGGGAGTAGTTGACTTAGATACAGATTGGAAAAAACATTTGAGGGGGCAGAGATTCAGGTGAGAAGATCAGAAAGAATTTATTTGTGTGAGGGAGACAGAAGTGGGCCCCTCAAGATCAGAGGAATGTGGTTTTGCAGTCCTTAAAGCAGAGAGAGCTCTGTTGGTATTTTAGATCAAGTAATGTCGCTATCCATGTAAAGTACTCCAATGTTGTTCCTAGTTCAGGCCACAGCTCAAGACCCAAGATTGAAGCTCGTGTTTTGGCTCCTTGTTTCATGGAATATTTTGGGATTCATGTTCATGTTTTGCTCATTGTTTTGTGGATTTTTCTTGGGATTCATGTTCATGTTTTTTTGGGGGTTTTTTAGTTTGCAGAATGTTTTTTAATTCAGGAATGTTCAAAGATGGATGTATCTAGCAAAGAGTTTCAGCATGTCTACTTCCAGTGGATTCATGGGATTCATGTTCATGTTTTAAGCCTTGCTTCCTGGATTTATCCTACCTTTGGATTAGAATCATAGAATCATAGAATAGTAGAGTTGGAAGAGACCTCATGGGCCATCCAGTCCAACCCACCACTAAGAAGCAGGAAATCGCATTCAAAGCACCCCCGATAGATGGCCATCCAGCTTCTGCTTAAAAGCCTCCAAAGAAGGAGCCTCCACCACGGCCCCGGGAAGAGAGTTCCACTGTCAAACAGCTCTCACAGTAAGGAAGTTCTTCCTGATGTTCAGGTGGAATCTCCTTTCCTGTAGTTTGAAGCCATTGTTCAGTGTCCTAGTCTGCAGGGCAGCAGAAAACATTGTTTTCTTGTGTACAGTTTGACCTGGCGCTTTTGCCTGTGAGATTTGCTTTCTATATTAATTATTGGATTTTACCCTTTACTTCCTTCATGGTGTTTTTCCCTTTTTATATGTGTTTTCTTAATAAACTGTTTTAATTATCATGTTTGGTTTCTTGGTGGGTGCTGTGAGTAAAGTGAGACCCCGATGAGGTGCAACGGTTACCTTCTATATCTGTTTCCATTTATCTTTTTGACCCTCTGACTCTCTTTTCCCCTCTCACTGTTAGCAGCCATCCCCATTAACCATATGGCCCCATGGCCCACATGGCCCTCACAACATGGCTTCTCTCCTCCCTTTCCCCTTTCCCTTCATCCTAAATCCACCAATTGAATAGGCAAACATCCTGAAGTCATTCTATTGACAAAGGATACTCTGTCTTGTATTATATATACACAAAGGTCTTGATAGTATCTGCTTTAGGGGATTACGCAAATTGAAGGCACAAAAAGGTACCTTCAAGATACATACATTAGATACAGTTTATACACTTTATATAGGCCCCTGGTGGTGGCGCAGTGTGTTAAAGCACTGAGCTGCTGAACTTGCAGACCGAAAGGTCCCAGGTTCAAATCCCGGGAGCGGAATGAGTGCCTGCTGTTAGCCCCAGCTCCTGCCAACCTAGCAGTTCGAAAACATGCAAATGTGAGTAGATCAATAGGTACTGCTCCGGCGGGAAGGTAACAGCGCTCCATGCAGTCATGCCGGCCATGCCACATGATCTTGGAGGTGTCTACGGACAACGCCGGCTCTTCGGCTTAGAAATGGAGATGAGCACCAATCCCCAGAGTCGGTCACGATTGGACTTAACGTCAGGGGAAAACCTTTACCTTTACCTTATACACTTTATATCCTTAGGAATTGACACAAGTACATGAAAGATACTGGTTACACATAAATCATCAAAGCGGATACATTTTATTGAAGGGTTAGATTAGATAGTTTGTAGGGTACAGCTGCTGCTAGGTCCATCCTGGAACCTAGAGGCTTTGACATGTTGCAACACTGGAGCCAGATAAAATGTTTAAAAAATAAAGAATCATCATATCTCTTGCTTGACATCTTTTTATGGCCTATAAACTTTGGGAAGGGGGCACCATGCCTCAACAATTACAACAAAAGAGTTCTAATGACTGTATGGAGGATATAACGTGTATAAACTGTATCTAATGTATGTATCTTGAAGGTATCTTTCTGTCTTTGGCAACCCCTCTGACATCCCCAACCCCCAGGTTGAGAAAAGCTGAGAACTAACAAATCCGTTTCAAGCCAAGAATTAGCTCTCAACCTAACCTTCTGCACAGGGTTGTTGTGAGAATAAAAATACAAAGCTCATAAGACAAAAGGTGGGATTTTTTTTAAAAAAGTAATCAAAACATAAACATTTAAATAAATCTGCATGCTTAGTCCGTGCAGAAAATGCAGTTTGGAAATGAAGGGATTCTGCTGCCTCACAAGGGGCAGAGTTACAGGAAAGGAACTGTAGCAGGGGTATATGGCTGAAGAGGAAACTATATATAACCCAGACCACAGCCAGGTTTTATGTGGCATGGCTGGGGTTTTCTGTGTTGAGTTAAGCTGTATTTGGCACCGTGGAGTGGAAACCTGGAGCACATTTGAGTAACAAAGTCATTTGCCTATCAAAGATGCCCATTGTATGCTGCTGGCTGCTGATGGAGCACCTCAGGGGGAAAACACATGTGTGTGTATGTGTGTGTTTTAAAAGCACTAGGGAGGTATTAAAAATCCTAATGACTTTTGCAGCTGATAGCCTTGGCTAGACTAAAGTTCAAGGGAACACCTATGAGGTGTGACCTCCTTTGGCTGGCCATCTATATCCCTTTTAAGCTGCCATTTAAAAATACCCAAGGCGGAGTATATTCATAAAACTATCCAGTACAAAAATATAATTAAAAACCGCTGGCTCCAATTGCCATAATAATAATATTTTTTAAAAGACACCTTAAACTGTGATCTCAACAAACGCGGCAGCCGTTCATACCTTTTTAGCCAAGACTATTGCGGTGGTTTGAGTGTTGGACTAGGATGTCGTTGGATGGGTTTGTGAAAAGATTTATAGTTTCCAAATCATGACCTCCCTGAACTGTTGTGCTCTGGATAGCAAATGTCCCAGAAGCGAGCAAAATACAACTGAGTCCTTTCTCGGAAAAAACACACTTCAGCCCGTCCATCAGCAGAGTCCAACTGCAAGCATCTGACCTTATCTACACACAGTTTAGTAAACTCGCTGATTCTGGATTTCATCCAAAATATTCAGAGGTTTTAATCTTCACCGTTGCAATATATACAAATGTACAATCAGGATACACAGATCCACTTTCAGGATTGTCCATACAAACTATCAGATCCGGAGAGATTCACATACAGAACAGACAGATACTCACAATGAGTCACACAGGAGAGAGAAAGATGGAACTTTTCATCCCTCTTTTATAGCCACCCACTGACAGGCCATCAGCAAGGGACAATGGCTGATGTAACCTCTTTGCAATACACCTCATATGATTATGACTCAGCCATTGTCATACCCCCTTAGTTATTTCATCATGACATTCACAGTCATTACCCAGGAGCTATTTATATTCCACATGTTCATCAAACAGTATTTATTGGAAATAACTGCACCCAGGCTCTGGATACATATCCCTTTAGAAATAAATGGCAATCATAACCTTGTTGAAAAGGAGAAATGATGTCATATCTGTTTGACAAATGTGAATCTCCATGAACATGTGGAGACCACCTTTTGAAAACCATTAGTCAAGAAAAGCATGACCTTGTTAGAAGTCAACCCTTTGAACAAGTGATATACATAACCATTCATGTAATGGCACACAGGTAACTCAGCTGTTAAACTGAAGAACCATGTCCTTGAACTGCCAAGGACAAAGACATACCACTACAAAAATATATTTGATGAGCAGAGGATTATTGTTTCTTTGTAATTGAAATTGCAGTTGCCAAAAAGATATACACTCCCTTGAAACATCTTAGTTTAAAATATGAACTCAGAGATTTAAAAAAAACAAAGTACAGTAGAGTCTCACTTATCCAACATTCACTTATCCAACATTCTGGATTATCCAACGTATTTTTGTAGTCAATGTTTTCAATATATCATGATATTTTGGTGCTAAATTCATAAATACAGTAATTACTACGTAGCATTACTTCATATTGAACTACTTTTTCTGTCAGATTTGTTGTATAACATGATGTTTTGGTGCTTAATTTGTAAAATCATAACCTAATTTGATGTTTAATGGGCTTCTCCTTAATCTCTCCTTATTATCCAACATATTTGCTTATCCAACATTCTGCCAGCCCATTTATGTTGGATAGGTGAGACTCTACTGTATTTGAAAAATAACATATCTTGTTTACTCACAAACAACTTGTATTAATTCACCATACAGGCACATTTCTTATCTAAAGTTGTTATAGATAGGATGAAATTCTATCTTAGTCAGTTGTCCATAGTCTTTAGGTATAGTTGTACTCACTGAAGTTCATAAGTCATACTTCTCTACTGAAGTCCAAACAGCAACATGCATCCACCTCCACTGAGGAGATAGCAGATACACATCCATCTCCACTGAGGGGATAACAGATACTGAATACAAAATGGAGTCCTGAGTCTGAACATGCTCAGTACAATCACATGTCTATAACCCCTCCCACAACAAAGAGGTACAGTCACAGTGGCAAATCAACATGCATATAGAACACAGGTCAGCAAATAAATAGTGAAGGGCTTGGGAGGTTGCTATTTCCAACAGTATTTTCATATGACTAGAAATGCTGTGCCATTTCTTCTATCTAACATAGGAGGCCATTGAAACCTTGGGTAAGTCACACTCTCTCAGCCTTGAAGGAAGGCATTGGCAATACTTACTATACACAAATGACCGTCATGTTTTGGTGTTTTACCATCCTTGTGGGAGGCTTCTCTCATGTCCCCGCATGGGGAGCTGGAGCTCACAGAGGGAGCTCATCCGTGCTCTCCCTGGGTTGGATTCAAACTGGCAACCTTCCGGTCAGCAACCCAACCTTCAAGTCAGCAGTCCTGCTGGCACAAAGCTTTAAACCATTTCGCCACTGGGTTAAACCCCGATGCCTCCTAGGATGTCCGAACCGTCCATAACAAGGGCAAACTCCTCAGTTAGGCTTATGCCTGAGTTCTCATAGGGATTGAATATTTATTTGTTTGTTTACATCATTTATATACCACCTTCCTCCCCTAGGGGACCCAAGGCAGTTTACAACATGCTATACAAACAATTAACATAGTGTTAAAGATGGTCAGACCCATAGCATTTAAAACATCTCGGGCTGTGGCGCAGGCTGGAGAGCAGCTGCAATGAATCACTGCAATGAATCACTCAGACCAGGAGGTCATGAGTTCGAGGCCCGCTCGGAGCCTATGTTTGTCTTGTCTTTGTTCTATGTTAAAAAGGCATTGAATGTTTGCTTATATGTGTAATGTGATCCGCCCTGAGTCCCCTTCGGGGTGAGAAGGGCGGAATATAAATGCTGTAAATAATAAATAAATAAACAGATTAAAAGATCGCAAGTAAAAACAGTTAAAATCACACAATCTGAAAGCACCGATCCAATCCGAAAGCTTTGATCCAAGGAATATTACTTGGCAGTGATCTAAGGTCCAATCCAGGGGTGAAGCTGATGGGGAGTTCTGTTCCAACTCCTGTATTTTGACTATTGGAGAAAAGTAGGCTTTTATCTTGGTTTGTTTTGTTCTTCTCTTCCTTTTCCAAGGGAAGGGGAAGGATATTAATGGTGAGAGGGGCTTGTCACTGTTTTTATATGTCTGCCTTGTTTTAATTACCACGGCTTTTGTAGATAGCCCACAGAGTCCTAAGTCAGCCGAGAATTTTAAATCATGAATTCGATGGTACTTGATGGGTACTTATGATGACTTTATTGTCACACGTCAACGTTCGGATTACAGGTTGTCTTTGGTGTTATTGTTGTTATTTGCTACTTGCACTTGTGGTGTATCTTCACTCCTTATGCCTGCAGCTGCTATGCAAGTGCAAGCAGCTGACTAAATCCCAAGAGTAGTTAGTCTTGTGTGTTTTGTGGACTTGCCTGATTCCCCATAGACAACCTGTGCCTAACCAGTTTCCTTGCTTTGATTAGCTGCGATGCCACTTCACTGTTGGCACGTTGGCAAAGAAGCAAAATAGACCTATTGCACAAGGTTGCTGATGGGAACACTACAGGACTGCAAACTATTGGTGGGGATTGCTCATCAACAGAATAGGTAAGGTAAAGGTTTCCCCTGACGTTAAGTCCAGTGATGTCTGACTCTGGGGGTTGGTGCTCATCTCCATTTCTAAGCCGAAGAGCCGGCATTGTCCGTAGACACCTCTAAGGTCATGTGGCCGGCATGACTGCATGGAATGCCTTTACCTTCCCACCGGAGCGGTACCTATAGATCTAGTCACATTGGCATGTTTTCGAACTGCTAGGTTGGCAGAAGCTGGAGCTAACAGCAGGCGCTCACTCCGCTCCTGGGATTTGAACCTGGGACCATTTGGTCTGCAAGTTCAGCAGCTCAGTGCTTTAACACACTTCGCCATCGGGGCACCTCATCAACAGAATAGATCAGATTAATTGTGGCAAGGAGGCAGATTGTCAATGGGACCATTACCAAAGGTGACGATCCTGCTTCAATGCTGGTTTGCCTGCCTCGTGCAGTAAAGTCCTAAGTCTCTGCTCATGCCTATCAGCCTCTATCCTGTTCCTTGACCTGCACTGATGGTAGGGACAATGTAACCCTTGGATTGCTTATCGTCCCTTTTTCCCCCAAACTCTCCATGTCCCTCATTTTAAAGAAGCTTTTCCCAAGTTTCCATTATTTTTATGAAATGGGAAAAATTATGACCACAGCGGAAACAAAATATTGGAAGGAGGAGACATTGAAACTCTAATTATTTTTCACAAATACACAAGCCAAACTCTGGAGATGTGTGATGCAGATGCAAAGGACTAAGCAGCTGTTTCCTTTTATTATCCAAGTGCAAGGTTCACAGCATCTCCCATTACAACCAGCACCTTCTACATCCCTCGAGATAGGGCGGTGGCTCCTGCAAATCCTAAACCAGTGGCACATGGCTGTATAATTTCAGCTCAGTGAACATCCCTCCTTAAAACTAATTTCTCTTGCTCACAATGAATGACTCACTAGTACAACTAGCACAAACAATTCCACATCTTTGGGCTTTGCCTTGCATCCTGCTGGCCTTTCCTCTCTTGCTCTCTGGGAAAAGGATAGTTTCAGTGTCTCAGAGTTCTCCATGCTCCCCTTGGTTCCACTTGGGTTTTGGAGGCCACTGGAAATGCAAGAACAGCCTTCCAGCAGAAGTCATGATTTCCTCTCCACTTAAGCCCCGCATGAAGCTGAGATGTTCCTCTGAGTATCTCTGTGGATCTTAGAAAACTGTCTCTTGATTTATGACATTGGCTTGCTGGCTGATATCCGAACAGAGGATGAGCTGGAGATGTCACTGCCTTGGTCCTTTCATTTGCTGCTTCTTCCCGGCGGTCAGGTGGTTCAATACCAGCTAAACAGTATAATTTCTCCAGCGGTGTAGGGCACAGGTATCCTGTGATAAAGTGGCATGTCTCATTTGTTTGTGACATGATAAATAAATAAATGGAACCCCGGTGGCAAAGTGCGTTAAAGCACTGAGCTGGAGACCGAAAGGTCCCAGGTTCAAACCCCGGGAGCAGTGGGAGCGGCCGCTATTAGCTCCAGCTCTTGCCAACCTAGCAGTTCGAAAACATGCCAATGTGAGTAGATCAATAGGTACCACTCCAGTGGGAAGGTAACGGCACTTCATGCAGTCATGCCGGCCACATGACCTTGGAGGTGTCTACAGACAATGCCGGCTCTTCGGCTTAGAAATGGAGATGAGCACCAACCCCCAGAGTCAGACATGACTGGACTTAATTCAACACAAATGACCTACTCTATACACAATTGAAAATAAACCAGTTCAGTAAACAATATGTCTGGCAAATTAGTTATACTGTTTAAATTCACAGTAATAACAAACAACCAAATGGATTGTCCAATATACATTGAAATGCAGTCGGCGTTGTGTATTCTAATGCCGAGAAGAATAAGTCCACTACGACCGGTTTCGGCCCCGCATCAGGCCTTCCTTTGGTGGTCTAAAAATAGTTACGTACACTAACATAAGTAAGAAAATATATCCATAGAACATCATCCATAACATGATTCCAAACTTAACACTTGTTCTCTTTAGAGATACATGTCATTTACACTGTGAAATATATATCAAACAAACCAATAGTTACATACATAAAATATAAGTAACTACCTATCCATTGAACATCAACTATAAAAAAATTGCAAAATACTTGCAAATTTAACACTTGTTCTCCTTAGAGATACATGTTTTTTACAATGGAATCTAGGTCAAAGGAACAAGGAGTGGCTGTACACATTAAAGAGTTACATACATCCAAAATAATTGTTTTTAAACAAATTGTATTTTTCCTAAACAGTATATACTCACGGGATACTCTGCTGTGTGTTGGGTTCTAATTGTGAGTATGAAAAGCATCAAGGGGTTGCCTCAATTTAAAGGGGAAGATGTTAAAGAAACAGAGAGGCTCATCTGAAGATAAAGGAATGGAAGACTAGACTGGACTTAATGTCAGGGGAAACCTTTACCTTTTTAAATAAATAAATACATTCCTTGTAAGCTGACGCAATATTGACACAAGACTTCAGGTGAGAGCTGACCAAAGTAGAATAGAATTCCCTTGATCTGAGTGTTATACAGCTTGAGTATCCTTTATCCTTTATCAGCTTCTATCTTAGAATCATGGGATTTGGAAGAATAATCCATCTAATCCAACCCCCTGCTATGCATGGATCCACAGATAAAGCACCCCTGAAAGATGATTTATTTATTTCTCATGTCAGAACCGAACTGAGGGTACAAGTATGATGATTCGCAGTTTGAACACCCCCAGTGAAAAAGAGTCTTTCTGCAGTAGTCTATTACAATGCTACTCCAAATGGCCATCCAAGGGCTGGGGCTGGTCTGCAAGTGACTGCAGTTCTGCAGCAAGCTTCAAAAAAAGAAATAGTGATACTCAATGGGTAAAGATATTGTGCTCCCAGGATTCCATAGGACAGAACCACAGCAAAGTGTAATCATAGTGCCATATCTGTTTAATCATGGCCAATATTGACTTAAGGCCACATTTGCTTCCCCAATCAAAAGAGAAGCTGTCTGTCATGAATTTTTTTTACTCCATATCCTGATCTATTCCTCTATGCAAGTGGTTCTCAAACTGGGATTCCCATATGTTTTTGGCCTACAGCTCCCAGAAATTCCAGCCAGTTTACCAGCTGTTAGGATTTGTGGGAGTTGAAGGCCAAAACATCTTGGGATCCACAGGTTGAGAACCACTGCTCTATGCCCTATGAAGTAGACTCACTGTTTTGAATCACAGAACCTCTTTACTCATATTTGAGCAAAGTAGCTATGCTAGTTTAAATATGAAGCGCATCTAAGCAGTATGTAACTCTGTGAATTCTTTCAGGACACCCTTCTGGCCTTTTCTGAGAGCTTTCAATCTTTTCATAGAACGTCCCATTCCTAGCAGTTCAGTTAAAAGAGAAAACTGTAGAGAAGGATGGTGAGTGTAATGATTTCAAATCCAGCTTTGAAAGAGTTGTTTTGAAAGTTTCTGACTCATTCAAAGTAAATGAGCAATGACATTGGGAAAGGAATGGGATTAATTGTTGGAACAGTTTAGTAACCAGGCATGTGGACTTCTCGGTCATGTTACAAGGCTCCAAACAAATGGCAGACTTTTTTCTAATTGGAGAAGCAAAACCAGCCAATCTGGTATCTTTCAAATGTTCTGGAATACAATCTCTATTATTCCCAGCTGGGCAGAGAAAGATAGTAGCACAAAGCTATTTCCTGGATTCATGTTATCCAACAAGTGTTTTTAAAATCTTTATGGAGTAGTCTCAAAAATATGCATATGTGTAAAAAATAGAACAGGCTGACTTTAGTTGGACCCAAGTCAGTTTAAACTTGGTTTAGTTTAAAGAACATTGAGGAGGAAAATAAACTGTGGAAGTTGTTGGGACCAATATGGTGACTACCATAAATCTGTGTTCCATGCTATGGGATGCCATGTGCCATGCTATGGGGATGGGATGCCATGTCCATACTATGGGGGATGTATTTTTAGCATTATGCAAATCCAGATAGAAACCATATATGCTGCATAGAACCATGTATCAATAGAATTTCCCTAGTTTCGCTCAAGATGGATCTACGCTGCCTTATAACCCAGGCCCCATCTACAGTCTATATATATATAAAATGGTAATGAAATTTCGGCCTAGGACAAAACAACAAAACTACACATCCCAGAAACACTAAACTTACCAGCACAACCCCTCATCCATGCCTCTACGTTCATACAACAAAAAGAAAAGAAAAATAAAGTCCTAATTAGAGGGAGATGAATAATTGTTTTTATCCAATTGCTGCCAGTTAGAAAGCTAAGCTCTGCCCATTTGGTCTCCTAGCAACCCACTCAGCCCAGGGGACAGGCAGAGTTAGGCCTCAGGCCTCTTCCACACTGCCTATAAAATACAGATTATCTGATTTTAACTGGATTATATGGCAGTGTAGACTCAAGGCCCTTCCACACAGCTATATTAAGGCAGACACATGAGAAGCCGAGAAGAGGGGAAGTCTGGCTTCCGCTACAATATAACCCATTTATAATCTTATATTATCTGCTTTGAACTGGATTGTCTTGACTCCACACTACCATATAATCCAATTCAGTGTGCAGTCGGACACAACTGGACTTAATGTCAGGAGAAAACCTTTACCCTTTATCTTAACTACCACCAATTCCTCAATACTTTATTTCCCATACCACCATACTTCGCCACAGCAACGCATGGCTGGGCACAGCTAGTGCCATATAAAATCCAGATTGCTTCCAAAGCATCCCAGAATCAAAGCACACCCCACATATAGACTTGCTGTTTGTGTATATGTTGGCAGGGCCATGTGAGGGTAATGGGTTCTGCTCCCTGAGGACTTGTTTTTGGGACAAATCCTGGGCTTCTAGCACTTCCCCATCATTTACAACTACGTAAGTGGAAGCTTCAAATAGTCCAATGAGAGGCAGCCAGGTTAATAACCGGGGCGGTATTCAGGGAGCACACAACTCCCATGTTGCTGCTATCGAGCACAATTCAGTGCTGGCTTTGGCCTATAAAGTCCTAAACGGGCCCCGGCTCAGTTTACCTGTCCAAACGTATCTCCCTCTATGAACCATCGTGGAAATTAAGATCTTCTGGGGAGGCCCTGCTCTCCCCATGCAGTCATGCCGGCCACATGACCTTGGAGGTGTCTACGGACAACACTGGCTCTTCGGCTTAGAAATGGAGATGAGCACCATCGTAATAGGCGCAATTGGCGGGGACGAGAGAGAGAGAGAGAGAGAGAGAGAGAGAGAGAGAGAGAGAGAGTTCTCATTGATTGTCCCTCAGCTATGGAACTCCCTTCCTGGTGATATTGGATCAGCCCCCTCTCTCCTGTCCTTTAGAAAGATGGTAAAAACTTGGCTGTGGGACCAAGCCTTTGAGACAGTGCAATAACAGCAACAACAGGAATTTTCACCCTGCTGACTGGATCCGGGACAGCTGACTTGTGATGGTTTTAAATAATTGTTTTAATGTGAAGATAACTGATTTTAGTATTTATATTCCATGCAGTCATACCGGCCACATAACCTTGGAGGTGTCTACGGACAATGCCGGCTCTTCGGCTTAGAAATGGAAATGAGCACCAACCCCCAGAGTCAGACACGACTGGACTTAACGTCAGGGGAAACCTTTACCTATAGTTTATTTTATGTTCCGACATTGAATGTTTGCTGTATATATGTTGTGCTCTGCCCTGAGTCCCCTTCGGGGTGAGAAGGATGGAATAGAAATGTTTTAAATAAATAAATAAATAACCCATCACCTGCTTGCTCTCCACCAATTGGAATTACCTAACTACATAAAATGAAGTCAAGGTTGCCCAAAATCAGCTTTCAGTAAACCATGAGATTCTGCTATCCCAAGGCAGTCATGCTGTTTTTTACTGTCTCCGTATTGAGGGGAGATATTTGCAGGATTAGGAGTTGCATCATTCTATTGTGAGATCTGTGGCTGTTAGCAGAATATTCTCATTTTAGTTCATCCTCTGATTGGAAAAGTGTTGAGTGTCCTTTCAAAGCATAGGGGTAAAGGTTTTCCCCTGACATTAAGTCTAGTCATGTCCGACTCTGGGGGTTGGTGCTCATCTCCATTTCTAAGCCAAAGAGCCGGCATTGTCCGTAGACACCTCCAAAGTCATGTTGCCGACATGACTGCATGGAGCGCTGTTACCTTCCCGCCAGAACGGTACTTATTGATCTATTCACATTTGCAGGTTTTCAAACAGCTAGGTGGGCAGAAGCTGGAGCTAATAGCGGGAGCTCACCCCACTCCCCGGATTCAAACCGCCAACCTTTCAGTCAGCAAGTTCAGCAGCTCAGCAGTTTAATCTGCTGCACCACCAGGGGCTTCTTTCAAAGCATAACAAGGCGTAATGACTATAATACTGGGGCATGCCTTGGATCACTTCTTGTGGTGCTGTTGCCGCCACTGTTCAAATACAAGGCAAAAGCCCCTTTACTACTGAATTTAATTGTATCAAATAATAGTCAACTGGGCACATGGCCAGTTCAAGGCATTGGGCTAAATCTCCATAGGCTCCCTTATTGTGTTCATGAACAAAGAAGGCAAAAGGATTTTTTTAGTCTGGCAGGCCCAAAGCCGGAATGGTGCTGAAAGCCTATTTGATGTTTCAAAATACCTGTTATGCTTCCTTTTCCCACTGTAGAGTGTCTCTGGCATCTTTTGCTATCTTCTGAATTAGGGGCTTCACTAAATTTCCAAAGGCTAGGATCCACGACCTGCAGAACGCAATCATGCCTAACAATCCTCTCATTTGTCTTTGGTCATTGGATGGGATATTTCTGTGATGGCTTTTTTAAAATTGAGGGAATATCTGGGATCTTGGTTCTAATACGTATCAAAAAGGTAAAGGTAAAGGTTTCCCCTGATGTTAAGTCCAGTCACGTCTGACTCTGGGGGTTGGTGCTCATCTCAATTTCTAAGCAGAAGAGCCGGCGTTGTCCATAGACACCTCCAAGGTCATGTGGCCGGCATGACTGCATGGAGTGCCGTTACCATCCCGCCGGAGCAGTACCTATTGATCTACTCACATTGGCATGTTTTCAAACTGCTGAAGCAACAGCAGGCGCTCACTCCGCTCCCAGAATTTGAACCTGGGACCTTCGGTCTGCAAGTTCAGCAGCTCAGTGCTTTAACACACTTCGCCACTGGGGCTCCCCTAAAAGGCAGCTTGGGTTCTCCCTGCCCCTTGAATTGGCAGCCTCCAGATCGTGAACAGCTGGATCTGAGACATGTGCTTTTGAAGCAGCTGTGCCTCTCTGCTCTTCCCCTGCCTCTGTGCTTCTTAAATCAAACACACCTGATCTCTATATCTCTGTCAAGAGCCCTTGGTGGTTCACTGTTTATGGTTCCAAATTATTTACAGTTACTCACACTCAGATGGTCATAGAGGAAGAAGAGGAAGAGAAAGCACATGATCAGGTCTTTAATCACTTTGCCATGCATCTCTAAACTTGGAACCCCAGCCATTACACCTGTCTCACTTGACCGAAGGTGTCATTCTGATTCGGGATAATAGAAACTATAGTTCTACCATACCTGGAAGAGCCAATGGACTTCATCCAAAAATCTGAGTTGACATCAATGGATAATGTGAGTATTGTACATTCACTCATATAAAAAAGGAACCATCTCCTTCTCTGAGTAGACTGCCAAAACATGAGAGCTTTGTCTTTTGTAAGAGGGGGAAAAAGCACTGCCCCTCTCAACTGTGTGCCCTGGCACACTTTTTTTGGTCTTTTTGTAATGATTGAACAGGAATAATGCAATTACAGATACATTTCTTTGGCATGCCTCCTCAAAGAAGCAGCAAGGAAGTAGAGAGAATTGGAGCTTCCTTTATGTTCTCCTGGAAAAAGGAAACTCGGCTTTTGCTATTCTATTCAGAGAAGAGATTTTATAAAAGCTTAACCCTGACTTTAAAAAGAAAAGAAAAGAAAAGAAACATCCACTTCTCTGAGTAGAGTGGCAAAAGGCTTTTTTGAATGCCTAGGTGAGAAAATGGTGGTACCAGGTATGGTGTGACTTCAACAGATCTTATCAAAAACCATAATTTTGGCCTCCCCTCAAGGTATACATAAACTCAATTTATACGCAAATATATACAATATATATTTTCCTTATTTGTTTGGTTTTGGCCAATATCTTGCATCATCACCATAGCTGCAATTGTATTTTTCGTGTCAGGAGCGACTTGAGAAATTGAAAGTCGCTTCTGGTGTGAGAGAATTGGACATCTGCAAGGATGTTGCCCAGGGGATGCCCAGATGTTTTTGATGTTTTACTATCCTTGTGGGAGGCTTCTCTCTTATCCCCGCACAGAGCTGGAGCTCATAGAAGGAGCTCATCCATGCTCTCCCTTGGTTGGATTTGAACCGGCAACTTTCAGGTCAGCAACCCAACCTTCAAGTCATCAGTTCTGCTGGCACAAGAATTTAATTCACTGTACCACCGGGGGCTCCAGCTGAGATGATGGATCTCCATCATTGCTGTTTTTGTGACTGCTGATGCCCCCCACTTCACAGCCTGGCAACTGTTTCAACGGCACTGGGAATCAAACTGCTGGAAAATGGCATCTGTGGCATGTTCATGGCCATGGAAAGCCTTGAGAACAGGAAGCTGGAGAGCTCCCCCAGGATCCTGCCACAACTGCTTGTCCCAAGGCCGGCAATGACCCAAAAAGCACCGTGGACTCATTTCCCAGCAACTCTGATCTCTGCTGTCTCAGGAATGCTTTGGCTGGAGGGTTGCCAAGCTGCAAAAGTAGATTGCGGAGGTCACATTCCAGTGTTTATGTCTGTAAATGTAACTCCTCAGCAGTTAGGATATCATCAATCTCACTTACAATATTGTAACTGCTGAAGACGATGCCAGCTTGGCATTTTTTATTTAAATAGTGTTCTCTGTGCAGCTGTAGTTATTGTCAGGTAACTCACAACACCCTAGCAGAGTGCTAGAAAGTGTCTCTATGCAGAAATCCAGCCAGGATCCAAGCACCTGTTTGTATAGTGTAGGAAATGTAGGAACAACACAGACAGCAAACACAATTGTTGTTTCCAAATTGCAGAAAGACTTTATCTTCATATTTACAGCTATACAGAATGTACCATTTATCTCTTTATCTCTCTATACTCCAACTCACATCAGTCCCTCATCATCATGTCATTATCATCAATCAACTGGTCATCATTACTGAGCACATGAGAGCTACTGCCTCATCACACTAGAGCATGAATCCACTTTAAATCCGGTTTCTGTCACCTGCAGAATTCTGGGGTTTGTAGTTTGGTGAGGCCCAGGGCCTGTCTGTCTGAACTGTTTAAAGCCCTTTCCCTAAAGTGGATTTAAAGTGGATCCATCTCTAATGTGATGAGGTCCTCTACTTGCTTTTATAACCTCCCACATTGCATCAGCCACTTGCTTGGTCATTGTGACACAGCACTTTCCCACATTGCTAAACCTAAGTGATTCAGCATTTTACCATTTTAATATTCCACGTAATTTTACAAATCTTGACAGTTATATTTAAGGATATGATTGGTTTCTGTCCCTTGGTAACATATTAACAGTGCCAGCATCTGTGTCATCCCTAGGTATCAGCTTCGGTCCTGAGCTTACTGCTATAGTCTTGATCTGGAAGCCTTCATTGAGACCAATGCAGTAGCAAAATATTCTAAGCATGCATGGAGCAACTTAGGAAAATCAGAGACCACGGCCCCAATATAGCTGTCCCCTTTGGACTCCAGTATGTAATTGAGGACTGCCAGTCTTCTGGGTGGTTGTTATGTGATTTCATGTCATTTCTAATCTATGGCAACCCAAGGTAAAGCTATCACGGAGGTTTCTCAACAAGATTTCTTGAAGAAATCTTTGCCTTCTTTTGAGATCCAGAGTGCCGTTTACCCAAGGTCACCAAATAGATTTCATGATCATGCAGGGATTCAAACCTTAGGCCCCTTCTAAATTTCCATAGGTAAAGGTAAAGGTTTCCCCTGACGTTAAGTCCAGTCATGTCTGACTCTGGGGTTGGTGCTCATGTCCATTTCTAAGCCGAAGAGCCATCATTGTCCGTAGACACCTCCAAGGTCATGTGGCTGGCATGACTGCATGGAGCGCCATTACCTTCCCGCCAGAGCAGTACCTATTGATCTACTCACATTGGCATGTTTTCAAACTGCTAGGTTGGCAGAAGCTGGAACAACAGCGGGCGCTCATTCCGCACCCGGGATTTGAACCTGGGACCTTTTGGCAGCTCAGTGCTTTAACCACTTCGTCACCGGGGCTCCTCTAAATTGCCATATAATCCAGATTATCAAAGCAGATAATCCACATTATCTGCTTTGGACTGGATTTTTTTTTCGTGTCAGGAAAGACTTGAGAAACTGCAAGTCGCTTCTGGTGTGAGAGAATTGGCCATCTGTAAGGATATTGCCCAGGGGACACCTGGATGTTTTTGATGTTTTTACCATCTTTGTGGAGGCTTCTCTCATGTCCCCGCATGGAGCTGGAGCTGAACGAGGGAGCTCATCCGCGCTCTCCCCAGGTTGGATTCGAACTGGCAACTGTCAGGTCAGCAACCCAACCTTCAAGTCATCAGTCCTGCCGGCACAAGGGTTTAACACACTGTGCCACCGGGGGCTCCTATGCGTCTACACTGTCATATAATCCAGTTCAAAGCAGGTAATCAGGATTTTATATGTCAGTGTAGTTGACTGTTGACAGCCTCAGTTGATTGCTCTTATTTATTTCGTCTCTTCGTTCCTTGATTTTGTTGAAAGTTTAAACAATGCAGTTCAATGGACGTTGAAGGCAGTTAAATTAACACTAGGAGCTCTTCTAGATTAAGTTTTTTATGCAGTTACCCTAACATGTTCAAAGGTATAGTGGTGAAGAAGGGACCAAATGAGAACATTGTCCCCAAAAAGAAATTCTCCTCTTCTTTAATCCCCAAATTTCCAACATCGTAGACAGCCACTGAAAATCATTTCCACCTAGACCTCTTATATTTGCTTTGGTCACTTTCCTTGTCATAGAATCATAGAGTTGGAAGAGATCTGTGGCCCATCCAGTTCAATCCCCTGCCAAGAAGTAGGAAAATCACATTCAAAGCCCCCTCCCAAACAGATGGCCATTCAGCCTCTTGCCTATAAAGAAATAGCCTCCACCACACTCTGGGGCAGAGAGTTCCACTGTTGAACAGCTCCCACAGTTAGGAAGTTCTTCCTAATGTTCAAGTGCCCCTTTCCTTTGGGTATCTAAAGTGTATTTCTGAAGTCGTACATTACTGCAATGTTAGATATTTGGGGGGGGGGGCAGATTTCTTACTTGGGAGCCAATGTCCTCTCCCCACCACCACCATCTATACCCTCCGATTCTTCTAAATGAATTATTCTTTAACATGTTCAACAAATGTTGTGAAGGGCATTCTCTTCTCCCAATAACCCTCCCATATCTTTCCATCACATCTAATCCATACCCCCTTATACAATGAATATGTTAAGAAAGAAAAGATGGGTGGCCTGCAACAACCTGTCTAGGAGCCCCTCTGTCTGGGAAGATCTTCAAATACATATTGCAAAAGGGAAAATAATAAAACAGCCCAAGGTTATGCACCAGAACACTCCCCTTCAATCCACAAAAAAAATTGATCTTATTAACCGAGCAGAAATAATACAAGACTATAGACAATGAAAGAAAGAGATAGATTTTTTTTTCTAACACCCAAGACTTTTCTTGCTGGTATAGGAAGGGGCTAAGCTAAATATTGTATGCGCTAGAGAAGAGCCAGCATGGGGTAGTGGTTTCAGTAGGAAACCAGGGTTTTAATTTCCACTTAGGCATGGAAACCACTGTGGTCCCTTCCACACAGCTATATTAAATCCAGATTAGAGCCGTGATGATGCAGTGGGTTAAGCCCTTGTGCTGCTGAATTTGTAGGGTGGGGTGAGCTCCCGCTGTTAGCCCTAGCTCCTGCCAACCTAGCAGTTCAAAAACGGGAAAATGTGAGTAGATCAATAGGTACTGCCTTGGCAGGAAGGCTGAAAGATGCTCCATGCAGTCATGCCAGCCACGCAGCCAGGAGGTATCTATGGACAACGTAAGCTCCTTGGCTTGGAAACAGAGATAAGAACCTCACCCAGAGCCGAAGATGAGCAACATCTCCAGACACGGAAATGAAAGGAGAAGCCTTTGCCTTTGGGTTTCATTGTATTTCATTGTAACAAGGCATTGAATGTTTACCTGTGTCTATTTACATGTTGTAATCCACTCTGAGTCCCCTTGGGAAGAAGGGTGAAATATAAATAAAGTGCTGTTATTATTTTTATTATTACTGTAGTGTCTTGCTTATCCAACATAAATGGGCCGGCGGAATGTTGGATAGGCAAAAATGTTGGATAATAAGGAGGGATTAAGAAAAAGTCTATTAAACATCAAATTACATTATGATTTTACAAATTAAGCACAAAAACATCACATTTTACAACAAATCGACAGAAAAAGCAGTTCAATACATAGTAACGTTATGTAGTAATTACTGTATTTATGAATTTAGCACCAAAACATCGCAATGAATTCAAAACATTGACTACAAAAACACTGACTACTAAAAGGCAGTCTGAGTTGGATAATACAGAACGTTGAATAAGCAGAGGTTGGACAAGTGAGACTCTATTGTATTATTATTGTTATTATTATTTATCATAAAAGGTAAAGGTAAAGGTTTCCCCTGACGTTAAGTCCAGTCATGACTGTCTCTGGGGGTTGGTGCTCATCTCCATTTCTAAGACGAAGAGCCGGCTTTGTCTGTAGACACCTCCAAGGTCATGTGGCCGGCATGACTGCATGGAGCACATGTAATAATGTATAATATTATACATTATTATTATTATTATTATTATTATTATTATTATTATTATTATCTGCTTTGAACTGGGTTATATGGCAGTGTGGACTCAGATAACCCAGTTCAAAGCAGATATTATGGATTATCTGCCTTGATATTCTGGGTTATATGGCTGTGTGGAAGGGTCCTGGGTGACTTTGGGTATGTCTCACACTCTCAGCCTCAGAGGAAGGCAGAAGCAGCTCTGTTTCTCCTCGATAATATCTTGCCAAAAAAACCCATAATGGAGCCACCTTAGAATCACTGGAAGTCGGAAATAACTTGAGGCTCACATCAAAAACAGAGGATCCAAACGAAAAAGCAACAGATGAGTCAGTTAGGAATAAATGTTTCATTTCCTCTACTGCTAGAAGATGCACTATGGTTTACAGATTAATTCCAAACACATACTGAGCACAATACGCTGCTGAACATTCATGATCCACTAGATCAGCAGCATGACCTATTGTAGAGTTGGGATTTGTATTGACCAGGAGTGAAGCAAATGCCTCAAACTCTTGTTTTGGACTTCAGCTCCCAGCAGCCTCCACTAGTTGGGCGATTGCCAGATATTCTGTGAGCTGAAATCCAAAATCCCTGAAGGACCAGAGTTTGGGAATCAATGCCACATGCCGTCATCTACTTTCCCCCATATAAATAAAGATTAAACACAAAAAACATCTAAAGTAACATCCATTTCATCCCAGTTTTCCATTGCTGTTTCTGTTCTAGTGCTAGTTGGGCTCCTAATGTAGTGTAAAAGAATGAAATAAATTCAGAACAATGTTAAAACTTTAAACAATTAGTCTATAATACATATTTAACACATGGCTCATCTTGCTTTTTGTTCTTTCGCTAAAAATATGGGAGCAATACTTTCCAATGAGTATGGATTTTTTTTTAATTTGTTCACATGTATATAATTTTAAGGATGAGCGGAGTGTAGAGAGAACAGCCCCTACATTGGCATTTTAAGTATGAAGCTGTTCCATAAACAAAACACTGAAGAAAATCATTCTTGCTGTTTGCTGAAGAAACTGGTTGTGCATGTCAGAGTAGCTTTGACTCACTGATTCACATGTCCGTTCCACACAGCTGTATAAAATCCACATTGAACTAGATTATATTGCTGTGTTGAGTCAGATAACCCAGTTCAAAGCAAATAACAAATCTTACCATCAGTAATTGCTACCTAATGTTTTGCCAAATCTCTTTTTTTTTTTTTTTGGTGTTGGTTCACATCCCACTATCTTTTCAGAATCTCTTCAGGTGACTTTAGAGTTCCATTGCAAGTTGTGTTTTGTTATATTTGTCTGAGTGAATCAGAGTTTTTAAAATTCAGACATTTAATATCCATTTCGATGTAAAATGAGTTTGCATCTCACTGAAAGAGCAAATCGTAACTTGTCTCTTTTTACAATTTTGGCTGTTTTTCTTTTCTTTCTTTTGTCTTTTATCCATCACTGAAGGAGTCCATTGAATATTCCCAGGCTGAAAGGTGTTGGACTAATTGGAAAAATAAAACCATATTTTCCAACACCTTTTCAGTGCATCTATACTGTAGAATAAATGTTGTTTGGTGCTAACTACTCTGGCTCAATGCTATGGAGTCTTGGGACTGGACAACGAGCACTCTTTATTAGAGAAGGATAAAGACCTTGTAAAACTATAACTCCCATAGTTCCATACCATAAAGCCATGGCAGTTAAAGTGCTTTTTTATTTCATATCAAAAGCATTACATAAATTAATATAAAACTGATAAAAATAGAAGGAGCAAAAACAGGCAACAGTGACCGCATTGTCTGTAGCCTCAAACAATTCTTCCTTTGTATATGAGGCAGGACATTGCGGACAAGCATACAGATGTGGAGTTGTCTGTTCTGCTACATAGTCGCACAAGGTGGAGGACTCTTCAGTTAAAGCGCTATAAAACTGCATTAATTCTATAGTGCAGGGGCATCTAGTTTCCTCTTGGAAATCGAATGTCTTACTTTCCCAAAGCAATTATTTCACTTTTTAACAAAATTTATTCTATAAATGTTTTTAAAAGTGGGCATAGAAATGGAATAAAATGGACAATACATCTGGAACAAGGGGACAGAAAAGAGGGTCTACTTGTTCTGAATGTCCAGTGTGGCAAAGTTCTTTTATTAGATTTAGGGCCCTTCCACACAGCCATATACACCAGAATATCAAGGCAGATAATCCTCAATATCTGTTTTGAACTGGATTATCTGAGTCCACACTGCCATATAATCCAGTTCAATGTGGATTTTATATGGCTGTGTGGGAAGGGCCTAAGAATCATCAGATGAGATCGGAGTTTTTTTAATCGTATCAGAAGCTACAGCAGAGTCTCACTTATCCAAGCTAAACGGGCCAGCAGAAGCTTGGATAAGCGAATATCTTGGATAATAAGGAGGGATTAAGGAAAAGCCTATTAAACATCAAATTAGGTTATGATTTTACAAATTAAACACCAAAATATCATGTTTTACAACAAATTTGACAGAAAAAGCAGTTCAATGCGCAGTAATGTTATGTTGTAATTACTGTATTTATGAATTTAGCACCAAAATATCATGATATATTGAAAACATTGACGACAAAAATGGCTTGGATAATCCAGAGGCTTGGATAAGCGAGGCTTGGTTAAGTGAGACTCTACTGTACTTGAAAACATACTGCAAGTCTCTTCTGGTGTGAGAGAATTAGCCGTTTACAGAGACGTTGCTCGGGGGACTCCCGTATGTGTTAGCTGGGAGGTTTCTCTCATGTCCCCTCAAGCTAGAGCTGACAGACGGGAGCTTACCCTATCTTGCGGATTCAAACTTTCAGGTCAGCAACCCAACCTTCAGGTCAGCAGTTCAGCCGGCACAAGGGTTTAACCCATTGCATCCACCACATAAGGGGTGAAAGGTGTAGTCTAAAATGGCAAAGTTCCCATCTATCACATGGGTTATGAAGATGAAATTGTGGAGGTGGAAAATGAATCCTATCACTGGGTATAAAGGTGAGATTGTGAAGGTAAACCTGATGAGATTGGGAAGGTGAGAAAGGAATTATCACATGGGTGGTAAAGGTGGGATTGTGAAGGTTAGTCAGGATGAAAAATTCCTCTGCGGGTCCTGCTTTGAAGGTACATCTCTTTGCGTCTTTTATCATGGCAAAATCAGCCATCATGCGTAGTGTGTGGCTGTTTCTTCAAATGCACGCTTCCTTGCAACATGGGCTCTCCCGTTCTTTGGAGAAAGAAAGAGAAAAAGAGAGAGAAAGCCCAAAGTTCCCACCCTGCTCCCTGCTCTCAAAACCTCCCTGCTCCGAAGGGGTCACCTTAGGACTGAGAACCCTGATGTTGTGTGAGATTCAGCTCTAAATGTGAGGATTTTACAAAAGGCTTGTTCCTACACGGCAGCCCGCCTTGGGGCAGAGAGCACCTTTCCCAAGCCAGAACTCTTACACAAACAGGCTTCTTAGAAACAGGATTTCTTCTTTGGGTTCTTCAACACAGCTCACAGACTGGGGCGTCTCCCTTTATGTACGGGTCGTGGCAGAATTACTATTCATCTTTAATTATCAGTAGATATATTTATTCACAAACAACTGCAGCCCAACAGTTCTTTTGACTAGCAGAAGTTTGTTACATAGTTTTTCGACTGCTCTGGCAGATGGTTAGCAGTGTGGGATTGCTGTCTGATGGAGCTGATAACTTTGGTACTCTCTCTTAGCATGCCAAAGTTTGGAGAGGGAAGAGAGCAGCAAAGATGGCAAGTGCTATCCTTGCAAGCAAACAAACAAGAAAAGAAAAGAAAAGAAAAGAAAAGGAATCAGGAAGAGAAAGGAGGAAACCATGAAAATGAACAAAATCTGGCTACCAGTATTTTAAAAAACTCTAAAATCAGGACAGTAAATAAAGAAGAATACTCAGAAAACAGGTGAATTCAAGTCATGAAACAATCAAGGCCAGGTAACACCTCCCAACAAAGGATTCCCCCAAGCAGGAAGCATCCAGGCTTTGAAACTGCAAGGCCATTCAATGCTAATTAAGGTGGCCATTTGCAACATTCACACTTGCCCCAAGCAGACAATAGTTCTTTATCCCAGTCTGGACATTCCACAGATATATAAACCCCACTTTTCATGGCCAAAATCACAGGATTGTTGTGTGTTTTCCGGGCTGTACAGCCATGTTCCAAAAGCATTCTCTCTTGACATTCCGCCCAAATCTATGGCAGGCATCCTCAAAGGTTGTGAAGTATATTGGAAAAAACTAAGCAAGGAAGGTTTATATATCTGTGAAAGGTAAGGTCAGAGAGCACAGCAGATGTGCTTTCCTGGTCCTTAGTTTTTCCAATCTCCGTGTGTCTTGGAAAAATGTATCCCCGTAGAGATGATCAATGTGTTGTCGAAGGCTTTCATGGCTGAAATCACAGGGTGGTTGTGTGTTTTCTGGGCTGTATGGCCATGTTCCAGAAGCATTCTCTCCTGACGTTTCACCCACATCTATGGCAGGCATCCTCCGAGGTTGTGAGACTTCACAACTTCTGAGGATGCCTGCCATAGATATGAGTGAGACCATGAGGAGAGAATGCTTCTGGAACATGGCTAAACAGCCCAGAAAACACACAGCAACCCAATCAGAACTTTCTCCATGTCTCTCTTCCAGAACCTCAAAAACATTCCCTAGGAGAAGGTTGTTTATTTATTTTTGCTATGTTTTATTACCTTACTCCACCCCTTGGACTGATAGTTCCCACACAGGCATACAATCCATACATAACAAATAAACAACTTATAAAATAACAGCAGGCATAGTAGGCTGTTGCAGCCAACATGAGCATTTATGTAAACAGAACTAGCAAGCCGTATGGGTGATTGACAAATCCTTTGTTGCTGTAGTGTGATTTCAGCTCCACTAAATTGTGGGTCCGAAAGCCCGGAGTGCCAAGTAGCCAGAAGTTGGAAAGAAGCACAGATGGGTATGAAGGCAAGGACAGAAGTCTTTATCAATGGCCAGAGAGGATATCAGCAGAGCTAGTGCTGAAAAGACTGACATATCCCAACTATGAACACATGGGTTATTTATAAGTACAGTAGAGTCTCACTTATCCAACATAAATGGGCCGGCAGAACGTTGGATAAGCGAATATGTTGGATAATACAGAGGCATTAAGGAAAAGCCTATTAAACATCAAATTAGGTTATGATTTTACAAATTAAGCACCAAAACATCATGTTATACAACAAATTTGACAGAAAAAGTAGTTCAATTCGCAGTAATGCTATGTAGCAATTACTGTATTTACGAATTTAGCACCAAAATATCACGATGTATTGAAAACATTGACTACAAAAATGCATTGGATAATCCAGAACGTTGGATAAGTGAGACTCTACTATAGTACAGAACAATTAAAAATTTCCATGCAGGCTTCCCATTGGTCTTGGAGGATGCTGGCTGGAATCCACAACTTTATTGTAAGAGGTGTGAGTCTGCCTCTGTCTCTGGACCAACTAGAGGCAAGGTGGGAAATTTAATAAATTGTCAATGCTCAGTTTGAAGTTTTGTGTCTGTTGTGAGTCCTTCTCAGAAACTGGGTGCGTCTGGCTGGAATGCAGTTAGGTTAGTGATTTATGAGTGATCCAATGCCAGCTAGACAAAAGAAGTGCTGGCCAATAGAAAAAGGCACAGTTATATACAAAGGGAGATGTCCAGATAGGTGCTATATATGAGGCATGCCCCCAGGAAGATGACAAAAGAGGACATTAGGCATCTTCTGTGATCTCTGGTTTGCTCCATTGTTAGGTGTGTGTGGGCATTGCTAGGTGATTATGATAAAATTGTTCCTTGGAATCCAAGGTGTGGTGAAGCAACATTCCAATGAGATTCATGAAAAGCAAAGAAAAAAAATCCAATGTGTATATCCACAGATAATGATTCATATGTTCTATACAGTTCAAACTGTTGGGGGAAGCTGATTTCTCGATAGCATTATCGGGCATATGCAAAGTTCAAAGCCATAAACCCTGAGAAGAGTGTGGCACCATCAGAGGATTACAACCTCACCTTTTCATAGGAAATCTGCTACAAAACAGGAGCTTTTTTGTTGAGTTCCAGGGCCATAGAAGCAAATGACGAAAACAGAAGAACGGCCTGCCTCAGTGGATCGTGCTTGCTCCATCAGTGTTTAACATTTACACAAATGATCAGCGACTGTCAGAAGGGACAGAGAGTTGCATCTATGCTGACGATCGTGCCATCACCACTCAAGCAGGGAGCTTTGAAATGATCGAACAGAAGCTCCAGAACTTTAGATGTTCTTACTGCATATTACAGGGAAAACCAGCTGATTCCTAATCCATCTAAAATGCACCTTAAGAACCTTAAGAACAGATGAGCATCTTGAGCTCTGAGGATTATCTTGAAAGGAATCCCACTGGAGCATTGCAGCACGCCAAAATACCTGGGAGTTACTCTGAACCGTGATCTGACTTATAAGAAGCACTGCCTGACTATCAAGCAAAAAGTGGATGCTAGAAATAATATCATATGAAAGTTGACTGGCATAACCTGAGGATCACAACCAGATACAGTGAAGACATCTGCTCTTGTGCTTTGCTACTCTGCTGCTGAATACGCATGCCCAGTGTGGAATACATCTCACCACGCTAAAACATGTCCCTACTCAATGAGCTGCAAGAGCTGTTTCTTGTGCAGCAGAATACTGTACTGTAATTCTTGGAAAATAAGATGGGTGTGGGAACAGGCCCTGGGGAGAGGAGGCAGCCAGGTGAGCAAGGAGCTTTGGCCTCATGTCCCTGTATATATATACACACACACACACACACACACACACACACACACACACACACACACACACACACATCGTGATATTTTGGTGCTAAATTCGTAAATACAGTAATTACTACATAGCATTACTGCGTAATGAACTATTTTTTCTGTCAAATTTGTTGTGTAACATGATGTTTTGGTTCTTAATTTGTAAAATCATAACCTAATTTGATGTTTAATAGACTTTTCCTTAATCTCTCCTTATTATCCAACATATTCGTTTATCCAACATTCTGCCGTCCCATTTATGTTGGATAAGTGAGACTCTACTGTATTTGAATCTGCATTATATGGTAATTGTATACCCAAATTATGCAGTTCAGTGCAATCAAACCACATTATATAGGTTTACACTGACTGCATAATGCAGATTCAAACAGGATCATATGGCAGTGTAGACCCAGCAATAAGGGTTTTTTTTTCACTGAGGGGATATAAGTTGTATCTTTTTGAAAATTAATTAAAAATGAGTCAAAAATAGGAGGAAAATACACTTGCTGCCCAATATGTTTTCAGTCTGAATTCAAGATGCTTGCGATGACATTTAAAATTCTAAATGTCTTGCAACTTTTTCTGCATCTACACTGCCATATAATGCAGTGTGGGAATCGCATTAGCTTGGTGTGTCCATACAACGCACATTTAATACAATGCCATTTAACCCAAGGTGAGTTACTTAATGCAGCTGGACCCTAGGTTGGGAAAAAACTGGGAAAGGTCTGGATTCTGCTGCAGGATCCAAGATCCTGTCCCAACAGTCATTGTGCGCTCCCTGGGTTCGGTTTGTTTCCCATCAAATTGTAATTTTATCCATCTTTGGAATAAATCGATTGTAAGTCTTTGGTGCGACTCCCATGCACTTTTGTGGTGATGATGTATGTGTGGATGTTTCTAAGGGCCCTTCCGCACAACCACATAACCCAGAATATCAAGTCAGATCATTCACAATATCTGCTTTGAACTGGATTATCTGAATCCACACTGCCATATAATCCAGTTCAATGTGGATTTTATACTGCTATGTGGAAGGGGCCTTAGAGAGGAGTAGACTAGCATTTTTCAACACTGACTTTGCATTTGTCAGGCTTGAATATTTAATTTTTTAAAGTAAAACAAATGTGTATAAATGAATGTTTGAGATGTCTTTAGCCATTTGGAGGACACCGGCCCTTAAAAATACTAATTTGGGAGGAGTGCCAACGTTTTGTGGAACCAGCATGGTTCAATGATTTGAGTGTTGGACTAAGTTTCTGGGAGAGCAGGTTTCAAATTACTGCTCAGCCAAGGAAACTCACTGTTGAAATTATAAATTTTTATTAGGGATTTCAAAGGTCTTACATGATTAAAATCGGAGAGGGGAAATATTGCGACTGCAAGTGGGGGGGAAAGGAATAAGGAAAATGGGGGCAGGAAGGTTAGCAAGTGAGGGTAGTGGGGGGAAGGAAAGAATGGGGTAAAAGCTGGTAGGTTTTTGGTCTTCCATTCTTCTTCTGGTGTAAAAAGTTTTTATGACCTTTTGTTGTTTACCTTATTTATTTATTTATTTATTTATTTATTTACAGTATTTATATTCCGCCGTTCTCACCCCGAAGGGGACTCAGGGCGGATCACATTATACACACATAGGGCAAACATTCAATGCCCATAAACACATCAAACAGAGACCGAGACAGACGGACGTAGAGGCAATTTAACCTTCTCCTGAGGGGATGTTCGATTCTGGCCACAGGGGGGAGCAGCTGCTTCATCATCCACTCTGATGGCACTTCCTCATTCCAAGTCATAAATTAGTTAAACTTGCCTCCCCACTTTTTATAAGTGGTACCTTATTTCCTACTTGATAGATGCAACTATTTTTCGGGTTGCTAGGTCAGCAACGAGCAGGGGCTATTTTTTATTTTTAATTGACGGGTGCTCACCCCGCCACGGGCTTGCCTTAAATTCATGACCTCATGGTCAAAGTGATTTATTGCAGCTGTTCAACAGCCTGCGACACAGCCCGGCCCCTTCTGGTCCCTTTTCCTAAACTTAGTACAAATCTTAATCTCCTCTTAGTTTCCTTTAAATAAGTATACAATATTTCTCAAAATTTTCCCAATTCATAGCTCTTATTGGTTTTCCTCTGTTTATTTTTAAGAGGAAAGTCATTTTGTTCATATCATGTATTTCTTCCATTTTTTCTAGCCAAAGTTCTTTCATTGGCATTTCTTCTACTTTCCATTTTTTTGCAAATGTTATTCTTGCGGCATTAGTAATGTATGTAAATAAAATGTCAGTACAGTCGAGGCTCACTTATCCAACATAAACGGGCCAGCAGAATGTTGGATAAGCGAATATGTTAGATAATAAAGAGAGATTAAGGAGAAGCCTATTAAACATCAAATTAGGTTATGATTTTACAAATTAAGCACCAAAACATCATGTTATACAACAAATTTGGCAGAAAAATAGTTCAATACGCAGTAATGCTACGTAGTGATTACTGTAGTTACTAATTTAGCACCAAAATATCACAATGTATTGAAAACATTGACTACAAAAATGCATTGGATAATCCAGAATGTTGGATAAGCGAGTGTTGGATAAGTGAGACTCTACTGTATTTAAATCAAATTCTGTTTCTGAGTTTGTTATTCCTAATAGGTAGTAGATTGGTCTCATGGGAAATTTTTTATTCAAGATTTTTTGTGCTTCTTCATGAATTATTTTCCAAATTTTTGACTTCTGTCGCATGTCCACCATATATGGTAGTATGATCCCTCATGGATTTTACACTTCCAACATTTGTTGTTAGAATTTTTGTACATTTTGCCTAATTTTGGGGGAGGGGGGAATATCTTCAACCAGTTTTCTTTTTGGTCTGTGGAGTAAGTATATTTTAATTTTTTAATCCAGATCTGCTCAGCCAAGGAAACTCACTGTTGACCTTGTGCAAGTCACACTCTTTCAGCCTTAAAGGAAGGCAAGGACAAACCTCCTCTGAACAAATTCTGCCAAGAAAACCCCATGATAAGATCGCCATAATTCAAAAATGTCTTGCAGGCACACTACAAGAAGCTAAGACTTTAAGAATCAGTGTAGTATAGTTAACAAATTCTCAGAAATGAGAGTTTTCATGCTCCAGGGTCCACTTATAGAGAAGGCTGCCCTCCTTCCTGGGTTTCTAATAGGCTCCCACCTGGATCCATGCTTTCCGGCAGACTTGCAGGATGTAGTATGGCAGCCAAGAAGATTTTTTTTAACCAACTCCAGCTGGAGAAAATACTGTGACTTGTTTTTTCTGTCTCATTTAGATGTTTCATCCATCTGTCACTCATGCCTCTGAAATGTCAAAGACGCTTGGATGGTGTGACATATCCCTTCTCCCAAGCTGGCCCCACAGTCCTTCCACTCACCCTGCCTTTCCTCTCGCAATTGTTCCCCTGGATTGGATTACTGGGCCTCAGAGTGACCCCACAGTGTGGACTTGTGGCTGTTTTGTCTTGTGGGTTCTTTAGTCTGGTATGCAGGGCCTGACTCCAATTCAGGCATGATAAAGAGCCAGGGTCAGGTTTAAAACAACAAGAATACATTTATTAAACACAGTACAAAAATATATTAAGTTAGTAATACAGTCAGCCCTCCGTATTCTAGGGCATGAAAGATCTCATGAAAAGGGGGGAGGGGTGAATACATATTTTCTGCAGTCAAAGATTGAGGCTGGATCTACACAATCATATAATCCAATTTCTGAATCCAGATTATCTGCTTTGAACTGGATTATATGAGTCCACACGGTCATATAATCCAGTTCAAAGCAAATAATCTGGATTCAGAAACTGAATTACATGGTAGTGTAGATGGGGCTTAAATATGGTTGTGTCTTTGCAATTTCCCAGACCCCTGTCACACTCCTCCAAACCTTTATTGTTACACACAAGATATTGGTAACCCACTCATAAGGTCCTTCCCCATGCAAGATTTGTTAATAGGTGTGCCATTACCTTCCTTTTGGGCTGAGAGAGTGTGATTGACTCAAAACACCTAATTGATTTCCAATGCTGATGGAAATTCAAACCTTGTTCTCCCAGAATCCCAGCCCAACACTTTAGTTCTTTGGAGCGAAATCCCTATAACACTATGAAACAAAATTTGAAAAATGTTCAATTCCTGGTGTGAAAGTGTTATTTGTTTTTAAATCTCATTGTTTACTAGATCGTGTGTATTGTATGCTATGTTGTTGTCGTATTCTCATTGTAAGCCGCCCCGAGTCCCCGCAGGGATGGTGGCGGGGTATAAATAAAGTTATTATTATTATGACACAGCAAACAAGATAGACATGCTGGATTTCGTATCACAAAGTCACAAGTCAAACACTTCCCAAGTGTCTAGGACTGTGTGATTTTCGGATGTATTTTCGGATGATGCGTGCAGATCCCAGTAGGGTGGCCTGAGCAGGTTTGTGATCCCACCAGTTCTTTGCTGCTGGGAGGTGCTATTTGAGGCATAAGTTCCAATGGATCATTTGGGCCACATAGTTGTGCTGCTGTTTGTACTTGTGACATAAGTTCCAATGAATCATTCGGGCCACATAGTTGTGTCTCTGTTTGTAGTCTGTCTGTGCGATTTTCTTACAGCAGCTGAGGATATGATCAATGGTTTCGTTGGTTTCCTTGCAGAGTCTGCATTTTGGGTCATCAGCTAATTTTTTGATCTTGGCCTTAATTGCATTTGTTCTGATGGCTTGCTCCTGGGCTGCAAGGATCAGGCCTTCTGTCTCCTTCTTCAGGGTCCCATTCATGAGCCATAGCCAGGTCTTCTCCTTATCAGCTTTTCCTTCAATTTTGTCAAGGAACTTTCCATGCAATGTTTTGTTGTGCCAGCTGTCAGCTCTAGTTTGTAGTGCGGTTTTCTTGTACTGATTCTTTGTCTGCTGTGTTTTGAAGAGTTTCTGATTTTTGACTTCAATTAAAGCAGGTTCTTCACTTTGCTTTACATATTCCTTCACTTTGCTTTATATATTTACATATTATTATTATTATTATTATTATTATCTGTTTAATTGTGTGGTATTTATTTTGAAAATAGTTGTCATACTCCAGAAACTTAATTTTTGTGGCTGCCACAAACTATATTGAATTGGTTGAAGCTCAAAGAGATATTCATTGAAAAACTATAGCAAAATGTGCTGTAGGATGTCCCGCAAAAACAAAGTTTTTGCAGTTTAATAAACCTTTTCCATGTTTTTATGATAGAACCAATTAGGAAATGACATTTATAACCCAGGAAGAAAAATCATGTCACATAGTGTAATGCCTTTCCAGTGGCCATGCCAAGTGGAGCTGAATGGACTGGGAAGCAAAAACATTTGGAGGGCCACATTCCCCAACTCCACACTCATTTGTGCCTGTGCACCTTTTCAAAGAAAACAGGGATTAAATCACAAATAATAGTACTCCTCGGCCATGCACAGCAGCCATGGACAAAACATGGCCCTGGGACCATATGCAACCACAGGGCCCTGTCACACTATAAAGATATATCACAATGATCCCACTTTAACTGACTTGGGACCCTTCCACACAGCTCTATAAAATCCTCATTGAACTGGGTTATATGGCAGTGTAGGTTCAGATAACCCAGTTCAAAGCAGATATTGTGGGATTTTCTGCCTTGATATTCTGAGTTATATGGCTGTGTGGAAGGGGCCCCAGACATTTTGCTGTCGGAAGCAAAGAACATAATGGCATCTCTTCAATTCTACCTACAGAAGCCAATTGGTTGGCCATTGAATAGCTTCTGCCATTTCACTCATGGCATGTTAGGTTAGTTGCTTGGGATACACAGCTCTGTTCTCTTTTTTAAAAAGGACCCAGCAAACCATGCTATACAAATCAATACTTTTTCCGCCAGAAGCAAATGCTTCCATCTGCTTCAAGAGAGTTGGCTTTGGGACTTGAACCCTTCCATTTCCACCATAGCCTGCTTGCTATGTTTAAAACTCTTTCATCAACACACTGTCAAATTAAGAGATTCGAGCTAAAAATGCTTCAAGGAAAGTCCACCGCCGTTCGCTTGGCCGTGTGCCGAGGATAGGCTGTGCTAGGTCACTCCCCACCATCCTTGTTTGCACAGATCTGCGGCTTCTACAGAAGCCCAGCCCAAGGAACACAAGCCGCTATGAATCACTGCAATATTGGATTAGTTGTCCCTTCTGGAAAGGCTTAATTCAAACCATGCCGCAGCAATGCTTTCCAGCTCATGATGTGGGCAGGCAGTGGAGGGACCTTGGCAACAGGACAGAGGGGAGAACGATAGGATTTAGCAAAGCACCATCTGAGCCTTTTACTTTGGTTTCTCACTCTTTAGTTCTGCTCCTTGCGCACTAGATGTCCCTAGGCAAACAGCTTTCCATCTTAGTGTGTGTGTCTCAGTTTATCTTCTGTGAAATGGAGCTGACACCAAAGCAACAATTCCAGGGAGTTGCATTCAGTGACTTATTCTTCCACCCTTCATCTTCAATTTACATGACAAACTGGAATTGTGTCTCCTTGGAAAGGCTGCCCTCTATTGGAACATTTTCATCTGTGCTAGCGTAGTTTGCTCAAACTTCCGCACAGAGGTCCTTATTTCCCATGCCAGTAAGGTAATGCTCAAGATCCTGCAAAGTAAACTCCAACAATACATGGAGCGAGAATTGCCAGATGTCCAAGCTGGGTTCAGAAAAGGCAGAGGAATGAGAGACCAAATTGCCAATATCCGCTGGATAATGGAGGAAGCCAGTTTCAGAAAAACATCTACTTCTGCTTTATTGACTATTCTAAAGCCTTCAACGGTGTGCATCATAATAAACTATGGCATGTTCTTGGTGGTATGGGGATACCAAGTCACCTTGTCTGTCTCCTGAGAAATCTGTATAAAGACCAAGCAGTAAGAACAGACCACAGAACAACAGACTGGTTCAAGATTGGGAAAGGAGTGCGGCAGGACTGCATACTCTCACCCTCCCTATTCAACTTGTATGCAGAACACATCATGCGACGTGCGGGGCTTGAGGAATCCAATTGCTGGAAGAAACATTAACAACTTTAGGTATGCAGACAATACCACTCTGATGGCCGAAAGTGAGGAAGAGCTGAGGAGCCTTATCACCAAGGTGAAAGAAGAAAGTGCAAAAGCTGGGTTGCAGTTAAACGTCAAGGAAACCAAAGTCATGGCAACTACACCTATTGATAACTGGTAAATAGAGGGAGAAAACGTGGAGGCAGTGACAGACTTTATATTTCTAGGCGCGAAGATCGCTGCAGATGCAGACTGCAGCCAGTAAATCAGAAGACGTTTACTTCTTGGGAGGAGAGCAATGGCCAACCTTGACAGAATAGTGAAGAGCAGAGACATCACACTGGCAACGAAGGCCCGCATAGTGAAAGCAATGGTATTCCCCATAGTAACCTATGGATGCGAGAGCTGGACCATAAGGAAGGCTGAGAGAAGGAAGATAGACGGTTTTGAACTCTGGTGCTGGAGGAAAATCCTGAGAGTACCTTGGACCGCAAGAAGATCCAACCAGTCCATCCTCCAGGAAATAATGCCCGGCTGCTCACTGGAGGGAAGGATATTAGAGGCAAAGCTGAAGTATTTTGGCCACATCATGAGGAGACAGGAAAGCCTGGAAAAGATCATGATGCTGGGGAAAATGGAAGGAAAAAGGAAGAGGCTGACCAAGAGCAAGATTGGATGGACGGTATCCTTGAAGTGACTGGCTCGACCTTGAAGGAACAGGGGACGGTGATGGCTGACAGGGAGCTCTGGCATGGACTGGTCCATGAGGTCACGAAGAGTCGGAGACGACTAAATGACTGAGCAGCAGCAGCGTAGTTTATCCTCAAATTGGCCTCTGTGAGCTCCTACCCAAGGTTTTTTGTTACACAGCAAGGTGTGAACCATGCATCCATCAGCTATGTCCACTAGCTCTTGGGTGATTTCAAGACATTTCCGATTTATAACAACCCTTGGGAGAAACTATCACAGAGTTTTCAAGATTATATAAGAGGAGAATTGCCTTTATCTGCCTCTGAGGCTGAGTGTTATTTCCCTGAGGTCACCCAGTGGGTTTCCATGACTAAGTTGGGGATTCAAACCCTGTCCTGAAAGTCATCCTTCAACATTCAGGCCACTATGTCACACTGATTTTCACACAATGAGCACACATCTTTTCAACTCCAGGGAACGCTGATATTTTGGTGTTCCCAAAGAGAATTTTCTATTGGAAAGCCTGCTCATTTGCCCATGAACTAACATACTCATACTTCTCTGGGGATTAAATCAGTGTAAAGGGCATTATTATTATTATTATTATTATTATTATTATTATTATTATTATTATTATTATTATTAATTTCATACACAAAAAGATTAGTGACAAGATCACTATGCTGGATTTTTATTAGCTCACACGTCAGACACTTCCCAAGTGTCTAGGACTATGTGATGTATCGACGAATCACGCATGCAGATCCAAGTAGGGTGGCCTTTTGCAGCTGACAGGTGGTAATTTTGTCAGTGCCAGTTGTTTTCAATTGCTGCCCAAAGTGTTAAGGCACTGCGACTAGTGTGTCAATCACCGCTGGGACCACCTTGACTGGCTTGTGCCAGAGTATTTGCAGTTCGATCTTTAAATCCTCATATTGTGTCAGCTTTTCCAATTGCTTCTCGTCAATTCTTCTGTTACCTAGGATTGCAGCATCGAAGATCCATACTTCGTTTTTTTCCACGACCGAGAGTATTGTGTTCCAAAACTCTGTCAGTCTGAATTCAGAAGTCTCAGAGTAGTTTTTATCATCATCATCATCATCATCATCATCATCATCTTTATTTTTATTTATTTATTACATTTATATCCCGCCCTTCTCACCTCGAAGGGGACTCAAGTTAAATTTACATACAATATTATATTATTAGCATAGCACAATACTGGCATTAAATTACTATATTGTACTATATCAATATATTGTAATATTATTAGTAATATTACATGTAATATATAATATATAATTAATATTATTATATTGTATTATTAGTATTATATTGTATTACAATATAATATTATCAATATTATATGTATATACAATATATTATATTATATATTATTGTAAATTATATTGTGTGTGTGTGTATATATATAATTAGCATAGCATTTTTTTACCCTGCTTTTCCCCCATGGGAACTCAAAGAGGTTAACAATCCACAATAGACAAGTTTAAAAAGTGTTTCTATGGACAGGTCCTAGCAATGCCATTCAAATGGGACAACACAACTATTTTCTCCTTAATTTGTTTACAGAAAGAGAAAAGATGGAAGAAGTGCCAAAAGCACTTGTACCTATACTGTAGAATAAAGGCATTTTGACACCATTTTAACTGCCGTGTCTCAACACTATGGAATCCTTGAATGTGTAGTTTGATGAAACAAGCATTCCTTGGCCAAGAATGCTGAAGGTCTTATAAAACTGCACCTCCCATTGTTCCATTGCATTGAGTCATGGCAATTAAAGTGTTATCAAACTGCACTGATTCTACAGTATA